>NC_135485.1:121604651-122227154 GCF_052094955.1 Ictidomys tridecemlineatus
GTGTGACCTCGATGGAGTCTTTCAACTCTTCTGAGCCTCAGCTTCCTTTTCTATAAAGAGATGCATTGGTATTAATAAAGCACATGACCTTATGATTTTTTTAAGGCTGCGTCATATAATCCTCTATATCCCTGAGAAGTTTTACCGGTGTTCTTATGGGTTAGAATTCAAATTTTTCATGATTCAACATTTGATTCACTTGGGTAAAGCCACAATCTAAAAAGTAGAATTCTGCTTGGGACCACAAAGTATTCTTAACTTCTTCCTAACTAAATCCTGCCTGGTTTAAATAGGTAGTGTAAGTATCACCTTATTACTTGTGCATAGATTCAGCTCTAAGAAGATATCTGCTCCCAAGCACCAGTGGGCTTTACTTTTCACAGTACTTGTGACAGTCAAACCTGTCCTATAAGATAGAGGTTCTAAGCACAATCTCCAGAGCCAAGCAGCATCCATTGGCTGTGTGACCCTGGGCGAATTTCTTAACATCTCTGTGTCTCTCTTCCTGACCTATAAAATGGAGATAATGGCACCTTCTTCACAAAGTAGCATGAGATATAAAGAAATAAAAGCAAAGGGCTTAGTGCAGGTCCTCATATTGTGAGCATTATGTAAAGAGTTTCTGTTACTATTAGAACCTATGTCTACTTTTGAATTATAAATTCTCTACAGTGAAATGTACATATACATCAAATAAATCAAGACAGACAAATCTGGATGGGTTTTTCTTCCAACTTTTGGTAGCTTAGGGAGAAGCAAGACTGACTTAGCATAGAGGAATAACAGGCTAATCCCAGATGCTACCTCTCAAAGATGCTCCTTCTCAATGAGGCTCCACCAGGAGCTGCTGTTACTGAATAGGTAGGTCCAGGTGTTCTCTGTCCACATGCCCCACATGCTGCTCAAAGGTCAGTCTGGCCCTGATACTGGTGTGGAGGTTGCATAACACTATACATCAACACCCTACTCCCTCATTGAGGAAAGTCTGGCTATTTTAAAAAATAATAATTAGTACACTTTGTGGTAGGGATGTTGTAGATTTATATTCTGGTGCCATCTCCTTATGTCCATATGGAGTGGTGACAGGGGGGTCGATGGAGCCTGTTGGGAGCAGCTCTGGTGTGGAGCTTGGCAAGGGAGGGTACTCTCTGGTGCACCAGGCCTGCTCTCCAGCTGGGCACCAACTAAGTGCGTCTCTACATGGACTACTGAGAGCTTAGGATTCCTGTGCACTCTGCTACTTGACTCCCCTTCTTTCGTTGTTCTCCCTACACGAGATCCTCTTTCACATTGATACCAGTGGTGGTGAGTGCCACGCCTACTTTGCAAGACAGTATATCAATCTAAAATGATAAGCATAACAGCTCTAGTGACGGGAATATCCGGGTCCTCAACGTGGACTTCTTGGCACTTTCCACAGGAGGACACTAATAGAAAAACAAATCCCAGGAAGACTCCCTGGAGTAAAATAAGGCAGCTGTTCTCGGTGCTCAGAAGCCCCTCCGCCTCCACAGTTACCCCCAAAGACTAAAGAAATCCAGATCTCAGCACATCTGTAGGACTTTTGTGGCTTGCTGGTGAGTCCTGGCAAGACTCTCTCCAGAGCATCTGTTATACATGGAATCGTGTCCCCCTCTGATGTGGAAGCCACCCAGCCTGTGGTACTCTGTTATAGCCATCCTCATGAACCAGTTGAGCATTTGTCCCTGAGAGTTGCCTGAGGAATACAAGAGAGAGCGAAGGGAGTTGGGTGACCTTGAGAAAGAGCTCACGAGGGAGCGCCCCACCCCCATGTGTGTTGAGGGAGAAGGCAGATTTCATGTCAAGGGCATTTGTCTGTCGAGAGGGGGCAAAATTGCCACGTATGCAGTCGAGGGGAGAAATGTTCCAGAATGTCCACGTGCTTCTGCCCCTTTCAATGCTTTCTTCACTCAAAGTGCTCAATACAGTTTCACTCTACAGGTTCTTAATCAAGAAAATGACAATCCTTAATGCTAGGCACTGCAGTAGACATCATCAATTCACAGCAAACAATCCTAGATTAATTAATTCACAGCAAACCATTCTAGATGAATTCTAAGCACTGCAAAACGCACTGAATCAGGACAGGCTAATGACGGACATTCCCTCTGCATGTTAAGTTCAAAAGTCAGATCAAAACTCTGAAGCCTTAGGCTTTAAGTCCAGCAGATGCACACTCACTCAGACCACGGTGACCAGGTCCGGAACCAAGGCAGGCTTTTCCTGGTGTGGAGTGGACGGTCAATAGAGGAGAGGGTGTAGGGAGAAGTTGCAGCTCTCACCAGGGTCCAGACGAGGCGGTAGAGTTTGAGAGCAGTGAGGATCATGCAGAGGCTCAGGAACAATGACAAGTGATGGGATGCCAGGTCCTCATCAGGCTCTCCAGATTCGGCTGGCTGAATCCCTGGTCATTTGCTCTATTATTTATCCTAAATAAGGGGGCTTTTGACTCCTCTTCCAATCCTTATCAGCTACCACCAGATTTCTCAGTGACATCCTTTACCTTGGGGTCAGAAACATCTGGTCTGGTGGTCTGCACCCTGATCTTCTCTCCTTTCCCTCTCATCAGGTGAGGACAGGCTGCCAGGGGACTCACTCTGTTTACCAGGGTGAGGGGAAGTAACTGGTTTGAGGCCATCCTGGAGGGCTGTGTGGGCGTGCCTGGTGAGACTGCAGGTTTCAAGCTGGAGTTTTAAAAAATGGAGTTGCTTAGGCTCAGGCCTGAGGCCATCCTCACAGTATTACATGAGGAGAATGGACCAGTTGACTTCCAAGGTCTTTCCTTGCACTTAGATGCTACCATTTTCTTCCATAAACTTCAATTTCTCCATGGAAGAAGAACTGTCACATTCATCATTAAATACACTTGGCCTCTGTTACCTAGAAATTAAAGCTAAAACAAAAGCACATGTTTAGGTTTTCACTTAACTCCCCTCGGGCCCCTTAATTTCTCAGATCCAGAGTCTCTAACTGGTGCTGCCATCTTTTCCCCACTTTTGGGACATGAGTACTTAAAGTAAGCCTTGGAAGGCAGATAGGGTCCTACCAAATGGAAAGAAAAGAGCTAGAGGTGCCTTTCCAGGTAAGAAGGAGGGCAGTGTTCCAGCACTCCTTGTCAGGGTCACAGAGAGGGGACACAGTCTTCAAATAGCTTCAGTTACCAAAAGAGAAGAGTATTCCAGAATCCTCTGCCAGGCTAAAGAGTCAGCAAATCTGTTCCATGCATTTTGTTTCTGAAGAATCACTTAGCTTAGGAAACCATGATTTGCACTAAGCTATGAGCAACTTGAACCAATTCTGTCAAGAGAAAAGAATAGCTAGAATAATGATGATTGCTAACATCAGATTTTCATTTGGGGCAATAAATTCTATTTCTTACTCCACCAAATTATTTACAAAAATTGCTGCTGAGAGAATCTATTAGATGATAAGAGTGTCCCTGTTTTTTCTATCCCAGGTTTTCCTTTGGTAAAACTGCTTATGAATCAAAAATGCCCTAAAAAAACATAAATTGTATTTTGATTTAAAAGTACTTAGTGCCACTGAACTGTACACTTAAAAAATGGTTAAAATGGTAAATTTTATGTTTCGCCTATTTTACTGCAAGAAAAAATAGTCATTTGGGGCTGGGGCTGTAGCTCAGTTATAGAGTGCTTGCCTAGCATGCAGAGTGGCACTGGGTTTGATCCTCAGCACCACATATGAATAAATAAAGATATAAAAAATACAACAACATTATTTTTTTTAAAAAGTCATTCAAAGTTTTAGTCACATAAGATGATACCTAAAAGCCTATTATCCTTCTAGGAAAGTAGATACCAATTAAAAGAATCATGTTGGGAATCAGTATGGGAGAAGGGGTATGAGGGGTTTAAAAGTAAGTCATCTGCACCCAAAGAGAGATCAATGTCTTTATGCCTGAGAACGATTCTATGAACATATCTACAAAACAATCCTCCACTGCCCTAGAGGATTCTACAGGGCTGCACTCCTTTGCTGTTTGAACCATTTTTCTATGAGCTCTTTATCTACCATTTCTGAAGGGGAAGGTCAAGGCCCAAGGTGGAGGGCCAGACTCCAGATGTTGTGGCTCACATTGTCAGAACCCAATTCACTCTTTCCACTTGAATTGTGATGGAAAAGAGAATGGCTCCATTCCATGAAAAAAAAAAAATTATGATCTGTGTTTGCCTTGAGTGTATGATTTTATGCTTAGCCCTCAATGCATAGTAGTAACAAAGTGCATTGACTATACACTTGCTGTATGCATAGCATACCGCTCAACCTTGGGACTATGATGGTACCAAAAAAATAGACTCTTGCCATCAGCAGGCTTAGAATCTGGATGGGTTGATAAAACATGTTTCTAATTAGTAATGGTCACCCTGAAGAGATTACCAGTGAAGATTAATTACAAGAGTTCTTCTTGGAGTGCCAAAGAAGTTGTTTCCCTTGGTTAATATTTCAACTACTTGTCATCTATTTTGTAGTACAATTTTGACTTACATTTCAACTTCCAATGACAGGAACAATATTTTTTTAAAATAATTAAATCTATTTCCAATCTAGTGAGCCTGATTTTCTTTCTGAATGTGTAACTAGTAGAAGTCAAATTTGGATTTTTTCCCTTACTGAGATGATGGTGTGGACTGTATTCCAGGCCCCGTTGTTCACAGCTGAATGACACTCCAGCACTGTGATGTGGGCTTTTGTTTTTTGTATTTTTGTTTTGTTTTGTGTGCCCTGAGTAAACCTCCTAACACCTCATTATATACAGATGATAAATACCCAGAGGAAGCCTGTGTGGGTGAGGTTGGCTGCTAGGAGACACCACTGACTAGTTAGCAGAGTAAAAATAATAAATAACAGGTACATTAAGCACTTACTATGTGCTTCCCCAAAGTGTTTTCCACCATTAACCCTCACCTTGCTACGGTTTGGATAAGGGTCCCCAAAGGCCAAAGGCCCATGTGTTAAAGGCTTGGCTCCCAGCCTGTGGTGTTATTGGGAAGTAATGAAACCTTTAGGAGGCAGAGCCTCATGGGAGGAAGTTAAGTTATTAGGGATGTGCCCCTGAAAGAGTTTCTTCCTCTTTCTTTCTTTTTTGCTCCCTGGACACAAGGGGAACCTGCACCTCTGCAGGCCCAAAGCAATGCAGCAGATCAGTTGTGCACTGAAACATCCTGTAAGCCAAAGTAAACCTTTCCCCTTTATCAGTTGATTTATCTCAAGTATTTGTTATATTAACCGAAAGCTAGCACAGTGCTGTCCTTATCCCATTTTACTGATGAAGAAACTGAGGCACTGAAAATTTAGGTCCAAAATATCCTGGCTCAAAAGCAGGAAGGTCAGACTTCAACCCTGAGTGAATTCTTACCATCAGCCTGTCCCAAATACCAGCCTGGAAGATGTTAATCTCTCCCAGCCCCATATGTTCATCTCTAATTAAACCACTGGATTTGCTTTCTTTAGTAGCAACCATGCTGAAGAAGAAAATCTAATCTGCATTCCTCATTTCCCCTTCTCACAAGGAGACTCTGACTCTCTTCCCCTGGAGAGACTTCCTCTCTTACCTTATCTTGTTCCATGGAAAATAAGAGCATCAAAATAGCCTGAAGTGTTCCCTTATCTTTCTTCCCTCGATCTACTGTCTTTATCAAAGTTTTTGGCAATTCATATTTCATTGAACATATTTCCTAGCTGAATCACCTCAGATGCAAATATAACCTAGATATATAGATAGATAATCCACAAGGATTAGGAATGGTGTTACACAAATATTGTATTCCTGGCTAGAACCTCAATACCTTTCAGTTTCCTCAAAGATTTTATTTGATTAAAATAAATTAATTCAGAAAATACTTTCTTAAAAAAATGTTGTTTTACTCTCCCAAGTTATGTTTTTATAACTACTCTCATTATCATATATTTAATATAAACATGTTTTAAAAGCACATATCCTTTTCTGTGTAATGCTCTATTTCAGTAATGCTCTATTTCCTAAAAGCACTCCTATAAGAAACTCCTATAAGAGTTAATTAAGATTAACAAACAGAAATGTAGAACTTTTATGGGTCCACCATATTAGGTATCTTGATTCTAGGAAACAGTTTTGTATCTATCTAACCTTCCTATTTTTATTTCTTCATGTTGGTCACCATTGCTAATGATTAATGCAGTGGAATCAGATCATGACCTATAGACTCTGCTCTGATCCATAACCATAGGAAAAGGCTAATGTAATTCTTTTTTTCTTTTTCTTTTTTTTTTTAGTTGTAGTTGCACACAGTATCTTTAATTAATTTATTTATTTTTATGTGGTGCTGAGGATTGAACCCAGGGCCTCGCCCGTGCTAGGTGAGTGCTCTATTGCTGAGCCACAACCCCAGCCCCAAGGCTCATGTAATTCTTTGTCGTATCAATTTATTCACTAGCTACAACTTTAAAGAATGTTAGTCTGTAAATCTTGACAGTCTTTATTCATCACTTGATGGTTATTTAAACAATGTTTAAAGCAATAGGTATGAAATGTGTATATTTCCGTGTTAATCATTGGTATTGTTCTCTGTTACCCAGTTTCTTTCATTATTAGTCACAAGGCAGGATTTTATCCACCCCTCTGAAGTTAGGGGCCTCCTTCTTCTGATTTGTCCAATAGAATGTGAACAAAAGTAGCATGTGTCACTTCTAAATGAAAGTGATGGACTCACCAGCCTTCTCTTTTCCTGTCCAGGGACTGTGGAAATGTACCTTGATATGGTAGTAACCATAGTTTGCTCTGGAAGGTCGCCTGATCCATAGCAAACTTCTATCCTTTGGTGGTAATTGTTATAGCAGTGTAACATAACCCATCCTGACTAATACAATATTGCATATGATCCATGACTTGCATCACATACTAAGTCTAGAGCCATGAGTGCAATTTTTTTTTTTTTCTGGTACTAGGAAGTGAACCCTCAACCACTGAACCACATTCCCAGCACTTTATTGTGTTTTTATTTAGAGATAGGCTCTCACTGAGTTGCTGAAACTGGCTTGGAACTCGTAATCCTCCTGCCTTAGCCTCCTGAGTCACTGGAATTGCAGATGTGCACCACTGTGCCCAACTCACAGGTGCAATTCTTGAGTAAAGAAGTCAACTTACTCTACCAATGGCCAAATATCATTCTAATCATACCATCTTGAAAATGAGTACCAGTGTGTGATTATAAGAATTGGGAAAGATAATCATCATAAAGCAGTGAACATATCCATTACTTCTGTAAAATTGATGGCATGCATCCTAATAATCAATGTTCAAGAAGACCATCTTTAGACATAAAGTACAATCCTTTCCTTTAAAGTACAATCTTGTATTTTAACCAAATTAATTGATTTAAAAAGTAGAATATAGATAGACACAGAATATAAAATAGTTTCCAGCTATTTCATGCCAGCATGATGATCCTTAGTAGAGGGCTTGTGGGCATACATTTTGTGAATAAAAGGAACAGGACTCATGTCATGGGTCATGTCTATTCTGATGCTGTCCCTTTTCAAAGCTGGACTCATAACTACACAAACTCAACCTCACCCCACCCCACCTTCCCTGCCAATCATCCCTATGGTAGGCAAAGGGGACTTTCCAATTATATTCTCCAGGAACCAGAAAGTTCTGGTTTCCCAAGTACATTCTTCTCTGCACAAAGGGATACTTGAAATACATGAATGGGAAAAATGATTCAGAAAAATAAGGACTAACCCTTCTCAAATTCTAACCACGCCATTTTTGAGGTTTAAGAGAAAAGCTCTATTGGCTTTTTATTTTCTTTGCAAATCAAAAATTCCTCTTTTTAACCAAGTTGATATGGGGAATATCATATTGAGAAAAACACTGAGTTTTGGCTAACCTGCCAAAATGCCAGATAATATTATGATCAAACTTCTTTATTGGGAGAAATCTGGAGAATGGGGCACTTACCATAAGCCATCCTGATCACAGCACACATAAGTGGGCCACTACAAAGGCAGCAACACTTGTGAACTTAAGAAGTGGGAGGGCTACCTCAACAAAGGGACATACACTCCCAAAATTGAATATGGCTTGAATACTATATTCAAAGGTAATTCATTGTCACCAAAGTCTCACTTTGACCCACGAAAAATGTTACAAATAGTACTATCATTTGTTTGTATCTTTATAAAACTTTTGTATATTCACTTTTTTTTAAATATTTCTATAGTAGATGAACACAATACTTGTATTTTATTTTATTATTTTTTTTAATGTGTTGCTGAGGATCGAACTCAGTGCCTCACATGTGCTAGGCAAGTGCTCTACCAACTGAGCTATAACCCTAGCCCTGTTCACTTATTCTTAAGTTAAAAGAATATAACTATTTTTACCTTTTGGCGTTTTTTTGTTTTGTTTGTTTTTTAGATTTGGGTAGTAAAATTTTTAAAAAGATTGTCACTATCCTCTTGTGTTGCCTGAATGTTTTATATAGAATATATATTACATTTATTTTTAAAAAAAAAAAAAGATACTTTTTGAAGGGGAAGCAAACTGTGAGTAGAAAATTTCATATTAAATTTATTTAACTTTGCTTTATTCCCTTCTGTCTTTTATTTAGCAGTTAGTTGGTTGTTGATTGGAGAAATGCAAAATTGCTCAGGAGACAGCATTTTTTTTTAAGTGGGCCATAAAATTTTCCCATGTATTTATTACAATTTAGGTTTTTAAATATATTTTCATCTTCAATTGACACATAGTAATTATACATATTTATGAGGTACAGTTTGACATTTCAATACATGTATACTGTGCTATATGTAATAATCAGATCAGTGTAACTGGCATATCTCTGACCTTAAACATTTATCATTTCTTTGTGTTAGGAGCATTCAAAATAATTTAGGGTTATTAAAACATGAATATTCTTTTCTGAAAGTAAATTTATAAACTGGGCAGAATATAATCTTTTGTTTGATCATTTAAGCTGATCTTATATGAGGACAAGGAACAGATTTCTCAAGATGTTTTACAGAAGGTTTTTCTGATTGTCTGCTTTCTCATAAAGCTTATCACAAAAAGTTTACTCAAAGATAACTAAGGTTCTCAAACAGGAACAGCAAATAAATGGTCATCCTTCGCTTTGTTATTCCTTTGCCACGCAACACATATTCACTCTTTGAGAATCTTCACCTTTTGTCCATGTGCAGTCAGAAAGATTCTTTATTCTCAGACATGTGTGCCATCTTTAAGTAAATGTAAAACAGCAAATTTTTAATTTTACCTAATACCAAGCCAAAAAAAAAAATCCTAAAGATGAAGGCCCTTTTTTTTTTTTTTACTCCCTCAGTGCAGCATAGACACTCAGCAGTCATTTGATTGGGATGGACAGAATTAATGATCTTGAGGAAATTTTCCACATTAAGGTATCAGGCTGCTAATTATAACATCTATTAAAAAGAAGAACAGGGCAGAATATTTACCCTGTTGTGGTGACACGGTGACATCTCATGGAAATCATTTCAGTGACTACCTAGAAAGTCCATAGATAGCATGGGAATATTCTAGGGAATAACAGATCATTTTCAAAACATTTTAAAATGAGAAAAAAATCTGATTTTGAAGCTGGGTACAAGCAAAATTGA
Source organism: Ictidomys tridecemlineatus (assembly GCF_052094955.1). NCBI lineage: Eukaryota > Metazoa > Chordata > Mammalia > Rodentia > Sciuridae > Ictidomys > Ictidomys tridecemlineatus. The sequence goes on from NC_135485.1 coordinate 121,614,309, forward strand.
CCCTTTCCTTCTTTCCTGCTCTCCTGTCCTCTGCATCCTCAGCTCCTCTGAATATAACTAGAATTAGCACAAATCAAAGGTTTCAATTCCCTCAATCGAACAGAAGGAGTTAAAGACATGTTTTCAGTATTTGTTCCAGAGAAGAATTGATAATAGAAAAACCTCAGATAAACTTGCTCATCTTGAAGCTTTAATGCAGGCAAGCAGTCAGAGAAGGGTTTCTAAACTACTACAAAGAGTAATAAATTAAGTGTACTCATAAAAGTGTTCTTTCCATCCTTATTTTCTTCCAGGGAAGAACTTGTCATGAACTTCTTTGGCTAATTAAGATTTCAAGGAAATAAAAGGAAAACAGCAAAGCTTGCACAACATGGCCAAGATGATCTCTAGACACTTCACAAACTGGCCACCTACCAGGAATTCCATTTAACATTTGGAAATGTTATTTCTATGTAATATTTCACTCCCCATTGTATCACTGGAGATTTACAAACTACTAAGAAACATTGGGCTCACTAGTGAAACTTTGTTAATAGTGAGTACCAATGACTTCAGCCAAAACTGCTACATCAGCATATACGGGACACTGTAGTTTGAAATTACAGGTTATATACTCTTAGCTAGCCCTAGATCAACAACAGTTAGACAACAACAAAAAGGCTTTTCTAATTTAGATTTAACTACCACTATGAATCTTGTTACTTACTAAAGTTGAATGTGTCATAAAATGATGAATCACTTTAATGAATCTGACAAAAATGTCTTAATTTGAGCTGCATTAAAGTCTACCATTATAGAGAAAGATCCAAACAGACAAACATGGAGTATGGAAAAGCATCCCTAACACTCAGTTCACTAAGAATGACAAAAGGCTTTTTATTCAGGGATTTGTCTCTGGAAAGATGGTGCATGTGTGCAGGAATTCAGATTCCATCTGTTGCTTTAGAGCCGACAGGCTTTATTGTATTGACTTTGTGCTCTTTATCTGATGGCAATAAATTCCCACCAGAGTGAAGCACCAGCTTAGCCAGTGACCCCTGCTGTTCACTTCAGACAATGGAGCAGGTCTTTCTTCCCAGAGACTGGTTTGTGGACTGCCCCCTATGAATAGCCCTGGGTTTTTGCTGTTTCCATTCGGATTTCCTAATGTGAGCAATTAGGAGATACTTCATTTCAAGAGTCTCATCAGCAGTTGCAACTCATCAGCGATCAATAAACTCCTGGGATTCCAGAAAAAGACAGGGAAAATTGGAGGAAAGGGGTCAGGGAGGAGGAAAGGAAAAGTGTTAATAAATCTTTTAGTAATTAAGAGTGCAAAATGAATTAGGTGCACACACTTGACACAAACTTCAAATTTTGGAATCCAAGACCAAGGAATTACTAATGGCCCAGCAAATTGGAGAACTTAAGACTGTAAATAAAAAGCTGCTTTGGGGCAGGGCTGGGGAGGTGGTGGTGGGGTGTTGTATGCACAAAACAAATGAAATTTCCTTCCCAGAGGCGGATATTACTGAACCGCCACCGAGGATGTTTTATTTTGTTCTTTTTTTTTTTTTAACCATAAGTAGCCCAGAGATGCAAATAAGAAAAGCCAAGCCCTAGCCCCGTCCCTTCTTCGAAAATCTTCTCTTTGAAAAAACAATAGAAAAAAAAAATGGAAACTGGTCCCTGCAAAGGCGCCAAACCCAGCTGCCTCCATGATGTTTCTCCTTTTCTGGAAAAAACAAAAAAAAAGTATATTATAAAACAACTTCCTCTGTCCATAGTCAGTTTTTCACTAAATCATCCTTGTGGCCAGGGGAAGAGCAAGGAAATGATCCTACCTAGAGTAATTATTTTTATGATATTGGAGACTGGTTTTTAGCCATTTTTGTGGAGTTCCCAAAGTCTCCATTCGCTGACTTCAGAGTCTTTCTCCATGAGCGAGTTCACTGTGGTTGGGACAAAAAGGGCCCGGGAACTGATGGGGCTCCCCGCCGGCTGGCTTCACACCAGCCAGGGCGCTCACACCCACCGCGCGGTACCGCTCTCCGGGCGCTGCGCCCTCCGCGGTCAGGGGACCCCGCGGGAAGATGGGGGGCACGGAACCCCTCCCCAGCCAACCAGTCTGCGACTCCGCCGCGAAAAGGCGACAGGGGCCTCGCCTCGGGGACGGGCAGACACTGGCCTCCCTGGCCCCTTCGTGGGTTTTCCCAGTACCATCCCGAGCCCTGGAAATCTTCAGCAAAGCGACACGCGCAGGAACTCGGGTTAAGAGTTGGCAAACGGGTCGTCCTCAGACTCTTTTTTTTTTTTTAACGAGAGGCCGAGGCGGCGTAGCAGGCCCGGGTCCACGTCTAAGCTGTGGGGTACCAGGGGGTCCAAGTGCAAGCTGACGTGCGTTGCGACCCAGCGCTGGCACCTGTCCTCCCTGCACTGGCGTCGGGAAGCTTCCCTCAAGGGCAGTGAGGCCCAGTGAAGGGAGGACCAAAGACAAAGAAAATGACCCCCAGTCCCCCCAAAAGCCATCCTCGAGCCCAATTTGTTTTTTTGTTTTTTTTTTTTTTTAAAGGCAAGGATCTCAGAGCCACGGTAGCAGGAGAGAAGCCGACTTGCAATCTTAGAGGGACAATGTCTGGTTTGGGAAATGGCGCCCCCACATGGCTACTTCGACTCTCAGAAAAGATGCTTCAGAGAGGAGTAACCTGAAAGCGTCGCAGCTGCAGGCAGAGCAGGGACGGCCAAAGGAGGAGGACCAGACGTCGCCCACCCGCTGACCGACGCGTGGGTGAAAGCCAGGCCACAAAGCTGTTGAAGACACCCAATAGATCAGGACGGGACCCCCAAATCGGCCGAGGCATAATTTCACCAAAATACCTCTGAGGTCAGCAACTACTAGTGACCTGGCTCAATTAATCTCTGGGAGCCTCAGTTTCCTCGTGACTAGTGATGTGCAAAAGGATAATAAAAAGATGGCAGTGAGGATGTCATCAGGCAGGATGGCCCTCAATCGGTTAGTGAAGCCTCTTAGCAATGGATTGCTCTTCTCTGCGTTGCTCTCGTCCTTTCCCCAAGTAACTGAATTACTCTGGGCTTGGGAATTGCTGTAATAACGCCTTAAGGCATCCCAAGAGGCTGTGCATTTTAATCTGGAGCATGAACACCCCAAATTTTCCAATCTAAGTGAACAAGAAGTTATGGTGTGGACATGAGGGGGCTAAGAAACCAGTTTCCAATTTGAAGATCCCCTTCTGATGCCGGTGTTAGAGTAGGAGAATTAAGAAAAAGCATATTACACGTATTTTTCTCTTTCTTGCTTTCACTCCTAAGAAATAAGCATCTGTACGCTTTCTCTTTCATGAGATGATTTCGCCAGTGGGGATGAGAGGGTCACTTTACCCAGCACTTCTAGAATGCAGAGCTGATGCTGGGGTGGAGAGGCTCCCAGCTTGGGCCCTGGTGAAGGACAGAATCTCAGAGACTGAGAGTGAGGGTCCTACCTGCCCAGAAACTCTTGCTGCAACACAGGTTTAACCAAGTGCCTGAACTGCTCTGCAGTGATTGGCGGGGGTTGGGGGGTGGGGTGCCTTTCTTTGTCACTCAAGATTTTCAGTGTCCTGGCCACAGAAAACACTCAAGCAGAGAAGCAGGGCCAAATCCAGAACAAAGTTGATGGAGGCTTTTCTTCAGGCCTGTAACCTGTGGGTGAGATGTTATTCACTGTGTGCCCTGGGGTGAGGGGTATTAAAACCCCTCCATTCCCAGAGACCCATGGGAAGAGCTCTTTAAACCGGATGCCTGGCTTGGTATATGGAATCACCATAGGGTGGACACCCATCACCACTTACTAGGTGTGGTGAATAGAATTTCCGTTCCTAAAAAAGGCACTAAATCGGCAAAGAAGAGAGTTAGCAGGTTGGGGGGGGGGGCTGGGTTTTGTTTGTTGTTTTATCCCAAAACAAAAGCCTTTGGCTTCTTTGGATAAATGACAAGGATCAGAGGAAACCTGTGAACTAGAGGGCTGTGCCGGGTGGAGCAGCACCACATGCACACATCTCCAAACCGGCATTCTGCTCAGGTGACTGGCTGCGGTAGCAGAGGGACCGAAGCTGGGAAGACACGCCGCGATGGCCACCAATTGTCCCAGTGCTGTGTTTTTCACTCGGGTACCAGCCTCAGCGGGAGGTTATTCCTATGTTGCCTAGCAATCGGCTGGTCCTGCCGGCGCGCCTGTCACACGGACACGCGCTCGGTGTGTCGTAGACAAGGAAAAAACAAAAGGGAGGGGAATGCGACACGAGGTGGGGAAGGTAGGGAAGTAAGATGCAGCCGGCGCAGGGTGGGGCAGAGGCTGAGGGGCTGGATGCAGCTGCGGTAGGCACCGCGGGCGGGACAGCCAGGAGAACCTGGGGACCCGTGACTCCGGCACGATTCCCGGCGCCCCCTGGCGGTGAAGCAGCCGCGCGGTCTCCCGAAACAATGCCTCGGGCCGCTCGGGCCGCTCGGGCGCGTGGTCTGCCCCACCCTCTGCCCCCGGCACACACGCGCTCACTCACACCTCCCGGGTGTGCCACAGAGCGTGGCTCAAACCAGCCCGACCGTCTTCGGACTTCTAGAGCCCCCAGCAAGGGTCTCTGCGGAGCAGAGGGTACCCCAGAGGAGCGCGTTGGGGACGGGGGCGTCCGAGGCAGGAAGGCTCCCACCCCTCCCCGACCCCCGCCGAAGTCTTAGCATCTCTCCGAGCTCAGGACCCCGAGCAGCTGTTGGATTCAATGTCAGGCGTTTCCTACGGGGTTTTCAAAGGAGTGTGTGTTTGGGGAGGCGGGTTTTAAGGCTCTCGGTGCTTCAGTTAGAAACCGAGAGGCCTAAGACAAAGTCGGGGGGAGAGCGGCTGTTGACTGCCACCCTGGGCCTTTCCCGGGCTGCGCCACCGTGCCACTGCAGAAGGATCAAAGCTGAGCTTTTAACGGTCCCGATTCTCCGAATTCGAAAGGTGCGCTCCCACCGCTTGGCGCTTTTCCAAATGTGTTTACCGCCAGAAATAAATAAGAGGTGATTCTGAATGGGCTTTCGCCACTTCTTAACCCCCTCCTCGAAGCTGCTGGACCACAAAGCGTGTCCGACTACAGAGCCCGGGGGAGTCTCCAAGGCCACAGCATCCCCCGGAAGGAGGATATAGGGCAGGTCTGAGCCTGCGGACGGTTCTCAGTGGCCGGAAAGTAATAACAATGCGCCCATCTTACATATGAAAGAACCTCGCTCTCTGGGGACTGTCTCTTTGGGATGTGCACCTTCACACAGTGAGGGAGGAGGAGCCAGAGGAGCCCCGGGAGGTGACAGCCGCTTCCCCGGCGGGGGTGGGGGGATTGGGAGCGATGAGGGGGAGGGGAGACACACACACGCACACACGCACGCACTTTCCTTGCCTGGCACCCAGTACCCAGTTTGCAGCTGTGAACTTACGGTTTGCAGTCCTCAAAGACTCTACATCCCCAGAACCACGTGGGCAGAGTTTGTTCACCTCTGCCCAGCTTGGTACACCCTGTGCGTGTAAAGTGAGTAAACCAATGCTGCCAAGGTCGCGTTTAACCCTTCCCCCCCTCTTGGCAGGACTCTTGGCTCTTCCCAATCTGCCAGTCTCTCGTGCTGGGCAGAAATTCTTCCCCGATTGTGTTCAGGAAACCCCCAAGTTGCGGCTCTCCTGAGCCCCCTGCTGTAAGGGCCGGTCTGTGCTAGGACCCTTATGGGACTCATCCCGTTTACTTAAATGAGGAAAATCTCGCTTCCGAAAAGGAGAAATGGTGGGCAATTTTGTGTGATGCTGATGAGATGCGAGGCACTTCTACAATGGCAAGATCATTTAAACGCCCCCAACAAAACACTCCAGTACTTATTATTATTTCGTTTTCCATGTAAAGCTTTGCTTACTTTTTAATTCTAATGGTTTTTCTAGGAGCAGAGGGAAACACGCCACATGGACCACTCTGCTGAACTGTAGCTGGAGTTTTGGTAACAAATGAAATTCGCCGAGGCGGCCTGGCGCTCAGGTCCCGGGGCACACAGAGCCTAAAGGCTGGTGGTTGGTGGCTCCCTAGGACTCCGTTTCGCGGCGCGATGCCGGAGAAAGAACAAAAACTGAGGGCTGTGACACAATGCACAAGGGCCAGGGCCGCTAGAACGGTGGAGTAGGTTCAGGCCTGAACCTGGCTGCGAGGCCGCTCGCTTTGCGAGGTGCTTGTCCCCAACTCCCGCAGCCCGCGCCTTGCTGGCTCCCTGCCGGACGCAGCCAGGCTTGTCTGTTTGTTGTTTAAAGCAATCGCAGAGCGCGCGCGCGCAGCAGCAGCATCTGGGGATGGGGCACAGCCAGAATTTACTTCCAGCGAGCTCACGAGGGCCATTCTCAACCGAAAACCAGACCAAGAAAATAGTGACCAGCCCTCCTCAGATTACTCTCCACTGGCTCCTCCCTTGCCCCCCCCACCTCCAGATTTGCATAAAAAAGGCCAAGAAAACTCTGGCTGTGCCCCAGCAGCGGCTCACTCTGCTCCCCCGGGTCGGAACCCCCCGGAGCTGCGCGCGAGTTTGCAGCGCCTCGCCGGAGCGGTCTTTCCAGTTCTCGGCTTCGCGCGCTCGGACCACCGGCGCGGGTTTTCCAAGCCCACGAACCGCGCCTAACGGAACCAGCGGACCCGGGACGAGCTCGAGCTCCGGTTGCCTCGCGCTTCCCCGGCTCGGCTCTCTCCGCCCCGCGGGGGTCGCGCGCCCACCATGCCACAGGGACCAGGTTCGCTGCTGCTGCTTGTCCTCGCCTCGCACTGCTGCCTTGGCTCGGCGCGCGGGCTCTTCCTCTTCGGCCAGCCCGACTTCTCCTACAAGCGCAGCAATTGCAAACCCATCCCGGCCAACCTGCAGCTGTGCCACGGCATCGAGTACCAGAACATGCGGTTGCCCAACCTGCTGGGCCATGAGACCATGAAGGAGGTGCTGGAGCAGGCGGGCGCCTGGATCCCACTGGTCATGAAGCAGTGCCACCCGGACACCAAAAAGTTCCTGTGCTCCCTTTTCGCCCCTGTCTGCCTCGACGACCTAGACGAGACCATCCAGCCGTGCCACTCACTCTGTGTGCAGGTGAAGGATCGCTGCGCTCCAGTGATGTCCGCCTTCGGCTTCCCCTGGCCCGACATGCTTGAGTGCGATCGTTTCCCCCAAGACAACGACCTCTGCATTCCCCTCGCTAGCAGCGACCACCTCCTGCCGGCCACTGAGGAAGGTAAGCCTTCCCTCTTAATTCGTCCCCCTCGCGGCTAAGCTAAGACCCTCCCGTGGGATCCCGCAGCCCCCTTCTGGCATCCGGATTTGTCACGCTGAGGGTGCCAGTCCTGCGAAGGGCAGACGCGCTCCTTGCTCTCCTATGCTGCAAGAAGACTATCAAATTTGAGACATCCCCACCCCCGAATTATGCCAGAAAAAGAAAGAAAACAAAGAACAACAAAAGCAACTTTTCTTTATAGACACACAATTCTTGCTGAAGATGCTAGCACTAGGGCATCCTTCTGAGAGCGGTCCAAGTGGGCTTGTGTGGAGGAGTTGGTTGGTGGGGTGCCAGTGTTCCTTGACCATCCCTTAATTCTCACGTTCTTACCTCTGGGCAGTGTGCTAGTCTCAGCATCATTTCCCATACAGCCAGGATTACAAAGATGTACAAACGGTTGACCTTTTAAGCTACCTTTTGTCCTTTGCCAGTTTAGGTTTGGGAGAGAAAACCAGGACTGACTGGAAATTGAATATTTCGTTTTAATTGCCCAGGTGTTTGAGAAAGAGGGCATAAAAGGAGTCTCCGGGAATCATCTTTCTATCACTATCAGCTTTTATCTTAGGAGTGGTTTTAATTAACTGGAGAAAATCATGCAAACGAGTTTCCCAAGTTTTTAGAAAACAGAGGGGGAGTTCCTGGGCAAAAACCATCAAAGCAATGAAAACCTCATGGGCTCTTGATATTCTTCCTGAAAGGAAAACGTATACAATGTGTCTGGGCTGATTTAGGTCCCCCTGGGATAGAAAGGGGGCTTCCTAATCCCTTTCAGGACTTCAGCAGTGTCTCCCTTTCAGTCTAATTGTTTTCCTACAGACATCATTAGTTAAAGAAAATGCAAAGTTGTTTAGCAATCTTTCCTGGCAGGCACCATGAGTTTGCAATCATCTTATTGGTTAGATTTCTAATTTATTGCAAATGTTTGGCATTTTTCAAACATTTGTCCAACATATACCATAGACTAACCAATACAGGTTAGTAACATTTTATATACATTCTGAGAGCTCCTAATTGGAAATATTTCATTCAGGTTGGGTGAGGGGAGTTAGTTTCTTGTGGGTTGGTTTGGGTTTTCTTTGGTTTTGTTTTTCCCCACTATCAATCAGTACCAACATTATACACTGTACATTTCTTAAAAAAAAAAAAAAAAAAAGTTACTTTCCTACTTCAAAATAAAAGTTTGTGCTCTTCAAATTTTTCTTTTTTTTGGGGGGGTGGATTTGATAAATAACTCTTTGATTATCTATCACCTAAAGTTTTTTTCTGTGAAAATTCCATTCTACCTTAGTGACGATTAAATTTTACCTAAACTTTAAAGACAGCATTAGCATATTTGTAAATGAGAGAAAGAGAATGTTTTCTCAAGAAATCAAGACTGTTTTAGAAGAGCCTTCTAGACTTTTTTATAATGATGCAAACACAAAATTCCTAGGTTTGGTCAGACCCCACATACAGGTCTGCCTCATCTTTGACTAGTTTCAGAAACAGGTTTGTTTTGGGGGAGTTTTAAACTTAGAAAGGCAAGAAGAACCTGTACAAGGAAGCCTCATAGATAACCATGAAATAAATGCTGCCTAACTCAAGCACAGACAAATCAGAAAGCACAAGGTGAGTCAGAACCAGTAAGAGCAAGCTGTTATAATTAGAGAGGTGTTTCCCAGGGGGGAAACAGCCCCCATGTTTTGCTTGAGTAAGGGAAGATCCTTTTTTGTGGATTGTCCTGACAATACAGCACTAGCCACCCCTTCCTGCACAAGCTTCAAAATACCAAGCCATGGCTCCCTGAGATGCTGAGCTCTGCTGACTAGAATGAGCTACCCTGGGGTCCTCTAGCTGAGAAAGATCTTTGGACTGATTTTATGGTTACCATGTTTTCCAAAACTCTCAAGGTTCCCTTTGACGTTTCGGGTGTTTTCTTCTTAGAAAGACTTTGGGAGTAACTTTATTAGACCAAATATGTCCCAGGGATGGGGAGGACAAGCTGAAAAGTTGCCACCTGTCCAAGTGAACTAGTTACACACACCTGCACACTGTGCCCACAACTTTTTATTTGGGAGTTATTGTTTATCAACATATGGGGCATTTCTCATATTGTCCAACCAAAAATGAGGAGCAAAGGGGACTTTCTTAGGAATGAGTGGTCCTACTTTTATAGAGGAGGCAGAAGCAGGGGTCATCTAGGACAATTGCTGCCCTGGCCTGGATAAGCCCTTTGGGTTATTTACAAATGCCACCTGCTATTCCCTTTTAAAGCAAACTTACTAAAGACTATTTTTCACACTTCTAGCTCCGAAGGTATGTGAAGCCTGTAAGAGTAAAAGTGAGGATGACAACGACATCATGGAAACTCTTTGTAAAAATGATTTTGGTAAGTAATACATCACCAGCACCAACAGATTTCACATTCAAAAGTTTTATTTACCAAACCTGAAAGTACAAATCATTAAGATGCTACTAAAAACTGGGTGAAATACAATCATAGCTCATGATTCCTAAAGCCATTTAAGTTGCTCTTAGTTTCCTTGGTATATCACAATCATGTACGGAGTTACATATTTGAGTGAGATGCAGTTTCCTTAAGCAGTAATCAAATTAAAAAATGACTCAAGTCATCAACATTCAGTGGCACACTTTTCAACTCACTTTGACTTTTTTTGTGCCCACAAACATAATCCCAGCCATATTCTCTTCCCTTGACATGTGTTCCATCAATTGGAATGCAAATATTATCCTCAGCAAAGAAGATTCGAGGCATTAAGTTGGCCACAGATAAGATAAATAAATACTTTTACTTATAACCCATAGTGATTTGTTCCTCTTATGTTCTATCATTAATGAATACATCCAAGGCACTGATCAATTATTTATAGGGGAGAGGTTCCTTAAATTTAAAAAGAAGGACTTCACGAGAAAGCACCTAACATGGGCTGTTGCATGATCCTCAGTTACCATCTTAAATTCCTTTTTTAAAAGAAATTTTTATAAAGTTTTTATGAGTAAGTCTAGACACATTCGCCACACTTTTATGCAAATAGTTAGGGGGAAAAGGCAGAGAAGAAGAAAGCTTCGAAATTTACTTTAGCAAGATACATGAAAGATGCCACGATGACATGGTGCTTAAGGCCAATAAAAAACATATGTGATACGTTGCCCAAGTTCCATGAAGTCTAAGTGATTCTCCTTAAAAAGAGTACTAGAAGAGGAAAGAAAGTGGGAGGCTTCCTCTGCAAAGAACTCCACCAGCGCCTCCTCTGGGGTCCTCAGGCCTCCCAGCTGAGGGGGAGCCCAGCTAGACCCAGAAGCAGTGCAGAATCCGAGTTGGAAATGGCCACGAACTTCACCCAGACGACTCCTAAGGCTGTAATCCTATTCCAAGAGCTGACACCTTTTGTGCTAGTATAACTGGTACCTTTAAAAGTATTTATTTAGGCAGAAACCTGAAGTTACTGGTAAATAGGTAAAGTCCTAAAGTCCTTGCTCTATCAATCAATAATGGGCTCAACAGATCTGTATTAGCACTTACACCCATTCAACAAATCCTTGAGACTGAGGAACATCATTCCAGCTCCCACGTTTCATAGACTTCCACTCTCCCTCCCTTGCTATCCCTAAAACCTTGGGCCCAGCCAGCTCCCTGACTCTGAAAACAATCCAATCACCGTCCTTCATCAGCTCCAGCTCTCTTCCAGAAGTAGCCTTGTTTTAACCTTGGCTGGTCCCAGGACAACCATGGCCCTACCTTTAAAAAGGTTTCCCGCTGTTAAGGAAGAGGAGAGAAAGAAAGTAGTTCAAAGTCTTAACCAACCCTTCCCATCAGGAAGAGCCACAAATGGTAGGGCTAATAGAATTTCATGTCTGCATTCAAATATGTACAAATTGCAAACTTTCTAGGGGCCAGGCATGTTAGCAGCAGATAATCCCAAACCACCAAAGCCTTACCAAAACACAGTTCTAAGTTTCCATGCTGTAAGACTTGATTAAAGGCAAGAGAGATAACTATCATTTTAGTAAAACATATTAAAAATTCTATGAAATATTATTTTCATCCGGTAGCTTATGTCCTTTGCACTGCATGTAAGATCACTCTCTTGACTTTCATGGAAAACCAAAACAGTTGAGTAGAGGGGACACACATATTTGCTTGCTTACCCATACTGAACTTAACAGAAATCCCCCTATCAGGTTCTGTAGTCTGTCTCCTTAGGGGAATCCTTTCAAACACCATGGAAGTCTTCACACTTGAGGTATCACACATGCAGGTACCTCTTGAACTTTGTTTTCTATCTTTCCACTCTCCTTTTGACCCATTAAGGGATAATGAAGTGGAATTTCAGGAAGAGCATCATGTACCTTTAGTTTACAGGCAGTATTCCATATTACTTCTGCTCTTTGTGGAGTCATGGGTAGAAGGATCAAGCACAGCCATCTGATTTACTGACCCTGAATCATCTGGTAAGGCAGAAACTTCCCCTCTGCACTCCTTAAACATGGAGAAAATGTGGAACACCTCCTTACCTCAGAACTGCCTTCTGATCTATATGTAGATAGCTAGCTTATCATTGAGCAGGGTGGTATCATCACGTCTGCCTCCAACATCCCTGGTCACATCTTCCAAGGCAGGAACAGTATTTTGGAGCTTTAATTCCCTATGTCTGGTCTCAGCTGAAAATGCAAAGAGGAAACCCCTAATGTTCTCCCATGATACATGTTTGCCAAGTTGGTTATTATATAGCTACAGGAAGAGGAGTAATAAATCTCCTCCTGGTTAAAAGTGATGATTTGGTTTTTGATCTCCCAGCTCAAGAATGTTTCATTTGGCCAGGTGAAGCACACTCCATCTGTGCTAGAGACCAGCTCCTGGATAATGTGTAATCAGTTCATGGTGGGGCTTTCCAGGGCCCTACCCGCTTTACAGAGACCACATGTGATATTTCCATGACTTTGGTCTCACAAAGTCTGAGAACTCAGTGCTGTTTCAGAGGCATATCCAGCATTCTTGATTTCATCCTGGTTAAGCTTCTCATTTCTGATTGGCTGGAAAGTCATACTCAGTCGAATTCCCTGAGATTTTCAAAAAAGATAGAGAAACCCTCAAAGAGTTATAAACACTCAAGAAAACTCTTCCTCTATTACTAATTTAAACAATGCATTAAACCCCATCAAAGTCAGGAAGTCATACTTGCACGTCCCCTATACAGAACAGCTATCAATGGCACCAAGAGTCTTAGGACACATTGGAGTTGGGCAAATTAGTGCTCTCCAACCAGGATGGGAAATTTGACCTTCCCTCAAGAGAACTAGACTAAGGTGGGACACAATCTAACTGGGTAACCTGGTGCCAGTCACTAAAGTCTCTGGATTTCAGATTTTTCATGTAATAACAAGAGATCTTAATGGGATGACCTCTTCCAACCTTAAAGTTTTATCCCTTTCCTGCCTTCGTGGAGTCTTGAAATTTAAATCCAGCTTGTATGTTTGTAGGATTTTTCTTTCCCAAGGCATACTATTCATGACTATAAAATGTGTCTTTTATAGTAAACCACTTACGTTAGGTCTTAACATTCTAATGAGTCTACATATACATTTTGGAAACAGTACATATATGATCTGTAAATGCCTTGGCCTTGGACAGACAAATGAGAGCATGTGAGGATGAGGTCTTCAGAAAAACACTTTTATGGCTAAACATGTTGTGCTCTTAAAAAGCGTCTTGCATATTTTTTCTCCTAGTTACTTTACCAAATCAAATGCAGCTGCAAGATCAATTCTCCTTCCCTGTAATCTGTTCTTTAGAAAACAATGATTGTGTGATACAATTTCCTTACAGGTTTGTCCAAAAACCTCTCCGACATAATAAATTGAGTTTAAAGTTTACGGCCACAGAAGGATCACGTTTCACCTAAGAGTCAGGCATTTCTTTTCATGCTGAAGTTTCCAATAGGGGAAGTCATTTGTTGGGGTGAGCAGGAACCACATGCAACCTACTTACAAACACAAGGGCGGGCGAGGAAACCAGGAGAAAAGTTAATTGAGTCCTGCAAAGAGAAAGCATTCGGAAAGGGTGGCTGATTTGAAACAAAGTGCCTGGCAAATGCTTTGAGGCTTTAGAAATGGAGCCACCTGCTGCCCCCAGCTCCCAACCCCCTACCTGCAACCCCTGACAGTCTTATTAGTTCTAGGAAGCTCCTCTTTCCTGCCACAGGCCAAGTCACACACACACATGCCACTGGACAGAGTGCACCAAGTTCCCAGCCTATACTGTATGGTCTCGTGGTAACTGATGTGATTCCTTCTGTCCCCTCTCATCCTCACAGCGCTGAAAATAAAAGTGAAGGAGATAACCTACATCAACAGGGATACCAAGATCATCCTGGAGACCAAGAGCAAGACCATTTACAAGCTGAACGGTGTGTCCGAAAGGGACCTGAAGAAATCCGTGCTGTGGCTCAAAGACAGCTTGCAGTGCACCTGTGAGGAGATGAACGACATCAACGCGCCCTATCTCGTCATGGGTCAGAAACAGGGCGGGGAGCTGGTGATCACCTCCGTGAAGCGGTGGCAGAAGGGCCAGAGAGAGTTCAAGCGCATCTCCCGCAGCATCCGCAAGCTGCAGTGCTAGTTCCGGCATCCGCTTGGCTCCTGACTGGTCAGCTCCAGAGCCCAGCCGACCACTTCCGCTCTAGGACGTCACTTCCTGTCTCCCAAGCACAGCCCCTGCTCCAGCCCCAGCTGCCTTTTGCACGTTGCATACCCTTCCGGAGTCACCAGGCCCTGGGAGGCCTGGGAGTGGATAGATGCTCTCACATAAGGGAAAACCCGCCCAGATCGTGTGGAAATGTTCAGACTAATAAAATTATGAATACTTTTATGAAGGTTTCAAACAGTTCAATTCAAGGCTAGTTTTTGAATAGGTACGACTGTGACTTGGGTCTGATTTGTCTCCCGCTGTTTGGTGGGAAAACAATCTTTTCCACAGATGTTGCCGTAGCATGCAAACTGCTGCATTTTACCCTGTGGCCCAAACTTGTGGTTCACACTTGGTTGAGATAAAGCTGGCTGTTATCTCAACATCTTCCGGGGCTCCAGCCTGAGACTCAGCATCTAAGTCTTAACAAGGATTCATTGGTCATTTTACACCCTCATTGGGAACTTCAGATGGTTGCATGTATGTATCACATTCCAGCTGCCGACTTTCCATTTATAAAAAGCACATTAACCATTCTTCATAGCATGATCTCTTCAAGTAAAGGGCAAATTAAAGAAATTTTATTATTGACTTGAGTACTTTAAGCTGTGTTTAAAACATTTTTTACTTAATTTTTGCAAATTAAACCATTGTAGCTTACCTGTAATATACATAGTAGTTGACCTGAAAAAGTTGTAAAAATATTGCTTTAACCAACCCTGTAAATATTTCAGATAAACATTATATTCTTGTATATAAACTTTACATCCTGTTTTACCTATTCTTTGTCTCACGTCTTGTCTTTTCAGTACGAGGGGCTGGGAGGGAGCTATGCATGAGTGGTCAATTTCTTCTCAGGGGGTCCAGCTTGTTTGAAGTTATCTGCTTCTCAAGTGTCTCCCCCCACCACGTCCCCCCACCCTCCCACCTTGTGCCTCACATCTCCCACATTTCACCACTGCTGACCCTGTGGGAAGCAGAGACTTGAAGGCTTCTTTTGTCCCTTCTCAGCAGTTCAGCTGCAGCTACTTGACAATGTTACGCTAAACTTTAGGCCCATGAGCTGTACAGTGGTGCTTTTCGTTTCCCGAGATTTTAGAATGAAAAAGAAAGATCACTGCCAAAAGAGGCAATTCCTTCTCTACTTAAACTTGGGCCCTCACATAAAGAAGGCCAGCCACAATGAAGGAATGAAGGAAAATATGGTGAAAAACTAGCATTAAGATAAGAACTGGACAGCCACAAAAGGTTTGTTTTAGTCCATGTGGGCTACTAGAACAAAATATTTTAGGCTGGATAATTTATAAACAACAGAAATTTATTTCTCCCTGTTCTGGGAGCTGGGAAATTCAAGGTCAATTTGCCAGGGGATTCAGTATTTGGTGAGAACTCTGTTCCAGAGATGGTGCTTTCTCACTGTCCTCACATGTGGAAGGGGGTGAACAGCTCCCTCTGGGCTCTTTTGTAAAGGCATTAATCCCATTTACAAGGGCTCTGCTGTTATGGCCTAGTGACATCCTCCGGGCGCCACCGCTTAAGAAGCAGTCATTGGGGATTAGATTTTAACATGAGTTTTGGAGGGACATAAACACTCAGATCATAGCAGAGTCCATCCAAAACCTTTTTATCATTTTACTCTAAAGACTTTGCAGATATTCTATTAGACATATGAGGTTACAGGCCCAGAGAGGTTAGGCATTATAAGAGGCTTATAAGAAGAAGGGCCAGGGTTGCAATTCAGGCCCCTCAAATGACAAATTCTGCCTTCCATTCAACCTGAGAGGATTATAGAAGCATGATGTCACTCATCCATTCAACAAATATTTACTGAGCAAATATTTATTGAGCCATGTGCCAGGCCCTGTTCTAAATGCTGGGGAAGCACTTAGCAGCCCTTCATCTTATAGAGCGCATGTAAGAGAGTGAAGGAAATTTTTAAAGATAGCCACAATTATGTAACTGAAAAGTTATATGAAGCCTTCACTGGATGGCATTTTTAAATTTAGTTTAAAAGCTTCCTAAACAAATATTCACACTCGTGTCTCTAGAGCACTTCAAGTTCATCTGGCAACCAAAATTAACTAATTCACTACCCAGGCTGCAGTTTGGGGGGTCCCAGGCCTGAGTTGCATTGCAGTTTGACTCTGCTTCTCTTCTGATTCCACACACTCTGCTCCCATGGGGCCCCTATGGAGCAGACTAGAAAGGGGAGGGGCCCAAGGATCAAGGTCAACACTCTTTTTAAACTTGTGGAAGGGGAGATGAAAGATCCTGGAAAAGATAGAAAAAAAAAGAAACAGGAAAGGGAAAAAGTCCGGCATGGTGGCACACACCTGTAATTCCAGCGGCTCAGGAGGCTGAGGCAAGAGGATCACAAGTTCAAAGGCAGCCTCGGCAACAAGGTGCTAAACAACTCAGTGAGATCCTCTCTCCCTAAATAAAATACAAAATAGGGCTGGGGATGTGGCTAAGGGGTCGAGTGCCCTTGAATTCAATCCCCAGTACTGAAGGAAAAAAAAAAAAAAAAGAAGAAAGGGAACAGTAAATCAAGGATTCACCTGATCAAGGATGAGGAATCAGAATGGGGAAAATCATGCAATGGGCAAAAAGAAACCATTTGGAAGAAACTGTCCTGTCTGACTGCTCTCTCTCCAATCAAGGCAAACAATATGTGCTTACATAACAGGATACAAAAACTTCAGCTCTAGAGAACAAGTTAAAGCTAGATCCATCTCCAACAATCAAGTTGGAAGGAGTTAGCAGCTCTGGCATCATGCCAACATCTGCCTCTTACCATGTATGTCTCTCTGTGGACATTTCAACTGCTCCTCACGCCTCTTGTTCCCATCTTGGCAGAGAGTACAATCCAGTGAGACATGGACAAGGCAGCACAGGTAGGTTACTGTTTGATTATTTTATTTTATTGTTTTCCATGATGGTTCAGATGGCTCATTTATTTTTGAAAGAATCATGATTGTTTTATTAATTACTTTTTCAACTATCAGATTTCTTTTGCAGGCAGATGAAAACATGAATGTCCATCCATTATTGCAAAAAAAGAAAGCAAGTAACAAGACCTACATAGTAATAGGTTTCTGAGTTCCCTAAAATGATTTGTGATCCATTAGTAAAGTTAACATGCCCCAAATAGGAGATTGGCCTAAATAGAAAAACTATAAGATATGAAAACTATAGCAAATTTATAAGAGGCTTTTGAGTAACGTTTCCTAACTGCACAAAAGATAAAAGCACGGTCCACATCCACAAATAGTATACTGAAATGTACAGAATTAAAAATAATAAGTTTTATCAAAAAGTGCCTTCTATTTCTTAATCTCTTTTCTCTCACCAAATAATAATTTGGCAGCATTTCTTTTAACTTTCAGTGCTGTTTTCTATCAGGTTTTCCATATTCTTGAGTTTGGGGGCAGGGTTACCTTAAAAAGCAAATCCAGGTAATGAACCCCTTATGCAGTTGCTGCATCTGGATTATTGAACAGTATGGTTTTCACTTATGAAACAAATTGCACAAGTACAGGCTAATTTATTAGCTCAACACATGTTTACTGAGCATCAATTATTGACACTGGCTCATTCATTCAATTATTATGCATTGAGAGCTTATCCACAAGCCAGGTGCTGTTCTAGATGGTCAATACAGTTATCTGCCTTTCTTTGATCTTATTCTAGAGTAAGGAATTGTGCTAGGCTCTGGTGATAGATACAGGGGTTAGAGCCTTTTCAAAAAGAACTCATAATCCAGTCATAATCTAATACAGGAGAAAAGCTTGCAAACAGATAGATTATCCCAAAATTCTGTGTTGAGAGGGAAATGTGTACATATCCCAAGGGAGGGCCCAGAGGAGAGAGTAGTTAACTCAGGTAAAATTACAATGTTTGGTTCAGGTTGAGTTTAGAGTCAGGTAAAGGTACTTAGAAAAATTTTCAACGGATTGCGCCAGAAGATTTTCTATTAAGACAGAGTCTTAAAACTCATTCATCATCAGTTTTACATATTCCCAGCAACAATTGCAACTGGTATGTTGAAGATATTGTACTAATGCTACAAAAAAAAAAAAAAAAACAAGCACACGGCCCATAGCCTTTATAATACTCAGTCATGTTTAAAAATTCTCAAATTACAAACTAACATATAGATCAGAAAAAAACTAGAAATTAAACATAATGAAACAAAAGACTTTTAAATATGGTTCATAATTGTCCAGAGAGTGCTACAGATAGGTAAGTGCTTAAAAATTAAGTTAATAAAGACATCAGTCAATGCACATAATGTTAAGACAAATCAAAGAAGTTAACTTCCTCAAGATGTTCTAGTACAGAGTAATAAAGTCATTAACTTTTCCCATTATTCATAATTAAAAAAGCAAAAGATGAAAACTGACTTTCAGTAACTGAGTCCACCCCAGCAGAAATATACCTGACAATCCACGCAATTTCTCATGCTCTTGTGTGTATCTACACACAGATGTAACCCTGGCAGAAAAATCTCTAAAACCATATAACTGTATAACTTAGCACATTAGAAACTGCAGTCAAAGTAGCAAGCACCTTGGTGTCACTTTTGAAACTCAGAGACCAAGTAAGTCAACATTTCCTACAAGCCTGAGTCTGATCATCTCTAAACAATTAAGAATCATTACTGAGCCCGAGCTATAACTCAGTTGGTAGAGTGGTTGCCTAGCATGCACAAGGCTGTAGGTTCAATCCCTAGCACCACTAAAAAAAAAAAAAAAAAAAAAAAGGGAAATGAGAAGAATTAGTACTCAGCAAGTTATGCCAAAGCTCAAGGCATTCCTAGCTCCTCTCCTTTCCATCCTCCATTTTGACATGTAATTCTCATGTTTCTGTATCTGAAGATACTCACAGTAAGAAAGAATACCAGTCTGCAATTGGTCTCCTCCCGCCATTACCAGCTCCCAATGCAATTCAACTTCCTAAGCACACTGGGGTTGCTTAAGTTTGCTTGGTCAATTAGGGCCCTGGAAGTGGAAGAAATGGGACCACAAATACTATCTTCTTCTCCCTTCTTCCAGGGAGATTTTTCCACCCCCACAGAGAACTCAGCTCTGCTCTGTGCTGCCCTCTTCTCACTGGGCTTGCTAAACAGCACCAGGATTTCAGTCTGCGTGAGTGAGAGTACAGAGAGTCATTCACTCAACAACGTTACACTTGGTAGGTATCTCCACTGTGAGCTACGCATCGTTCCTAGGTACTGGGATTTCAATGATGACTACAGCACCATGGCTACCCTTAAGAAGCTCGTGGTCTAATATGACTCACAAGGAACAGACAACAGAAAACAAGACCCACATTTCTTCAGACCATCCTGGACATGGTCTGTTTCAGCCCCATTAATTCTTAAAGATACAAATAAGTTCGCCATATAAGTCAGCTTTCCAAAACTGTGACAAAATGCCTGAGATAATCAACTTAAAAGGAGGAAATCTTTATTGTGGCTCATAGTTTCAAAAGTTTCAGTCCATGATCATATAGCCATGTTGCTTTGGTGAGAGTGTATGACAGAGGAGGCCTGTTCACATCGTGGTGGCCAGAAAGCAAAATAGATAGAAAGAGGCTGAAGTTTCAGTATCCCCTTCAGGGACATCCCCAATGACCTAACTGCCTTCCACTAGGACTTATCTTCTGAAGGTTCCACACCACATAAAAGCTGCACAGGCTGAGGATCAAGCCTTCAACACATGGTCTTTGGGGGACCCTCTAATCCAAATTATCTTTCACCTGCTTAAAAATATTAAAAATCAAAATCTCCAGGCCCAAAAGTTATACTGGAGAATTTTATCACATATTTAAAGAATAACTAACACCAAAATTATACATCTTGTCCAGAAAACAATAAAGGACAAGATACTTCCCAGCTTACTTTATGAGACCAATACCTAAACCAGACAAAGATAGCACAAAAAAGAAAATGAATCTTTCTCATGAACAAAAATCCTCAACAAAATATTAGCAAATTAAATCTAGCAATGTATTTAAAAGAATATTATACTACAAGCATGCTGGATTTATTGAAAGCATACTTAACGGGTTCAATATTTAAAAGTTAGTCGACGTAACTCACCATATCAACAAACTCAAGAAATAAAAATCATATGATCATATAAATTGAATCACACATCTTTTAACAAAATTTAAAACTTAGTGATGAAATAGCATGCAATAAATGGAAGGGAATTTCAAAGAATATCAACCAAAACTCCCAAAATTTACATCATACTTAACGGTAAGTGACTGAGTTTGTTCTTCCTAAGATCAGGAACAAGAAAAGGCTGTCCACTCTTTTCACTCTTACTTAACACCGTATTAGCATATCTAGCCAGGTATATAAAACAAGAAAAAGAAATAAACAGCTACAAATTATATAGGGAAAAATACAATTTATCTATTTACAGATATGCTCATCTACATACAATTCCAAGGAAGCTACCAAAAAAAAGAACTCACTCCCATACTGAAGTGAGTTCAGTAAGGTCACTGGAAATAAGATTCACACACAAAATCAATTGTATTAAATATACAACAAACAAGTGAAAACTTAAATAAAAGAACCACACCATTTACAAACACTCCAATGAAAACAAAATATGTATAAATCTAAGAATGCACATACAGGCCTTATACACCTAAAAAAATGCAAAATCCTGATGAAACACATCAAATAAAACCTAAATAATTGGAGAGACATTTATGTTCACAGATTGGAAGACACAACATGATGAAGATATTAATCTTCCCAAACTGATCTATAGGCATAATGCAATTGCTAACAAGATCTCAGTAAGCTTTTAT
This sequence comes from Ictidomys tridecemlineatus, assembly GCF_052094955.1. Taxonomy (NCBI): domain Eukaryota; kingdom Metazoa; phylum Chordata; class Mammalia; order Rodentia; family Sciuridae; genus Ictidomys; species Ictidomys tridecemlineatus. Next base: position 121,635,116 of record NC_135485.1, read on the forward strand.
TTTTTTTTTTTGCAAACATGGACAACTTTATTCTAAAATTTATATTAAAAGGGAAAGGCCCTAGAGCAGCAAAAAATATCTTGAAAGAGAATAATGGGATAAATTATTTTCTCCATGTTAAGACTTATAATTTAGTTACAGTAATCAAGACAGTATGGAAAGAATAGACATATTGATCAATGGTACAGAACAGAGAATGGGCTCACACAAATATAAACAGCTATTTTTATTAATTTATTTTTAATGTGTTTTAATTACATACACATGACAGTACAATGATCTTGACATACATGAATCAGATGAGGTATAATTTCTCATTTTTCTTTCCTTTTTTTTTTAGAGAGAGAGAGAATTTTTTAGTATTTATATTTTAGCTTTCGGTGGACACAACATCTTTATTTTTTTTATTTTTATGTGGTGCTGAGGATCGAACCCAGCACCCTACGCATGCCAGGTGAGTGTGCTACCACTTGAGCCACATCCCCAGCCCAAATTTCCCATTGTTCTGAGTGTACAGGTTGCTGAATTACATTGGTCATGCAGTCACGTATATACATACAGCAATAATAATGTCTATTTTATTCTGCTGTCCTTCCTTTCTCCCCTTCCCCTCCCCTCCCCTCCCATCACTTCTCTCTACCCAATCTGATGTGACACAATTCTTTTTTTTCTTTTTCCTCACTTCGTCATACATGTATTCTGTATAACGATGAGGGTCTCCTTCCATCTTCCGTGCAGTTCCCCTTCTCCCTCCCTTTCCCTCCCACCTCTCTTCCCTATTTAGTGATAATCTTCTTCCCATGCTCTTCCTCCCTAACCCATTTTGAGTCACCCCCTTATATCAGAGAAGACATTTGGCATTTGTTTTTTAGGGATTGGCTAACTTCACTTAGCATAATCTGCTCTAATGCCATCCATTTCCCTGCAAATGTCATGATCTTGTTATTTTTTAGTAAAAAAATAACAGTTATTTTTTTGACAAAGATGTGAAAGCAATTCAATGAAGTAGGGATAACCTTTTCAACAAATGGTGCTGGAGCAATTAGATATTCAATAAGCAAAAACAAAGACCTAAATCTCACACTACATACAAACATTAACTTGAAATGAGCCATCAACTTAATTGCAAAATGTAAAGCTGGGGATATAGCTCAGTTGGCAGAGTGCTTGTCTCACATGCACAAGGCCCCAGCACCATTAAACAAAACAAAACAAAACAAAACAGTAAAGCTAGAAACTTATGAGTTTTCTAGAAAAATTCCTGGTAATAGATTTTTTTAAAAAAAATAATGATTAGAGAAAATATTTGCACACAGGCGAGGATAAACATGATCATTTTTGGTAGGGGGATGGTGGGGATTGAACCCAGGGTCTTGCACATACTAAGCATGTGCTCTATCCCTGAACTACACTCCAGCACCTGGTTAGACACAGTCCTGACGGTGTCTGCCAGGGACATGGGAGGGGGAGGTGGCAGCCATGTCCCAGACACTTGCCACCCAGGTCCAAATAGGACAAAGGAGGTTTTTATGTGGTGTTTAATGCAATGATGAACAGACAAAGCACTTTATTTAGGGTTCTAAGCAGAAAATTCAAAAACATAAGTTTTAAATTTTAATTTTTTGTTACAGTATCATGAGAAAGCCAGATCATGGTACACTTACTTGTACTTTTTTAAAAAGTTATACTTTTTGCATTCATAATAAAAATATAGGATGGTATGGTGAAATAGTAATGATACTTTGAGTGCTTTGAACTTCTAAAAATCTTAACATTCGCTACTGAAGGTGAGAGGGGAGCCATCCAGAGTGCTGTCTGGTCCCTGTCACATTTCCCAGCCTGGCTCCATTAAATACTTATTCCACAGAGGATGAGAATATGTGCTCTGGTTTACAGCAATGTAAGGACAGAAAAGAAAAGTTATACAAGTCTCTCCCAAACCTACCTACCAGAGCTAGATATCCAACATGAATCTTGAACTGTGTTTTTAATATCTAGGCACTTCTAGATATTCACTCAAAATAACTGAAAATATGTAGTCAAAAAATTTGCATAAGATTTTTCATAGAAGAATAATGTATAGTAGACTAAAAGTGGACACAACCAAAACTTCCATCAATTCATGAGAGAATGTGGTATGTTCCTGTAATGGAATATTATTTGGCCATAAAAGGGCTGCAGGACTTGAAAGCGTGATGCTAAGAAGCCAGACACAAAGGCCACATATTATAGGATTCCATTTATATATAACATCCTCAACGGACAAACCACAGAGGCAAAAAGCAGATTCGTGGCTGCCAGGAGATAGAGGAAAAGAGAACTAGGGTGTGGCTGCTAATGAATATGAGGTTTCTTTGGGGATGATGGAACTGTTCTGGAATTAGGTAGTGGTGATGGGTGCTCCAATTTGTAAATTACTTAAAACCACAGAATCACAAACTTTAAAAGGGTGAATCCTGTGATATGTGAATCATGTCAAATCTGTTATTTGTTTGTTTTGGTACCAGGGATTGAACCCAGGGGTGCTTAACCACTGAGCTCTATCCCCAGCCCTTGTTTATATTTTATTTAGAGACAGAATCTTACTGATTTGCTTAGGGCCTCACTAGGTTGCTAAAGCTGACATTGAACTTGGAGATCCTCCTGCCTCAGCCTCCTGAGCCACTGGGACTACAGGCCCAGTTCAAGTCTGTTATTTTTTAAAAGACCAGGTATCCCAAGGCTTAAAATCACAAAGTATATGACACTTGAGACTCAGAGCCAAGTTTGTTGACTCTAACATGGTCGTGACTACCCACTCTTCTCCTGGACCTCTACCTTTTTCATATTAGAGACTTTCTGGGGAATATTATCATTTCACCACTGTCAAACCAACAAATCTTTCCCTATTCCTAAATTTTGAGTCTCTGTTCATCTTCTAACGGTGGCAACTCTGCCTGCCTGGCCTGGGGTGCCACAGAATTAACACTCACTAAATGAAACCTAGCTTCACCCTCCACAACATACACCTCCATTTAGGAATCGTCTTATTGGTAATGACTACTCCCTGGCTGGTGTCCTTTCCAATTCTCAGGCCCCTAGAGAGCAAAGATAATTAATCTACCCCAAGTTCGGTAAATGATCAAACTTTCCATGCTCAGGCTACCAGCTCTGACCATTTTCTTTGGTGATTCTTTCCTCAGCTGACATAACCCCATGAGATTTTTCTATTTCAGTTCATTACTAATAATTCCTTAAATATATACTTAAAGTACGCACACAATACGGACTAAAAGGAAAAACTAGAGACCCTGTCTCTAAAACAGTGCAGAGAGGCAATAGGGGAGGCATGGGCATGCGGTGTTCTCACACACTTATAACAGGACGAAGCTTTCTTTGAGTTGCTCACACAAAGTCATTTCCAAAACTATGACCACTTGGAAGGACAGTCATACAATCTTCAGGAAAGTATCAACCCTATAAAACCTAACTGTCCCTTAAATCACCCACCCACCACCATATTCAGGATAACTTCTAAAGTTTTCTTTCATTTAAAACCCAGAAAAATAATATTTACTCCAGGGCTGGGTGTGGTGATGCACACCTGTAATCCCAGTGTCTCAGGAGGCTGAGGCAGGAGGATCATGAGTTCAAAGCTAGCCTCAGCAACTTAGGGAGGACTTTTAGCAACTTAGCAAGAACCTGTCTCTAAATGAAATATAAAAAGGGCTGGGGATGTGGTTCAGTGGTTAAGCACCCCTGGATTCAATCCCCTGTACCAAAATAAAATAAAATATACATAAGTAATTTTATACTTAGTATTAAAAATTATTTAAAGTCATATTTGGGCAGCATGCCCAGCACAAAATTTTTGTTTATAAATGTTTAGTCACTTGAAGTATTTGAAATCTTTTCCAAAGAAAAGATGAAACTAGCCACAAACATTCTCTTCTCTGATATTCCCAAATAATGTAAATATGTGTTTTATTACTGTATGGAAACTATTCCAGCTATTACATAATGTGCTAGGTTTATTGTATTAATAGAATAATTTTTAAAAAGCATCTGTGTCTCCAACACTCATTTGTGTTCATGCCACATTTTTCTTAGCAGTTCTGTGACTAAGCACAAAAATGTATGCTTCATTCAATTCAAGGGTAAGAAAACAGGTAGAACAGAAGTGACTGGAGCGGTACCTTTTATACTGCTTTCCTTCTCCCAGCCACCTCAGAGCATCTCCCCAAGATAGCAAAAATATGTCCTTTCCTGATCAATACGTTACTAAATAAGAGGTACAGTAATGAATCATTTAATGATAGAAATATGTGCTGAGAAATTCACCATGAGATGATTTCATTGTTGTATGAACAACGTAGGATGTGCTTATACTAGCTAAGACAGCTCTGAAGTCACTAAGTGATGTTATCTTATGGGACTACTGTGGTACATACAGTCAACTGTTGACCAAAATGTCCATATAGGTAGTACGTGACTGCAGTATGTGCTCATTATGAAATAAGAATATGAAATATGGTAAAATATAAATATTATTATAAAATAAGAAAGTCCTCATATATAAAAGTAATATGTGCCCATAAAATAAGAAATTAAGATATGCTCATTCTGAACTGTGTTGAATTAGGTTAAGGGCACATTTTAGGCCTCCTATTTGCAGTCAGATACATGTGAAGAGTTCTCAGTGGTTCTGCACTGGGTAGATTGGGAAAGTCTGTGGCCACAGTGCAACTCCCAGTCCTTCCAGGAAGAACCGCTGCAGGTGAAGGGCTGAAGGAAACCTCACTCCTCTTCCACAAGCCAGTGAAAGGGATGGGCAGGAGCACCACCCATTTGATTTGGCTCCAGGGCAGCCATTGTGCTAGATGCCATGGTGGAATGACAAAGGACTGGGAGAAGGTCTCTGCTTTCCAGAGGTCTAAAATGGGTGACTGACAGAGACATTCAGTAGTCCCTCCTTAGCCTTGGTTTTGCTTCTGTCTGTATCAGTTACCTGTAGTCAACTGTGGTCTGAAAATATTAAAGGGGAAAATTCCAGAAATAAACATTTCCTAAGTTTGATATTGTGTGCTGTTCTGCATAGCATGACGAGATCTCAAACGGCAACCTACCTGGGATATTAATCATCCTGTGGTCCAGTGTATCCCCACTGTATACACTACCCTACCTCAATCATGTACATAGTAGCCATATCAGTTAACAGATCTACTCTTGAGGTACTGCAGAGCTTGTGCATAGGATCTGGTATTACCTGTGGTTTGGGGCATCCACCAGAGGTCTTGGAACATATCCCTACAGGATAAAGGGGGACTACTAGACCTAATACTTTCAGTATCAAGTAGTTTAGAATAGAGACAAAAACAAACAAACAAAAAAACCCCAGAGGAGGAAAAGGTTGAGAGAGTTATACTTCATTGGAGTCTGAAGAAGCCTGGTGAAGGAACCAAGTCGGGCAGGCCCTGGGATGCAGGAAGGGACCCCTACAGATTCAAATTAGGGAAGGAGAGAGCTTAGCAAACACAGAAGATGGTCCAGAAATCCTATTCATTCTTCTCTGTAAAGGATTAAATACAAGTCAAGTCCGTGACATTAGGAGGCATCATAAGAAGTTTTAGCTGTTTTCATAGGTAGGAAGCACGGTAAGAAATAAGGCCAACAGGAGGACAAAAATAACTGTGTCCTCTTGTTGGTGCTTCTATAGCTAACCTGTTTCAAGCCCCTGAGAAGGACAAAGATCTAACGTCTAGAGAAATGAGAATATCGGTATTTTTCTTTCACAAGAATGTGACTTTGATGGAACAGAGACACAACATAATCCTGACCGTTCACCTGAAGTACAGAACTATGCTGGCAAATCCTTGGCTTTCACTAAATATAAAAAATACAGGACACCACACCAGAATGGGGCTTCCTAGAGGCTCCCCAGCAAACTACACACACACACACACACACACACACACACACACACACACACAGACTTGTGCAGCCTAGAGATTAAGGAGCTGAACAGCCGTGGGCACTGCTATGCATTCTTCAATAAAGCAATTAATCTCTTGGTTTAAACGTCTTGTCTGTACAGTGCATGGTGATACTCTTCACTGGGGGACACTTTCACAGATAATTTGTGTCTAGCCTGATGCCTTGGCATACCGATAAAAACGAACTCTTTACAGTTAGGATGGGGGCACTAGCTTGCCTGGTAAGGGCTGTCTGGCTTTTCACTTAGTAAAGTCTAGAACTTTTAAAGGAAGCACTGGCCAAAAGAAATCAAGGAGTGGGGAAAGGAAGAAGTCTCATCAAGGACTGAAATGTGGTTTTCCCTCCTGCCGAGAGGGCCCCTGCACTCCATAAACTAGAATGACCCCAGCCGAACTTCCAGGCTTGAAAGTATGGTGGCTTTTTAAAAGGAGTTCTTCTTTCTCAAGATCAATTGTTCAACAGAAATGAAAAGCTTGCCCTCGGAAGAGGCTCAGTCCTAAAACCTGCAGGGTAAATCATTAAAAGCAAGAATGTGCCATTTCTCCGTAGGGAGCAGGGCATGCCATGCACGCTGTGGTCTGACCACTGCCACTCTGCTGTCCCTCTATTCTAAATTAACCAGAAACCCAAGAACCTGAAAGCTGAGCTCTAGCTAACATTATTTAAATGAACTGGCTGTTAAGTGAACCTTAAACCACATGTCATTTGGTGGTGGGGCTGCCCTGGGCCAAGAGACCGTTAACACAGACAGTTCCCAGCTTACAAACCGGATTGTGTTCCAAACGTGCATTTGGAAGACAGAATGCATTTTCCCAGAGAAGCCAGGCTACAAATGGCAATTAGGGCCACAGGCCAGCTCACAAAAAAAACATGTGACCATAATAGAGCAAAACTCTGTACATTTTAGCTGAAAAAGAAAGAAAAAAGTAGAAATCATTCGTGTTTACAATACCAATAATTAAAGAGATAAAAAGTTGATATCCTTCATTTGTGCTGAACACTAGTGCTTAAGTGATAGACTATTTAATCAGAGGTGGATGGAAATGTCTATCCAGGTAGCCTGAGGGGCCAGGAAAAGCCCCGGCTACAGGAAAGAACTCTCATCACTGGAGATCAGTCCAACTTGATGGGGTTTCCGCCAATTCTAAGAGGCAAGTGTCGACTTCTGAAGACCCAACCAGTGCCAGAGAGGGGTTTGCAGTGGCGAGGGGGTGGATACTGGCTTCAGTGGGACCTGACCCCCTGAGCTGATTGATCCTGTCAATGGCAACTTTGCCCCTGGACCCAAGAATGGATAGAGTCCAGAACCTTTGGGGTCTCTTCTGAACTAGTTTCCAGAAGATCAGATAAGATCAGATAAGCACTTGTTAACTTGAGCTGCCTGGATGGTGCTGAGTTTGATATGCCCCTGTCCCCACAGAGACTGAATCTGCTCTTGTCTTCCTCTTCACAGAGGAGACTCCCCCAACCCCAGCCAATTGTCTGGATCCTCCCTTTGCCACCCTACTCCATATGTGACCAGCACTGCACCTGGGTGGGCACATTCTGAACCACCTATTTTAACTTCATGCTGAAAATCACAAATGCACATTTTGTCTGTCAATGTGTAGGAAGAAAGGGAGAGAAGGAGGGACGGAGAGAGGGAGAGAGAGAAAGAAAGAGGGAGGGGCTTTGGGTGTGGATTAGTGGTAGAGCACTTGCTTAGCATGCATGGGGCACTGGGTTCAATCCCCCCCACCACCACCCCCACACCTCACTCCCCCCACCACATAAAAATAAATAAATAACAAATTTTTTAAAAAAGGTATTGTGTCCATCTACAGCTAAAAAAATATTTTAAAAAATAAAGCCAGAAAGAAAGAAGTGGGCTGGGGATGGGGATCAGTTGTCACTTGTAGAGCAATAGCACAGAATTGCAAGATCTAAACATCAGGGGGCACCACGCACCCAGAACATGGAGGAGAAAAGCAGAGGACTCAAATAAGTGCTGAGGGTGTGAGCAGGAAGGCTGAAGGGAGTCACTGTGGAATACATAGTTTAACACTGACACACGCTCCTAAGAAATGTGCACCTAGCTTAATCCACATAAACTAAATGCATTTATGAATTCCCTTTTTTAAAAATCACAAAAAGTCTCGTGATTTTTTTCTTCAAATGGGATCATGCCCCTTGTTCATTTTTCTATTAAGCTATGCTGTTTTATTTATTTATTTATTTATTGCTCTATTTATTTATTTATTTGTTTTGCAGTGTCAAGGATGGAACCTATGGCCTTATGCATGCTAGGTGAGTGCTCTAATACTAAGTTACATCCCCAGCCCTGACTTGGGCTTTTTAAAAATTAATTTCTAGCACATATATTTGTTCTGAGCATTAATCCCTCATCATGTAGATATGTGAAAATATCTTTGGTAGACCATGGCTTGTGTCTCCTTTATTTTTTAATGGTAACTTTCTGTTGTACAGAAATTTTCAGTTTTAATATAAATTAAGTCATTAATTCCACACACACACCCCCATTTTTGTTGTTGTTGTTGTTTCTTGGTTTGTTTGTTTTGCAGTGCTGGGGATCAAACCCAGGGCCTCACACATGCTAGATAAGTGCTTTACCACTGAGCTACACCCCAGCTCTTGGTTTGTTCTTTCTGAGTGCTGTTTGACATCTCTTTTTCTATCTTGAGATCATATTCTTTTCAATCATCTTAAACCTTTGCTTTCTAGCCTCCTATTTGAAATTGGTCTGGTATAATTTTTTTTCATATGAATAAGCCAACTACTAGGAAAAAAATTCATACTTTCATTGCCAAGTAGCCATTTCTTTCATAAAAATTTCTTTCCCATAAATGCCCATCAGGGGACCCCTATTCCATGGGTCCATTTGTCCATTACTATACCAAAAATCATATTTAACCATACTATTCTTGGCCTCTTTGTTTTCCCAACACCTCTGTGACATTTACCCATTTCTTCCATTACATTAATGTAATCACCTCAGAGCTCTGCACTACAGAAGATGACAGAAGGAAGCACAGGTGACTAAAGAGATTGGTACTATACAAAAGAAAGATAGTTCATCTATTCTAGAATTGATTTGGGAAACAACAGTTATAAATTAATTAACCTTGTATATGAGTTCATTTTCTATTGCTATAACAGAATACCTGAGGCTGGGTACTTTATAAAGAAAAGTATATATATATCATAGTCTTAGAGGCTGAAAGTTCAAGATTGGGCATCCCCAACTGTTCAGCCTCTGGTGAGGGAGGGCCTCATGGTAGACAACTTCACAATGATGAGACAGGACCAGAATTTTATGGAAAAGAAACTTCTATTGCATCTGGAATATTTTATTTCTTATTTTGCTGTCTTGGAAGAATCCAGAAAAAACAAAAATTGAAGACCTCCTGGGCTGGATAAAAACATTGGTCTTTGCCATAGAAAGGCAAACCAGACACTAGGTAGGAATGCAACAAGTCCAGATGTGGAGATTCAGGGGCCAGACTACTTTTTGTAACCACAAGCTCTTACAGGAACCAGTCATGGGTCCCAGAGAACCTAACCACTTCTCACTGGGCCCCATCTCTTAAAAGATTCTACCACCTTCAACACTGCCACACTGAAAACCAAACTTCTATCTAGCACATGACCCTTTGAGGGACACACTGAACCTATAACCAAATCACAGCACCTTGACTCAGTGAACCACTGCATAAAGCTGAGCTTACTTTACAGGGAAATGAGCTGTTGGTTCTGGTTGGCTGGAATTTGATTGTAAAAGGAGGTCAGTATGAGAGGAGGAAAGATCAGAAGAACCCCATCATTATTGGTGGCCGGGGAAAAAAGACTTCTTGAGTTTTGTTCTCATATGATTGTTGAGCTGAAACCAGAAGCTAGATGCCTACTTTTGTGTTTGGATGTGTCTATAGTAAAATGAGGGTTTTTATGGCATCCTTCAACCAGGGAAGAACGTCTCCTATCAGGAAGGTAGAATTTTCATAGCGATCATGAGCCAGACTTTCACAGGCAAAGGAACTTCCATTTCCATCTGGAATATTTTATTTCATTATTTATTATCTATATTGGAATATAGATAAAATGTGAGGCCCTCCTGGGCTAGAAAAAACATTGGCTTTTGCCACCGGAGGTATGCCAGAAGCTAGGCAGGAACATGGCGCGTTCACATGAACTCTCTACCTTTTTCTCCCCCAATCAGCTGCCATCTCCATATGCCCTTCTCAGGGATGGCAGCACCATCTGCCCGATTGCTAAGCCCCTCAAGCCCTATGCTTGGGTGTCATCACTGAAGATCAGTCAAGTCTTGCAGATTCTATCATCTAAACCTCCTGGCTCCACCCATCTCTCTCCATCTCTTCTCCACCCTATCTCTCCACACACTCACATACCCCCAAGGCCACCGTCATCATCAGTGGAAGGATAGCAAAACCATTCTGACTGGTCTGTCTTGAGTCACGGTCATAGATTCCAAGTCTAATAATGTCACCCCTCACTTATTGTGAGGGCTTCCCACTCTTCCAAGGCCACCACCCAGTCTGTTTAATCTGATATGCAGAGCCCTTCTGGATCTGACAGTCACTCTCTTGAGTGGTTAAGAGCTCAGACCATGAAGTCAGACTTCTCTGGATTCAAATTCCCATGGCACTGCCTATTAGCTTTGAAACTTGAACAAACTTCAGAACCTCTCCGTTTCAGTGTTCCCATGTGTCAAATGGAAATATTAACAATAGCTCCCTTTAGGGAGTTGTTGGGAGAACTGAATGAGTTAATGCCTCTGCAGTGCTTGGAACAGCCAGGGCACATAGTGAGCTTTCTGTTAGTGTCAACTATTCCTTTTATTTTGGTTTCCTCAGTTCACTGTGCTTTCTCCAGCCTGCAGGCCTTGGCATCTCCTGTTCCCTCCATCTGGAACCCTCTTTCCCAAACCCCAATCACACTACAAGGCAATCTTTGGAAGTGAACAACAGCAGCAGCATCACCAGGAAACTTGTTAAAAAAGACAAATTCTCAGGTTCTAGCCAGGACCTCCGACATCAGAACCTGGGATGGACAATCCAAGTTTAACAGTCCTCCATGGGAGTCTGAGGTGCAACTAGAGCTGGAAACCAGGTTCATTTACCGTGGTAAATGTCCTTAGATGATTATCTGTCTCCACCCCATTAGACTGTAAGTCCCTCAACAGCACAGATACTTGCAGCTTGTTCCTCGTGGATGTTGAAAAAATAAGAGCCCTCACAAACTGAAATGGAAAAAGCCTTGTTTTGTCGACCAGATGACTTAACTGTGTGTTCCTTCACTGTCTATTTCCCTCCATTAACAGCCAGGTCTCTCTAAGGCTCACCTAAATATTCCAGCTTGTCCCCAGCCTTGAGTGCAACCTTAGGCCCAGGTGCAAGGTAGAGGGCAAAGGAGAGCTGTGAGCCATTACCCAGGAGGCCTTGCAGCTCTGGAGCACCCCAGGGGCCCCTCACTGAGTCTGTGTGCTTTCCCGGGAGTGCAAAAGAGGTTCCATCTCAGCATTTGGACAACCATGGAAAATCTTGCCTACTAAGAGTTACTTCTGGGGAAGATCTGAAGCGAAAACCGACTCTTTACCTGCCCAGACCCTTCTCCTCCTCTCCCCCCTTCCCCTCCTGCCTCCTGCTCCTCCCTCCTCCTCCACTTTCTTCTCTGGCCCCTCTGCTACTCCGCCCTTTCTCTCTTCCTCTCCCCACCTCCCTTTCCTTCTCCCTCCTCTTCCTCTCTCAAGTCTCCCCCCTTCCCTCCCCTCCCCCTCCTCTTCCTTCCCCCTCCCTCCTCCCCTCCCTCCTCCCTTGTCTTTCTCTTCCTCCCTCTTCTATTTCTCACTCTCTCTACTCCACGTTTCTCTTGCTACCTACTTGTCCCTGTCCCCTCCTCCAGCCCTGACCCCCGATAACCAAACCCCTGGTTCGTGCCAAGCTCCCGGGGCGGGTTGCTGGACATTTCCTTGCAGACCCCGCTGACAGAATGGCTTCTCCACCGCGAGGCCGGGGTCCCACAGGGCGCCCCGGGCGACCGCGACGCCCCTCGTGAGCCGCTCCACTGCGGAGGAGGCGCAGCGCGTGCCCCAGGCCCCCGGTGGCCGCCAGCGCCCGCAGCCGCACCGCGCCGCCCGGGGCGGGGCTGCCCGCTCCGCCGCCCGCTGGGTCCCCACCAGCCGCGGAGGACCCCGGGGCCTCGGTGCGCCGCACGCCGCAGCCCGGCAGCGCGGGGAGAAGGCGGCATGGCGGCGGGCAAGGCGGCAGTGCTGGAGGCGTCCCCGCAGCACGAGCAGGTACGGTCGCGGGCCGGGGAGGCGCGGCCAGGGTCCCGGGGCCCAGCCGGGGCGGGGCGGCTCGCGCAGCTGGTCCTCAGTCCCGCCGCCCACACAGTGAGGCCGGCCCTGGACAGGGACGATGACCTCTGGAAGGTGCTGCTGCCCGGGGACTGCCTATCCCCTCCCATTTCTTCCTTTCCTCCCGGGCGCCCAGTTGCTTTTCTTCCTTGGCTCCATCCCTCTCCCCTCAACGTCTCCCTGCGGCTTCCAGGATGACCCCATCCATTCCTGTCCTCCGCACTGGCTGCCTCTCTCCTGGGCAGTAGCCCCCAGGGACCCAGAGTCAAGGGTCATTGAAGGAGGGCGACCGAGGGAGGGTGAGGAGTGGATTTCCGGCCTTGGGCCGAACTGTGTGGTGCCCAGGCTTGAGCGTGCGGTCAGCATCACCCTGGGGCTCCTGGAAAGACAGGTTGCTGGGCTCTGTCCCCAGGGTTTCAGGCTGGTCATAATTAGCTTGTGTAACGAGCTCCAGCAGGTGCAGCGGATGCCTTGAGAGCCACTAGGTTAGTCCTTTCCTCTCCCACCAGTGGTGAATACATATATCCAATCCTACTTCAGTTTTAATTCCTAGGACAATTCGCAGGCTCTGACCAGATACAGGAGCTATGCCGGGGTGGACGAAGGGAATATAATCCAGAGATGGGCTTTTCTTCAGGAATTAACATCCTTAAAGCAAGAACAAAACTAACTCACGGGAAGACATGAGTGTCTCAAAACAGGTTGGGGCAAAGAGTTCTAGATTTTCTGTTTGATGAGGTGGGTGTGGCGTTTGAGCTGGATTTGAAGAACAAATAGGATCTGACCACATGGTGTTGAGAGGGAGTTAGAATTCCAGATGGATGGAAGAGAAGCACTAAATTGTTTGGGGGTGAAAAAAAATTGCTGGGGGATTGGTCATAGGAAACGATGGGGGCTGGGGGGCTATACATTACCGTAGCAAGAACCCAGAGTTCATGAATACTTAAAATGAACCCTGGAAGAGTCGGGCCATGGAGGGCCTTGGGTACCAAACTATGCACGTGGGGTTTCTTTTCTAGAATAGGAGAACCTATAAGGAAGCTCCATGACTCTTGCTGATTTCAAACCAGTGTCATGCAAAGGGGCTATGGATTGAGACCCTGCCTCCCAGGAAAGGCAGAGGACTTCACACTATCAACTTTGCTGCTTGATGTTTGCCCTTCCTCAAAGCTAGCATCTCTGCCTTGCCCACCATCCTCAGGAGATGTACACCCCTATTAGTTCAGCCTTAGAAGGGACTCACAGCTTTTCCTATAATCCCATGTTGGAAGATAATGTGGCCTAGGGACCAGCAGTCAAAGCGTCACCTGGAAGCCTGTCAGCAATGCAGTCTCAGGAGCTGGGGTTGTGGGTCAGCAGTAGAGTTCTCGCCTAGCACATGCGAGGCCCTGGGTTTGATCCTCAGCACCACGTAAGAAATAAAATTTAAAAAAGTATTGTGTCCATCTACAACTAAAAAATAAAGATTAAAAAAAAAAAAGAAATGCAGTCTCAGTCCCCAGTGTATACCTACTCAAATCAGAATCTGCATTTTAACCAGACCCCAGGGTGATACTGTGCACTTAAAATTTGAGAAGAGCTGGGTTAAATGAGACTTTATAAGAGCTGAGGATACTAAAAGGAAAAGCAGTATGGTTACTGACCAGCCAACATACAGTCGCATTCCATCACTCTCAACTTCATTCTCTTTTATTTTCCTTCACCACCTTTAATGCTGCCTAAAGAATGCCTAATTGAACATTTGATTGTGAGAGCCTTCAATATGGAAGTTCCGGGAGAGCTGACCACGGTCTATCTTATCAGCTGCTATAGTTCCAATATCAGGAATCTAGTCTGACACATAGCAAGACCTCAATTCCATATTTGTTAAATGAATAAGTGGGTGAATGATGAATAGTAATGTACAACCTCATGATTGGGGGCCCCCGCTGTTCAGACTTCATCTCCCTCTCCATCCTCCTTCCTCAACTCCACATCCTACAGTCTGTTGAGGAGTTACACCTTGGGAAACTTTGAGACTCCTCCAAGAGCAGGAAGCATGGGTTTAGGATCTCCCTCGTGGGCTTGTCCAGGACCCGCTTTCCAGGCTCTAATTTCTACCAAAGGGAGAAAATGAACTTCCTGCCTCAGAGTAAACTATACCCCTCCCTTGGCAGCCCTGCTCTTCCTGGCTCTCAAGAGAAACCAAGGCACAAACTGATTAAGAAACAATGAGTTTACTTGTGCTGAGCAGAATTGCAGCTCAAGAGACATTTCCGACTGGCTGGAATATATTCTGGGGTCTTACAGATTTCAAACAAGTTTTAAAGGCAAAAAATCCTCACATGGAGAAAGGGATTATATCAGTTATTTTTCAAGAACTTAGATTGGTGTAGACAGGATAGCAAGCCGTCTTATAAGAAAGGGATTGAGTGATTTTAAGAATACACTTAGAGGGCTAGGGCTGTGGCTCAGGGGTACAGTGCTCTCCTAGCACATGCAAGGCCTGGGTTCGATCCTCAGCATCACATAAAAATAAATAAATAGGGGTATTGTCTACAACTAAAAAAAAAAAAAAAAAGAGTACACTTAGAGCTGAGGTGGAGCTCAGTGTAAAGCACTTGCCAAGCATGCACCAGCAGTAGGTGAGGGGGAGAATATATGTAGATATAAAGTAATTCTTAGAAAGAGAAGAGGAAAGAAGGGTTCTATCCCCAGCAGCAAAAACAAAACAAAGAAATTCTTGGGAAAATTGCCTGGTAGCTCTCTATTGGACTGGAATGTTCTGCTCTAATGAAAATTGTAACCCTCAGCATGTCAATGGCAGGATATAGCAACTTGCACAGGATCAAAAGTCTTCCATGTTTTCTTGGCCTAGTATTTTGGGATGCCTCAATCTGCCTTTACCTGTTTGATATTAATTTTTCCATACCGTGTAACATGAATTTCTTATCAATGAGTACATTGCCCCCCAACACACACACACACACCACAGGGACATTAATACTTCTAAATTCATTGCCCTGTCTTTGCCACTTGTTTCAGAAAGATTTTTCTAACAGAAGAATTTTGTGAGGGAAGGGTTGAAAGTGGAGAAATTGGCCTGGAGACAGCAGCTCAGGTGATGAAGGCCATGCCAGCGAGGTGGCCTCCACAAGTATATCGAGTGTGTGCTGCCACAGACGTCGGGATTCAGTGGTGGGGTAAGGCCCAGGCTGCCCTCCTGCCGATTCAGATACGTAAATAAGTGATCAAAGGTGCAGTTTGGAGACAGTGCTCAGGGTGCCATGGACGTCTGAAAAGGGCCAGACCCAAAGGGCTTCCTGGAGGAAGTGGGGCCCAAGGATGAGCAGGAATAAAGCACCCCCACCTGGAGACTAGGGGTGGAGGAAATGCATTCAGGGGACAGGAATGTTCTGGTCGGTTAGAGCAGGGCATGTGCAGGGACAGTGGTGAGAAAACACAGGTCCCTGTGAGTCATGTTGACAAGAATTATAAGCAGGAAGGTAATAATATGGATTTGTTTGCTTTTCATGCCTTCACCCTTACAATTTGAAGAGGAGAAGAGTGAGGGCAAGTGTTTTAGTCAGCTTTTTTGCTGCTGTGACCAGAACAACTGTAGAGGAGGAAAAGTTTATTTGGGGGCTCTTGGTTTCAGAGGTCTCAGTCCATGGACAGCTGGCTCCATTTCTCAGGGCTTGAGGAATCATGGCGGAAGAGTGGAGGAGGGAAGCAGCTCACAGGATGATCAGGAAGCAGAGAGACTCCACTGGCCAGATACAAAATAAGTACCCCAAAGGCATACGCCCAATGCCCACCCCCTCCAGTCACACCCCACCCACCCTCACTTACCACTCAAGTTAATCCATTAGGGATTAATTCACTGACTGGGTTAAAGCTCTAACAACCCAACTATTTCTCCTCTGAACCTTCTTGCATTGTCTCACACATGAGCTTTTCTCACACATGAGACCCCTCACATCCAAACCATAACAGCAAGATCCCAGGGAGACACCCTGCCTGCCTCCATGCAGCCCTCGGGCCCAGGAGCCTTCCCTAGTCCTGCTAGCTGAAGAGCGATAGTCTGCCAATGTCTCGGCTTGGCACAGAATCACGAGCCACCACACACCTTGCAGATTCAAACAGCAATCCTTTATTCCTGAACTCACACCGGCCCTGTACAAACACGTTCTGGGGAAATCCAAGTTCTGCCGCCAATTCACCTACTCCACGAGGCTTTTTCCCAATCCCATTTGAATCTCATGAGAACTCAACGGGAACAAGCAGCAGGAACACCCTAATCCCAGCAGCAATAATCTTCAACCTCCAACTTCCCTAAAACCCCTATTGTCTTAAACCGGGAACGCCCTAAACCCAAATTATCTTAAACCAGGATCCTTCCTAAAACCTGCAGGATACACCCTAATCCTGGATCCACCCCGGTCATTGAGCAGGGTCACCTTTCTCAAACACACATGCAAGGTCACAGCAAATTTCCAAGGCAAGTCCATTTAACATGGGGTACGCTGGCAAGGAAATATCGATGCGTCATTCCTACTTGGCAATGGCTCTCAGCAATAGTCCCTCTCCCTGCTGGTTATTTTCTATCACACTTTCTGTTTATTTTCTTCATAGAAGTTACTACATGAGGCAATTGTTTGTTTATTGTTCATTGTTTTCTCTAGAACCTGGGCTGGATTCATGAGAACAGGAACCTCACCTGTCCTTTTCACCATTGTGAGCCAGCTCTCAACCTAGTGCCTAGCACACAGGAGGTGGCCAATCCATATTTGCTGAATGAATAATGAATGAAAAATGGATGGGTAGGACCATAGGGGATTGAAAGAAGTGGACATGTATGTGAGGTAGTATTTACAGGTGGGGTCAACAGAAAGGTCATGGGTTGGAGATGCAGGGTTAAGAATGGTGCCCCAGTTTTCTGATTGCTGGATGAAATGTGGAAATACTGAGTGAAATTGGAGACATCGTCAATGGGAGCACTTTGGGTAAAAAAAAATTAATGTGTTCAGCGTGAGGCAGATTAAGTCCCACATCTGAGGGACGTCCAAGTGGAGATACAAAGGGAGCTAAAAAGTGAGATTTGGCTGAATCAAAGAAAGAGGTGAGAAGTAGATCAAATCATGGCACAGAGATTGGAAATAGGGACTTGGCAAGTTATCAGAAAAGGTGAAGAAATGGGGAGACAGAGTAAAAAGTCACTTTTGTACTGTTCTTTGTAGGTGTCATTGTTCATGTAGAATATCTAACATAGGAAAGTATAAGAAGGAGAGTAAATATTCCAATGTCACCACCAATGGAGCATTCCTGGTAACATTTTTGTAATGTCTTCTGTGAGTCTTTTTCTTCTGGATGTCTCTTTATGAAACCATACATTTACATAAATTGGCTCATATTATGCACAACAATTTTGAAGGCTCATTATCTCATAACAATGAGTCATGGAAGTCTATGTCAATAAATATGGATCTGCATTATCATTTTTAAAATGTTATGGATTTCTCAAAAGGAAAGACAAAGATATGGATCTTTTTCATCCATTGTTCTGAGTACTTGGTGAGTTTTTCATGTTGGAAACATTTTTCAGTTCTTGGAAATTTCTTGCATAATTTGTATTTTCTCTCCTATATCCCTTCTCTTAGAGTTTTAAAATTTTTTTCTGAGAGAATTATTTGATTTACCTTCAATCCCTTCATGAGATGTTTCATTTCTGTCCTCTTGTTTTTTATTTTGAGAACTTTTGTCGGTTTTTCCATAATCTTTATTGTTTAGATCCAGAATGACCCCAAGAGCTCCTGTATTAAGCAAGGCAGCAATGTCCAGAGGTGGGATTTTTTAGGGAATGATTGGATCATGAGGGCTCTGACCTTCTAAGTGGATCAATCCATCTGATAGGTTAATATTTTGAGTGGACTCCTGGGTGGAAACCGTAGGCAGATGGGGGCATGGTTGGAGAAAGTAGGTCCCTGAGGGCATGCCCTTAGGAACACTGTCTTGTCCCCTCTACCCCACCTCTGCTTTCCAGCCACCAAGAGCTGAGCAGCTGTCTTCACTACACCCTTCTGCCATGATATTCTGCCTCACCTCAGGTCCCGAACAATGGAGCCAGAGGACCATGAACTGAAACTTCTGAAACTGTGAGCCAAAATAAACCATTCCTCCTCAGGTACTTTGGTCACAGCAACAGAAAGTTGACTAATGACTAATACAGTTTTCTGTCTATTATAGTTGCATAAACTTCTTTCTCAAATATATAGTGACTTTTGGCTGTTTGCCTGTCCACTGTTTGGAAGCTCTTGCTGGCAGGGAGGGCTTGTTGACAGGCAGGCTGGGCTGAAGGCTGACCTGGCCGGGCCTTTTCATGGGAGAACAAGGAGGAGTGGCATATCTAGAGTTCTTTTCTCTTGACTTGGATAGTTCCCCATAAATAAATCCAGTCTTCCTACACAAGGCCTGAGTCTGGCTATCAGTAGCCCAAGCCAAGTGGACAAGTGCATGTCTAACATGCTAGGCCTCCAAGAGCCCAAGTGGAGGTCTCCAAGCCACGTGGCTAGTTATTATAAACCAGTCTGCTCTTACAGCCTTGCCTGCACATCCACTCATGAGCCTCACAGTGTGCTAGACCCACAGGCCTCCTATGTGCACTGCTGACTGCAAACTTGGGTGGTAGCAAGGAACTGAGAGGGTAGAAGTTTGAACATGCCTGTATCAGTTTTCTAGGGATACCATACAATAGAAACTTCACACAGTTCTGGAGGTCAGAGTGTGGGTATTGGAGGATCCTGACTGTAGAGAAAACAAAGCTGCCACCTCCAGCTTTGGGGGCGTCAGGTGTTGTTGGCTTGTTGGTGCATCACTCCGGTCTCTGCATGTCTCTTCATGCGGACTTCACTCTGGGTCTGTGTGTCTCTGGGTAGCATATGGCCCATTCCTTTGTCTTACAAGGAAGCCAGTCTTTTGGAATTAGGGTCCACCCTGAATCTAGGATGATCTCATCCTGAGATCCTTAATTATATCTGCAAAGACCCTATTTCCAAATAAGGTAATGGGAGTTAGGATTCAGATATATCTTTGGGGGTGGGACATAGTTCAGCCCACTCTAGTCCCTAAAGCAGGGATGAGGACTGACCCTGTTGACTCCCAGGGGACCCATGGCAGGTAGGATCTCTGCCACACACCTCCTTTTCAGACTCAGGATTTCCAGGCCGTTCTGAGCTGCTCCCAGACTACCCCACTGCTGAGGAGGGAAGAGAAGCATGCTGTTGGGAGGACAGCCTGGTCTTACTAAATACCCACTCTGGATGATTTGCAGTGGACAAATTTTAAAACTCTCCCTCTCTTTCATTTTACAGAGCACAGCGTATTCTCCCCTTCCCCATCCCAGTTCCCCTGGGGTATCATCCCTACATCATTTCTAATTTCTTCTCACTCAGTTACCAAACATTTGAAATGTTAAGACACAAAAAAGACTCAGATAAACAAAACTCACATTATTTTGTGTTTCTGGGTTTGTCTTCTACAGAGGGCAGAACCTGGCAGCCTGGTCAGGGATGATGCTGCCACAGAGGACTGAGCTAGGTTCTCTCGGTTTAGAGGAGGACTTCTGTGCCATCTGCCCTCTCTGCATGCCAGGCACCTCTGAGCCCCATGCTCGGGTTTGACCATTGGCAGTCTGCCAGTGTGGGGACGTTACACTGATTCACGGATGCACTTTGTTATCAATCCCCCGTGAACCTGCTTCCAGAAGTCCTGCAATCCCTCTGCCTGCCTGAAGTTCTTGGCATGATTGTTTCTCCCTTGCACCTCCTGCTGCCAGCATGTGCCAGCGTCCTCTGCTCTCAGTCACTGTCCACAGACCGTCTGCTTTCCAGTTTCCAAAACTGATTGCTTAGACTCCTCGCCTCCTCTTGTACTTGGAGGTTTATGTTATTTTTATTCTTTTGCGGTCATTCTTGCGGTGTTTGAGGAAGGAAAGGAGGTAAATGCATATATTTGGTTTCTGTGTTAGTTAGGTTTTTGTCACTGTGAACAAAATACCTGTCAAGAACAACTTAGAGAAGGAAAAGTATATTTTCGCCAAGTGTCAGAGATTCAGTTCATGGTCAACAGACTGCATTACTCTGGGCCCAAGGTGAGACACAACACCTTGATGGAAGGATGTAGTGGAGGAACATTGCTCAGCTCATGGTAACTAGAGAGAGAGACATACAGAGAGACGACAGACCAACTAAGGGACAAGATATAATCCCTGAGGGCATGTCCCAATGATCTACTTCTTTTGGCTATTCCCTACCTGTTTCCATCTATAGTTGTCACACAGAATTCCATTCAAATTATTAACCCATCAATCCACTGTTAGATTACAGCTATCGTAATCCAATCATTTCACTTCAGAACATTCCTGCATTAACAGAGGAGCTTTTGGGGGGACACTTCATATTTAAACCATATCAATTTACCATGTTTCACTGGAAGATCTTGTTTTCACTGGCTTTTTTTTTTTAAAAATCACAGTTATTAGTAAGCTTAAACATCTTTCCATCAATATATTGGTTATTTATATTTCTTTTGTAAATTTTTTATTCAAGTACTTTGTCCTTGGGAATGTTTTTATTATTATACTGTAAAAAGCTCTTTTTATATTTAATTTATTAACTTTCTGCTTCTCACATGGGTCGTATTTTCCCCAGTTTAATTTGTCTTTCAACTTTTATGTCCTTGAAATCTGTTTATTGTTTTACTTTATCATTTCTGGGCTCTACATCATACTTAGAAATGCCTTCTCCACTGCAATATCGTGAAAATGTTTACCCATATTTTCTTCTAGTGCTTTTAAGATTTTTCTTCCTTACATTTAAATATTTGGTCCATCTGATATTTATTTTGAAGCAAGAAATGAGATATGGGTGGATCCAGCTTTGTTTTTCCCAAATGCCTAGCCAGTTGTCCCGACACCATTTAATGAACAGTACACTTTCCTTCATTGATTTGAAGTGACTTCGGCATCATGTGCAGTTGCGTCTATTCTTGGACTCTGTGTGCTGTTCATTCATCTTCTGCTTTCACTTGATTTCTGTGGCCTTTATTCTGGATTGCAGAGTCTGGTAAGCCAAGGCTCTAGGCTTTATTCTTCTAAATGCTCCCTGCTCTCCTTATATGCTATATTTCCAGATGAATTTGAGTGTCATTTTCATTTCCAAAGTAAATCCTCATAGGATTTCCAATGGACTTGTAAAATCATATATCACAAAACATTTCCCCCAAATTAGAACCCCTCCATAGGGGAAAATGTTGTACTCTTGGGGACTATAACTAGATAAGAGATATCTCTAAGAATGTCATCATCATCACCATCACCAACATCAGTACTGTCATCCTAATTCACTTATTCTCTGAGAAATAGGATTTCAATATCACTTTACCTAAGGAAGTCCCTACTTTTGGTTAACAACAACAACAAAAAAATTCAGGTTACAATTTCCACCTCTAAAACTTTTCTACTTTTCAAAAGAATAACTTATCACACTTCCTTAAAAGTGACTTACAGAGCTGGGGTTGTGGCACTCACCTGGCAGGTGCGAGGTCCTGGGGTCAATCCTCAGCACCACATAAATGAATGGAATGAAGGTATCGTGTCCAACTACAACTAAAAATACATAAATAAATATTTTTTAAAAAGTGACTTACAATCTGATGGATAGTTGGAGATCAGTTATATCCAGGGCTATTTTACTAGTAAGATACAAATGGAATTTTTCTCTTAAGGAAACTAAAAACCCAGTTCCATAATGTCAATACCAAGCACTGTGAACTTCAAACAACAAAAAGAAGGGAGTCCTGAAGGTTGTAACTTTTATTAAGATCATCAACCTTTGGTTTAAGCACGTTTCTACAAAACTCTCCTACAGCCTCATTTATGCTCCTAATATTGCAAAGAGGTAACTAGCAGTTACTATATCAATATCCAGTATCTGGAGACAAACATAGATTAGTGATGTGCCCAAGGTTGTTATCCAAGGAACTAGCCAGCTCAGTGGCGGTGGGTGGTGCTGGGTAGCTGCATGTCTCAAGGCTCCAAACCCATCTAGTGTTTTCTCCTAAAGAGCAGAGTCAGCAGAGAAGGGCCTCTCAAACCAAGAAGGGTACTCAGGAACAACTATTACCTGAAGGTTGCTTTACTGCTGGAACTTGGCACTTGAGTCTGGCTGCTGTGACCACCATGTGGGTAGGGAGCCATGGAGAAGCTGCCAGCCTCGGTCACAGCACCACCTCTGTCCTGTTTTCCTGGCATTGTACCGATCCCTCCTAAGCCTGTCTGTGACTCTCATCCATGTCTTCCGAAGCCTTGTTCTGTTTTATAAGGGAATGCTTCATGCCTGAGGCAGAAGCCTAGATGTTCCCGAGGAGCCTGTGTATCTCCAATCAGACAGATCCTAGAGTTAAACCGTGGATGGCATTTGTTTCTTTCTCTCTGCCCGGATGGCTTACACCATTTGAAGAAGAAAACATGGAGGGGAAGATCTGGCTAATATCAGATTTGTTTAACAGATATTTTATTTGCTTTCCCTTTCCTTTGCCATCACTGGGGATTTGGGCTTTGAAAGAGTGTCTTTTAACATGGCTGGACGAGGGGTTAGGTGCTCTGCGGTCTCCATGAAGGTTGTAAGATTATGTCTTTCTGGTGACTGGTGTCCAAGACTTCAAATAACCAAATAGGGTAAGTTAGCAGTAACCAAGGGAAAGCAGCCCACGAATGGACTCTGTCTTGGGAAAGGTCTCTCTGATGCCTGCTCAATCTGCAAGGGCACAAGGCCACAGTAACCCCTTCTTAAATGATGCTCCTTTTTCCAGGAGGACACAGAAGCCTCTGGTCCGTTTAGTCTCTAAAGCCTTGAACTTGGAGCCATATTCCCTACCTGGCATCATTTAAGACACCAGCAAAACAGATAGGTTTTAGGGATACTGGATTCATACACCATAGCCTAGGAACCGGAGTGGCTGTCCCTGTGATAGGGGAAGCCACTCTCTGTGACCTTCAGTGATCTGCCAAAACACAAGGGCAGGAATGGAACCACATCTGGTTCTCTGACTTAGGAGCAGAATCAAATGTTTATCAGTGGTGACTTGATCTCTGGAGTTTTGTTTCTTGTTATTCATTTGTTTGTTTTGTTTCAGTTTTAACAGCCCCAGAACTCATCTGTTCAAGGCTTCCTCCCTAGTACTTCACCCTGCCAGCCCAAACTCACCGACACCTTGATCTTGGACCTCAAGCCACCAGAACTATGACAAAATAAGTTTCTGTCATTTAAGCTACCCAGTCTGTTCCATAAGGTCATGGCAGCCCTAGCAAACTAATAGAGATTTCCAGATTGGGAACCAGCCTTCAGTAATTTTCTTTAAATTAAATTTATTTTGAACTGATACACAAAATATAAATGTACACATTAATGGGGTAATGTGATGTTTGGATACGTGCTACCCTGTGTGTACCTTGTAATGTGTATTTTATTTTATTAGGATTTTCATTCTAAATTATTCCAGTCCCAGGGAACATTGCTATTTTCAACAGTTTGGGTTTCTCCTAGAATGCTCTAAAATATAAGCTATAAAATAAAAGCTAAGGAAATGAGGAGTTTTTTTTAACAAGGGTGTTTTTCATGTTTTTCAGATCTCTCACACAAAGCTTTCTGCGGATGATGAGTGGAAGTAAGTGATCAGTATTTTTTTATAATCGCTTTATTAAAAATTAGATTCACATCTTAACAGTTTGAGAAACTGAATGAAGTCATCAGTTCATTTGTATATTTCCTGGGATAAAGAAGGTGGAATGAGGAAACCGTGTAGCTACAGCAAAAAGGTACTTCAAACCAAATCTGCACGGATTTCATGTGTTTGCTAGTGTGATCCATGCAATCCCACAAAGCTGGATTAACATATTCTTCAAAATATGGCAGTATCAAGTGGCTGTTTATTTTAGGCACATAAAACATATGAATTTCTTTATGTGCTGGGACCTACAATGGGACTCTTGGACACTGTGAGCACCGCAAAAAGAGGAGAAATGAAGATTTCTTCCCTTTTTTGTCGTATGGTGATCAATTATGAATGTATCCCTACTCAAAACTGGAAATACTTTTTACATTGTATATCAATTTGTGATCTTTGAAGTTCTTCCACATAGATCAATCCATTTGCTATGTGCTTTCAATGTGTATGTTTGTATGTATATATATGCATCTGTACACACACAAATGAAGTAATATCATAAAGCATATTTTGTTTTCTGTCTGTGCAAGTGATATTCTCTATCAACAATGAATTCACTCCTATATCTTCATAGCCTAAGTTGGAAATCCATTAATTACACAGAATATTAAATATTTATTTCGGATTTGGGTGTATAAAAACCATAACCAACCTCTGGTACCCTTTTCATTTTTCTTTACTTTCTTTTCTTCTGAGTGACAAATGAGTTTTTTCTTTCGTATGAGCTTCTAGAAATCATTCCTGTCTCCTGAGTGCCGCTTTCAACAGTAACTAAAAGTCATGTAATTTTATTCAAGTCGATTCTCTGATCTAGACTCCAGCTTCTTCTCTTGATGAACGAAAGGCTTTCAGTCCGCCTGTTTATGCCTCCCCACAGTAACATTCAAAGGGTCCTTCTCCAAGAAGCTGAAGTGAAGCAGGAATATTTACTGGTTCATTTCTATGTCTTCACCAGCAGGGGGCACCCCTGGGATTTGCAGGGGCCCTTTTCTGAAGGGTACTTCCAGACTGTATAGAAATGCTGGAAGAGGAGAGACCCAATTACATACCCATCAAGTGCCTTTAAAAAAAAAAAAAAAAAAAAAATCAGTGTTTTGGCACACAATATTCCCTTGCAGCGTTTTCTGATTGAAACACTAGCTAACTGCATACTGTAACCAATCCTAAATGGAAAGTTCACTTTAAGAGACTTTGTGATTAATGGTGTTGCCCTGCTGCTGGTGAGAGAATGCTAAGCAACTGGCAGCATTTGTAAATTTCCCCCTTTCTCTAATGTTTAATCTGGGCCTCTCTCTCTTCCTCTAGGCCAGTGGCTCTCAATCTTGGCTGCCCCTTAAAATCACATGGAAAGCTTTAAAAATGACTGATGCCTTAAACGTTTTACTGTGTATACATGTATCAAAACATCACATGATACTCCACTGATCTGCATATTTTTATGTTTTTATGTATCAGTTCAAAATAAATTTAATTTAAATTAAAAAAAAATTGATTACCAATGGCTAGGTCCCATCCTGGTCATCTGTATTAGTTTGCCAGGGTTGCCGTGACAATACGGAACAGCCTGGCAGGCTTCAACAACAGAAACTTATTTTGTCGTCGTTCTGAAGGCTTCAAGTCCAAGATCAAGGTGTTGGTGAGTTTGGGCTGGCAAGGTGACACACCAGGAATGAACCTTTAACGCATGAATCCTGGAGGTGGAAGACACAATCCTGCTCCTGATACCCAGCAAAGATCACTTAATTGATCTGGGGTACTGCACGGGCACTGGGGTTTGTAAGACTTTCTAATGATTTTAACTGGCAGCAAAGGTCCAGGATCACTGCTATAGGTTTTCTTCAAAGTCACTTCTATTCTAGGACTTCAAACCAGATGCCATATGATTGTAGTCATTTTCTCGATCACTGTGAAAAAATTAAGTGTTCAGCTAAAAATTGAAAGTCCGACTATTATCTGAATGTTTGTGCTCATCTAAGAAAATGCTCAGGCCTATTCTTCCTTCCTATAATAGTTGTATAATACTTTATACAACAAGCTCACTCTGGAGCTTTCATTTGCCCCATGGATAATATACTCCTGTTTGGGCATAGGCTCCTTCGGCAGGATATCCTTTTTATCAAAAATGGTCGAAATTACCAACATTCTACTGCTTTTGACTTTCAAAAAAATGTCAGTTTCATATGACTCAGCCTAATATATGTATTTTTCCTGATATAGCTACAAATAACATGTGCTTACATCATAAGTACCATAAGGTACAAAGGGATTATCTTAAATTTATAGATGAGGAAACTGAGGATAAATGACTTTCCAAGATTATGGGTCCATGAAGTGGCCCATCAGGGACTGGAACCTGTCTTCCCAGTGCCCATCTTGCTTCTCAGCTTCATTACTTAATTTGGAAAGAAAAAAAAAAGTGAACTCAAAATCACATGGGGAGGCAAAGGACTGAGAGGAACTGGTTTTGCTGGTAGAATCTGCTGTCCTTTTCCCAAACCTAAGGGGAAGGGGAGAAATAAAGAGAAGCATTGTGATCAAAGCTTACTACCTGCTTTTGCAATCCTCCTCTTCCTATGAGCCCAACCTGTTATTTTCTCTTTCGCTAAATGTGCAAAGGTTGAGGGCTTTTTCAGATGACCTCATTTGCTGGTTCCAGTCTGCAGCAGGAGAGGATGTACAAGATGCACCGTGGCCACGAGTCCATGCACGTGGAGATGATCTTGATCTTCCTCTGCACCCTGGTTGTCGCCCAGGTAGTGCTGGTGCAGTGGAGACAGAGGCACGGCCGGTCCTACAACGTGAGTCACCCCTGGCTGCTGGAAGCCCACTTAGCTTCTCATTGCCACGTTACTCCTTTGTGACCACTTTGTGTCCTTACTGCTTTGGCTTAAATCAGTGGTTTTCAAGCAGGTACAATTCTGTCCCCAAGAGATCTTTGACAATATCTGGAGACATTCTGGATTGTCACGATTTAGTTGGGGGATCAGGATGGAGGAGGAGGGGAACTGCTACTGGCATCTGGTGGGTAGAGTCCAAGGATGCTGGTCAACTTCCTACAATGGAGGGCAGCTCCCCAGTACAGAAATGATCTAGCCCAAATGTCAATCGTGGCAAGGCTGTGACAGCCGGCTTTAAGTAGACCAATTTTCCTTTTGTGTATGAATGAGTTCTGCCAATGACTAAAGCAAAGAAAGATTGGGGATAGCAGAAACAAAAGGTTGGGGCTGTCTCGTGTTGCTTCATTAGCAGTCAATAAGTAGTCATAAAGAAATATCAGCAGCTGTGTGACCATTATGCATATCCATGGAAATGTGTCCACAGCAAACACCTCAACAACACAGAGAAGTCTCTCGTTATCACAGGACAATCCCACTGGAGCATGTCTACTGGAACTTCCCCATTTCAGGGCTTAGAGTCATACTCTGTCCTTGCTGGACCTGAGACCTTGACATTGCAGTGGTTCTTAAGTCCTAGGGTGCCTGGGAATCACCTAGGTCCCACTCCCAGAGTTTCTGATTCAATAATTTACATGTCTAACAAGTTCCCAGGTGGTGCTGATGCTGCCGCTGATTCTGAGACCACTCTTTGAGCATATAAGACTTCCTATAAAATATGAAGCCTTAGCCCAGACTAGGATTTTATGTATTTTTACCCATCATAAACATTATTTCTTGTATAGTACAGGGTTTAAAAGAATTCTCAATACTATATAATATTTCAGTTTGGGAAATTTTAAAGAAAAAGAATCCCATTTTGTTTTTTTTTAGAACAAATACATGGGTTTTCTGCCATGTCACTATTGTCATGTCTATTAGTCACCCTTCATATTGTACTTGACTGATATTTTTAAATGAATCAGACTAGAATCAAACCTTGCTAGTTATTCATTCTCATATCAAAGAGAAAGTCTTTAAATATATCTTAATTATAGTTTCTCTACCTTCAAAATAACTAAGATTCAATTTCTAGAATCCTTATGTAAAAAGAAACTGGATTCCTAAGCAATTAGTTCACAGCTGTGTTCTATCTTCTCTTTTTAAGTGATAACTATCTCTAGATTAAGTACAGAAAAGAAAGTTTGGCTTCCATGGTAACAGGTGTGGGTTTTGCCTTGGAAGCTCCTTCCCTTGGAAAGAAACAAGGCCACATGAGCCGGTAACTTAATGGTGCCAAGTACCTCTGCCATTTTTATTTGATGACGTTTGAGTAGCAGACAAAAAGCCTCTGTCCTTGCCTTGTGTTTGAAGAAATTGTTCCCATGTCAACTCTAAGGATGTGTCATTACACCAGTAAGTGTAGAGCTCACACACTGGCCTCACACCTGACCCCAGATAGATGTGCCCAGCAGCCAAGACCCCTATGAAGACACATGGCCATTGCTGGGCCTGACCCTAGCTGACTTAGCCTACGCTGGACCCAGGCTGACATTTTGGAGCCTGATCACAACAGTTGGCTGGAGCATGTGAGTCATTTCCCATTGTCACTTGCAACCTCTGCCACCTGAAATGTCTCTCCACAGATACTGCTTTGGACAGCCTCCCAGACCCCCTCAGTCACCCCAGGTTTTCTCCCCAGTATTGCTGTTCCTGTCTCCTTTTATTGCACAGCTCCTGTTTTATGGCTACCCAGAGGACTCTGTGGTCCCAAGGATCGCCATGGAGATGACCGAGTGACTGTGATCATGGCCTCTCTTGCAATTTGACAAAGCCAGGGGCCTACAAAGAGATGCTCCCATAGTCGTCAAGGACAGATTTGGGTCTCATGGTGGCTCTGATGGGACCCTGCTAGGTTAGCTTAGAGATTTGGTCAGATTCTGGGATGTTTTCGACTCTTTTGTCCATCAGCCCATCTGATGGGGTCAGATAGTGAAGCTTATTTCCATGATTTGATATTGCAACCCCCATCAATCTGTTAGTAATAAGTTGAGCAGCCTCTTGCCTCTGCATGTCTCTGCTGATCCTTGTTGCTCAAGTTGAGAGCCAGTATGTGAGAACAAGCTTTCCCAGGATGGAGCCTTGACTTGAACCTGTGTTTTGAATCCCTTCTTGGAAATTCACCTCCAGAGCCAGGCACCAAACACAGCCATTTCAGGAACTCTTAGTGACATCTGCAACCATTTGAGTTGGAAACGGTTCTCAAAGCTCCAGGAGCTTATTCTAACACTGTTTTTGTTATTGTACTCTTCCTGAACAATATTTTTTTTAAAAGCTGACCAAATGTACTAACCAATTTAATGTCTTTGGGCTGGATTTTGATGTGGACATATTTCCACAAATGCTGGCCTAAAAGCTCATCCAGCTCTTAAACTATTTCTCTTGGCACCTAAGATTATGTGGGACCTACCAGCCCTGCTGAGAACTCTGAACACATTTATGATTCATGCAGTTTGGGGCTCTGTTCTAAGAGGGGCCATATAATAAAGTTTATTTTCATGATTTGATATTGTAACCCTCATCAATTTTTAGTAACATATTAATATATATCATATTAATTATAATAACACTCATAATAATTATTAGTTATTACTATAGTAATATATAAATTATAAATTTTTAAACAAATTGGTACTGGAGCCATGATAAGTGCTATTTGTATCTTAGTTATCTAGAGTGGTAATTAGTATTTTATCCCCTTTTGTGCAGTATAGCTCAGAGAACTTAAATAAGTTGGCCCAAGTCATATAACTAGTTAGTTACAGAGAGAAGACTCAATGCCAACTCCATTTGTTATTTGCTCTTATATCAAAGACAAGCTCCTTAAATATCTCTGAGCCATGATTTCCTTATCTGCAAAGATCAGGTACTTAAGGTAAGGATTTATCTTGCAGAAAGATAAGATTTCACAACTCAGAAATATTTCCCTATGAGAATTTCTAGCATGGTGATTGACACATCCTGAGTGTTTAGTACCACTAGTTGATTCTGAATGCTTTCCAATGCTTTTTCTGAAGCCAGTTCCCTAGACTGCTTTTGTGAGATGTATTAATAGGAACTAGAAGCAGGATGACGAAGGGAAGAGTGCTGGCTTAGGAGCTGGAAGACTCTAGCTACTCCCTTAACCACAGCAAGCCTCAGTTTCCTGGTATTAAAAATGATAGAATGTGAAAAAATCGGAAGGACTTCTGGTTTCAGCTCCAACATGTGAAAAACTCGGTCATCACTCCCACATTAGAAGGAAAATGTTGAATAAACCAAATATCAAAAACTTTCCTTGAACCTGTCAGAGAATTGAGATCACAAGGAAAACCACCACCTTAAAATCTACAGAAATGGGTGAATGCAGGTAAGATCTGCTCCCTGGGAGCAAAAGCCATCAGAGCCATAGACTTGTAGGGACTTCGAGAATTGCTGAACATGGAGTGTAGACTAGTGCAAGAATGGAGAAGCTCTTGGTGGCCGCAGTCTTAGGGGAACCCCACATTTTCATAAATGTTAATTCCAGGATCCCTACCGGGTTCTCATAGTAAAAACCCAAGAGGAACCCTAGTATTTCTGGCAAGTGACCATTTTGAATTAGAACAGAATCTCTTCATAAAAAGGCCAATAACACAAGGGAAAAAGATTTCACCAGAAACTTGCGCGGTGCTAAGGGAGAGAGATTACCCACCCCACCTTCCTCGAGCCTTCCTGTGCCGCCTAACAGAGTCAAAAAACTGAGAAACACCTGGGACGGTCATAGCCCAGTGACGAAAAGAGACTTAAACACGGGGTAGCAGAATTCCCCTGCTGACACAGCGCCCCGGCAGCCACACAGCTGGCCTACTAGTTCCTCCTGAGGGGCAGCAGTGGAGTGGCAGCCTGGGTGAGTTGGGGCCCAGGCAGCTAGCATGCCCTGCTGCCTCTTGGAGCCACCAGGTAGGCAGGGTGGTCCTGAAGTCCTGCAAGCCATGGCACACAGCCTTTGCTGGCCAGGCCTGGGCATGGAATGGACACCTACTTCAGACTCACTCTCCGTGCAGTGCTGCAGCTCAGAACCCGTAAGCATAGACCATCTGACAACCTCAACCTCCCACCTCCTGACCTGCAGGGAGAAAGTGGAAGTTGGGCAGACCTGAATGGAAGTGGGGACTCAAGAGTTGACCAGTAGCTCACTTTTCCAAATCCTAATTAGCACAAGTTTGAACCAGTGGCGTTGGTACTTTTTTCAAACCCTACTTAGCCTGAGTTTGGACCATTAGCAGGGACCCAAGCTCTACGTAAACCTATAGACTGGCACACTCTGATGGAGAAAAACTGCTCTTGGGTCCTCCTTTGCCTGCAAGTGTTCTGTTCCTGTGTCTATTCTTCAATTAATCCTACTCATAGACTCACTCATCTTGATCTGTGGATTTCACTCTTCAAATTCAGAAGATAAGAACCCGGAAAGAAAAAGAAATTGATGGTGAGCTGCTGGGGCCTCATCAGTGGTGGACAAAGCCCACCATCAAGAACTGCAGCATTCTTGGCTGCAGAGACCTGCAGCCTTACGCAGACTCCACCCTGCAGCAGCCGTGGAGAAACTCCAGTCTCACCTGTCCCGCCCGCCGGCAGAAGCCAGTAATCAAGTTTCATCTCAAAAATTTCGGTTTCACTGCTACTTTACCACCACATCCAGGGGTGTCCGTGAAATGCAGCAAGTTCCAGCTGAAAGAGCTTGTATAGATTCTATGTAAAAAGGTGTTTTTATGGAAACCCAGAGACAACAAACAAAGACACTAGTGGAAATTGAAGCCTCTGACACCTACAGCTAGAGCAAGCATTAAACACAGCCAGCTCCTAGTCAAATTAATACAAAACCTCATACTAATGGTCCATTTATTTCAGCTCCCATCACCTAAACCATGTCTGCTTTTCACTCAGAAATTACAAGTGACACTAAAAGGAGAAGTAACAGCCAAGAATTTTCCAAAATCAAAGACACGCCAATCCACAGATCCAAGAAACTCAAACACCAAGTAAGATAATTATCAATAAGTCTATACCTAGGCATATCAAATTCACACTGCAAAAAGCCGCAGAAAGCCAAAGACAAAGAGAAAATCTTAAAAACAGCCAGAGGAAAAAAATTCAAACCTTCCCTATAGGGCAACAAGGGTAAGAATGAATCCGATTTGTACGTACAAACCATAGAAGCAAGAAAACAACAGAGTGAAATAATGAAATCTTCAGGGAAAAGGAAATCCACTAACCCAGACTTCTATATCCACAGAAGTTATCCTTTACAAGAAGGATAATTTAAATAAGAAATAAAAACTTTCTCATTCTCAAACAAAAAGGAGGAGGGGAAGGAATCATCACCAGGAGATCTAACCTGCAAGAAATGTTAAAAGGCTCTTCAGAAGTAATGATGTAAGAAACTTAGATCTGTATACAGTATCAGAGAAGGATAAATGTTGGCAAAATAAGATCTTTTATTCTTAATTGATCTAATATATAACTGTTCAAAGTATTAATAGTAACACTGCGTTGGAGTGTTATACATATGGATCAGTGAAGTGAATACCATGGGAGGGAGGATTGGAGATTTCTGTTGTAAGCCGTCTGCACTACCAGGTGTGAAGCAGTGCAGTGCTGTTTGGAAGTGGACTTGGGTTAGCTGTAAAGGTATACTGCAAACTCTAAGACAACCACTAAAAATTTATTACAGTATAGTTGATATGCTAAAGGAGAACAGAAAATGGAATCCATGAAATGCTCACTTAAAACCAAAGAATGCAAAGGAGTGTGGGGCAAAAAACAATTGCAACGAATACAAAACAGTTATAGATATAGTAGATATTGCTCCAGCTATACAATGCTCACTTCAAATGTGAACAGTCTAAATATATCAATTAGAATATAGGGATTTTCAAAATGGTTAAAAAACACTAAGACCCAATTATAATGTCATTTGCAAGAAACCCACTTGGGAAAATACTGATACATTAAAAGTAAAGGTTCAGGGAAAAATTTGCAATGCTAAAACTAATCTAAAGAAAGTGTAACTAGCTATATTAATTTCAGACTAAGTTGCAGACTTCAGCCCAAGGAAAATGATCAGGAATAGGGAGAAACATACATAATGATAAAGGGGTCAGTTATGTAATAAAACACAACAATTCTCAATGTATATGCACCTAACACAAAACACCAAAATATATGTGGCTAAGATTGATACAACTGCAAGATAAATAGATAAATCCAATAATATAGTTGGAGATTTCAACACTCCTTTTTCAGTAGTGATAGATCTGACTGGCAGAGAATCAGTAACAATTGAGTTGATCTGAGCAACTCTGTTCATCAACTTGCTCTGGTTGATATTTATAGAATACTTCATCCAACAACAGTGTACACCACTTATTCTCAAGATCATAAGGAGCAGGGCGCAATGGCTCATGCCTATAATCCCAGCAGCTCAGGAGGCTGAGGCAGGAAGATCGCGAGTTCAAAGCCGGTCTCAGTAACAGCGAGGAGCTAAGCAAGTCAGTGAGACCCTGTCTATAAATAAAATATAAAATAGGGCTGGGGATATTGCTCAGTGGTTAAGTGCCCCTGAGTTCATTCCCTGGCAAAAAGAAAGAAAGAGAGAGAGAGAGAGAGAGAGAGAGAGAGAGAGAGAGAGAAAAGAAGAGAAGAGGGAAGGGAAGGGAGATGTGATAAATTATTTGGACATTAAATAACTTATGGGTCAAATAACTCAAGAAATTAAAAATAATTTGAACTAAGTGAAAATTGAAACACAACTTATCAAAATTCATGAGATGCAGTGAAAACACTACTTAAGTGGAAATTTAGTAGCATTAAATATATATTAGAAATTAAGAAAAATCAGAAATCTATAAGAATACATTTGAAGAAACCACAGGAAGAAGAATATTTAAGCCAATAGCAAACAGAAAACAAATGATAAAAATTAGATAATAAATCAGTGAAATTAAAAAATAAGAAACCAATAGAGGAAACTCAATAAAACCAAAAACTAGCTCTTTGAAAAACCTCAATAAATTTGATGGATCCATAGCCAGATTAACCAAGAAGAGAGAAAACACAAGTTACTAATATCAGAAAAGAAAGATCATCATTACAGGTTTTATTGACATTAAAGGAAAATTAAAGGTATATTATAAATAATCCTATGCCCATAAATTTGGGTAACTTAGAAGAAATCAATCAGTTCCTCGAAATATATAAATTATATTAAAATTCACCCAAGAGAAAAAGATAATCTGATTAGGCCTTTATTTTTTAAAAAAATTGAATGAAAAATTACTAACTTTCCCAAAAAAAAGCACCAAGCCCAGATAGTTTTGCTAGTAAATCCTACCAAACATTTAAAGAAGAAGAAATAATACCTGTTTTATACATTGTTTTCCAGAAGTTAGAAGCAAACTCATTCATTGATGCCAGAAATACTCTTCTGTCAAAACCAGATTATAGGAAAGGGAAAGAATAAACCAATATCTCTTACAAACATAAGTTCAAAAACCTTCAACCAAATATGAGCAAATCCAATATAATAATAAGAAAAACATTATATACCATGACAAGGTGAGATTTATCCCCTGCATGAAAAGGTAGTTCAACAATTAAAAATCAGTTTATGTAATCAATCATATTAAAAATCTTCAGAAGAAAGTCATATTGCTTGTCAATAGATGTAGAGAAAGCATTGAACAAGGTCCAACACACATTTATATCAATATTCTCTACAAACTGAAAATAGGGGGTAGCTTCCTCAACTTGATAAAGAATACCAACAAAAACCTACAGATTGCATAATTAATGGTGAAAAACTAAATAGTTTCTCCCTAAAACAGATAAACAAAGGTAAGACTGACTCCCCATCATTCCTATTCAACCTTATACTGGTAACAGGTAGTTCAATAAGAAAGGAAAAGGAAATTAAAAGTATACAGATTGGAAAAGAAGCAGAAAAAAATTCTTTCATTGCAGATTACATGATTGTCTACATTGAAAACCTCAAAAAAAATAACAAAAACTCCTGCAACTAAGAAGGGATTATAGCAAAGTTGCAAGACACAAGATCAATATACAAAAATCAAATAATTTCTTATTTACTAGCAATAAGCAATGGAATTTGAATTAAAACACAATAAAAGGGAAATACTCAGGTGTAACTCAAACAAAATATGATCTATATGCAGAAAACCAAGAAGTCCTAAAATAAATGGAAAGATATTCTGTATTCATGGATTGGAAGATTCAATACTGTTTAGGTATTTGTCCCAACTTTATCTATAGAGTCGAGTTGAGCCAATCAAAATTTTGGTAAGCTAGTCTATGAACATCAAACAAAGCAAAATGATTCTACAGTTTATACAGAAAATTAGAAGACACAAAATAGAAAATTTAACACCGAAGAAGAGTAAAGTGGAAGGAATAACACTATACAACTTCAAGACTTACTATATGGCAACAGTAATCAGTGTGGTATTGGCAAATAATAGACATTAGATTGTTGGCCTATGATGTAGGACCCACAGGTAGACCCGCATATGGTCAACGTCAACCCATTCTATGACAGAGGATCAGAGACACTTTGATGGAGAAAGAAGAGTCTTTTCAAATAGATTCTTGATAGGACATTGGCCTTCCAAACAAACAAGAAAAAATTAATCTTGACACGAAGTCAATATTTTTCACACAAATTAACTCAAAAATGGATCTTCAACCTAAATGTAAAACTTTTAAAAGGTGACATAGGAAAAAAAAACTCTATGTGAACTTGGGTTTGGTGATGAGTGTTTAGACATGACATTGAAAGCATGATCCATGAGAGAAAATTGGTAAATTGGATTTTATTGACATTAAAAACTGTTCTGTAGAAGATACTGATAAGAGAATTTAAAAAAAAAAAACACAAGCCACAGATTGGGAGAAAATATTTGTAATCAAACATTTAAATAATAAGACTGATATCCAAAATATACTTGAAACTCAACCTAAAAAAGCAACTAATTTTAAAAATGGCAAAAGATCTGAAAAACACACAATCAAAAAAGATGGACAGATGGCAAATAAGTATATGAAAAGAAGCTCATCATCATGTCCTAGGAATTTGCAAATTAAAATAACAATGAGATACAAATGATGCAAGAATGACTGAAATTTATTAGTCAAGAACCTGACAATATCAAATGCTAATAAGAATGCAGAGGAGCAGGAACGCTTGTGGAAAATAAAGAATTGGAAAGTCACTTTGGATGAAATTTGGCAGCCTCCTACAAAGCTATTTGTAGTTTTACCATATGATCCATATGTCACTGTACTGGGTATTTACCCCATTAAAATGAAGAGTCTACATTCACACAAAAACCTTCATGCAAATATTTATGTCACCTTTATCCATGGTCACTCAATCCAGAAGCAACTAAGATGTCATTTAAAAGCTGAATAAACAAGCAAACTACGATACAGCCATGTAGTGAAATACTCTTCAACAACAAAAAGGAAGAAGTTGTCAGGCCATGAAGAAACATGAAGGAACCTTGGTGATACAACCCAGTATTAAAAGGATGCATACCGCACGTTTCCAGTTATATGACATTCTGAAAACTAAAACTGCACAGTAAATTGATCCGTGGTTGCCAGTGCTTCAGAGGGAAGAAGGGGAGGAAGCAAAGCAGTAAAGTTATTCTGTCTGATACTATAATTGTGACTATAAGACATGGTCCATTTGTCAAGTCCCACAGAATTGTATGTTGCCAAAAGTGGACTTTAAGGTATGGACACTTTAGAAAGTGTCCAGTTAGGGGGTTGGAGAATCTCAGAGAGAAATGCAGACCATGACAAAATAATATAACTGCTTTGCAAGGATCTGAAACAACTTTGTTAAAGAGGATGGTGGGTGGAGGTCAGGGGTACAGATCTAGGTAACTTTGAAAATGAGCACTCTGAAAATTAAGGCAATGGGAGCTGCACATAAGCACTGTACTCTGGTTGATAAAGTTATTTTATCAAGGGAGAAGGGCTTAACAATCCTAACACAGCTGTAGGTGTATACTGGAATGGAACAATTAAGTAAATAGATGACAAATAGTGGAAACCAGGTTACTTGCTGGTTGAGTGGGAGTTTATACATAAGCAAGTGAATGAAATTAGAAAAAAAGTAGGAAATGCACACACATGTGAATAGCTCTGTATGCTAACAATGTTGCTATTTGTACATATTATTTATAACCTAAAGGTATTATTTTCACATAACTTCAAGCATAATTCAGATCATGTATTTAAGAAGAAAGAGACGAATTCATAAAGTCCAGAATATTTTCAGATAAAACTTTTAACAAAAATGTTCCTCTTCTAAAGTGATCATTTATGGAGCTGGAGTTGTGGCTCAACAGTAGAACGTTTGCCTAGTACATGTGAGGCCCTGGTTCAATCCTCAGCACCACATATAAATAAATAAAACAAAGGTATTGTGTCCAACTACAACTAAAAATAAGTATTTAAAACAAAAAATTAAAGTGATCATTTAATCTGTCCAGACAGATTATGTTCTGTGGTCTATAGAGCTGTTTAATTCAAAGCAGCTTATTATAAATACTTGAAACAAAGGAAATGATTTACTTTAAAAAATAAAGTATAAAAATATAATATTAACTGTTCCTTTGTGATGTCAAAAAGTGCAGATAGAAAGTGAGTAGAAGGAAAAAAATGTATTTTGCTTGGGATATGACCAAATACCTGCATTGTTCCAAATAGCCACATTTTTAGCACCATGTAGACCGACCATATGAATATTTGAATTTTTCTCTTTACAGCTGGCAATCTTGATATGGTGCAGACATTGGCAGAACTTCAAAGTTAAATTATTTCCAAAAGCTTTTAATAGCATTTAATTAAAAATAAAATTTCTTTTAATACCACTCTCTCCACCCTCCCTTAAGTGCACCTACTTTTCATATTTTCAGGAAGTAGGGAGCAGGGTGCCAAGAAAGAATCCTTCTATTACTCTTCAAATTAAAAGAAGGCCTTAAAATTACGGTTTCAGATGCACTATTAACTGGCCTCAATACACAGGCAAATAATTTGTCACAGATTGAAACACTGCTGTCTTTAAATCAAACTTCCTGTCTATTAATAGCCGTGAAACACTAGGAATTTTTTTTTTTAATGTGGCAAGGCAGAAATACATTCATTCTTAACATATGTTCTTATATTCGCACACAACATTACGGAATCTTATTTAACAGTTAAATAACAAAATCAACTATCGGGATTGATTTGGAGAGAGAAGCATGGACCGACTGAATTTCTAAGGGTGCAGAGGTTCCTTCCTTTCTTCTTGCTCGATTTAGGCCCACACTTTCATCTATTATCTTTGTGCTGAGAGCAGCAGGGTTTTCTGGAGTTGTGTATTTCCATAACACTTCTCTGCTTACCTCTGCGCATCTCTCTGCTCTCCCAGAACACCATCCACACACACACAAATGGTTGCAGATAGTTGAGTATTTGCAATGCAAAGGAAATGAGCATTGCATAACTTCTTCCTTTCCCTTTTTAATATTGCATGGCATTCTCATGCTCTACGATTAGACAGATGAAAGATATCTTTGTTTTGACTTGATCTGCAATCCTTTTCACATTCATTACATGCATGGTAACAAGGAAAAAAAACCATGGTACCTTTGGGCACCATCTGATTCATCAGGAAATTCTTCCTGCGATGATGTATGGGTGGGGAGAACGTGCGTAATATGATCCAGATGCACAGGCTGCCCTTCGCCAGCAATGCAGATGTGTTTTATACACACATGCCCAGATGGTGACCCTTCTGGCATTAGTAATGTGTTCCAGACACCAAGCTTCCTCCTTTGCATGTAAGTGCCTCGATTTCACATTTTCATGTGTTTATTTATGAGGAACAGCATTCCTACATTTCACATGTGGCAGTTACTATTAAAAATGAGAAGTTTTAACTGCTCTGGAAATTGATAAAGAATCATTTAAATTGCTATGAAATGGGGCCCTCATTTCAAAATAACTTTTCGTACAACTATTGAATTTATAATGCAAAGCTCTGACCCTTCTCTTTGCATGTTGATAAAATACGGTGCTGGGTATACACTTTAAAGATACTTAAGAAATTAAATATTTGCATATATAATGCATGGTAACGATTTTTAGCTTTCCCTTCATTTTGATCTCCAAAGCCTATTTTAAAAAGTAGTGTGCCTGTATATCGAACATAGTTATTCATTGTTAATTGTTAATTAAATACAGATATCAACTAAGAGCAATTTGAGATCTTCTAGAAATGGTTCATTCTTATAAATCCACAGGGAGGGAACCCATTTTATAAAAATATAGTCCAACTGTAGCTCCAAACTATTGTAGATTTCAACTCTATTGATTTGAAGAAATGGATCAGTCTTACAAATTTTGGCTCCTGATCCAAAGCATTTTGATGAGTTAAATTGAAGTGACTCAACTTTTATTCAAAGAACTCATCATTTTTATGGGGAGAAGATAAAAAAGAAATCGTCATTAGATGAAAAATACAAATGACAGATGATCCAATTTTGAAGGACAAAATATCAAAAGTAATAGAGTTTTAAAAGTTAGAAAATGTATAATTTATGATAGATAACTTTCTCTGTAATCATCTACAGGAAAGAAATAACCACAAATACTGATGAGCTCTTTCTAAGGGGCTGTAATTTGTATTGTCAATGCCAGAGAGGGTCAAGGTTGCTTATGCTGAGTTTGAAGGTCAGTAGAGCTTGAATCCTACTCATCTAGATGTGGTTCCAGGTCTTCAAGAAAATATTCTGCTTCCTTGAATAAAAATTCTACCACCTGTATAGATATACTTATCTCGGTGTCATAAATAAAGACTATAACTCAGTCATGAAGTTGGACCACACACACCTCATAGGATAGAAAATTGAAGCAATTATCTAATTCAGAAGAGTAAAAAATATTTCCTTTTCCATGAAAATATTCCCTGGAATTTAAAATAAAAATAAAAATTAGGTTATAGGATATCCCCCTGTGAACTCTCCAGATATTCATATCAGGTTTGTTCCACGGGTATTTTGGTTCAAGTGTATATGTATAATAACAATCTGAATGTTCTCTGAAAGATCTAGAGCAATTCTCGGACTCCAGATCTTCCGTTTTCAGGGAGGCGGCATCAAAATGAAAATAAAGAACCCAGGAAACACCTTCTTGTCCAACAATGAAAGCAGACGGTTATGAGTTGCCTTTGTAACTCACATTTTGAAGACCTGTCCAGTAGTTTCTGTTGTTGACCTTAAAAGTCAAGGTCAAGCCCTTATTTAAAGGAGCCAAAAATGTACCCACGGACTTTTCTCCTAAACCTTCCCCTTTCGCCACAAAGGTTAAGAAGTGTTAGGAAACAAATGACATTAGTCTTCTTTATACTCAGGATGATGAGTCTGAGATGCACAAACTCGAACGACTCTTCCCACATCCGGGCAGGTGTCATTTACCAGTCGTGGGACTCTTCACTGCCAAACCAGGATCCAGATTCAGAATCCTCCACAGAGTGCTGCAGGTGCCTCTGAAAAAGAACTTCTACACTTGGGGACAAAACCTCTTTGCCATTCCCTTTATGTTCGTTGTGAGCAAATAATAGGTAATTAGTCTGAACACATAAAAGACCAGAGGTTACTGCTATTGTCCAAACCTCTCTGCCTCTCCAAAGAGAGAGGACTGGCTGGCCTTAGGTCTTCTCCAAAAAGAAGGACTATTACTACGGTACCCTTGTCAAGTCAGTGACTCACACAGCCCCTGGGACTGGGGACAGCCAGGTTAAAGGACCCTCTTCAGGTTACTTGAACTCTGGTCAATGACATAGTCCACAAAGGGCTTATACAGAGAAGAAAAAGAGTAATCCACACATTGGGCCACCTGGAAAAGGTACCAGCCACCGAAGAAGAGAGACTGGTGAGATGCAGATCCAACAGTCAGGGCAAGGTCGCTAAGCTGCAGAGCACCCTGGGACGGCAGGTGGAACAGGTCCCAGAGCTACCTTTAAGTCACTGACTGTCACTTCCTCCTTAGGCACCGCTGTGCACTTTCACATGGGCACGTGATGGCTCTGGGTAACGCAGCGTGGTTCTCAGGGTTTCCTGCCCAGCATCTCCTTTGATTAGCCCAGGCATCAGTATCCCCAATTTTATGACTCTGGGGAGACCTGTGTGTCCAAAACACATTGCTGTTGAGGCCCCAGATGGCTTCTGAAATAGTGAGATGAAAGGTATTTAGGGTTGTCACCCATTTGAATATCAGGTGGACGCACCCGTTCACTCCGCAGCTTGGCATGTGTGGGAAAAGATCATGGTCGGACGGTGAACCAGTAGCTTAGTGCAGCCATGATGGTGTAGGCATCCCCCACAGAGCCGATTCTGAGTGTCACGGAGACACTGTGGTTAGAGTTAGCTCAGTGGCAGAACTTGTGCTTGGCCTGCACGAGGCCCAGGGCTCAATCCTCAGCACGGAAAGATAATTTTAGAAAAAACAATAATGGAAATGCCATCCAGGCCCTCGGTCACTGAAGGAGTCTTTCTGTTCATTTCTCTGACAGCTGGCAACCTTGCTGCAGATGTGGGTCGTCCCTTTGTATTTCACGATAAAGCTTTACTGGTGGCGGTTTCTATCCATGTGGGGAATGTTCTCGGTGATCACCAGTTACATCCTCTTCAGAGCTACCCGAAAACCCCTCTCGGGGAGAACACCGAGGTATGTATTGCATTCCTTCCTTCCCCAGGAGCCCTTTATTTTAAAACTTAAAAGGTAGATTGGACATCCTTTTCCCTAGGAAGGTGGGGCGGGACGGTTACACTTCCTCTGAACTTCTTTTACTTTTGTTATCAAAAACTATTTGGAGACCAGCTGTACTACTCTTCATTCACACTCATTGTCTAATGGTGATTCTGACATGCCTGAAAAATGTATAACTTCAGGTATGATCTCATGAAGGCCAGGAGAAAGAGAAGTGAAACTGTTTTTTAAAATTTTCTAGAGCACTGTTTGCATGTTTATTTTTAGCTCAGCAAATAGAGCAACAGTTGAAAGTTTATGCTTCAACCTGAAAATATATATTAGAAGGAAGAGGCACATTACTCTATATAAGAATTTTTTGTTTTCTTTTTTTGTTTGTTTGGTTTTGGGTACTGGGGATTGAACCCAAGGGTACTTAACCCCTGAGCCACACCCCAGTCCTTTTTTGTATTTTAGTTAGAGACAGAATCTCACTGAGTTGCTTAGGGCCTCACTAAGTTGCTGAGACTGGCTTTGAACTCGCAATCCTC
This sequence comes from Ictidomys tridecemlineatus, assembly GCF_052094955.1. Classification (NCBI taxonomy): domain Eukaryota; kingdom Metazoa; phylum Chordata; class Mammalia; order Rodentia; family Sciuridae; genus Ictidomys; species Ictidomys tridecemlineatus. The sequence continues at coordinate 121,677,484 of NC_135485.1, forward strand.
CTGCCTCAGCCTCCCAAGCTACTGATTACAGGCGTGTGCCACCGAGCCTGACTCATAAGGATTATTTAATTGCTATTGCTAATCTCTTCAGATTGAAAGACTTCTGTTGTACCATGCACAAATCTTAAGAGCTTATAATGTGCCTACAGGTTTGTTCTTACTTGTTCTGGGCGAGATACAAATCACCAAGATGAAACTACGATGAGATAATGAAAAAGTATATAAAATTACTCTATATACTTTTTTTTATAAAATAATTTTTTTAATAAAATTATTTCGATTTTTTGTGGAGAGTAAATCATAAGCTTCCGTGTAATAGTTTCATGATTACTTACCCATTTAGATGTTTTATCATCCTGTAAAATAGTAGGAGAGATAAACATTAAACTTTTCCTTCTAGAGAAGAAGATGCAGGGAGATATATAAGATAAATTTGATGATAAAAATTGAAATTCAAATATACCAACTCAAGTTTATGAGTATTTTAATTCCACTGTGGGAAGAGCTTTGTGGCAGTGTTCGATCTTCTAACAACACCAGCCAGGTTGGAGTCTTGGACAGCCATTGTACAACCCCATTTACCCATCAGTAAAATGGAAACATAGCAACCTTTCTCCTTCTTACAATGGGTTATAAGTTAATTAAGATTTAAAGTGCTCTGTGCTTTGGATGAATCCAGATGTACCTGTCTCTCTATATTCATCATATAGAACAGGATCTGTATTGTATTTGAATGAGGCCCACGTGCCCATTGTATAATGAATCACCCTAGCTAAATACAGTGTTTCTGGACCCATCAGTTCACCCAGTGCAGAAGAAGTTTGTTACAAGAAGCACCACATGCTGCTTCATCTTCATGGCTGACATTTCAGATGGCCAAGGTATCATGCCATCTACTTCTGCACATAGCAGGTCCATCTCAGCTTCTTCCTGCCTGGCCAGCTCTGTCCCCTGGAGTACCATCTGAGAGCCAAGAGCTGTCATTAGATCCAGCTGCCATTGGAGGAGACAAAATGGGAGAGGCTAACAAGGGCCTGTTCTAGAAAAGCAGCAAGATAAAGGGACCCCTCTGTATGAGGGGTAGTAGGCCTTTGATTTTTTTTTTTATGGGTCTTTGATTGCTCATGTTGCATATGAGTCAGATCTTAGCTGCCTGCCATTTGGAAGCAGAGGATTTCCTTCCAGGCTAGGTAAGCTGGGCAAAGCAAATCAACCTTGGTGCAAAAGGTGAATTCAAGAAGTGTGGTCTCCAGTACCAACAGAATTTGAAACTCAGCTGTTCCTCCACTGGAGCACGCCAAGCCCCTGCGTGTGGTACAGAATACCAGAGAAGGGGAAGTGAGTTTCCTCTTTACTACTATAGTTGGGTTGTTTGGCAAGCAATGAAGTTTAAGCTCAATTAAAAAAAAAAAAAAAAAAAAAAAACAGGCCACACACAAGCCACAGAGAACTGAGCTTGGCCACATCAGTTGTAACCCAAGGTCAAGCTCTCATTTGGATGCTGCTTGGCCTCCAATAACACAATTGCTCAATAGCTTCAGAGCTTAAGTTTGAGTCATGAGAAAGTTCTGGACTCTACTATTTCTGGAAACTTGTATCCCAATAAACTGGAAGATTATGATGTGGAAAATCTAACACATTCATCACAATGTTAAAGCATATTGAGCATTAATGTGTTTAGGCCCGTTTTTTTTTGGGGGGGGTGGGTACTAGAGACTGAACTCAGGGCACTTTACCACTGAGCCGTGTGCCAAATCCTTTTTATTTTTCCTTTTGAGTTAGGGTCTCAGTAAGTGCTTAGGGCCTTGCTTAGCTGCTGAAGCTGGCCTAGAACTTGCGATCCTCCTACCTCAGCCTCCAGAGCCACTGGGATTATAGGCATGCACCACCATACCCATCTTGTGCCGGTCTTTTTTTTTTTTTTTTAACATTTTAAATTTAAGTTCTAATTAGTTATACATGACAGAAGAATGTTCTTTGACACATCATACGTAAATGGAGTATGACTTCTCATTCTTCTGTTGTACATGATATAGAATCACACCAGTTGTGTAATCATATATGCACATAAGGTAATAATGTCTGATTCTTTATTCTATTTTCCTAATCCCATATCCTCTCCCCTCCCTTCACTCCCCTCTGTCTAATCCAGAGTACCTCTATTCTTCTCTAGACACCCCCCTACTTACTGTGAATTAGCATCTGCATACCAGAGAAAACATTTGGCCCTTGGTTTGGGGGATTGGCTTATCATGCTTATCATGATATTCTCCAATTCCATCCATTAACCGGGAAATGCCATAATTTCATTCTTCTTTAAGTCTGAGTAATATTCCATGGTGTATATGTACCACATTTCCTTTATCCATTCCTCTGAGGTCTTTTAAACACTGATCCATCATCTCACTATATCATCATCATCATCATCATTATAATCTTCAGTAGGATGTCAAGAGTTGGCAGTATATAACCTTACTTTACAAATGACGCAATCATAGGAAGAAATGCCAAGTAAGTTGGCCAAAGTCCACAGGCGGTGAGTGGCCAGCCCAGGGTCAACCAAAGGCTACTAACTAACACAAAACAGGCTGTGGCTTCATTAAATCAACAAACTATTCTGCACAGACAGACCCTGTAGTTCAATAAGCTGTTAGTCCTGGAACCTCTCCCACACTGGCACAACTTTGAGAGAGGCCCCTCCAGGCAAGAACGGGGTGTTCCAAGTGCTTGGGGGCAAGGAGCACAGCCTCTGGTGTCGGCTGGCCGTGGGGGCCAGTGGGAGGACCCCTTAGAGCTTGCCCACCTCCCCATCATCACCCCTTTTAGCAACAACCCCCCCCCTTGATCTGGCTGCACTGAGATCCAGACTGCTCAACACAAGCAAATCCAAAGAACCTGTGGCCCAAGTGTCACTGTGGCAGAAAGACCCCCAAAGCCCCCTCTGGCCTGCCCCACCTCACAGTACCATAAGCCAGCCCAGTGCAGCCTTGCAAGTGCCCAGCTCCACAGGGTCCACCAGACCTGCGGCTCCCACAGGACAGGAGGAAGTGCCCGCTCACGCGAACCTTAGGTGTTGGTTTATTGAAATGGAGAAAGCATTTCACTACAGAAATGATCTAAGTGGCCATTCATTTCTCAGGCTGGCCCACAAGCCCCATTATACCATCACGGTACAGAAAGGCCCATCTACTGGAACTCGATGAGAGAAAGCATCTTTTAAAACCAAAGCTTGCAACAGTGACATCATAGAGCTTAAGCATTCGGTGCATTGGCCCCTACGGGGAGTGAGCTGGAAGGGGAGAGGCTCGGAGGCCAGAGGATGAGGCAGAATCTCCAGTGAGATTCTGAGTGCGGTTTTGGTGTTTGGTGAAGGGCAGGGAAAGGGCAAGGGCCAAGCAAGCCTCCTGCCACTGCTCACCTGGGAGCAATGTTCCAGCCACCCCTGTACTGTCTTCAGGCACCAAAGACAAGCCCCCAGCTTCTTCCACCACTCCCTGCTCCAGTGGGCTTCGCCCTTCTGCCATGGCCCACCAGGAGCAGAACTGGACTCTCAACCTCCTCCCTCAGCCTCCTGTTCTTCTAAAGGCTCTTACAGTCAGGGAAGACGGAAACAGGCAACACATACCACATACCAACAAAGATGTTGTGTCCACCGAGAACTGAAAAATAAATGTTAAAAGTTCAAAAAAAAAAAAAAAAAAGCTCCCTCCAGCTTCCTCTCTCTCCCTCCAGCTTCCTCTCTCTCCCTCCATCCTCCTCTCTCTCCCTCCATCCTTACCTCCCCCTAGACCCTGTGAGAAGAGGGAAGGCCTGGGGCCTCCTGGTGAATCATGGGCTGTGCACATGACCTATTCACATGGCAGAAGTCAAGGCTCGAGAGCCCTTGTGATGGCTTCCCCAGGGCTACCAGAGGGACTTTTGGGGTGAGGAAGGAGGGCTGGGCCCACGACTGAGCCAGGGATCCAGGGGCAACACCGCAGGAGGGAAGTGGGACTACTGGAGGGGGGCTCTCCCCTCTTGACTTCTCCCATGATACTTTGCTTGTCTCAGAAGCAACTCCTGCCCAAACCACTCTCAACGAAGCCTTCAGCCACAGGAGAGGGTGGGGACGGGAAGGCAGGGTCCCAGGTAGAGGAACACTTCCCGAAAGACCTGATTACGTGACAGACATAGAGAAGCTAAGATGTTTATACCCAGAAACACACGAGCATGAGGGTAGCGTCTATCCACTTGCTGCTATTAGATTAAAACTGTAGATTATTCTTTCTTTAGCAGTATTTTTTAGTTGTGGATGAACTCAATACCTTTATTTTATTTATTTATTTATATGTGGTGATGAGGCTTGAACCCAGTGCCTCACATGTGCTAGGCAAGTGCTCTACCACTGAGCTTCAACCTCAGCCCCAAAACTGGAGATTATTCTTGAATTCAGTGTGTGTGTGTGTGTGTGTGTACACACACGTATACTTATGTGTATCTACTTCTATACTTATGTTCTGTATAGTATGTACTACATCAAATTCTAGAAACTAAGAGTTGATTTGTAACAATGTTTGAGAAAGAAAATACTTTATGTCACGTGCCATGTCTCTCCCTATTTTTCATTTACAGATTGGTCTACAAATGGTTCCTCCTAATCTATAAGCTCAGCTATGCATTTGGCGTTGTGGGTTACTTGGCTATCATGTTTACAATGTGTGGATTCAACTTAATTTTCAAGTAAGTGTCTTTAATTTTAGGATATGGCTGTCCCAACACTTGCTTGAAATAGTCACCTGACTGTGTTCTCTCATCTGGACCTGTCATGTTCCAGGAACAGAATTTTTATAGTAGATATCCACACAATCATCTTATTATTGGGGGAATCCCAAGAAAAGGAGCACTCCACAAAACAAAAGAAAAAGAAATTAAATTAGGATCTTTAAAGAGAATCGATATACTTGATCTACAAATTAGAAACAACACAATTGAAAGTGGGTCTCCAGTGGTGGTAGAGGAAATCCTTACTGAACTACAAGGTTCCCCTGTGAAATTCTAGAGTCCCGACCTCCTTCACACGCCTTCTTCCTTAAAACCTTTAGAACTTCACTGCCCAAGATGGTGGTCATGTGACCACCAAGCATTTTAAAGACGAAATAAAATGCCGTTAAGTGTAAAATACATACAGGATTTCAAAACCAGAATGAAAAATATTTTTATATTGGAATGATAGCATTTTAAATACAGGTGGGATAAATTTTATCTGTTTCTTTTTACTTTTTTAAATGTGAACACATTTAAAAGATTTAAAATTGCAGTCATGTATCTGTCATTTACTGATGAGAATACGTTTTTGAGAAATGCGTTGTTAGGCAATTGCATCATTGAGAGCCCTCACACAGTGTATTTACACAAACTAAGACAGACACCGTGTCACTAGGTGATATTTTCTTATGGAACCGTCGTGATCCATGAGTCCATAATTGAAATGTCATTATGCAGCTCACAGCTGTGTTTCCACTAGACAACACTGGTCTCCACTGAAAATATGTCAGAATTTTGTTGTTAATATCATGAAATCTGTCGTTGGGGAAAGTTGAAAAAGGAGAGAAGTGGGTATTTAGAAACAAACAGAAGGAATAACAGGGCTGGGGATGTGGCTCAAGCGGTAGCACGCTCGCCTGGCATGCGTGCGGCCCGGGTTCGATCCTCAGCACCACATACCAACAAAGATGTTGTGTCCGCCGAGAACTAAAAAATAAATATTAAAAATTCTCTCTCTAAAAAAAAAAAAGGAATAACAGAAAAGAAACTCTTGTGAGAAATAAAGAAAACTGGGATAACGGTGTCTATGACTCAGATCTGTGCCCCCATTTGGAAGGAGCTTGCTGGATTGTGCTGTGATGAGATTCTCACAGGCAGAGCTGAGGCTAGTGGTTGCTATTGTATTAAGATTCTTCTCTATGAGCCTCAGGTTTGTTACTATACTTTTTATCAATAAGCTTTTAAATCCAAACTGCCCTGCAGGTGGAGGGAAGATGGTCTTTATCTCTCCACTTCCCTAATCCTCAAATACACCCAAGGCAAATCCTGAAAGGACTCACATCACCAAAAAAAAAAAAAAAGAATCTATCTCCTAAATCTACAAAGCTTTCTGCTTTTACCATGTTCTCCTTAAATTAACAGAGCACAAAAGCAATCAAAAAGAGATTCTAGACACAGACCACCCAACTCTGCTCCATGTTCTGCTCTGTCTCCAGTGAGTCCCAGCAGGGCACCCAGGCTTTGGAGATTGTCTTACAAATCTAATAAAGCAAATGTGCAAGGATTAAGATTCATCAGTTAAACTAATAAAGGCTAATTATTCAGTTTTTAAAAGAGATCTTTCCCTTTAAAAGGAGGGGCATGATCACAAAAGAATCCTAGTGTATTTAAAATATGATTCAATTTGCAGGGGAAACATTTTTTTGTTGTTGCTCATACATATCGACAATGGCATAAGAGTGATGGGTCTCAAAATCTGAGCTTAATTCTTAGCTTTGTTATGTACCAATGTCATGTGAAGGAAATGACTTTTTTTCTAAGTCACCGTGTTTTCACATGCCAAGTGAGAATAATATCTAACACATTTGTTAGGTAAGAAAAACTATATGAAGGCACTTTGTAGAATCTAAGTGCTAGACCCTTCCTGTACTGGAGAGTCAACTGACAGGATCTTGAAAACTACTACTGGCCAGGCCCTGCCCAGACCAATTAAGCCAGAGTCCTCATGGTGGGTCCATTCACGCACCAGTATATTTTTAGATTTCCCCAGGTGACTCTAATCTATGTTTCATGCCAAGAATCATATCTAGTGGTTTTTAACATTGGCTGCTCATTTGCATCACCCGGTGTACGGGAGCTTTAAAAATCACTGCTGCACAGGCCCCATCCCCAGAGATTCTGATGTAATTGAGCTGGGGTATGGCTAGACATGGAGATGTTTCTATATTCAACCCACCTTGAGACTCCTGGTTAGAATGGACTTACCTAAGCACTGAAAACCTAAGAAACATTTAAAGACTCTAGCAGTATCCCTTGACCTGTGGTTTCACCTTCTTTGGTTTCAGTTACCTACAGTCTACCATAATCCTAAATATTAAATGGAAAATTCCCGAAATAAATAATTTTTAAATTGCACACTGTCCTAAGTAGCCTGATGAAATCTTGTAGCGTCCCACTCTATCCCACTCAGGATGTGAGTCACCCCTTTGGGTAGTACACTCATGCTATCTGTGCTACCTTCCCATTAGTCGCTTAGCAGTTAACTCAGTTAGTTACCAGATGGTCTGTCATGAAATCACTGTGCTTGTGTTCAAGTAAGCCTTCTTTTATTTAATAATGGCCTCAAAGCACAAACTTGTATTATAGTAGATTGTTTCAGTTACTCTATCATTTGTTGTTAACTTCTTACTGTGCCTGATTATAAATTAAACTTTATCTTAAGTATGTGTGTGTGTGAGGGAAAAATAGTGTGTATAAAGTTCAGTACTAGCCAGATCTCATGCATCTACTGGTGATCTTAGAACATATCACCTGGGAATAAAGGGGACTACTCAAGAATTCCTTTGTCCATTGACACTGGGTGGTACAGTTGGAAAGAAATTTAGAGAATTTTAAAATGTTTCATATTTTAAAAAAAGAAAAACTAAATAAATAAGTGAAAAAGTATATATCCACAGGGCTCTTTTTTTACATACTATGGCAGGAGATCTTTTCCAAGCTCCAGCTTTTCCTCTGTTCCCCCAAGGCCACTTATTATTCCCTTTTTACTGTTTTCAATAGAATCAAGGCTAGAGATTCCATGGATTTTGGCATTGTGTCCTTGTTCTATGGCCTCTACTATGGGGTAATGGGGAGAGACTTTGCGGAGATCTGCTCAGATTACATGGCTTCTACTATAGGGGTAAGTATTGCTTTCATTGTTTGAAACCATTTATGACACAAGGAGAAATGGTCTCATCTTACATATTTGCATCATTTCCTTTGGTTCTATTTTGATTATTCCAACCTCATTGTTCCCTGGATTCTCCTTGCATCCAAAAAAAAAAATCTTTTTTGATTAATTTGAAAGTACATTTTATAAAATGTTTTTTAAAAGAAAGTACATTTTATATATAGAATGGTTGGAGAATAAGATATCTTCTAAAATATGCTCTTTGTGTCATCATACCTCACATACTATAGTTGGCAATGTTTAAAGGATTCATAAAAGATCAACCTTCCAGGTGCAGTGGCACACACCTATATTTCCTGCAACTTGGGAGGCTGAGGCAGGAGGATTGCAAATTTGAGACCAGTCCCAGCAACATAGTGATCTTGAAAACTACTACTGGCCAAGACCTGCCCAGATCAATTAAAACCTTTTCTCAAAACAAAAGAAGGGCTAGGGATGTGGCTCAGTGGTTAAGCAACCCTGGGTTCAATCCCTGGTACAAAAAAAAAAAAAAATCAACCATAAAAAATTAAAGAAAAAAAAAAACCCTGTATCTCTCTGAAAAAAGAAAATGCTGCCTAATGCAAATAAAAATCTTATTTGAGGAACTGGAATGCAACTAAGTAGTAGAGCACTTGCCTAGCAGGCATAAGGTTCTGGATTTGATCCCCATCATTGAAAAATAATTTACATTTGATAGTACATAAAACACTTCATACTCCACAATAATGTAGGGCAATACTTATCATAAAGATTGGTTATAATTACACAGCAACTGAAGAAAGAGAAGATAGAAAAATGTGCTAAACGTGTTCTGACTGGATATTGTAATTGGTGACTAGAAGTGTTTTAAATCTCAAATAGTTGTGGTTCCTTTTATTTCTCCCCCCCCCCCTCAAACTCTCTGAAAATTGAAATTCAGAATGGATATACTTTCTGGTTAGATGGATTCCAGACTCAAATCTTAGGAACATTCATCTGTGTCTGGCACACGCACATCTCTAAACACTTACAAACAAAGGGCTCTAGGTTTCAGGTATTCCACATCCTGACTACATGCCTCTGGGTACACAGCCAGATATGAAATGGGAAAATTAGTGTGCATAACAAGAGAAGAGTAGACTTCTTTCCATTTGTGGGGCAGAACCTAAATGGACATGACCTTGACTTCATCTTCACCCCATTTGTCCTTCTGCTCCACCAAGGGCTCTATTACACCCTCCTCCAGAGCCTGCAACCCAACTTCTGTGGTACAATTCATGACCCTTGGAATTCCTCTACCAAGTGTTATCTCTGGGACAAGTGCATTTCTTATAAGGTTCAAGGTGAGCACAGGAGGAGCATCTTCACTTTCTTTTCCAACAAAAAATCACAAGTCACAGTCCTATGACAATTCCCAAAGCCTCTTGTGCTTGTTTATGAACAGGAAAGGAAGAGAAGGGTTGTATGGCTCTGTTCTCCAGTGGACCCAGAAGAGACTTCACTGGGTGAGACAATCAAGGACTTAAGCACCAACTTTCTGTAGCGTTCCCACCTGATCTCATATCTCTGGTCATCAACATCTTGTCATCCTCTGTCATCTTCATTCCATTTACCAAATCTATAAAAACTACTGTCCCAAGCCATTGGCACAGCCACCAATGATTTGGACTAAGGGGGGGAGGTGCTTGGGACTAAGTAAGGAAGAAGCTAAGGGGGAGCGATCACTCTTCCCATACCAGTGCCTGCGCCCACAACAGATCAATTAAGCCAGAATCTCTGGGAGTGACGCCAATGCATCTGCTTCGTTTTAAAGACTCCTTAGAAAAAGGAATGAACTGACTATTAAGCCATCCAAAAATGGGGGTGAATTTTAAATGCATATGGCTGAGGGAGAGGAGCCTGTCCAAAAAGGCTCCATGCTGTATGATTCTGTTTATACAACATTTTGGAAAAGGCACAACTATAGTGCTGCTAAACACATCAGTGGTTGCCAGGGCCTTAGGGAAGGAGCAGGGTTTAATAGGTGAAGCACAGGGAAGGTTTTATAGTAGTGGAAAACTTCTGTTTGATGCTGGAATGGTGGATACATGACACTCTGCATTTTTCAAAACCCATAAAACTATGTCACAGAAAAGATGAACCTTTATGCATGCAAAATTTAAAAATTATATCAGAGGTCAGAAAAACCCAGGGTAGAAGGTAGACTGTGACAAAAGAATCCAAATGCATTAAAAAAAAAAAGTGGGGAGCAGAATGTGTTATCCAAGTAACTGAAATTCGTAGAGACTAAAAGCAAAATGAATTGTGCTATAATTGATAAAGTCATTGCCCTCCAACTATGGATTGCAATTTTGATACCACTACTCAAGTACTCTGAAATGGAACCTATAAGTGGATGGCTGATAATGGAAGCTAGGTTTCTCACTGTCTCCATGAGAGATCCCTGCCAAGCAAAGAGAAGAGGTTAGAATGATCTGCGCAGGAATAAATTAGGATGAATAAGAGATATTAGTCTGAACTCCTGATTAGCTTAATACAGATGCAGATGAAGACATACAGAAACATTTTCAGGTCTGTGTGCATGCACAGCTTGGTTCACAAGACACATTTCCTTGCTCTTTCAGTTAAGAGGTCCTCGAAGCAATGACACTCCAGTGGCACACCTAGGACCCAGGGGTTGGTTTCTGGTTCCATTCTGCAATAAAAGAACCAGGGCTTCTTGGAGAAATGACTTCATTAAAGATCTGAACAAGGAATACAGATCTGAACAATGACTTCATTCTCTATGTGAACAGGAGCCTGGAGCATCCTGGAGGACTTGAAAGTAAGGCCATCCTAAAACCAAGACTAGGGGGAAAAAAAATAAAACCATAAGGATGGAGTTGTCAGAGAACCTCAGAAGCAAACCAGAAGAGCTCCCAGTAGCCAGAGCTGGAAGTTAGACAACAAAACAGGAGCAGTACTAGGTTGTAACACTCTCCATCCTCTCTTCCTCACTGTGACAAAAACGCCTCCTAAAACAACTTAAAGGAGGAAAAGTGTATTCTAGCTCATGGTCTCAGAAGTCTCAGTCCATGGCCAGCTGGCTCCATGGCTTTGGGCCCGAGGTTAGGCAGTTACCATGATGGAGCGGTGTGATGGGAGAAAGGTGCTCAGCCCCTCGACTCTAAGTATGCCCATCCTGCCTGCAGGTTCCACCACCGCCCAGGAGTGCATTCAAATTTTTAACCCACTGTTACGGTTTAGATGTCAGTCATCCCCCAGAAGCTCATACGTGAGACAGTGCAAGAATTTTCAGAGGTTCAATGACTAGATTAAGAGAGCTGTAACCTAATCTGTGGATCGGTCCACTGATGATTAATGGTGGGCAGGTAGGGTGTGGCTGGAGGAAGTAGGTCACTGGGGCTGTGACTTTGGGGTTTAGATTTTGTCCCTAGTGATCAGAGGTTCTCTCCCTCTTCCTCTCCCCCCACTTCTTCCTGTTACCTTGTCCTAAGCCACTGTCGTCCGTACACTCCTCTACCCTGGTGTTTGGCCATATCTCGGCCCAAAGCTATGGAGTCAGCTGACCATGGACTGAACCTCTCAAGCCAAGAGTCTCAAATAAACTTTTTGTCATCTAAATTGTTCTCATCAGGTATTTTGGTCAGAGTGACTCAAAAAAAAAAACTGATGAAAACGTCCATTGAATGGATTCATGCACTGACTAGAACCTAATGAGGCTAGAGCCCTCATGATCCAATTATTTCCTGAAATCTGACATCTCTGTCCCTACCTGTAAACATTGCTGCATTGGGAACTAAGCTTTGAACACATGAGCTTTGGGGCGGGGGGGGGGGGGACGTTCTGGATCCAAAGCATAACAAAGCCAAGTATAAAATAAACAGCCACATGACCATATTCATGTAAATAAGTGATCAGATAAATAAATAGATGGAGAATAGATAAGTCCATGAGGAAGAGTTCCACATAACTGACGTTGCTGATGGAGGTTGTGATGGTTCAACTTGGGGTCCACTTACCAAGGCCATGGTGCCCAGTTGTCTGCTAAGCTCTGGTCTAGATATTGCTATGAAGGTATGTCATGCATATGATTAACTTCTATAATCAGCTGACTGTAAGTGAAGGAGGTTTACCCTTAGTAATGTGGGTGGACCTCATCTAATCAATTAAAGGCCTAAAAAGCAAAACCTGAGGCTTCTAGAGAAGAAGAGATCCTGCCTCAAGACAGCAGCACCAACTCTTCCCAGGGTCTCCAGCCTACTAGCCTTTCCTGCAGGTTTCTGACCGACAGTCCCCATAAACATTAAAATGAATCAGTAATTGTAATAGAGGAAATGAGGTGTGTGGAACATGGGTATGCTATGTCTGTGTTGATCTCTTTAAAAAAAAACTATTATAAAATAAATATTTTATTTAAAAAAAAAAGTATTTCCTAGGAACTCTAATGTGCTACTAATACTGAGAACCACTTCTCATCCACAGAAGATGTAGTATCCCAAGTTAGAATTGTGGTGATTAGTCTGTGTGCTCCCCAACCAGAACATGGGAATTAAGGAGGGGCAGGAGGAGATGCCAGGATTTTCTGCAGATCTCTGAAACAGAATCTCCAGGAGAAAAAAAGAGAAGGGCCAGATGAAGAATAAACCCAAAGCTTCCCTTACGATTCTGAACTACTACCCTGGATAAAAGCAATTCGTTTCCAGGAATTCCTAAATACTGAGGTTCAAAGGGTGGTTACAGGTGGTGATGCGCTTTGGGTCCACCTGGGATTCAGGGTTCCACCTGGTAACTCCTCTGCAGCACGGGCCCCCCAGGAAAAGATGTCAAGTTGTCACCCAACTCAGAAGCAATGAAGACTCCATGCACCAAGGGCTGCCTGTCCAGCACCTGGCCGTGGCTGCCCTGCGGTTAGTGGCGGCTGCTCTCCTGTCCAGCAGCACTCTGTTTTTCCCCCAACAGTTCTACAGCGTCAGCGGGATGCCCACAAGGAGCTTGGCTGACGACATCTGTGCCGTCTGTGGACAGAGGATCATCGTGGAGCTGGATGAAGAGGGGCTCATTGAAAACACCTACCAGCTGTCGTGTAATCACGTGTATCCTTCCCTGGGAACCCGAGGCCTTCCTCCTTCCTCAGGCCTCTGTCTTCGTCCCCCTCCTCCTCCCGACCCCATCTCCTCTTCCATCTCCAAGTCCCAGACCTCTGTCCTCCAGCCCAGTCTTGGGAGACTTTCTGATAATCTCTGCTGAATAATGAGCTGCCAATTAAAATGAACTCCAGTAATGTCCTTTTTCTTTTTGGTGGCAGTACAAGGGATTGAAGCCAGGGTGCTTACCACCAAGCTATATCCCTAGCCCTTTTATCTTTATTTTGAAACAAGGTCTCACTAAGTTGCTGAGGCTGGCCTTGAACTTGTAATACTGCCTCAGCCTCCGGAGTCACTTGGATTACAGATGTGCACCATGTGCCTAGCCAGTAATTTTCTTTTTAAAGAGGACTCTTAATGCCACGTGGCCAGAAAGGCTGCAGCACCTGAGCAGGATGTTACCTGCGGAAGCTGGCAGAAGCCCCAAGTGAGCACACAACCAAGAAGGACTAGGAAAAGAAGGAGATTAAGGGTGAGAGAAAGAGTAAAAGTAGAGGGTTTTGGTGGAGTTAGGCATAGAGCATGTGATGAACATGCATGAGGTTCCAGGTTCCATCCCCAGAACCAAAACCAAAACAGAACAGTGAAGTGTCAGGTTGAGGGAAGAACTCAAGACTGTTGAGGAGGAGCTGGTGTCTGAATTTTTGTTTTTTTCACAACCAGGGATTGAACCCAGGGTTGCTTATCCACTGAGCCACATCCCCAGCGCTTTTTTGTTTTTGTTTGTTTTGAGACAGGGTCTCACTAAGTTACCTAGGGCCTTGTTTAGTAGCTGAGGCTGGCTTTGAACTTGCAATCCTCCTGCCTCAGCCTCCTGAGCCATTGGGATTAGAGGCATGTGCCACCACGCCCAGCTTGGTATCCGAATCTTGGTGGGCCAAAAAATCTAAAGTGTGCTTTTTCCTAGAGAAAACCCTAGGAGCCCCTTGTAGAAACAGGAATCATAGCGGGTGGCCAAGGGAGAAAACCAAACTCCTTCATCAGCTTTTTTGGAAGAAGTGTTAAAAATAATCGTGCCACAAGCAGCAGAACACCTTAGATGACAAAAGGAAGGCCCAATGTGTGACTTCTTGGTCTTTAATCACTTGGCTCCTCTGTCTGTGGGTTCTTCCTCCAACAACTCTCTATTGACTGGGCATCTTGATGTGGGAGGTATCAGATAAGCCAGACCTGGAAGCTAGCATTATTGGGGAACTCCAGGCACCCCTGATAAGGGCCTCAGTAGATTGAAAAATGCTGGCATCAAGAATCATGAACAAAGCATGGGCCGTCCAAGCATGTAACTATGGATATCCAAGTTGTGTTTGGGTTGGCCAACAGTCCATATTTTAATTTGTTCCTAAATAAAAAAAAAATCATTTATCTTTATTTTATAATACAGTATCAATTTTATAGCATTATCTCTGTATATCCAGCCAAATCAAAGCTCTGGCATTATGAAATGGTTACACCAGCTGTCGTGTACCGCTGACACACGCCTAATTCAGTCAGTAATACCTAATGCCGTCGATGTGCAGGGCCCATGATTCAATTCTGTTTAACCTGGACAGTTTCCACTTATTCAGTCCTGAGAATAGAATCAAAAACTGGTCCAAATGCATCTCAAATGTGTAATAGGAGCCTTTTCTCCACCATGTAAGCCTTAAAATTTTAAGGGAAGAAACACAGAAGATATCCCATATTGCATTCTATAGTGGCTTTTCAGTAGAATACTTTTCCCAAAAAACTATCAGTCTAAGTCAAAATTTTCCAAGTCTGGCCTTAGTTTTAAATGTTTTACTTTTCAAATGTTGGAACACAGCCCCTTCTTCCATTTGCAAGTGGAAATATTTTCTCTTTCCACCTTTAAAAGCCCTTAGAGATGGTGGTACATATATGTATATGTGATCTAAATGTAAGTCACCTTTAAATTTGCTTGCAGGGAGTATTTCTCATGGCACATTTTTAGCATGAGTCATATTAGTGAGGAGTGGGCCACCATGAGTCATATTAACAAGCAGGGATTATCTGAGTATTGCTCCAGGTCAGTTCTGTCAATGTGCAGGTTTTTCAGGATGAAGATCTTGAAGATGAAAGAAAGAACATGTTAAGAAGAAATGGACATTTTGGTACTGGCTCTATGACCCCTGAACTCCATACCCCTCTGAAAGATGAAACCTTTACTCCATCCCTTCTAAACGGAGAGCTATATGGATTTTTTGGTTTAAAATCTTTGTTGTAACACAGCACTTTGTTAATCCAAGCATATTGGGGGAAAAAAATGTCCCCAATTCCAAGAACATAAAGTAGTGGAAACTCTGAGTTGCATAGAGATCTAGTATTGAGGAATTGTGGACATGGCCTTCACGGGGTTATTCTCTGTGGTCCTCCACTTGTTAGGGAGGGGCCGTCTACATCATTGCTGTTAACATGGGAGCATGGCAGGCTGGTCAGAAGACCATGTAATCTTGGCCCTGAAAGTCACACAGGGAACAGCGATTTTAGGAAGCAAATAAATCAATAAGATGACCTCACTATAGTTAATCATTTTGCCCAAATCTGCAATATTGGGGAACCTAGAAATGCTTTTTTTCCAAAAATAATTGGTTTTGAATGATCCATTCATATATTCATTCAAACAGTATTTCTTGGGCACCTGCTTAAGGTGCTGGGGACACAGATGAGTGAGTCATAGTCTCACTGGTAAGGTGTGGCCTAAGGGAGACATGTATGTACACAGAAAGTCATGATGCATTGGAATAAGTCCCTGGTGGTGTGCAAAATCATGGGGTTCACTCTCCGCTTTAGGGGCAAAGCGTCCGACCTTCTGAAAAGGGTGATGCACACAAATGGATCTGTAAGTGGCTAGAGTTTGAGAAGTTCAGATTTTTGAGCTTATATTCAAAATTAAAAATAATTGACTCCTTATCAGTAATAAAAAGAAAGTTGAGGAAAAAACTTAAGAAGTCAATTAAAAGGTCTGTAAGTTTAGAAATGGGGTAGTGTGGCTCAGTGGTAGAGCATATGCTTAGCATGTGTGAGGCCCTGGGTTCATCCCTGGCACCAAACAAGCAGGCAGGGGGGAGAGGGGTGCGGGGATATATCTGTAAGTTTATGATCACAAATAATTTAAACTTGCCAAAGTGTCTAAGACAAAGTGCATAGAAGTAATGCACAAAAAGAAAAATTGTGGTGAGCACATTAGAAATGGAAAAATACAGAAGGTAGTGAAACAAAATAGGCTCATGTAAGACAAAAGCTTCCTCACATCCTTTATCAGACTCTTAGCAGACTCAAGGGAGGGAAGAACAAGTCAGGCCAAGAAGCTACGAAGATTCCTCAGGTCAGAAAGCTAATGCGGCTCCCACATCAGGCCCTCTGTCCCTGGGGTTACCATTGTCCTAGACAAAGCCCTGCCAAAGGGCTGTGCACAGTCCAGCCACGACCGACAGCCATGCTGGCCTCTAACGGTGGATGATGTCCATGTCACCCTGAGCCAGACATTGCCACTGACTATCCAGAAGCTTCCCTAACAAGATGCTTCAGCTTTCACGAATTCTGCATCCGAGGTTGGTGTATTGTTGGTAAGAAGCAGACCTGCCCTTACTGCAAAGAGAAGGTTGATTTGAAGAGGATGATCAGTAACCCGTATCCTTTTTAAAAAGTGCCATGACCCTTACCTTAAATGTTTCTGGGGATGTGCTCTTCCATCTAAACATTTATTGTCTTTGCATAGTTACAGCAAAAAAAAAAAGTTTCTGTTCTCTCTAGCAATTTATTTCACCACATTTAAAATCTCTTGTCTGTGCCTATATTATTCTGGTTAGAAAGTGGAGTGCCCCCAGTATTCCACTCTTTGTGTTTCATATTTTCCACATCAAGGGATTTAGCAGAAATCGGATGAGACCATGTGAAAGATAAGTAGATTATATGGAAAAGTAATCCAGATAGGTGGATGAATAGATAGAGGGATCGATATTTAAATGGTTAGACTGAATGAGTGAGTGCAGGGACTGAGAGATAAAATGGAAAATTTAAAAGCCCCACGTGTGAATTAAAATATAGAGGAGTATTTTTAGGGTGTACCAAATTTGTTTATTACCAGAAATGAGTAAATTTCCCCCCCACCCTGGATGTTAGCGTTTTAGATTCCGCAGCATGCCTAATCTCTTAGGCTAGGTCTGGTGATGATGAGATTGAGAGGAAACAAGACTCACAGCCTTGACCAGCTCATGGCATGCCCCCCACCACTGTATACAGAAGGGCAGTGAGTGCTGGCATGGCCCTCTCTTCCCATAAGACACACTTGCTAAGAGACACCTAAACCTTGCAGGTTAAGGAAGCAGCCTCCTTGCTCCCATCTCCTCTCTCCCCAGCAGCCCTGAATGTGTGGTCTCCTGGGGGCTGCTGACAGCAGAGCACATGGCAAAGCAGGTGGAGACGTCCACGGAGGGCCTCAGAACAGCAGACAGTCCGTGGGCCTTGGGGTCTCAGGCCATGCTGTGGCAACAGAGCCCAGCCTCAACAGCCACCTGATCCTTCACAGGCCTGGCCTCCAGCCTGCTGCCCAACTCAAGGCTGGGGGTGCACAACTACCTCCTCCTTCTTTTCCATCCACTGTCCCGAATTTCCCTGCTAACAGGAGGAAATGGAGTCCAGTACAGCTTCTGATTCATAACTTGTAAAACTGTAATACATAAACCTTTGTTATAAAATTAGTGATAATAGCTGGGCGAGTGACACACGCCTGTCATCCCAGTGGCTTTGGAGGCTGAGGCAGGAGGATTATGAGTTCAAAGCCAGCCTCAGAAAAAGTGAGGTGCTAAGCAATTCAGTGAGACCCTGTCTAAATAAAATACAAAATAGGGCTGGGGATGTGGCTCCATGGTCAAGTGCCCCTGAGTTCAATCCCCAGTACCCAATTAATTAATTAAATCAATGATAATAGGCTCACAAATGTAACCTTAGATGAGAGTTTAAATACCAAAGGATGGTTCAGTGAATCATTTCTTTATATAGACTGAAAAGAATGAAGTGCTAAATATTACATGTACTCTTTTTTTTTTTTTTTTGAGACTCAGTATAAGGAAAAGCTACTTGTAAAAGAGCTGCCCTTTGTAAAATTGCTATCAGAGTCACTATGCGTTAAGTTAAGGTCCCTTAGCAGAAGTTACCAGATTCCAGAAAAAGGAATGTCTTGCCCATGAACCAGGGTTATTCTTTTTAATATATAAGTTCCCTCTGATGTGTCGACTGCAGGAAAGCTGTTTTTGCTCACTTTCCAATGTAGTCATTCCCTCTGCCTCCTTCATTTAGGAGATACCCTTGCCTTCTATCCTTGTTTTGTAGTTTGGGATTTTATTTTAAATAGTTTCAATTTATTTTCAGAAAGTGAATATGGTGTAAATAAAAATGATAAACATAATGCCAAAAACATCATGTGAAAAACCAGGTGCAGTGACACACACCTGTAATCCCAGTGGCTCTGGAGGCTGAGGCAGGAGGATCTCAAGTTCAAAGCCAGCCTCTTAGCAATGGTGAGATAGTAAGCAACTCAATAAATGTCTCTTAATAAAATACAAAATAGGGCTGGGATGTGGCTCAGTGGATGAGTGCCCCTGAGTTCAATCCCCGGTACAAAAAAAAAAAAAAGCATGTGAGGGCTTTCTTTTTTTCTTTCTCTCTCTCTCTCTCTCTCTCTCTCTCTCTCTCTCTCTCTCTCTCTCTCTCTCTCTCTCTCTCTCTCTCACTGTTTTGCCCAAGCTGGCCCCAAACTCCTAGGCTCAAGCAATCCTCCTGCCTCAGCCTTCTTAGCAGCAGCTCTGCACACAACATCATGCCAGCACAGGAAGGGCTTTCATTGAGCACATAGAATTAACAAGAAGGGAAACAACCATTTATTACATTTCTTACTATATTTTCAAATGATGTTTATGACTATTTCTGTTACTTCGCTGTATACAGAACAACCTCCTTAACACAGACTCAGCTGGGAACGCACCCATTTTTTGTATGGGCAAATCCTGGATTGGCTTCGATATCTGGTGGCCTGGCAACCTGTGGTAATAGGAGTCGTTCAAGGCATTAACTATTCACTGGGGCTGGAATAGCACAGCAGACTTACTCCAGCAGCAATGTATTGCATGGCTGAAATGTTTTTAAATCCTTCGTTCTATATTTAATATTTATATTCCTTTTTCATTTTAGAGATGATCTCCAGAGTTCAGAAAACTAAATAAAATTTGGTATCACACTTAAAGCAATTTATCTTTGTGCAAAGAATTAAAGAGAAGCTAAATGGTGGAATAAACAAATAAAGTATGCTCTCACATCTTTCCTATCCCAATTGTTTTCTAGAAACCCATGCATGCCATCCATTGGTCATACCCCTCATGGACATTCCACCCCAAGTTTGGCTGAGAATGGTCTCACCTGAAAAGGGTTTCAAGGGTTTTCAAAGTACTTGTCACATAGAGCATGGAGTTATAATTCGTTATAATAACATCATCAGTCCAGTATCTTCAGAGAAAGTAGAACTTTTCAGTTATCTGCAGCTTAAGGATTTTGGCTTTCTACTCAGTGTGCTATCATCATGTGGAAGCACCCACAAAGCACTTGGACAGAAGGTGGGACTCCCAAAGTCTGCTATATCGGGTGCTATACTTAGTGGGCCACAGGTACTCTGGGGTCCTTGGGGCTGCTGAGTGCACTGCACCCACTCAAGCATGCACTGAAGGGGAAAGAGTCACTCTGCTTTAGTGTTACTCACTGTATGCACACTCACACACGCAAATGCACAAATATACGAGGACAGCGTGTTAGCTTATGTGTTCCTGTGACACATAAAATATGTAACACAAACAACTTGAAGTACAAAAAGATTTATTTTAGCTCAGAATCTCAGTGTGTTCAGTCTGTGGTTGGCTGGCTCCTTGCATTGGGCCTGAGGTGAAGCAGGCCATGGTGGAAGGGCATGGACAGTGGTATTCATCTTATGAAAACCAGGAAGCAGAAAGAGAGGAAGAGCCAGGGACAAGATATAGTCCCGATTTTCACACCCCCAGTGACATACTTCCTCTAACCATGCCCCACCTACCGACATTTTCCACCTCCTCCCACTAGACTCTTCAAGTTATTAATCCACCAAATGGATTAATCCACTGATGAGGTTAGAGGCCTCAGTCCAATCCTTCCTGAAAGCACCACTTCTGCACATTACTGCACTGGGGACCACGTCTCAACCCCTGAGCTTTGGGGGGACATACCACATCCAAACCATAACAGACATACGCCATAATCCTGTTTCTTTACTCTGCTGTTATCTTTTTCATACCTGAAATCATGTCATACTTTTATTCCACGAAGGCAGGGAATTCTGTCTGTCTTGTTTCCTACTGTGTCCCCAGCACTTACACAGTGCCCAGCGTGTAACAGGCACTTAGTAAAAGTAAATGCTCTTCTGAAAGAATAAATCAATTTGACAGGAGAGAACAAAATTAACTGAGTAGGGGAAAACAGAATTAACCCAAGAATCATTTGCTGGAATCCCAAAATTGTTCAAATTACTATTATTTTTTAAACAGTCAACACTGTATACAGAACACTAGATCACTATTCTGCAGCACTTGAGGATGCCTACTCTGCATCACACCTGCGTGAAATAGGAAGGAGTACATCAACTGTTATTTTCCTTGTCCAAATATTGACAGTGACTTAGTGTTATTCAAAGTTCTGTCATCAATGTGTTCACAGAATTACACTATTCTACCATTATGTATGAATAACTCCATCATAATAAGTTTAATCCCTCCCCCAAATTTCAAACAAGTTTTCCAATACCATAGAACTGATTAAATGATGGCCTACTCAGAGAGAGGGTTAGTATTCAGGTGTTAAAAATGATGGTCTCCTCTCAAAAAACTAGAAATAAAACTTCCATCTGATCCAGTCACCCCACTACTGGGCATATATCCAAAGGAAACAAAATCAGTGTGTTGAAGAGATACTTGCACTCCCACGTTTATTACAGCATTCTTTACAATAGACAAGAGGTAGAATCGACCAAGATGTCAATTGATGGATAAATAGATAAAGAAAATGTGGGGAATATATATGATGCATTAGTATTCAGCCACAAAAAAAAAATGAAATTCTGTCCTTTGCAGCAACATGGACAGAACTGAAGAATATTATGTTCAGTAAAGTGAGTAAGGAAGAGAAAGGCAAATACCACATGTTCTCACTAATATATGGAAGCTAAAAAGTTGATCTCCTTAAACTAGGGGAATAGCTTGATGGGTGCTTGCCTGGTATGCAAGGCCCTGGGTTCAATTCCTAGCACCACACACACACAAAATGTTGATCTCATAGAAGCAAAGAGAACAGTGGCTGGGAAGGGTATGGAGGAGGGAGGGATGGAGAGAGGCTGGTGAGCAGGTTCAGGGGTGCAGTTGGAAGAGAGCAATGACTTCTGTTCTGTGGCACAGTAGGATAACTATGGTTAACCACGATTAGTTGCATATTTAAAAGTAGTTCATAAGAAAGATTTTAAATGCCCCTAACAGAGAAATAATAAATATTTAGGTGATGGGTATGCCAATTATACGCTGATCTGATCATTGCACATTATATATACATATTGAAATATCACGCTGGCCCCCATAAATGTTCAATTATTAAATGTCAATTAAAATAAAAAACATTTTTTAAAAAAAGTTCTGTCATCAAGAGAACTCACATGAAAATTTCCACCTGTTGGTAATTTTCCTTCTTCAAACTGCCCAGTGCTTCATTATCATACGGGCATCACCATCCAGGTTACTAGATTTAATCACTATTCATTTCCCTACTCAGCACATATTTCAATAATTCAATGCTTCAATAATTGTACTAGGCATATTCAAGGGATAAAGAGATAAACCAAGTTTTTTGAGCTTTCAGTCCATTGACAAATAAAAGATCTTTCATCTGAAAAATTAGTTTTTGTTCCAAAAAAGGGTCCCTTACACTGATCTCTGATGTATTTGCTGCTTGCCCTTTTTGGACAGCTGCACGAGGGTAGCTTCTGGAACCTTAAAATTCTGGGCAGCTAAAGCAATATTTCTCTTCATGGAGTTCAAAATGGTCCTTGCAGTTCAGAAATGTCAGATAATCACTCAACTAGTCAGCTTTCCATGACTGAAGCGAGTACCTGAGATCAGCAAGTTAAAAAGAGGAAAGGTTTATTTTAGCTCACAGTTTTGGAGGTTTCAGTCCCTGGTTCCTTGGCCCCATTGCTTTGGGGTCTGTGGTGGGCAGTAAATCACAGCAGGAAGCACAGGCCCGAGAAAGGTGCCCACTTCATGGGAACCAGGAAGCAGAGTCCCAATATCCCCTTCAGGGACTTAATTTCAATAACCCACCTGCATTCCACCAGGCCCCATCTCCTAAAGGTCCTCCCACCTCCCAGCAGCGCCACTGGCTGGTGATCAAACTGTCAACACCTGAGACTTCAGGGGACATTCAATGTGCAAAATGTAGCAATCAGTAAACTATCTTAAAAAAAAAAAAAGGAATATGCCATTTTCTTTGTAAACTGTAAGTATTTACAGTCTTATCTCAATTTTGTGAAGTACTAGGTACAGCTGCATTGATAAAGATTGGAGAGCTATATACTAGTTACCTGTGGTTATACCAAGGTGATGGAATAAGAGCTGATTCCTATTTTTATATATTATCTTTTCTAAATTTTTTTCAGTGATGTTCAACATTGTAATAAAAAAAATTATAAAGATTATTTTAACGGTAATCTTAAGTCTATCAATATACTTTGAGGCTATTACTATTGGTATTCAAAAAAATTTTTTTTTCTTAAGGGAGGGTCTCACTAAGTTGCTTAAGGCTGAGGCTGGCATCAAATTTGCAATTCTCCTGCCTCAGCCTTCAGAGCTGCTGGGATTACAGGCACGTACCACCCCGCCTGGCTGCTGTTCAAATTCTTAAAGCTAAATATATAAATCAAGTCAATGTATCTCTGGTTCTCACAATAATCAACATGGCGCTTAGTAAAGGCAGTGAGAAAGAAAAGCAGAAAATTCATTGCTGTTTGGGGGTTTCCTTCTGCTGAACCTACCCCCCCACACTTTTTTTTTTTTTTTTTTTGGTCCAGGGGATTGAACTTGGAGACATTCGACCACTGAGCCACATCCCCAGCCCTATTTTGTATTTTATTTAGAGACAGGTTCTCATATTGAGCTGCTTAGTGCCTTGCCGTTGCTGAGGCTGGCTTTGAACTCACAATTCTCCTGTCTCGGGCCTCCTGAGCCACTGGGATTACAGGCATGTGCCACCACACCTGGCCTAAATCTACCCTTTTTTCCTCTTAGGCTGGTGTGTTTCATCTTCCACACTCTCCTGGGACTTGGTATTAGAAGCGCTGTGTGAGTTCTCCAAGATTGACACCTGATATATACTGAATGAACTTATTTCCTTTGGGTAATTTTGAGAACAGCAGGGTTCCTTTTAGCCCTGCTAGTCCTGATGATAGAAAAAAAAATCCACTTAAACCAATAATTCTATAAAGAAATGTATCCCTTCCTGAAAAATCATAATAGCTCACATCTACGCCAGGCATTGCTGCCATATCACACCAGGCAAAACGGTTCTCATTCTCGCAGGCTTGGAACCCTTGCCCTCCTCACACCCTCCAGAAGCAAGGGTACCAAGGAGCATGTGCTCCCTAGATTACACACATTGCTGCGGTCCAAACCTAGCAGGTGCAGGTGACTGTCCCTATTTCGAGGACAAGAAAACATTTTGAATCAGGCCAGGTGACTTGTCCAAGGTTATACATCTGCCAACCCAGATCTCTTCTCACTCCAGAACCCAATTAAGCCTAGTCTGGTTGAGATTTGAGCAGGGGTTGAAGGTGGTTCACTCCCTTTCAAACACAGTTCCCAGCAAAGAAGAAAGCGGCCCAGAACCAGAAACGAGCTCTTAGCAAAGAGTGCTCATCGGCATTTACTGTGTTATTAAATCTTGATTATAGAGATTAATATATGCTAGCATGATCATCAAATTATTGTTGACTGAACTGTTTCTGAGTCGTGATAAAGAACCTTTAGGTATATAGTTATTTAAAAATCTGTTCAGCTCACATGGGTTGTTTAAAAATTTTTCAGAAGGAAAATTTTTAAAAGGAAAGCTCTCTCTTTTTTTTTACAAATTAGAAACATGACTTTCAAATAAGCTGGGAGTAGTGGCGCACATTTGTAATCCCAGTGGCTTGGAAGGCTGAGACAGAAAGATGACAAGTTCAAAGCCAGCCTCAGCAGGGAGACCCTAAGAAACTTATCCAGACCCCTGTCTCTAAATAAAATATAAAGAAGACTGTGGATGTGGCTGGGTTGTTAATCACCCTGGTTTTCCATCCATGGTAGGATATCAAAAAAAAAAAAAAAAAAGACTTTCAAAGAACAAAAAAGCAGCCTGTGGCATGTGAGGGAGGAAAATTTGCAGGTGGTCAAAGGCTGAGGAAGTTCAGGGACCCATGTGGGAGACTTCCTTCAGCTTCCTCAAAACTAAGCATTTTATTGTCTCAATAGTTTGGCTTTCACAGTAAGACATAATTGACTCCTGCATTAGACATACTCTTTCAAGTAAATATGGCTGGAGAAATCTGTTAAATACCCAAAAATGTAGACCCCATTCACAATGAAACTACACCCTCGGGATATTTTGTATCCTGAAAAATTGAAGGGGGGACACACAGCCCTTTTGTAGGAAGAGCAACAAGTCCAGTCTAGTGTCCTCAAACACTTCTTGCTGCTCTTGAGATCAACTGTACCCAGAGATGAGAGGGGGTGGCACGGAGAATGCTCCCTTTGGCTACCCCTGAGTGCCTTCACAACAAGCCAGCCCACCTGAGACAACCATTTGACCCCTTTAGAGCATCTGTGCTATTTGCTACTGAGCCAATTGCCATGGATCATTCGGATACCCAGTAATGGAACTGGGTCATGATGATATTATAGAATTTTTAAAAACTTATGTTTTCTAATCTGGTAACTGTTTTTATACAACAGCACTGTTTAGATAAAATTTGCAGTTTAAGTAGTTTTAGTAGAACAAGTCCTCAAATAACAGAACATTCCCGTGAATGCAATTATGTCAGCATGAACTAAGTGACACCAACTGAAGACCACCACTCAGCCAGACTGTGATCCAGGAACCTAAGATTTTATTGCAGTTCTTAAGTTTATCCAAAAGCCTTCCTGCTGAGCTTCCTCCCGGGGCCACTCCAGGTAGGTCTTGGTGTTCATGATCTTCCGCAGCTTACAGAAGCGCTGGGGGATGGCCTTCTTCTCGATGGGCTCCAGCAGGACCAGAATGGCCGCGTCGTCGTTCTCATCAAAGAGGCGGAAGTGGGAGAAGTCCAGCTCGTACTTGCACCACTCGCTCCTCACGAAGTTCTCCGAGAGCACGAACACGGTTTTGTGGCTCTTCTCGATGCAGTCGATGATGTTGTCGATGATCCACTTGCCGGGGACGAAGTCGCGCTTGTGCAGACACAGCTTGAAGGGCGGCTCCCAGTTCTCCAGCTCCTGCACCAGGAGGTTCTCCACCCAGTGGGAGTCCCGCTCGCTGTAGGAGACGAACGCGTCGTAGCAGATGTCCCTGCACGGCGCCTTCCGGGGCTTCCTTTTGGCCTGGAGCCAGGCCCACATCATCTTCAGGTACCACACACCGTGGAAGCGGTGGCACAGGCCCCCCGTGAGCAGGATCAACAGGAAGAGGGCACAGCACACGCCAGACACCAGCGCCACCCGGTGGCACTCGGAGGCGGAGAGCCGGGCGTCGAGCACGCGCTGGCCGCGCACGTGGGAGGGAGAGTCACACAGGTAGCTGTCTGGCCAGTCCACCAGCACCTGGGCCAGAGCCGGCTGCTGCTGAGTGAAGGACAGGAATTCACAGGAGCAGATGAGGTTGTTGCCACCAGCCTCCAGCGTCTTCAGTCTGTGAAACGAATCAAGTTGCTCCTTAGAGAAAGTATTTATGGTATTCCTGCTGATATTCATGACGAGTAACATGGGTAAGGAAGAAGCATCTGGAAGCATCTTCAGCTTATTTCTAGAAATATAAAGTTCTTTGAGTTGAGGTAAATTTAAAGAAAATGAGTCGAGATTATTATTGCTGACATCTAAAATTTCCAGGGTCCTGGGAATGCAGTTGGTCACCCGGTGTATCCGGGTGCTGGACAAGTTCAAATATTTCATCTTTTGTGGCCACTGACAAGCTTCAGGCATAGAATGAAAACTGTTCTTACTGACATCAAGGTGGGTCAAATTTTTCAGAGTCAGCAAAACCTCTCCAGTTTTTTCTAATGATGTCAAGTGATTTTGCCTTAAAATTAAGGTCTTCAGGGAGGGCCAGCCATCCTCACAGGCTGAATTTTTCAAGTATTCTTCAACCATCAGATTTTCACTGAGATCTAAGTGTTCTAATGATTTTAAATGTTGTGAAAATGAACAAGGAACCAGAAAAACCTTACTGTTCTCCACTGTGATTTTTTTAATTCTTTCGGTGATTGAATACACAGTGCTCAGATCATAAAATAAGTAGAACTTTGGGATGTGCAGCTTCCGTATAGTGATCGTTTCCACTTTACCTGGAATTTTAATTTTCTCGAGCTCAGATACATGAAAATCACCAACTCCATTAAGAGTACAGTCATCAAACTCCACCTCCAACAACTCAGAAGCATAACTCAACAGTTTCACAAGGTCATTAAAACTTTGATCGGTCATGTCTGCATTTCTAAATGTGAACTTTTTAATCACTGGATTCGTTTCACTGATGGATAGCCCTGAAAAGTGGAACCTGTCCAAGTCTGTATCTCTCAGTTCAAAAGATTCCACTGAACTTAAAAGATCTACAAAAATCTCCACCAGTAACATAGGTTGCTTCATATGAAGGATCAGATGACTGATGTTCTGAATTGACTTCAAACTTTGGGGCTCATAACTCTGGAGACTAGATGCAATGATCTCAAGTTCTTCCAGAAAGGTGAGTCCGACAAAATCTATTCTCTGAATCCCAGTGAAGGTGTAACTATTTCCTACCCTCAGGATTCGCAAATTTGGAAGGTGAGAAAAAAGAGATGTTTCCCCAAGTGTTTTGTAAGGATTTCCCAGTAAGTTTAAAATTTTCAAGGACGAAAGGGGCCTAAACCAGGAAGACGATAGATTAGATAACTGATTATCAGATAAATCCAAATGTTCCAGATGGCTTAGGGAAGAAAAGGCATCTTCCTGAATTGTGCTGATCCCATTGGACTTCAGCATCAGAGCCCGGAGGTTGACACACTTCTGCAGATCAGCTTGGCCGATATAGGTGATCTCATTGTTGGACAGGTCAAGCCCTCTCATGGCTGCTGTGAGCCCTGAGGGAATGGAGCTGAAAGATCTGGAGCGGCCATCACAGATGCCAGTGGGGTTGCAAGACAGAGGAGCCGGATCTGGAGACCCTTCCTTGGAGAGGAGGATTATGGCCCCCAAGGCCCACACTGTCCAAAAAGCCCGTGGCATGGTCCAGGATTCCACCTACAAATAAAAGCGGTTCCAATGAGTGATTGTGTCTGACGACATAACTGATTCTTGAGAAATGCTTTATCAAGCATCTCACAGTCCCTCCCACCTCTCTCTCACATACACACACAGAGGAAATAACAGGAAGGCAAATGGAACATATGAATGAGGATGAGAAATGAATTCCCTGATACATACAGCAGCACAAACAGGGGGGCCACTGCTCAGACTTAAAGTACCACCATGTGGGAATGTGGAACAGGCCTCAATAAAAATGGGTTATAAGCAAATAAAGGAACAGGGGCATGATCAAGCAAGCAGTTTAAGAAGAGAGCTAGGGGGTTGGGGTTGTGGCCCAATGGTAGAGCGCTTGCCTGGCACATGTGAGGCACTATGTTCAATCCTCAGCACCGTGTAAAAATAAATAAATAAAATAAAGACATTGTGTCCATCTACCTGCCCACCTTCGGGGCCCTACATTTTCCCCTAGCTACGTTCAGTGCCCCTGTTCCTGGCATCTGGGTGCCTTTGTCCGTATTTGTTCATGAACTAACTCTACACATTTTTTAAAAAAATATTTAACCCCAAATACAAAACATTTTATGGAAAGAACTAACTTCCCACATTCACAGAATCTAAGCTGTCATAAGGATCTGGGTTATACAATTTACAGTCATAGAGAATTTAATTGCTGTTGGAGACAGAATTTGTATGCTCACACTAATACCATTGCTTTGAATCCCCTCGTCTGTTTAGATAAATGGGTCACACCATGCATATTTATTCTGGATTTTCATTTTATCATCAGTTTTATTGAGGTATAATCAGTATTAAAAACTGTAAATAATTAATGTGCACAATTTGGTGAGCTTAGACACAAGTACACATTCATGGCACCCCCACCACAATCCATGTGATAAACATATCTATCACTTCCAAAGATAAACATATCTATCACCTCCAAACATTTCTTCACTTTTTTTTTTTCCTTGCAGTACTAAGACTGAACCCAGGGGCACTCTACCACAGAGCTACATCCCCAGCCCTTTTTTAATTTTTACTTTGAGACAGACTCTCTGACAAGTTGCTGAGTTGCCTATTGAGACATGATTCAATGTCTTTGTTCTGTTAGTAAACTATAGTGATTGCACTGGTGAATTTTAAAGCGTTAAGATAATACGACTTTAAAAAATAAACCCAAGTTAGACAAGATGTATTATCCTTTTCATATATTGCTGGATTTTACTTAGTAATACTTTGTTTAGAACCTTTATATCCAGATTCAGAAACAAGTTTGCCCTGTCAATTTCCTTTCTCCTGACATTCTCATCTGGTAGAATTCACCAGTGTCGCCAGGCGGGAAGTTTTGTTATTTGTGTGTTTTGTTTTGTGACACAGAATAAAATTCACTTAACAACTACAGAACTATTCATATTTTCTTCCTCTTATTTTCAGTAAGTTGTATTTTTCAAATTTTCAATTTTATTATTTATAATATTTTTATTATTTTAACGTCTAGAGGATTTAAGGTGTTTAAAAAAAATGAGACAAATTAGGATGTATCTTAAGCAAAGAATGGTTCATGCTGTGCTTGGAACCGGGGTTTGGGGGAAGTTTAGTGTGAGCAGTGAGGTTTTATAGGCTCAATACAGAAGCAAAGTAGGGGAACCATCTGATTGGACTGGCTACAGCCAGGCCACTTCCTGGACATGATGTGATGAGGTATTCGCCTTCCATGGGCCTGTCTAATCATTCAGCTACCTGTGACTGGCTGAAGGCTGGCTGTTTGAGAGTGGCTAAAATAGCTATTTGTTACCAAAAATGACTTCTAGCTGGGAATAGTAGAGTTCACATGTAATCCCAGTGTCTTGGGAGGCTGAGGCAGGAGGATAGGGAGTTTAAAGCCAGCCTCAGCAACATAGTGAGGATCTAAGCAACTCAGCCAGTCCCTTAGAAAAGGACTGGAGATTTGGCTCAGTGGTAAAGCACCCCTGGGTTCAATTCCTGGTACCACAAAAAAAATAATAATAATAACAAATAAACTACTGAGTTAGGTTTGGGTCTGTATATACTAAGTTAATTTGCAGTTTATTATGCAGGAACACAAAGTACAGAGACAGTCTCCAGCTAATGGACTCCAGCTTATTTTATTTAATGAAATGAAGTCCTCTGTTTTATTCTTTCATGAGTTTTATTAGTGCCTACTTTTATTCTTGATTGTCTTCCATTTTTTATTAACATTTTCAGTTCTGACTTTACAGATTGTCTACTTTCTATTTCGTTATTTTCCACCGTTCTGTTACTACTTCCTCCCTTCTGCTTTCTCTGGATTTATTTAACTGTTATTTCTCTGATTTCTTGTTTGGTCATTAACTGTCGGCCATTATTCAATTTCAGTACATGCACTTAAGGTTAGATATTATCACTGAAACAATAGTTTTGCTGCATTTGACGTGTTTCTTTATGTCGTTTATTCAAAATTCATTTTAAAACATTTCCTAATTTCTATTATGGTTCTTTTATGTCCCATGGTTTATATAGAAATGTAGGTACTAATTTCCCAACATATGGGCTTTTTTTCTCTCTTTTTTTTTTTTTTTTTTTTTGGAGGGGGGACGGTTCTTTGTGATTGTTCTCTGCTTTAGTTGCATTATGGCAAGGAAAAAAACATACTCAGAATGATTTAAATCCTTTAAAATGTGTTGCACTTTGTTCTGTAGTCCAGGATTTGTGTATGTTCTGTGATTTCAGCAGCTATTGGGACAATATTTATACTGGTCCATCCAACCAACTACATTAATCATGCTGTTCATATCTTCTCTTCTTTACTGACGCATGATAATCATATGTACTTATGGGGATCAGTGTACACTGATATTCCACACATGGATACTAACAATCAAATCAGGATATTTGATATATTAACTGCCTCAAACATTGATCATCCTTTGTGATAAAACTATTCAAAATCCTCTCTTCTAAATTACTTTGAAATATACAGTATAACATTGTTAACTATAGTCCCCCTATGAACAGCAGAGCGTATTCCCCTATCTTATTGTAATTTTATCCCCATTGACCATCTCCCCACCCTTCCCAGCTGCCCACCCTCCTCAGCCTCCGCAAACCCCTACTTCACTGGGTATTTCTATGAGATCATCATTTTTAGATTCCACAATCACAACATGTAGTATCTGCCTTTCTGTGCCTGGCTTATTTCTCTTATGTCATCCACGTTCTTTCTTTTTATGGCCAAATAGTGTGTGTGTGTGTGTGTGTGTGTGTGTGTGTGTGTATACACCATTTTCTTTATATATTCATCTGCTCCATCATTTATTTTCCTTTTTTGAAATTCTGGGGATTGAACCCAGAGGCTCTTCACCACTAAGCCATACCCCCAGCCCTCTTTATTTTATTTCAATACAGGGTCTCACTAGGTTGTCAAGGCTGGTCTTGAACTTGCAATCCTCCTGCCTCAGACTCCTGAGTCTCTGGGATTAGGTGCCTGGCTTTTTGTTGTCTTTTTAATAATTGCTATTCTAACTGGGGTGAAGTGATCTCTCACTGTGGGTTTGAGTTGCATTACCCTATTAATTAATGATGTTCAGCAATTTTTCATATATCTGTTGGTCATTTGTATGTTATCTTTAGAGAATTCAATTCATGCCTTTTGCCCATTTTTAATAAACTTTTTTGTTATTGTTTTAAATCCTTATGTATTCTGAATATTAACCCCTTGTCATATGCACAGTTTGCAAATATTTTCTCCCATTCTGTAGGCTATCTATTCACTCTGTTGTTTCCTTCTTTGTACAGAATATTTTTTAATTTATTTTTAATTGTAACAGTCATTTACATATTTGTGGGGGTACAGCTGATCATTTGATACAAGTGTGCAACATGTAATGATCAAGTGAGGGTGATTAGCAAATCCATCTCCTTAAACATTAGTTATTTCTTTGTGTTTGGAGTCTACAAACTCCTTTTTCTAGTTTTTTATAAACTACATAATAAGAGTCAGGCATGGTGGTGCATACTTATAATCCCAGTGACTCAGGAGGCTGAGGCAGAAGAATCATGAGTTCAAGGTCAGTTTCAGCAATTTAGTGAGGCCCTAAGCAACTTTGTGAGACCCTACGTCAAAATAAAAACCATAGCCGGACGTGGTGGTGCACATTTGTAATCCCAGTGGCTTAGGAGACTGAGGCAGGAGGATAATGAGTTCAAGCCAGCCTCAGCAAAAGCAAGGTGCTAAGCAACTCAGTGAGACTGTCTCTTTAAATAAAATACAAAGTAGGGCTGGGGATGTGGCTCAGTGATTGAGTGTCCCTGAGTTCAATTCCTGGTACCCCCCCCCAAATAAATAAATAAAAATAAAAAGCATAAAAAGGGGACTGGGGATGTGGCTCAGTGGTAAAGCACCCCTAGGTTCAATCCCCAGTACCAAAAATAAAAATAGAAATAATAAGCTGTAAACTGTAGTCACCTTACTGTGCTATAGAGCCTATTCCCCTACTAACTGGCCTTGGGCTCCTGTTACCCAGCTGCCCTCTGTGCCCACTCCCTCTAACCTTTCCTAGCCTCTAATCATCATTATTGTACTCTTTTTTTTTCCTAGAAGATCAAGTTTTTAGTTTTCAGTTTGATGTAATCCTTGCTTTGCTTTTACTGTCTTAATTCTTTGTTTTTAATTTTTTTTTTTTTTTTTAGTTTTTGGTGGACACAACATCTTTATTTTATTTTTATGTGGTGCTGAGGATCGAACCCAACGCCCCGCACATGCCAGGCCAGCGCGCTACCGCTGGAGCCACATCCCCAGCCCTGTCTTAATTCTTAACCAAAAAAATTCTTGCTCATATCAATATCCAGGAATACTTCTCTAATGTTTTCTATTTTTTGGTTTTGTATTTAAGTCTTCAAAACATTTTGAGTTTATTTTTCTATGTAGGGGGATGGGTTAACTTTCATTCTTCCATCTGGATATCCATTTTCCTAGTACTGTTCATCGAAGACAGAGTTTTTGTCTGAGTGATTGTTTTTGGTGCTTTTGTCAAAAATTAGTTGGGGGCTGGAGTTGTAGCTCAGTGGTGAAGCACTTACCTAGTACATGTGAGGCAGAGGATATTTGGGGCTCACAGTTTCAGAGGCTCAGTCCATAGTCAGCAGACTCCATTGCTGTGAGCTTACGGTGAAGCAGAACGTCACTGCAAAAGGCACAGGAAAGCCGTTCAGTTCATGGCATCCAGGAAGGAGAGGAGAGAAAAGTGCAAGGAGTCAGAGACAAAATACAATCCCCAAAGGTATGATCTCAGTGACCTACTTTCTCTAGCCACATCCCATCGGCCTACAGTTACCACCTACTTGGCCCATTCAAATTATTTATCCATCAAATAGATTAATCCACTAATGAGGTGACAACTCTCATAATCTCATAATTTCACCTCCAAGTATTCCTGCATGAACACATGAGTTTTTTGGGGGAGATACCTCATATCCAAACCATAACATTCCACTCTTGACCCCAAAATGTCGCAATGCAAAATGCATTTATTCTACCTCTAAGAGTCCCCATAGTCTTAATAGTTCCAGCACTGCCCAAAAGTCCAAGTCCAAAGTCTCATCTTAGACTCACAGGCAAACTATGAACCTCTGTAAAGATCAAAAGCAAATTACACATACCCAGCATATAGTGGCACAAAGTAAACATTTCCACTCCACAATGGAAGAACAGAAGCACAGAAAGAAGGGATAGGACCAAAACAAAATCAAAACCCATCTGGGCAAATAAGTCCTATAGCTACAGGTCTGGCATCTGGGGTATGTGGTGGCAAGATGTGTGTTCTAAAGAGCTTGGGAAGCCCTGCTTCTAAATGCTAGCTGCATCCCACATAGCATGTCTTGGCCTGGCTCTGCTAGGCCAACCTATTGGCAGATGGTCCACATTATTGGCATCTTTTAATTGCAGGGGTCTCCATTCCAGATTCAGCTTGACCTTTCACATCTTCATACATCATCTTCTCAGGGGCTGCCTAGAGGGATTCCAACCCTGCCACACTTTGCCTAGCATGCCAGGCCTTCGTTTGAAATCTTGGTAAAAAGCCTCCATGACCCTTTAACATTAGCATCCTGCATTCCTGCAAAACCAGCACCACATGGATGATGCCAAGGTCAGCCTCCAACTTGAGTAGTAACCAGGCCCCCTTGCACCATGGTTGCAGTGGCCTCTTAGTGTCTGAGCAGCTGACCCATGCAAAACAATTTCCTTGAGAAACAATTTTCTACACATCAGTTTGCCTCCATGTTTTCTTTTTAAACAGGTCTTCACTTTTACACCCTTGAATCTGCCGGGGTATGGTCTTGCTGATTCCTGATCCCTCAATACATCTATCCCATTGTCTCTAGGCAAAGTACTTATCTTTAGTGGTGGTAATCTCTTCATCAACCACACTTTCCTTGGCCTGTTTTACATGTCTTTTTCTGGCCAAATTACAGGTCTTAAATTTTTTTTATTCTCTTGTTTTTTGCTTCAAATTATCACAGTAAACCTGGCTAAAAAATGATAGCAATGCCCATGTCACCGCCTGAGTGCTGTTTTGCCTTAAAAATTTCCTGTGCCACATTAATTAGTCCATCACCTTTAAATTTGGCATCACACAAAGTCTCAGACATTTTTAATAGGATTGCTTTCTAGATTTCTTTTTCAGATAGTTCACTATTGACATATACAAATGTTAATAATTTTTCCTGTTGATTTTATATCCTGTAACTTTTCTGAATTTATTATTTCTAACAGGCTTTGTAAGTATAATTTTTAGGATTTTTCTATATATAAGATTATGTTGTTTGCAAACAGGGAAAGTTTTACTACCTCCTTTGTAATTTGGGTTATCTTTATTTCTTTCTCTTGACTGACTGCTCTGGTTAGAACTTCTAGTACTATGAATAAAAATGAAGAAAGTGGACATTCTTATCTTCTTCCAGATATAAAGGAAAGGCTTTCAATCATTCCCCATTTAGGATGATATTACCTGTGAGTTTGTCATAAATAACTATTATTGTGTTGAGGTGCATTCCTTCTACTCCTGATTTGTTGAGTTTTTATCATAAAGGGAATTTTATCAGATGCTTTTTCTGCATCTGTTGAAATGACCATATGGTTTTTGAATTCTTTCTGTTAACACAATGTACTGCATTTATTGATTTGCATATGTTGAGCCATTCTCGAGTCCAGGGATTCATCCAAACCACTTGATCATTAAAAAGGATACTCTTTTTTCATGTACTAAATTTAGTTTGCTAGTATTTTGATGAGAATTTTTGCATCCACATTCATCAGGAATGGTGGTTTTCTTGTTTTGTCAGGTCCTTGTCTGGTTTTGGTATCAGGGTGATGATAGAATGAGTTTGGAAGCATTACATACTCTTCAATTTTTTGGAGTAGTTTGGAAAGAATTGGTATTACTTCCTAAGTGTCTGGTAGAATTCAGCAGTGCAGCCGTCAGCTCTTAGGCCTTTCTTTGATGGGAGGCTTTATTACTGATTCAATCTTATTGCTCTACATGGGTCTATTTGGATTTTCTATTTCTTCGTTAGTCAATCAAGATAGGATGTATGTGTCCATAAATCTATCCATTTATTATAGCTTTTCCAATTAGTTGGCATACAGTTTGCACATTTTCTTTATCCTTTCTGACCTTTTCTCTGCTTTTTATATCAGTAGAGATATAACTTCCCACCATGCCTAGATTTGTCTGGTTCCTTATAGTTCTGTCACTTTGGCTCCATTTTTTTTTTTTTAATGTCATGTTGTAAGTGTTTATCAACTCAGAATTTGTATCTCTTCTCAGTGAAACTTTTATCCCAGTGAAATATTCTTTCTTTGGCTTAATGTCTATTTTATCCAAAATCAATATAGCTGCACATTTTCTTTGGATAATTAGTGGCATGCTTTCACTTTAAACCTTTTAGTATCTTTCTAAAACATGTCTCTTATGAACAGGCGTGACTGTTGGCTTGTAGTTTTTAATTCTGTTCTCACAATTAGTCTGATGATTACAACATATAGTCCTTTTATTCAATAGAATTAATTAATTAATTAATTAATGGTTTGTTACGATGTAAGTCATTACACTATGCTTTTTAGTCCCACCTATTTCATGTTCTCTTGTTTCTCTCTCTCTTTTTTTTTTGCCTTCTATTAAATTTGGAGGTGATTTTTATCATTAGATTTTTTTTCTTCCTTTTATTTTATAAATGAAATAATATGAAAAAAATTAACTGATAGCTTAGAAACTTCCAAAACATGCTGTAAACTTCTGGCAACTTCTGTAAGATGGGGATGTTGTAAAAAGTTTAAGATTCATCTGTTCTTTACTTGGAACAGGAAGAAACTTAAAATATTAATGAATGTCATTTTCCAATAAGTCAAGATCTTTGTGCTTCCTTTAAAAAAAAAAAAAAGGTCTCTTTCAAGCCAGGTCACCCTACCTACCTACCAAGGAAGGAAAAGCGGGGTGGGGAAATCCACAGCAGATTGAGTTGTTAAAACCCAGAACACTCGCTTTTCTTAATAAAATCAACAAAACACCTTTCTGGTCTGCAAGTTCTAACACTTGCAAACACTTGTTTTCATGTTCAGAAGTTGAAGAAGTTGTAAGAGGAACTTCATAGTGTTCTTATTTAAAGAACAACTGTTTAAATGCTCTAAGGTGGTTTTTCAACAGAGACCCAACTCAAGATACCCTAAGAATCAAAGAATGCAGAACGGGCATGAAGCACTCCACAGTGCAGAGGCCAGACTCCCTGTTAGGAGGTCTTATTGTTTACATATAAAGTGTGCCCCCAAAAGCTCATATGTGAGGCAATGCAAGAAAGTTTAGAAGTGAAATGATTGGGTTATGAGATCCTTAGCCTAATCAGTGCATTGACTTGAATGGATTGACTATAGGCAGATACCTTCTGTCTGGAGGAGGTAGGTCACTGGGGGCGTACCTTGGGGGCTTATGTTTTGTCCCTGATGAGCAGATGCGCTCTCTGTTTCCTGATTGCCTTGTCCTGAGCTGTTTTCCTCCTCCACACCTTTCTGCGGGTGATGTTCTGCCACACTTCTGGCCCACAGCAAGAACATGGGCCGGCTAAGAGCCGGCAAATAAACTTTTCCTCCTCTACACTGGTCTTGTCCGTTCTTTTGGTCACAGCGACGAAAACGCAGACTAAAACAGTAAGGGAGGGTCCTGGACCACCCCATGGAACGAACCTTGGCACCTTGCCCACTTCAGTGCCCTAGTGACTGAAATCCCATCTAAAGTAACCACAAATCCCGGAGAACGCTAGCGGTCACTCGCAATGGCTAGGTGACAGCATTCACGTGCCCCCGGTTACTTTCCCTCCGAGCCACTCCGTCAGCTGCGACGGCAAAACGTAACTTGGACAACTGGCAGAGCCAGGACCACCGTCCACGCTGGCTCCGAGGCTACCGTGACCACTCCCGGAGGACAGCGAGTCAGGGGCAGAGTCGCGTCCTCAGACTGCTCAGTGGCTAGGGGTATCTCTGCCTCGCCCGCTTCCCTTTCTGGGTGCCCCTGCTTCTCCCGGATACGGCCCGCAGCTCGGTCATCGTGGATGTCGCCGCTGTCCCTATTCAAGCACGAGGCTGCACAGAGACCCAAGCTGCGGGAAGCACAGGCGTCCGGAACCCGCTGCCTCCCCGCCGCAATCTGAGCCTCCCGGCTGGGGGCACAGGTGCACCGAGTGGGAACCCGGGGTCCCTCCGCCCCTGCCCGCCGGCCCCGGGGAGGAGCGCAGAGAGACCGCGCGGGCGGAGCGCGCCGGGGGAACCGCCTGACCTACCTGGGGTGCCCGCCCAGGGCGGTGGAGCCGCTGCGCCCTCTCGGCCCTGGACTGGGAAGTGACTGAAGGGGAGGTCCGTGCAGTCCGGTGCCCGGCCTTCCCGGACGCGGGAACGCCCACTCATGGGCAGCAACGCCCACTCTCTGTGCGCGCCTCCGCGCAGTGGCTTGTGCCAGACCTCGGTCCGCACACCTGGTGGCAGAGACAAACCCCCCACCCCCGCCTGCGCGGCCACCTTTCGCACAAGCTCTATCTGGTGGCTGTAGCCCCGAGGCGGGCCAAGATCGTAGCCCGTGGATCCTGCCCCAATCCCTGCCCTGTGCCAAGCGGGGATCAGAGGAGGGCTCTGGGGACTTGGTAGGGGTTGCAGAGCAGGAAAAAGAGAACCCAGATGCTAGAGGGCCCCGCCTGGGATTTCCCCGAGTACAGAGGCTGATTCAGTCACCAAAGAGAAAGCTGAGTGCCCAACCAGTATTTTATTGAAGGGTTGGGTAACCAAAACCTCAATTCACCCCCGAAACGCACTCCTTAAACTCCATTTCTGACTCTTCTCCATTTTTGGAAACCGCAATACAAACTCTGAAGGTGCTTCTCCCCACCCCAACCCCAACCCCGTTCAATTCTTTATTGACCTACCAGTATATCTCCAAGGGTTCACTTTATTGATCTACCAGTGTATTTCCAAGGGTTCACGCTGAAATCTGTGCCCTGCTGCATTAAAATAGTTTTCCGACCAACATCAAACCAGCACAGCAACATTTTGCCTGCTGGACTGGAAAAGGACAGCCTCATATTCCCCCCACCCCAATCTGTGATGTTCAAAAATCAGTAGGCATGAATATTAAATTGATAGGACTTCAGTGCCCTGTGAAGTCTGATTTGCCATATAGCTTACTGATTGTAGATATTTATCTCCATCCCTGGCGATTCAGGCCCACCAGCTGCCTGAAAAACTTCTTTCTTAAGTCATTATCTCCACCTCTCTTTCATGTGATTTCTTATGCATTTGTGAAAATGTCTTTCCAATTACTTTTCCCTGAAGCTACAGACCTGTGTTCTTTATGTATGTTTCCTAAACTGTTTAGATTGATTTTGATGGTATTGCTTTAAACCTGAAGCCAAACAAAATACTCTGGCAAAATCAGAGAGAAATCAATTATTTACCCACAAATTATTAGCAGTGTTATATACAGGGAAGTCAATCCTACACACTCATCAAAGCTGTTAGCACTAACAGGAAGTCCCACATTGAATATTTTCAAAGCATTTTTACATTTATTTGTTCATTTGCGGTTCACAATAACACATGAAATAAAAATAACACATTAAATTCAGATTTTATTATCTCTTCTGTTCAAGTGATTAAAGAGTTGCCTAGAGTCAAGGGACCCACAGCTAACAACAGGTGGCACATCCCTGGTTAGACTCCAATTCTCCTTACTCCTTTCTGATCTGCCTTCTTTTCAGTTTGATATAAGACTTCCTACAACTGAAAATACCTTTAAAAAAAAAAAAGGTTAGAAAATGAACACAGGCCAGATGTGGTGGCTCATTCCTGTAATCCCAGCGGCTCAGGAGGCCGGGGCAAGAGGATGTTAAGTTCAAAGCCAGCCTCAGCAATTTAGTAAGACCCTAAGCAACTTAGTGAAACCCTGTCTCAAAATTTTAAAATATAAAAAGACTGGGGTTGTGGCTCATTAGGTAAGTACCCCTTGAGTTCAATCCCTGGTGAAAGAAAGAGGGAAAGAGAGAGGAGGAGGAGGAGGAGTGCCGCAGTCTGGCTGGGCACAAAATCATGAGCCACTCAAGCAGGAACAAACTTTATTTTTTGAAACTGCCGCCAATGCTCCATCCCCGCCTGGGAAGATTGCCGACCCACCCACTCGGTGTTCTCCCGGAACCCGGAGCAAGTTCCTTCCCCGGAATTCCCCAACCAATGGGAACTCTCCAGGAGTCCTGCAGTAGGCGGATGTGAACAGCAGGAGTCCAAAATCCATATGAATGTAAATCTTAACATAATCATATCATCTCGATGGCTAGCTGGCGTCACCTTTCAACCAAAAATGCCATGCATCATATTACTTCGCTGTGGCTGTTAGCAGAGGAGGAGGAGGAGGAGAAAAGAAAAGGAACACATGTGAAAGGGTAGTTCTTGTAGTACACAGGCATGCATTGCTTAACAGCAAGGACACATTCTGAGACATGCATCCTCAGGTATCTCTGTCATTGTGTGAACAATGAAGAGTGTCGCAGTCCGGCTGCAGCAAAATAATGAGGGG
Source organism: Ictidomys tridecemlineatus (assembly GCF_052094955.1). Lineage (NCBI taxonomy): Eukaryota > Metazoa > Chordata > Mammalia > Rodentia > Sciuridae > Ictidomys > Ictidomys tridecemlineatus. Next base: position 121,717,238 of record NC_135485.1, read on the forward strand.
GGGGTGTGCCGTGACGAGTGGGAGCCCTTTATTGCAGGACAGGAGGGGTGTATATACATTCCACACAGCTTATCTAATTAACATAAACTAGATACAGCAGTCAACCAATAAGGAATCTCCACACTTAATGGCTTGCTGGCAGTACTTCACAAACCACTCCCTCTGCAAAATGCCAGGCGCCATCTTGACTTGTTTACAGACCCTAACAGTAGAGTATGCTTATGTTACTGTCTAGGGATGCTGGGTTCATTGTCTTCATTCAGCAAAGAATTGAAGAACAGTACACAGATAATTGCAAAAGTGACAGTCAGACTTCTCCAAAGAGAAAGGGCTCCCAGAGCTGGGAATTGTGGGGAGTTTTAACTTGTTCTTTCAATTGTCTCTAGAATTTCCTCCTTTCCTTACCTCCTTCCCTGTCCACACTGTCCTTTCTATTGGTGCTCCCTCTGTCCATGTGTCTGTTTTAGTTTTTCTATTGGATCCCCCACTTGGGAGTGTTACAAGCACTACAAGTGTCTGTCTGATTGGGTCCCCCGCTTGTGTCCACGAGCCCTTTCATCAAGCAGGAAGTTGACCTCATTAGAAGACTTTCTCCATGCTCCTTTGGTCTGACCCTGCCCCTGACCTCCTCACTCACCATCTTGCCCTGACTGCAAAGGCCATTCTACGACTCCCTCCCTTACACAAGAATATACCATGTGGGGCTGGGGTTGTAGCTCAGTGGTGGAGTGCTCACCTAGCACGTGCGAGGCCCTGGATTCGATCCTCAGTATCAGATAAAAATAAATAAGTAAAATGAAGATATTGTGTCCAACTACAACTAAAAAATAAATATTTTTTTTTAAAAAAGAATATACCATGTGGCTACTCCCTACCTAGGCTGGACAGTGGTACATGTGGTACATCACTGACTAAAACATCATCGTCATGCAGTGAGTACTGTATAAAGGAAAACCCTACTTTTAATCAAACTGCTTTAATATCTATGAGCTACCTGAAGTAAAAATAGAAAAATTCTAAGTCTACACAGAATCAAGTTATGAAAATTCAGAATATTTCATTTTATAATTTTTTTCCTTTTAAAAATTAGAATTTTTTTCTTCAACTCAAACTCTTCCAGCTGATCTTCATTTGAAGGTGACTCCAAGTAGATCATGGTGATCATTATCTTCCACGGTCTATAGAAACTTCTCGGAAAGATGCGATAGATTGAAGGTTTATGACCTCCCACACTTCAAAAAAGTTCATGGGTGAAAATGGTGGTGGGATTGGAGGTAGGGTCCTTGGTATCCAAATAGGCCATCAAGGCGCCTAAATGGGATCAGCTCCTTTATGGAAGTGACTTCAGAGAACTCCCTTGTCCCTTGCACCATAGGAGGACACAGCAAGAAGCAGCTGAGCGAGCCAAAAAGACAGCTCCCGCCAGACACTGCATCTCCTCAACCTCCCGTTTAACCGCGAGAAACCCATTTCTGTTGTGTGATGTTTGTTACCGCAGCCCACGCGAACCAGGACAAACGGCTGCTCAGTGGGCTCCAGCAGGACAAGAATGGCCTGTTCCCATCAAAGAGGCGGAAGAGGGAGAAGTCCAGCTCGTACTTGCACCACTCGCTCCTCACGAAGTTCTCCGAGAGCACGAACACGGTTTTGTGGCTCTTCTCGATGCAGTCGATGATGTTGTCGATGATCCACTTGCCGGGGACGAAGTCGCGCTTGTGCAGACACAGCTTGAAGGGCGGCTCCCAGTTCTCCCGCTCCTGCACCAGGAGGTTCTCCACCCAGTGGGAGTCCCCCTCGGACCACGCACCGTGGAAGAGGTGGCACAGACCCGCCGTGGGCAGGATCAACAGGACACAGCACACCCCACAGCACTGCACTCAGAGGCGGAGAGCCGGGCGCCGCGCACGTGGGAGGGAGAGTCACACGGGTGGCTGTCTGGCCAGTCCACCAGCACCTGGGCCAGAGCTGGCGGGCGCTGAGTGAAGGACAGGAATTCACAGGAGCAGTTAAAGTTGTTGCCACCAGCCTCCAGAGTGTCCAGTCTGTGAAATGGATTCAGTTGCTCCTTAGAGAAAGTTTTATTTTGCTACTTGACTTTTTTTTTTTTTTTTTTTTTTTTTTTTTTTTTTTGGTACCAGGATTGAACCCAGGGATGCTTAACCACCGGGCCACATCCCCAGCCCCTCCCTCATTTAAAAATTTTGAGACAGGATCTCTCAAAATTGCTGAGACTGGTCTGGAACTTGGAATCCTCCTGCCTCAGCCTCCCAAGCCACTGGGATTACAGGTGCGTTGCCACCATGCCTGGCAATTTTCCTGCTTACTCTTAAGGAGGAAAAAAGCATCTGAGAGGGCCTTTAAACATATCTGAAAATGTAAAGTTTTTAAAATTCTGGCTAAAAATATACATAATATTGCTGACATCTTGTAAGCGTAGAGTCTAGGAAACACTGGGTTAAATTGTGTATTTTTCTGTTGGTTAAGTTCCACTCTTTCTGGCCACTGTCAAGTGGTAAAGAAACAAGTGTATACTGCCCCAAATCAGTGTTAGGTCTTCTAAAGTAAGAAGTATTTTTCAAAGCTTGTTTGTGATTTTTGTATTAAATTTGAGGTATATAGTAAGAACCAGGCATCCTTGTGAACTGAATGCTTCAATTTTTTTCTAGCCATCAAATTTCCACTGAGATCCAAGTAGCCTGGTGATTTTTAAATATCATGACAGAAGATACACTATTAAGGAGGTCTGGGAACGTTCAGCTGTGAATCTCTTCAGTTAATGGAAAAGCAGAAGCATTCCTTTCAAGTTGTCATCATGGAAAATTCCCGTAGCTAAGCTGTTTTTATTACAGTCTCTGTTGGGGCCTGGTCTGATTTCAGCTGTCCCCTTGTGTTGTGTTTCCTTAAGTACCCAAATCTCAGAGTAAAAATAACTGCTTCATATGTCAGCCCAAATGACTGATCTGCATTTATTTCAGGCTTCTTGGTTCATATCTCAGAATTAGAAATGTCAATCTTAAGTCAGAAGAGAAAGCCTATAAAATTCTATTCATTTTGTTGCTGTTGACGTGTTTTGTTTTCTGAGGATTGAATTTAGGGTTTCGTGCACACTAAGTTCACATTCTATTACTGAGTTACACCCCAGCTCCAAAGTTTGATTGATTTTTGTTATAGTGTGGATGTGAGATGTCCCCCAAAGCTCCTAGGTTAGTGCAGGAATAGTCAGAGATGGAATGATAGGATTATGAGAGCTGTAGCCTAATCCTTCCACCCTAGTTTGAATGGACTAAGTAGTAACTGTGGTCAGGTGAGGCATGGCTCAAGGAGGTGGGTTACTGGGTCCGCGCCATGGAAGGGCTCATCTTCCCTGCAGCTCAACGCATTCCCCTTTCTTTGCTTGCCAACCTCCATGGATGGAGCAACTTTCCCCCACCAAAGCCTTCCTCCATCATATTCTGCCTCACGTTGGCCCAGAGCAATGGAGTTGGCTGACCGTGGACTGAAACTCTGAAACCATGAGCCAAAATAAACTTTTCCTTCTCTAAGTTGTTCTGGTAAGGCATTTCAATCACAGCAACAAAAACCTAACTGAACAGTTTGGGGATTTTTTGTGGGGGAGGGTTATTGTAAGGGACTTATAAATTATTTCAGGAATCTAAAGTTTGGGAAAATAGAAAGAGAGAATAGACTTTTCCTCAAGTCTTTGATGAACTATCCTAGAAACAAAGGACCAAATGGTGAGGAAGCCAAATCAGGTAAGTTGTTATAGGCCGGATCGAAATACAGAAGACTCTCAGAGACAAGGCAAATAGTTCTCCTTTGTTGCAAGAATTTTATTAGTCTGTAGAAAAGGAGCTTCCAGATTCTCATTTATCTGCCAAATGTGACTGGATGGAAATCTCATGGGGCCATGGCTTTTATTCTCCTTTCTGTAGTGAATTCCCCCCAACATAATAATCACTCACTAATACTGACTGAGTGATGCATTCACTCACTTTTTCAGAACAGGCCTGGAAGAATGGAATATAAAGATCTGAAGTGGCCCTTAGCAGATACAAGGAACCGTGTGGGAGAGAAGCTGAACAACCCTTGTTCTAACTGACTTCCTTGACCTGCCACACTATAATTAACCCCATTTAAAGCTGGGAATAAAGATCACATGCTATTTTTATCCATATTGCCAGACAATCTGTGAGTGACTGGTATTTTAATATCACTAAGTGTTGGATGCCCTCTTCAGATAGAAGAATATGAAATGAAGGCAGAATTTTGTGAAGTTCTCTAGAGCTCCCTAGAAAACACATTAAAATATCCTAATAGCCAAATAACTGCTAAATCCACCCTGTGGTAGCGTGGTGTGAGCAAGAGTTGCTGACTATCAACTAGATGGAAAAACTGAGTCATGATATGACTCAAATCCGGGGACACAAATTGTGTGACCACTGCCTTCATTAGGACTAGTTCTTTCCCAATTATTCATTTTAACTAGGGTTCAATGTGTGCTGGTCAGGGTTCCAGATGAGAATACTGCCAGCCTCCCAGCCAATGTCATTGGCCATTCTTAGATGGCCAACTTACCATAGCTAAGATGGAATTCCCCAAATTATGTATGATGATATCATGACTGGCTCTGTGAGCAAGTATTTCCAAAGCCCGGAAAATAGCTGTCTTCTTGGTATTGGGAAAGTTGTATTTGGCCCTAAAAGTTTCTGGGTGCAACCTCTGGAAGATTTATAATTAGTATTTATGTTAATATTTTGTATTAAACCTATATGGGCTTTTAAAATACCTTTTTTCTTTTTTTGCTGTGCTTGGAATGGAACCCAGGGCCTCATGCACATGCTCTACCACTGACCTACACCCCAAACATGCATACTTAACTTTTTAAAAAAGATTTGTCGTGTTTAAAGGAATCTGCCTTATTAGAGTGAAGGTGAGACTTCAAATTTCAAATTAAAACTTATACAAATGGCCTACCAATATCTTCAGATTTCACATACACGAATTCAACCAACTGTAGATTGGAAACATTTCAAAGAAAAAAATTCTGGAAGTTTCCAAAAATCAAAACCAGAATTTGCCATGCACCACATAGCTACAGGTTCACATTCAACCCACCTCAGAGCAAAACGATTCCGAAAAGGATTATATCTGTACTGAACATGTACAAGCTTTTCTCTTGTCATATTCCCTAAGGAGGACCATTTATATAGAAAATATAAATAACCACCATTTATATAGAATTTACATTACATTAGATATGTAAGTAACCTAGAGATGATTGGAGGTATCCAGGAAGATGCGAATAGTGTAAATGCAAACACTATGTAATTTTATGTAAAGGACTTGAACACTCTTGGAATTTGGTATCCTCAGGGGTCCTGAAACAAACCCCCCACAGATGCTGAGGGACAGCTGAACACCATTTAAACTTGCAATTTTAAGTCGAAAATTTTCTGTTGTAGAAACAAGATTTGAAACATTTACATTACATATTAAGATATTTAAAAGAGCTTAAAATTCACGATGTTTATGAGTTTATTAATTATATGAGTTATTTAAGAAAAAAGGAATAATTTAATCTGACAACCAAAATACTTTAAAAGGTTGTCAAATGCATTTATACATTTGCAGCTAGAAATATTTGAAAGTTTAAGTAGTTCAGTTTATAAATAGCATTACTGAACCAAATTCATTTACTGTCCTCACTGGAGAAGGCCAATGACTTAAGTTGTTAAGACAAGAATAAAGGATTTACTGGGGAGTCTAGCAAGCCAAAGGTGGAGGAGGCTACCACCAACCAGACCATCTTAGGGAACTCAGGTATGGGAAAGGGTTTCATAGAAAGGGAAAGGAAAGGGGAGTAATGGGCAGGAATGTACTGATGACTGGGGACTTCCAAGTGCTGCTTCAGTGGCCTGGACTGCAACAATTAACAAAATTCAAATTTTCAGCCTTGAAAGGGGAGGAGAGAGATGAGGGCAGCTTAGGTCAAGTCAACTTTGTATTAGAGCTCCTACAAGACATTTCTTAAACGATTAATATGTCTATACACAAAGTTGAACAAAACTCTGGCCCAAAGGTTAAGGTAATCAAGAAAACAGACATAATAAGAAGGTGGAGGTACCATACTTTTACATCCTGTTTTTAGTTACCCATGGGACATCTGCAGGCCCAAGTGAAGAGTCTGAGTTTTCTGCAAAAGGGACCATCAAGTCCCTGAAAAGTAACCAAAGTAACCATTACTGTCATCACCCACATGTCAGAAGTGTGATCCACAGCAAGGCCCGTGGGAGACGAATAACGTATTGTAATGTATGGGATGTATGTAATGTGTGTAATATGACTTCTAAAATTAGTGATTTGGAGGGGGCGGTTACTGGGGATTGAACCCAGGGGCACTTAACCACTGAATCATACCTCTCCCCTTTTTATTTTTTATTTTGAAACAGGGTCTCACTAAATTGCTTAGGGCTTTGCTAAATTGCTGAGGCTGGTTTTGAATTCATGATCCTCCTGCCTCAGTCTCCCAAACCACTGGGATTGCAAGCATGCACCACCATGCCCACTCAAAATTAGTGACTTTTTAAAGTCAACTAAAAGCCAATGAAGCTTAGAGGGTTTATTTAGGTTTGCCCTTTATAATAGGACCAAATGTAAGCTTCAGTCCCTTTTAAAGTGATGTTTACATTTCTGGTAGATTTAAAAATAGCAAATCAAACCCAAAAGTTTAAGGAAGGACAGGTTTCAAAACATGTAAATTTAGTAATTCAGATATTAAATCAGAAGGCCAAAGCAAACCTGAATTATCTCTTCTGCCAACAAAAATGTTCAAAACACATTTTTTTTTTAAAAAAAAAATAGCCAACATGGACAAGATTAAATATGAGTCTCTAAAGAAAAATTGGCCAAGTCCTTGTGAACTGCTGCTGTTTTCCTTCTCTGGCCCGTCCCCACCCTTTCCTCCGCCTGAAGCAGACAGACGTGCCAAGTCTTCCTGTCTGCTCCTGCACATCCTGCCAACGTCCTCTCTGCCCTTCCTCCAACGAGGGCTTTTCTGTGCTTTCAATCACTGCTACAGATACAACTGTGTGTACGTTATTTGCCATTTAACAATCCCAGCCTGCTTAGATGACTACCAGATGATTCTCATTAAGCCACCGTTTATACGATGGATTAAATGTACTTTCTCATGGTATTTCATGATGTCCCACAAAGAGCAGCATCAGAGCCAGGAACTCAGCTCCCTGATCACGTGCAAAAAAGAAATAAAAAAATAAAGATCACCAACTGTTACTTCCTCCGTCTTTTGTAAGAAAACCAGTTCCTCTAGGCTCTGAGCGTAACATCCTCATGCCCTCCTGTTACCATCAGCTGACCTCCTCCTTCCTTCCTCTCGCATTTGGAAGACTTAGGTATCTGCTCACAGTCTTCCTCTTCCCAAATCTCCCAGGAGCCCTGGCTCCTCTGAACACTTCTCTGCATTTCCTGTCCCTGTCTACTCTCCACTGACCTAGTCCCCACTCTATTCTGGCCTGGCTGCCACCCATCCCTCCACTTGCAGTGACAATCATGGCCACCATGTTGCCAGCCCTTCCAGATGGTGCCTGTCCTCGGGTTGGCAAACTGGGGAGGGCAGACACCATTGCCCACCATTCCTTCTGTGAGAACACATTCTTGCCCTTGGCTTCCAAGACCTCACATAATGGGTTTTTCTTTCCAAATCTCCTCTTCAAGCTCATCTTTCCCTACCCCTGTTTCCTAAGCCAGGTTCGGGCCACTGCTTGCTGTCAACTTCCTTCCTAAGGAGTCTCATTTTTGCCCAGGGAGATACCATGAACTCTCAAATTGAAGTCTCCTGCTCAGACATCTCATCCAAGCTCCAGAGCTGGGGGGCAAGGGCCGACTGGAGACATCTGCCCACTTGGGTGTGTTGAGCATGCCCATTCAACATGTCCCATTGGGAGCTCATAACATTTCTTAGCAATGCTGCTCCTCCTCCAGGGCTCTTGATTTTGACACCTGGCACCACTGATCATCCAGACGTGTCTGCTGCTGATTTTGCCTGGAATCCATCTGACTCTCCTCATTCCACCACTATCCTAGTTCAAGCTGCCCTTGCTCTTGCCCGGGACACAAAAACCCAACTGGCCTCATCTACTTGGCCTTCTCTTTATCCCTTTTCTACGCTCTATCGTAGAGCAGCACCATCTAAATAAAATATAATGGAAGCCACACATGTGAGCCATGTATGTAATTTTAAGTTTTCTAGTAGGTACGTTTTAAAATGTTGACCAAAAACAAGGTAAAACTGATTAATATTAAAGGACATCACCATAGCAACTGGGCAGTCTTGACCTGTACTTTTTGCACAGAAAGTTCCCAGTGTTTGCACGCAAAATTTAATATTATTTTATTTAACCCCAGATATTATCATTTCAAGATGTAAATAGTATTTAATGAGAGATTTGGGGATCAGGGCATGGTTATGCATGCCTATAATCCTAGTGACTTCAGAGGCTGAGGCAGGAGCATCACAGGTTTAAGGTCAGTCTTAGCAATTTAGCAAGGCTCTATGCAACTTAGGGAGACCACCTCAAAACTAAAAATAAAACAGTGATAAATTGCCCCTGGGTTCAATCCCCAGTATAATAATAATAATAATAACAATAATAACAATATTTACTTTCTTTTTATTTTTCTACTATTTTTGAAATCCAGTGTGTATTTTACATGTACACCATATCACTACTAAGACAGACAACATTTAAGTCAGTAGCCGTGTGTCCCTAGTAACTACCTGTGAAATGCAGTGATCTGGATCAGAGTCTTTGATTGTCTTGTGGCTGTGGTATACCTGCAAACACTGGGAACTTCCTGGCAAAAAGTACAGGAAGTCAAGATTGCCCAGTTGCTATGGTGATGTCCTGCCCATGAAGGCTCTGGGCAAAGCATGGAAGCTGTAGCAGTCTTTGACTTAGATCTCAGATACCAGCTCCCAGGACCAGAGGATTCTGAGCATTGTGAGATAACCACAACGCTTCACCAGTGCTGTGACCTCCAAGCCTGACCGCTTAATAGAAACTTTGGATAATGGGCTTCCTGGGTGCCAGGAGAAGCTCCTAGCATTGCTACAGTGGAATAGCTTCAAAAATGTTTCGGTAGTGCACAAAGAACAATGCCTCTATAGTCTTTAACTTCCTGTTTGTGAAAGCCTATATAATGAAAGTGCAGAGCCAGCTTTGGGTCACTGCTTCTCTATCAGAGATCAGTGGTGTCCCACCTGATCCCACTTTTCTGTGTGTATGTGTGTTTCTTAATTCCCTGTAGCCCCTCACCAGTTTCTAGGGTTTAGCAGTGCAGGTCGCTGCTGCGTAGAGATCTAGAACATTTGCATCTTTTGTGATGCAGATCAGATCCTTTCAAACCGCCCCCCCCTCCATTTAAAGGTCTTCTGTGTTATTCAATTGTTTTTAGGATTAGGATTACCCAGGAATACCCAGCATAGCCAACAAGAACTGTTTTGCCGCTTCTACTTACTTTTCGGCCTTTGCCTCTTCTCCCCACTCCACCTGTGTGCCAGCCACGCTAGTATTTCTGCTTCTGAGTCAGAGTTTCTACCCACTACAGATCTCTTGTAAGTGCTGTTCTCTCTGAGTGAATGCCACCTCTACCACCATCCCCACCATCATCGCCATCAATTCCACCATGGACAACCCCCCCCAGGACCCTGTCACCACCACCATAGCATAGCCAGCACCAGCGCCAGCACCAGCACCAGCACCAGCACCAGCACCATCACAGAGAAACTCTCGGTCCTTCCCCTTCAGGTGTCCAATCAGCTTCTCTTTGCTTACCCTTCAGCCTAATTATGTGCCTGTTTCCTTCATAGCTCACGGTTGTTTGTAAACCTCCTTCCACTGTGTCATTGATACCTCTCTCTCTCACCAAGCCACAAACAGGAATCCTGCTGGGTTTAGCTTCTCTTGGCCTCCTCAGCGATAACCCTAGTATCTGAGAAGAAAATAATGAATAACAAACTATAAAGTTTTGCAGATAGAATCCACAGTGGGATTGGGGACGTGGAATATAAGGACTTCTGTCAAGACCCCATCTTGAGCTAACATCTCTGCTGGTTGTTTTGTGTGTTTGTTTAATCCTCTAACTAATAAGTCTATAAGGCATTTTACTAGATCTCCGTAGACCAACTTCCCATGATTCATAATCTTGTTCTTCAATGGAACATGATCAAATGCTCAAATAATACAAAAAGCTGAAACTTTTACTCTGTGTGTGTGCATGTGTTTGTGTGTGTGTGGTGTGTGTGTGTGTGTCTGTGTTTATGTACCTGTTGTGTTGCAAGGTTTCTTTTTACAAACATTGCTCAAATGAATTGCATAATCCGAGTATGATTGCCTCATATGAGACCCTTAAGCAAAAAAACAAACCTTGCCTGAAACAACGCTACTCATTCTTTTAAATCCAGGAAGGAAAACAAATGATGGTTGAATAATGGCTCGAGCATGCAACACCACTACAGTGCCAGTTGACTTTGCTTCCTTTCCAAATCAGGTCATGCATATCATGTGCTTACAGAATTCTGGGCACACAGAAGGAGCTCAATAACGGACGGCCATTGTCATCAACACCTTCATCACCATCATCATCCTTATCATTACTCCTAGCCTGCAGCATAGTGAGAAATCTTCATTGCCTTTATTTCTTACATACACACTAAAATACAGTATCTTAAATATGCTATACTTGGGGCTGGGGTTGTGGCTCAGTGGTAGAGGACTTTGCCTAGCACACGTGAGGCACTGGGTTTGATCCTCAGCACCAAATAAAAATAAAAAAATAAGCCAGATGCATTTGCACAGGCCTGTAATCCCACTGGCTCAGGAGGCTGAGGCAGGAGGATTGCAAGTTTAAAGCCAGCCTTAGCAAAAAGTGAGGCCCGAAGCAATTCAGTGAGACCCTGTCTTTAAATAAAATACAGAATAGGGCTGGGGATGTGGCGTAGTGGTCGTGTGATCCAGAGTTCAATCCGCAGTTCCCCTCCAAAATAAAAATAAAAATAAATAAAGGCATTGCGTCCATCTACAACTAATATATATATGGGTTTTTTTTTCTTAATATGCTATAGTGGCTGTAAAAGCCTTCCTGTGAATGACAACCATAAATAAGCTTCTGGATCAAGTCAAGGCAGCCATCCCTAGGGCCGCATGCCACAGATCTAGTCATATTGACTCATCTCCAGGCCCCGACCTCACCAGTCACAGCCATCCTCTACAGCATGGGAAAGCAGTGTGGGAGCTCATAAGGGCAGATAACTTGGGTTCAAATCGCGACTCTTGCACCTGTCAGCTCTAAGGCTGAGCAGATAACAAGACTCAGTTTTCACATCTGTTAAATGCGGATAATTCTTATCCAGAATATAGTGCCCAGAGCTGGGTACATGTTCAGTGTTAGCTACGCCTTTCAAAAATGAACTATGGACACTTAATTTCCTCTCAGTTTTCAGTGGCCAGTGTCCTCAAATTGTTGGTGGAGCAGGATGAAAATAAGGGGAAGATAGATGGTACAATCCCTGTGACTGGGGATTGGTCACAGTCGACCTGTTTCCTGATTCAAGAGCCACCCCCCCCCCCCACCCTCAGAATCTGTTGAGACGAGGGATGGCGTTGCCAGGTAACCAGGGAACAGCAGGAACCTCACCTCACCTCACCCACCGTAACTTGTGTAACTGTGTGTGACTTGCACAGTGAGCATGCCACCGTGAGCATGTCAGAGGGGCGTCGTGGTCTGGGTCTTAGTTTCATTTTCTCAAACTGTTCAGATTGGCTTTGGAAGGCTAGGATGCCCATACTCAAGTCTGCTGCAAGAAATGACATTCCAAAGCAATTTCAAAACATTGCTGACAACCAGAAGATTGAGACAGAAATGGTGCAGTACCATGGTTATGAATGCAGACTCTGGTCCATCTGGCTAGGGGTGTGATCTTAACCAAGTGACCATCCCTGTAAAATGAACTTCATAGGGTCATTGTGCAAGTTACCCACGGAGGTATGGGTCAAGCACAGACCGCACCCGATGTTTGTAAGTGCTAGATCATGATGAGTTGGTTTGTAAGAAATGACAAATTAATAAATGTATTTATTTTATAGAAAACTGAGTTGGGAATACCAAGCTGCCTGTCAGTATGTATGCAGAAACATGGAATGTAATGATATGTTGACAAAAGTATGTAATTATGGGCTGAAAGAGATAAGAAAGAGGAATTGTAGGTCAGTGGAAGGAGGAACCTAAACATAGCTTCAAATCTATGTTGGCAAAGAATAAAAATTCTGAGAAAAACTTAAATAATGTGGATGAGTGCAGATATTTAAGCAGATTTACCTTTTCTAAAAAGCATTTGTTTCTAAGATCATAAGCTAATTGCCAGGAAAATCCCCAGGTCATGATTTGCCTCTCAGAAAGTCAGTCCTGAAATCTGTCGTATATCTGACCCTCCCTGTAATGTACTTTTAAAGAGACAGATATCATTGAAAAGGAGTTATTCCTCTGTTTTTTGGGGGGGGACTGACTTATATCACTTAGCATGATATTGTTTAATTACATCCATTTATCAGCAAATGCCATGATTTCATTCTTCTTTATGGCTGAGTAATATTCCATTGTGCATATTTACCACATTTGAGTGTTTTCTCTGATATGTGGATGCTAGCCCACAACAAGAGAGGGTAAGGAGGGGAAGAATAGAAGTTCATTAGATCAGGAGAATGTAGGGAAGGGAAGGAGAATGGGAATAGGAAAGACAGTAGAATGGATTGGACATAACTTTCCTTTGCTCATACATGAATATACAACCAGTGAAACTCCACATTATATCCAACCTCAAGAATGGGATCCTAATTGGAAAGGGTTGTACTTCATGTATGTATAATATGTAAAAATACACTCTATTGTCATGTATATCTAAAAACAACAAGTAAAGAAAGAAAGAAAGTTATTCTTCGAGGTGCCTGAAGAAGATGAACTGGACAAAAATTCTTTATGAAAATTGTATCACAGAAAGCATTCACTTGGATTTCTAAGCCTCTTTGGTAAAAAGGCAAGTACACACCGAGGAATATAAACATTGGGCTTTCAGTCATTCACACCTTAATATGAATTAAGTCAACTAGATGAGATCTATTTCTCCCAGGAATTGAGAGTGTGGACTGAGTATTGGCCTCGGTGGATCCGAGAGCATTGCTCCCCCAAGGTTCAGGGGGCACAGTAAAAGGGAAAGAGTTTGGAAAGAGAAAGATCAGGAGGTCCCTTAGGAAGAAAATAATGGAGTTCAGGGAAAGTGGAGGGATTCAGGAAAGGGGTCGTGAGAAACCCCTGGATGGGTTCATCTGTGGAGGTGCCTTGCCTCTTTGTCAAGGGGAACTCCAGGCCCCATCTTGTAGTGACAAATGATCCCGTCTCTCCCACAGGAGATGAGACATGGCGCTTGGCTTAGGAAGGACAGGGGCATTCCTCTCTTTTCCCAGAATAAGGACGTCTGCTGAGAGGGCTGTCTCTGGCACTCTGAGAACGAAGGGAAGATCTGTTCTGCTGTTAATCTCGGGAATTTGCACCACTGAGCCAAGGCCCGCTGAGTCAGGGCTAACTCTGCCAGCTGGGCCCTCCAGGGAGTGACTGCATCAAAATGCCATCTTGCATAATACACTGCACAGAAGTTCCCATTCCGAGACCTGCCCCATGCCTGGACCCACGTCAGAGTCCACCTCCCTCCGCCCCAGGAAGTCAGCTCAGAAAGGTCAGATGGCAGAAGGAGGGTGGGGAGGGAGAGAGTGACCGAATGCCTGCTAGGTGCCAGCAGTGATTCCTCATGCCCCTGGGTCAGGCATGATGCTCCTTGCAAGAAAGGCGTGGTCCCAACCCCCCAAAAGTTCACAGTCCTGTGGGGAGGAAATCACTGTGCAACTGATTCCACAGGGCCACCTGGGCAACACTGCACACGAGGAGAAATCTCAGCACTCCCCTTTCCAGAGATGGGCAACCCAGGGCTCTGAGACATGGAGTGCTAGCCTTGAACTTCAAACACCTGGTTCCCAAACCCACTTCTATCTACTGAATGAGGTATCCCCCAAGGTCATGTGGCCAGGGCAAGAGCTTGAGTGACATTTTACTCTAGTCAGAGTCTCTCCTACCTTCAAAGGGTGAAGAGCTGCGCAAATAGATTTATCTACCCAGAGGGGCAGAGTAGAAAGCCACAGGAAATTGTGGCCTCGTGATTATGAGGTGAGTGGTCTGAGCAGGGGATTCAATGTTTCTGGGCCTTTTTAAGGAGTTGTTTTAAGAAACTAAATTAGATGATAGAGATGAGAAGAGAGTTGACTAAAAGTTGTCTGGCTAAAACTGAAGCAGTCTTAAAAAGAAAAAACCTAACTAACACTGAAAGGGTCTTTGAATGAACAGCCACTATTCTCATCGTTCTTGTTATGACTGTTATGCAATTGAACGTGGCTCGCAAAGTGTTGGGTTAAAATGGGGAAGTGAAGAGAATGTAGACCAAACTCTTCAAATTTCCATCTTGCCTTTGCTTCTGCTGACGCCACTTGACTTTCAATATTTTGATTTCTTAACTAAGTAGAGAGCACGTTTTCCTTGCTTTGAAAAAATGCATTATATTCTGTACAGCAAAGGAAAAACAACAGGCATGTTGTTTTTGTTGCATGTCAAAGAACCCACAGAATGGGGGAAAATATTTGCAAACCATACGTTCAACACAGGATTAATATCCAAAATACGTCAGTCATTTATGCCATTTCAATACAAAGAGTGAATAACTGGATTTTAAAATGGGCAAAGGAGTGGAATAAACATTTTTCTTAAAAAGTGACATACAGATGGTCAACAGGTATACAAAAGGATGCTCAACACTGCTGACCATAAGAGAAACACAAATCAAAACCATGATGAGATAATAGCTCCCACCTGTCAGAGGGGCTGCAATAAAAGGATGAAAGATCACAGGTATTGGCAAGAATGTGGAAAACGGGGAGTCCTTTACCCTGTTGGAGGGAGTGTAAATTATCACAGCCATTTTGGAAAACAGTGTGTGTGGGGGGGTCCTCAAAAAACCACCATATGACCCAGTGATCCCCATGTGGCATGCTTATTGCAGCACTATTCACAATAACCAAGATATAGAATCAACCTAAGTGTCCATTCACTGTTAGATGGATAAAGAAAATTATAGTTTATGTACATGTGTGTATATATATATATATATATATATATATAACTTAGTCTTGAGAGAGAGAAGGAAATCCTGCCATCTGAAACAACATGGATGAACTTGGAAGATATTACGTTAAGTGAAATAAGCCAGACACAGAAAGACAAATGCTGGGAGATCTCATGGGGGTGTCTTAAAAAGTCAGACTCAGAGACAGAATACAACAGAATTAACAGGGACTGGGGACTGGAGATATGGGTGGGTGTTGATCAAAGAGTTCAAGCTTCCAGTTATGAGATGAGCAAGTTCTGCAGACCTAAGGTACAGCATGGGGACTATAATAGTAAGGTTGTAATGTGTACACACACTCAGGTAACCATGAGAAGTGATGGATGTATTATAAGCTTGATTGTGCTGATCATTTAAAAATGATATCAAAAATATATATCAAAATGTCACCTTGTATATCTTAAATATTTATGTAATTTTTTCTGTCCGTCATACCTCAGTGAGGCTAACAATTTTAAAACTTCAAATGGTTGAGGAGGTAAATTTGCAAATAGGAGTTGCTAAATTGCTGAATGCACATGTATTTCAGAAGCTTTACAGAGAAATAGATCATGCTACAATGTACCTTTATTTTCTCCTTGGATTCAAATCAAACTATATGAATATATGTTATGTAACTGAATCTGTTTTATACATACACATTACTCCTCGTAGTACTTTTTGTGTATGCAATGCCATTCAGTTCTTACTGGGCTTTGGATTATTCTCAGTTTTCCAGACTTTTTCTGAGCCATGTTGTAGCTACCTTTAATTTTATTGTTTTTCCTTTGGAAACACAGTCGAAACAAAATAAGGTCCCCTGAGAGTCTGGGTAAACAAACTGGTTATACTAGAAGTATTGGTCAATTGGCCCCTAATACTCATTCTACTCAGTAAGAAACCTTGAACTATGAGCCCAACTACAAACAAGAAATGCATTTCTCAGCTCTTTTTTGCAGTTATACATTAGTAAATGACTAGCCAGTCTCCATATATCCAACTTAAGCCACAGCTTTGCCAGAATTTTTCTTAGACTGTATGTTCAATAGTGTTCATATTGCAAACAGCCTTGGAAGAAAGAGAGAGCCCTCAAGGACAAAGGACAAGCTTACTTCACAGCTTTCAAAGGTATACAGGTGCTAATTGACTGACAATGAGGCTACATCCTAACAAACCCATAACAAGTGGAAACTATCACAAGTAAAAAAAAAAAAAAAATGTTACTATCCCCAACCTACTAAATATCCTAGCTTAGCCCAGCCTACCTTAAATGTGCTCAGAACACTTAGCTGATAGGTAGACAAAACCATCCAATACAATCCTATTTTACAAAAAGTGCTACATATCTTGTATAATTCATTATACAATATTGTGCTCAAAGCAAAAAACAAAATCATTGTATTTTGTATTTTGCCTCACTTTCATATCATTATAAAGTTAAAAAATCGGGCTGGGGATGTGGCTCAAGTGGTAGCACGCTGGTCTGGCGTGAGTGCGGCCCGGGTTCGATCCTCAGCACCACATACAAACAAAGATGTTGTGTCCACCGAAAACTAAAAAATAAATATTAAAAATTCTTTATGAAAGATTTAGGCTTCCTAACCTGCAACACAAGGTGTCACCTGGTCCTTTACGCATTGCTCCATGGGAATCTGGGTTCAAGGAACTGGTTCAAAATGCTTACATGCTAATGTCTGCCATTGCTGTGGGTAGTGAATCACCCTTCATCTCTGACCCAATAGTCTCGTGTCCTCTGACAACATCCAAGAAACTGTGACGGGCTAACTGGTTAACTGGAGAGCAAAGTGAAGTCTTGACACCTCACTACTCTTTTTAGTGGTCCACTCATTTTCATGACTCATTTCACTCATTTCAGTGAATTACCACAAACTGAGTGGCTTAAAACAACTCACAGTTTTGTGTTGTTCTGGAGAGGACACATCCCAGAAGGGTCTCACTAGGCTAAAATCAAGGTGTTGGCAGGGCTGCATCTCTCTCTAGAGACTCTAGGTATGCATATATCTCCTTGTTGTTCTCAGCCTCTGCATTTTTTGGCTTGTGACTCTTTCCTCTGTCCTCAAACCCAGCAATGTAATATCTTTGAATCTCTCTGTCCTCCCCCTTTCATCTGTAATTATGATTATCTGAAGCCTACCCAGAAAATCCAGAATAAACTCCCTATCTCAAAGCTGATTGACAAGCATCCTTAATCCATCCACAGTCTTCATTCCTCTTCGCCATGTAACGGTCTAACCATGTCCCCTGAAATTCGAACGTTGGAACTTAATCACCAACGTGATTATATTGAGATTTGGGTGATTAATTTGGAGCTCCCAAGGATGGGATTAGGGCCCTTACAAAAGGACATGAAGGAGTAGGTCATTCTCTTCTGCTTTTCTACAATATCAGACCCAGAGTTTGCCCCCCCACTGGAGAACACAGCAAAGAGGTGCCATCTTGGAAGGAGAGAACAGCCTCACCAGATAGCTGGTCCCTGACCTTGGACTTCCCAGTCTCTAGAACCATAAAAAATAATTTTCTACTGTTCATAAATTGCCCAGTCAACGGTATTCTGTTATAGCAGCACAAATGGACTAAGATGCCATGTAGCATCACATATTTACAGGTTCCAGAGACGAAGATGTGGACGTCTTTGGGAAACCATAACTCTGCCTTCTGAAATGTGATATGAAAGGAATCCAAAGCATGATAGTTGACAGAGGGAAGCCAACCTTCAATATCAAAGTTGCCACAAAACATCCACTGTTTGAATTTAGCTGTCTCTTAATCCTCTCCATTGCTGAGGCAAATCTAAGCCATCACTATGTAGTAGATTCTTATAGCATGTTTATAAAGTTGCCTATATGGGAAGTGACTCTACTGCAAGTCAGAACATTTCCTTGTTGCTATAGTCTGGATCTAGAATGTTCCTCATGGGCCCATATTTAAAGGCTTAGTCCTCAGCTTGGTTCTATTGGGAGGTGCTGGAAACTTTTAGAGGTGGAGCCTAGCGGGAGGCCTTTAGGTTATCCAGGACATGCCTTAAAGAAAGATTGGAATCCCAGCCCCTTCCTTGTCCTTTTTTCTCTTCCTCATCCTCACCATGAGGTGAAGGGGTTTGCTCCACTGGGCACTCCCTCCATGATGTGCTGCAACCCCAGGAGCCCAAAGCCACAGATTGATCCAATCATGGACCAAAATTTCCAAAACCATGAGCCAAAATAAACCTTTCCTGCCTATAAGTTGACTTATATCAGGTATTTCTTATAATAATGAAAAGCTGGCGAACACAATGTGGCTTTCATTTCGATGTTCCTGTTCAAAAATCCCAGGATTTTACTAACTGACTTTGTGTACATTGAATACACTTAGGTAAGACTTTTCCAGACCTACTCTCCAAGTCTGGCGACCGAACTGAAAGCCAATTTCTCATGATACATTCAGACCCATGGGAATTTTTGTTTAATTATTTATATTGGTTGAGAACTATTATTTTATATTATCTTTTTTTAAAACTTAAGCATAAATATAGTCCGGCTATGGATCAAATCATATCCTCTTGAATATGATATTTTTAATCAGTAATAATAATATGACAGATTTTTAAAATGAACTTTTATATATATATATTACATTTTATGTATAATATTTAGTATCAGGGCTGAGGTTATAGCTCAGTGGTTGAGTGCTTGCCTCGAATGAGTGAGGCACTGGGTTCAATCCTCAGCACCACATAAAAATAAATAAACAAACAAACAAATAAATAAAACAAAGATATTGTGTCCATCTACAACTAAAAAAAATGTTAAAAAAATATTTAGTATCAGCTGGGCCCAGTGGTACATGCCTCTAGTCTCAGCTGCTTGGGAGGCTGAGCTGAGAGGATTGCTTGAACTTAGGAGTTCGAGACTAACCCGGGCAACATAGGGAGACCCAATCTGAATAAAAAAATTCTTATGTATACATTATATATATATAATGAATTCATTACAGTTGACTCTCTCTCCCTCAAGCAAAACAAAGTATTTTCCCCCACTTATTCATGCATTAAATAAATACTTACCAGGTACCTATTATGTGTAAAACATGGTCTACATGCTGGAGATATGAAAGCACACAATACAAGCTCTCCTCATGGAGCTCCATTCTAGCCAGGGAGGTTGGAGACCAACAGAGCAGCTTAGCTGGTCCTCTGGTCAGGTCTCAGGCTGCCTTCCTGGCAGGAATTGGCTAGGTTAAGATTTCATCAGAGCCTAAACTTAGAAATGATTCATTTCCTATCTTCCTCAGGTTTTTTGCAAAATTCATTTCCTGAAGCTGTAGGAGAAGAGTTTCAGTTTCTTGTTTGTAGTTGCTATTAGCTCCCTGAAGTGATTTGCTACAGGACTTCTCCAAAATGACCCTTTACTTGATGATAACTTGCTTTTTCAAAGCCAACAACATAGAGTTCTCTAACAAGATGGGGTCTTAGACAAGGTAACGTAAGTGTGGGGGCAACATGCTATCATCTTGCCATATTCTGTTTGGTTAGAAGCAAGTCACAGATCCCATTCACCCTCCAGGGGAGGGGTCAAATGAGAGTATACACAGCCTGGATGCAGGGATCATGGAAAATACCCTAAGGCCTGATAAACTCAAGGACCCAGGATGACCCAAAGAGATCTGTTGCTGTGCACAAGGGAGAATGCAAAATATGGCCCCATCTAATCACAATCCTACTGTATGTCCCAAGAGATGGGCCTGCTTGGTGAGCAGCATTAATGATCTCTACAGACAAACAGGTAAACCTACAATATGTTAAGTGGCGATAAGTACCAGGAGAAAACAAAGCCGGGCAAGGGGAAAAGAGGGGCAGCATGTGGGCATGGGGACTGTGTTCGTTAGCTCTGCATGATTGTGCCCAAAATACTTGGCAAGAGCAACTTAGAAGAGGAAAAGTTTATTTTGGGTTACAGTTACAGAGGTGCAGTTCATGGTCCACTGATTCCATTGGTTTGGGCTTCCTCCAGCTATGCCACACCTCCCTACAGTTAACCACCCAGTAGTCCATTCAAATTATTGATCCAGCAAGGGGATTAATCCACTGATAAGGTTACAGTGCTCATCATTGCCTAAAAGCCCCACCTTTACACCTTTCTGTATTAAGGATCATGCTTTCAAAATGTGAGTGTTTCAGGGGCCATTTCTAAATCTAAATAATGACATGGATCAATCAGGATCAGTCAGTTTAAGTTTTGCTGCTATAACAAACACTGTCCATTGAGAGAAATTTTCCACTAGGTTTTGACTGGGAAATTCAGGTGGCTGTCAGCTCTGCCACCCTGTGACCCAACATCTGGAACATATGGCCTGCTTTATGGATGCAGCAACGGGGGCAAACATCAGTATTAGACACTTTTAAATGCTTGAGCCCAGAAGGGGCACGTGAGACTTTTGATCAAATGTATTGCCCAAAGCCATAATGGAAAAGGAAGTATTATCTCCTGTGGCCACAATCAGAGAAGTCTTCCAAGCTGGTGATATTCTAATAGAAATCTAAAGGGAGGGAGTGTCATGTGGATAGCTAGGAATGAGCATTTCCAGCAGAGAGGACAGCAAGTGAGACGGATCAGAGGCAGAGCATGCTTGGTGTATTTGAAAGATGGCCAGGAGGCAGTCTGGCTGGGGTAAAGTGAGAAAGAAGGACAATGGTGGGAGACGGACAGGTGGGAAATCAAGATCATGCCTGGTCTTGGGTGATATGGCACTTGAGTGTCATGGAGAGCCATGGGTGGTCTTGGAGTGGAAGTGTGATGTGGTTCCACATACTGAAAAGGACATTCCTGGTTGCTCTGTTGAGAACAGGATATCTCAATAGTGTTGTTGTTGTTTTTTTTTTTTCAATCCAAAGCTCCCAACCTCTATGATCCAGCCTCTACTGGGTAGGACAGTAGAACCCTCTTAAATGCTTGACTCCTTTTTAATTGGTCTCTGATAATTAGATTTTTTTTGTTATTCTTTTCAATGGTTAATTTGAATCATCAACTCGATTGTATGAAGAGATGTTGAAGAGTAAGAGGCTTCTGGGTGGGTCAGTGAGAGCGTATCTGGGAATGATTGGCATGTGGGATAGCAAACTGAAGGGGAGACTCTCCCTAAGTATGAGCAGCACCATCCAATAGGATGGTGGCTTGGGTGGGATGAATTTGGAAGAGGAGAGATAAATGCAGGGCCTGTGGAAGCTTCTCTCAGAAGCTGGCACCTTGTCACTTGGCCATTCCATGGCCAGAGCAAGACATGGGGCCAAGCTCAACAATGGGGCGAGGAATCTGTACCGCCCACAGAGACGGGTGGCACCTCATGGCTGGGGGTCGGAGGCGATATAATCTGCCCTGGTCAGAGCTCTCTCGGGAGGTCACCGGCGCCAAGGTGAGGGTCCCATGAGCATGGCAGAGCTCCCCAAGGAGGCAGAGAGAAGAAGGCCCAGAGCCCGCCATGGCTCCACTGCATCTCAGGTGAGCAGGGAGGCCAAGAGAGGAATCGGAGGACCACAGGAGAAGACACTGGCCACAGGAGAGCCTCGGGTCGCAGAATCTTTGACAAGTTCCAAGAGCTGGGCTTGTCTCCAGGGTCGGCTCTCATGGAGACATGAAGGATAAGAGAGATGTCACATGCCCCTGGGACTATCTTCCAGTCACCGACTTCCTGTTCCGAATACCCCAGGATATGGCAAAGCGAACGAGACTCGGCTCTGTCATCTGCTCACGTGGCCTTTTCATCATGTCACGCGTTGCTGTGTGCAGAACTGAGCAGTCAGCCATCCCCTGGGCTTGCATGAGCGTCCTACATGGGCACACACTGCGCTAAGCATCTGCAGGACGGGGGAGAAGGATGGGGTAGGCATAATTCCAGAAGGGACACTAGGACCTGGTGTGCCCAGTGGAAATGATGACTAAGGGAACAAGGAGCCCTTCCCGGCACCTCTGGTACTTCCCTTAGTGACCAAGGGCCGACAGAGAGCCACAACCCATCAGAGAGGTCTTGCTTTCACCACAGAGTGGCCAGCTGTCCCTGTCTGCTCAGCATTACTGGGAAAATCTTACATCCTGGGCAATGACCCATCAACCCACCATCATCCCCTTCCAGGACGCTCTGCAATGACCTGCCAGGCCCCAGTGTGGCCAGAATGTGGATTCTAGGATCAGATCAACTCAGGTTCAAGTCTGTGTGTGTGCTGTCATCCTCAAGCTGGGTGGTCTCTGGGAAGTTGCTCAACATTTCCAAACATGGACGACATTGGCCTCGTATGCTTGACACCAGGCACCCTTCCTCTTGCTCATTTGCTCCACGTCACTGGTCTCCATTCTCTTCCTCAAATTTGCAAAACTACTTCCACTTTGCGCTTCCTAGAAGGCTTGGACCTTCGCACGTGGGCTCTTGTTCTTGTGGGTCTCTACTTAACCTCCTCAATGAGGTCTTGGGCCAACACTCGTAGATGTTCTTGGTCTTATCCCCATTTGGCTTTCTTCCTAGCATTGAGTATGATCTGGAATTTTTTTACTACTTTTTTTTTCTTTAAAAAAAAGTATTTATTTTAATTGTAAAAATTTATGGGGCACAGTGTGATAATTTGCTACATGTATATAACGTATAATAGTCAAATCAGGGCAGTTAACATTTTCATCTCTTTAAAATTAAAAAAAATTGAACTTGTAATAATTGTACATGTAATTTACAGGTGCAGGGAGATGATTCAACACGTGTGTATTGATTAAATCAGGGTAATCAATGTTTCCATCCCCTTATCAGGACTTTGCGTTCAAAGGCTTCGAGCTCGTCTCTTTAGTTACTCATGAAATATCCAATAGGTTCTCGTGAACTAGTCACCCCACTCTGCTACAGAGCACTACAAATTATTATTGCAATCAAATTGGGTTCCTGTTATCCAACCTCCTTCCGTCGCCCAACCCACCGTCACAGCCTCTGAGAATCACTGTGTCACATTCTAATGACTATTTCTTGACTGTGGTAGCAGCCTTCTGAGGTGGCTCTCAGTGACCTGCTTCTTGCTACTCACGCACCATGTAATTTTCTCCTCTTGAATATGGGCAAGACCTACGGACCCAGAGTAGTGATGGCATGTCACTTTTAAGATGAGGTCCTAAGAGGCCATGACCCCTCCTCCCAGTACGCTGTCCCCTCTCGCTCTGGCTCTTTTTGCTTTGCTGGCTCTGCTGCCATATGAGAGCTCTCCAGATGGACAGGTGTGTGTGTGGCCAGGACTAAGGGCAGCCTGCAGCCCAGGTCCAACAGGAAACTGAATCCTGCCAACAGTCACACAGATGAGCTTGGAGGCAAATTCACACCCCACGGAGCCTTTAGGTGACTGCATCCCTGGTTGTCATCTTGAGGGCAGCCCTGGGAGAAGCCCTGAAGCCTAAGACCCATTGACAACACCTAATTCCTGATGTACAGGAAGAGTAAAGTGCTGAATGTTCTTGTTGGAAGTCACTGAATTTTCTGCTCATTTGCTTTGCAGCCACTTCTAACAAATACATTGACATATTTTTTACTTCTGCCTCTGGAATAGAATATGAGCCCCATAATAGGATGGACCATCCTTACATAGTTCCCTTTGTGATGCCCAGAGCGTAAAAAGAGTCTAGCACATAACAGATGCTCAGTTTTACTAAATAAGAAAAACACGAGGGCAGAGGCTGCATGTACATAGAGCATGTAAGGACAGATGAAATGAATATTTGAGCTGGGTGTGGCGGCACATTCTTGTAGTTCCAACTTCTCAGGAGGATGAGGCAGGAAGATCACTGGAGTCTGGAGCTAGAGAACAGCTAAATAAATAAACGTTTGCTGGATGAATGATTTAGAGACAAATGTGTGAAGGGTAAGGAAAAGAAGGTGTGTCTGGGCTTATCTTTAAGTGCCTACAGCCCCATGATGGACTCAAAGGATGCTGAAGGAATTAGTAAAGAACAGATCAGAGCTGGGTTCGGTTCGGTGGTGCACACCTGTAATCCCAGCGGCTCAGGAGTCTGAAGCAGGAGGATCAGGAGTTCAAAGCCAGCCTCAGCAAAAGCAAGGCACTAAGCAACTCAGCGAGACCCTGTCTCTAAATAAAATACAAAATAGGGCTGGGGATGTGGCTCAGTGGTTAAGCACCCCTGGGTTCAATAGCAAAGGAAGAGCCCACAATGGACTTCACAATAAGTGGCATAGAAGAGGTCATGGAAGCTCTAGGGGCAGAGGAGATGACACAGTGAGAGAGAGAAGACAGGGGGCACCGACTGCTGCAAGAGAAACCCGTGTCATTTCTAAGACAAAATTTCTGACTGGGACAGAGACACAGCATTGGTTTTGACTGTGAGTGGCACGGCCACCTCGCATTGCGGAGCTCACTGTACCTCTCTCTCAACTCTCTTACTGTGAAAACATTCTCAGACCCCCTTCAAATCCACTTCCGCCAGCATGCTGGTCCAGCCAACATCTTTCATCTCCTGGCTCCTGCCAGCACCCAGCCTTTCCAGCCCCTGAGGGTGTCTCACGGTCAGAAGCTAAGAGCATCCCTCCACGGTCGTTCTGAACGTCCTTCCCATCCTAGCCTGTTGTGAGCAGCTCATCTCCCAGCTGACATTTCACTTCCCATCAGGAAGCCCACCTTTATCTCCAGAATACCCACCGCTTATTGTTCAAAGTTCTGCTCTGCACGTGTCAGGCACAGTAGTTAAACTGGCAAACTTCGTCTGAATTTGCCCCTATTCTCTTAAATTTTATTTTTCTAAGAAGCGTGCACTGTATGTGGGGCCAGTTTAGATTCCTGATGGGGACATGGACTCTGGTAGCAGTGATATGGACATAGTCCCCCAGTGTATGGAAGCCTAGGGGGCTGGGTGCCAGACACCACAGGCAATGGCTCCTGTCTCTGGATGGCTGGAGTGAGAGAGGTAATTCGCAGGCAGAGCTCCTGGAGGTGGGGGTTTGGGCTTAGGAGGGCTCCAGGCTCCTCACTGAATGCTAACTGGCCTGCAGATGTTAAATCAGCACGCCTCCAGCACCCAGTACTTACAGGTCCACACGGAAGACTGCCACCCACGGATCTCCCCTGGGTTCCAGTTATGTGGTGGGGGAGCCAATTCTTAGGACTCTACATCACCTGCAGCCCCTGTGTTTCCTGGTCTCCGATTCAGTCTCCAAACAATTTCTGTTGCCCCCTGCCCTTCCGATTCCAGATGCATCTCTCCCAGCTGGTCCTGCAAGCAGTCAGATTGGAGTGGGTGGGGTAGAGCTGGGTGGGTTCCCCACAACCAGGTGTCCCCCGTGTAAACCTTTCTCCCATTTGATTTTCTCCTGGTCACTTAAGCACACTCCATGTCGTGCAGTGCGTGTTTACTAGGCCTGTATTTCCGGCCCAACTTGGGTTTGCTAGGAACAGACCCACTCAGGGGCCAGCTCCAGGGCAGTGGCTGCAGAATGGCTCCTTCCTTTGTCCTCTGCATGCCACTTGGAGAGATGGTGCCTTCTTTCCCCACACATAGGTACCGTGCAGTGAGTCCTTCAGGTTTGTTGGGCAATGTCCTTGGTCTCTAAACACAGTCCCCAGACATGCTCCAGGCCTCCCCAAAATGCAGGTCCCTTTAATTCCCTTGTCCCTCTACTATGCTCATGGAGGGACCCTCTGGCTGGAGCTCCTGGCCCCGCTGTGGCAGCGGCTCTGCTGCAGGGGAGTTTGTCCTTATTATATCCGACCACCTGTGTCCCTAGTCTGCTGTGAATGTCCAGTTTTAGGTTCCAGTAAGGACACCCCCTCCCCATTTCTTGTTCACCCACCTTGTGGGCAAAGCTGCCTGTCTGCTTTCTTGGCTTCACGCCATGGAGCAGCCAGGCAGGCGACCTCCTCTCTTCCGCCATCTTGGATCTCTTCCCAGTTGGATTCTTAATAATACATTCTTACAGATTTCATGGTTAGCAGGAATTATCCTTATCTCCCTGAGTTTTGAGACCTGGTCTATGAAAAGGGTCAAAAAAGTCTCCCCCTTCAGCATAATTTGGGTTCTTGTTATCAATATCATTTGGGGCCTGCATCTCTCCTGCAGATAACAGGAGCAATGTGACAGATCCTTTCTACTTGAGCCAGGCAGGGCTGCAGGTAAATTACTTCTTGGGACAAAAAAAAAAAAAAAAAAGCATGTGGGGGTCAGCATTATGGATCTATTTTGTAGAATTCTTTTTTCTTTTTTTTTTAAATTATTGTCTTAACCTCATGTTCCCACCACTTGCAACTGTCTGTCCCTTATCATGATGATGGGCTGGTACGTGCCACTGGCCCATTGCCTCAGGTATGTTTGAGCACAGAGGTGACATCTGGTGAGACTCACCGTCCATGGGCCTGGTTTCTCTGACGTGGGTTGGATATGCCCGTGCATCCATGTGCTTTTGATTTAATAAGTCCACATCTGGTCATTATTTATTGGCACGGTCTGTGCCTGATGACTGGGCTGTGTGGAGGGTGGTTGTTTACTGGCACAGCAAAGAGTCATTCTGCCTCAGCACTTGCACTCAAAATGGAGTCACTCCAGGCAAACTGCTGCTTTATAAAACAGAGCCACTTGGGTTTGGCACTGCTGTCCCCTATATCATGGAGTAACTCGGTGCAGGGCACAGCCTGTGCTCCACAGAAAAACAGGAGACTTCTCGTGGAGATGTGAAGTCACAATAGCCAAGGGGCCTGGATTACTGAGTCTCACCAGGGGACATTGGCCCTGGAGCATCATCTGCACCTGTGAAGGAATTAATATGTTACTGCACCGTCACTGAGAACTTGGGATTGAATGTGTCCCCAGAAGCCCATGTTGTAAACCCCCAAAGCAACCGTGCTGGGAGGTGGGGCCTAGTGAGAGGCGCTGGAATCTCCAGGCCCCCATCCCCATGAATAGATCACGATGCCGCTGTGGAAAGGGCTCCGTTCTGTTTGCTCTTGCCCTTCCACCTTCTTCCATGTGATGACAAAGCAGGTCCCTTGCCCGATGCCGGCACCTGGCTCTTGGATGTGAGGAAGTCGGTGGTTTTGCTCTTGTTAGCACAGTGTGGTGGAGGACACCTAGTTTACACCCACCAGTACAAACGCAGACCTGGACCTGCACTGCTGACCTAGTGAATATTTTAAAAAATGAAATAAAGGAGGAAACAAGTGTTGGCTTCCATTCGGTGGGACTGTGGGTCTAGATCATGAACGGACTTGGGAACCCAGCTGGCCTCAGGGCTACATGCTCCTTTTATGGTAGGAATTTGAGTTGCAGCTGAGTGGTTGGACTGATCCCCAGAGCTGTAGCCTCTTCAGTATCAAGGTTATACATAGCACTAGGTCTGCTCCTTCCATTTAAGATTTCAAGTAAATTCCTCATCTACAATGAACCAGTAAACGTCACTGGGTAAAGTGTGTGCCTGCGTGTGCTTCATTTCTAAAACTGAGGTTTCCTTTACAAATAATTGGTTGAAATCCAAAAATATTCTATTTTACAAGCATTTCTTACTCCAGTAGGAGCATTAAATTTTTCAGATGTCTGGGTCATGCAGAAATAATTATTTTGAAATGCTAATTCAAGTTGGCATAAATATCACGGTATATGTCCTTTAACAAAGCTGAATTTTAAAGATGACTTTTGTAATTCTTACCTACTATTTTGATTAATTGTGATTAGATGGCCCTGCATTTTGTATATAGGCTAGACTCATATTTAAAGACATTCTCATGTGCCTTTAATCCTAGCCCAAGTAATTACTAAATACTTCATTTTATAGGGCTTTTATTAGGGAATGCTTACTGAAAGTTTCACTTTCTCTTTGCCTTTAAATTATGGCCTTTTATAGCATGATGTAAATTTTACCAGGACTTTGCCATTTGTTTTTAAAGTACTTTTCCCAATTGTTAAATAAAATATATTCTCCCTTAAGATTTAATTAAAAGTTTTGGGGAAGGGCCAACAGTAGTAACACATGCTTACTGTAGCGAATACCCTCCCTGCAAAAAAGAAAAATCTAAAAAGAAAGCGAAGATCACAATCCTGTCCACCCACTGCCCACACCATCTGCAATATGGTGTCCTACTGTCTATAAGCTCTGGGTTCTGCTTCCTGCCTGATCATCTCTCTCACAATGATTCCTAGAGGCTTCCTAGTATAGAAGTCCCCCCTTCTCCTCAAGGGACACCCAATACATGTCTGAAACTGCAGATAGTACATACCCTGTATGCACCACTCTTCCCTCAATGCTCTGCAGTGCTGCCACACAGGACCAGGGTCAGTCTGTCCTTCCATGTTTTATGATGGGTGCTTCCATTGCATCACCACACTGGTGTGTGGGGGGACCATCGTTAAGTAAAATAAAGGGAAACTGAATGCACACCATCAAGCCACTAACCGATGGGTGGCACACATGGAGTAGACATGCTGCACAAAGAGATGATTCGTGTCCCCAGTGGAGTGGAGTGGCACGGCACAGGGCTGCATCATGCTACTCAGAAGAGCATGCAATGGAGAACTCATGAATTGTTGGTTTCTGGAACCCTCTATTGAATATTTCAGACTGTGGTAAACCACAAGTAACTGAAAATACAGAGAGGAAAACTGTGGATGAGGGGGACTGGTGTACTCCAAACCTGCAAGTAATTGAAACATTGCCCTGTGTAATGCATTTATTTACAGGTCATTGCTGTTTACTTTTTTTGGGGGGGTGGGCTGGGAATTAAACTCAAGGCACTTAACTACCGAACCATATCCCAGCCCTTTTTTCTATTTTAGAGAGACAGGGTCTCACTGCGTTGCTTTGGGTCTCACTAAGTTGCTGAGGCTGGCTTTGAACTTGGGATCCTCCTGCCCCAGCCTCCTGAGCTGCTGGGATGACAGGCGTGTGCCAATGTCCCTGGCTTATCGCTGTTTCAAACGTGGAATGGATATGTTGTTACTTCATGTGAAGATGATATAACATGACGACTCCTCCAGAGATCCACATCCTACACTCTGCAACCAGTGACGATGTGACTTTGCACAACACAAGGCAGGACTGAATTAAGGACCTTAGGGTGGGGAGATCATCATGGAGGACGCACTCCAATCACAGGAGTCCTTAAGACAGGAGAACCTCACCAGTTTGCTCTAGGAGAAAAAAAGATGTGACCATGGAAACCGGATCTGAGAGAGGCCACAGTGCTGCCTTTGAAGATGGAGAAGGGGCCACAAGCCAAGAGTGTGGGTGGCCTCTGAGAATCGAGAAGCAAGGAAGGAAACGAGAGTCTCCTTGCCAACACCTTGATTTTACCCTTGTGCCATCTGTGTTGGAATCCCAACGTACAAACTATAAGAAAACGAATTTGTATTAAGCTACTATGTTTGTGGGGATTTTTGTGGCAGCAATAGAAAACTAACACATATCTTAATTTGTTCATTCTTGAGTCAAAGAGGAATTTTTATTTTCAACAAAGTGCCTAAAAGAAGTGGCACGCTGATCCACAATGAAAAGGTCTCTCACTACTTTTAGCCTCAGAATATATTTCAAGAAATAAAAATCACATGGCTTTCCCCTCACCCACACACCTCCCCCGAAATCACACAACTCAGAGCAAAAAGAGAAACCAAATCAAACACAATACCCTCACTCAAAAGGAGTATTTAAATCAGGATTTACAAACTTACAAATTCTTTCCTATTGGAAAACAAAAACATACTGAAAAAACCACGAGGGTAGGGGAAAAACTGGACTTTGATGAAAGCCCGACAAGACAGGAGAATTATCAAAACTGCTAGAAGTAGTACTTACACACCGTTTCTTATATTCAGAAAATACTAACGTATGAAAAGCAATGCACTTTTCATAAACTGTGCATTTCTGTGAATGATTTCTCTGGTTAAAAGCACTCTATAAAAATGTCTTTAGAAATAAGGGAAAAGAAGAAAATATTTCCTTTTGTTGTTTGATAATACTTCATTTATTGTTTTCTTGGTTTGTTTTTCCTGTTTTTAAATTTTTTACTTTTTTTACTTTTTTTTTTTTTTTTTTTTTTTACAAAGCATAGAGAGCATAGTTTGGATTTTTGTAATAATAAATTAAAATGTCCAAACCGAAGCTACTGGAGAACTTCAACAATGAAATAATGGAAGTGGTATTACAGATTTTTTCTGATGTCCTACAAAACCTATACACAGATCTGAATGGCTGGGGAGATCTATTTGACTTTTCCTGGTTCCTATGAATCGCTACAGGGCAACCTATACTATCCTTTCACAATCAAATATCAGGATTGTTTGAAGATGCAGGGGAGTGGAAGCAGAGCAAACTGGTAAAAATCAGAAAGTTCAATGCTGCAGCTCTAATTCCTTCTGAGGTCATAAGTTAATTAACTCAATAAAACCATCAGCAATCAGTTATTCTAGTAGGAAAAAATACCCAGTGAGGTCTGCAGATTTTTCTCATAATTTTTTGGGAAAAAAAATCAAGTAGACATGGTTATTGTCATGTGAAAGTCAGAATATAAAGAATTCCTTAAAGTCATTAAAAAACGGAGTCACTTTTGATCTCTCAAGCATATGACTCAATGACAGAAGGACAGCCCCCTCTTTTTCCTGTGCAGGGCCCACCAATGAGGCTTGATTTTGTTCCTCGCCTGACTTTACAGGGACTTATCTACCATTGCTCAGGCTTAAAAACACGAAGCTGTTTCCAAATGGGGAAAGACAGCCAGGCATGGTGGTGCACACTGTAATTCCAGCAGCTCAGGAGGCTGAGGCAGGAGGATCCCAAGTTCAAAGCCAGCCTCAGCAATTTAGCAAGGCCTTTATGCACCTCAGTGAGACCCTGTCTATAAATAAAATATAAAAAAGGGCTGGGACCCGGCTCAGTGGTTAAGTGCCCCTGGGTTCAATGCCCAGTACCAAATAAATAAATACGTAGAGAGTCAATAATTGACCAGAATCAGGAAAAAAGAAAACAATACCTTGGGAATTGAAGTTCTGATTTTCATGCTTAAATTTTAAAATACAGTTTACATTGAAAAACTTTGTTGTATTTGTTTCTATTTATAAGATGCTATAAATCCATTTGAAAATTGCTTACAATAATGAATAAAGAGCAAAAGGAAGTTAATGCCTGATTTTTGTGCATATCACTCACTATCTTTCTTAGGAGTCAGTTCCTAGGAAAGGTTTTGGGTGCTCAACACTCACGGCCGATTGACCATCCTGTAATGTATAAAAGTGCCTGCTTCACTTGCCCTGAGTCCACGTTTCATGTTTATCCTACTGTTTCTAGTTCTTTCATTTAAATGAATTATACCAAACAGCATGTGCCAAGCACAGTGTGAACAACTCCTTTGGTCCTCCCAGTTCCCTGAGGTACGATCCCACTATGGGACAGAAGGCACTGGGGCACAGCGCCGTTCCCCGTGTGGTGAAGCTGGAGTTAGAACCTAGGAAGGCTGGCCCCAGAGGACGGACGTGCTCTCTCATGGACCCTCTTCTCAGGTGGAAAGGCCCTAGAAGGCAGGGATTTCTCCTCCGTTGCTCTTACTACTGGGGCGATTCTCAAGCTTCCCCCTCTGTCAGCATGATCCAGTGTTAAGAACAGCTGCCATCCTGTAGGGACCTGCCCAGGGAGACTGGTGGGTGAAAGTCCACTTGTAAAGAACCGGGGTGTCACTTCTTCCCGTCTTTGTTTGTGGGACTTGGCTTGTCTTCCCACCATAGGACCCTGAGGTATTCTCCAATGACTAAGACTCACTTCTTGATGAGGTGTGGGTATGGTATTGGAGGCTCAGGGTGCTGCTACTGGCAGGTGGCAGAACCTTAGGAGGTGGGGCCGAGTGGGAGGTCCTTAGGTGACTGTGGGTGGGAGAGCACCCTTGGAAGATAGCTCTTTGACTCCTTGAGTTCTCCCAAGAGGCTTGTTACCAAAAAAGCAGCTGCCTAGCTCCCCCGGCTCTCTGCTTCCTGGCTCAAGTTGTCATCTTCTTGAATCCCCACACACTCCCTCCACAGGTACCCACCATGAGATGATGCAGCAAAGGGCAGCCCCCAACACGGAGCCTACACCATGCTGTTTGGACTTGGAACTGCCAGGACTGTAAGTGAGATAAACCTCTTCTTCATAAGTAGCCTGGGTCAGGTAATTTGTTATAGTGATGAAAACTTGACAAATACACTTCTTTAACTGCCAGGTAACTGTGCTCACCCAGTACTTAGTACCACACGTGCGTACGCGCGCGCACGCACACACACACACACACACACACACACACACACACACGGTGTCAGACATCACAGTAGGTACAAAAGACAACAGTGTATTCTGATGCTGTAATATGGACCCCCCCGCCCCCCGCCAGTACCCGAAACAAGACATAATCTACTTCTCTTTCACTTCACGGTCTCTGGGTCAAGGATCCAACACTAGAACAGCACGGCATGCCTGGGAGGTCCAGTTTATTATTATTTTGTTTTTGTTCTTATCCTCTATAGCAGGGGTTAGCAAGCCTTTTAATTTAAGGGCCAGAGAGTAAATAATACAGGCTTTCTGTCCCAAACTCTTGTCTTGGCAAGTAGGTGAATGAGAAGTGGCTGTGGTCTAATAAATTTTATTTGCAAAACAGGCCAAAGACTTTTCACAATAGTTAAGATAAGGGATCTACCTGGGTGTCGGTTGATAGAAAGTGTGGTATATGCACACAATACTAGCCCATCATAAAAAGGGATGAAACCCTGTCATCTGCAGCAACATGGATGGAAATGGATATTAAGTGAAAGAAACCAAGCACAGAAAAATAAATACCACATCCTCCCTTATATATGGAAGCTACAAAGTTGATCTCAAGAGAAGTGGACAATAGTGGTTAAGAGAGTCTGGGAAGGATGCATGTGGAGGGGCCGGGGACAGGATGGCTGATGTGGACAGGCGAGCAGTTGGATAGGAGGAGTACAGCACAGTACAGTATCTATGGTTGACAACAACTAATTGTATTTTTAAATTTGCTAGGAGAGAGGGAGTCGTGTTTTGGGTTGAAATGCCAATTACCCTGATCTATTCACTCTGTACACATATTGAAATGTTATCCTGAACACTTTAAATATGTATAATTATATGTCAACCAAAAATGATATATTAAAACACACACACACACACACAAATAGCCACAGGCCAGAGTCTGCTGGTCCCTGTCCTACAGAGCCTGCATATGTCACCCAAGGACCTTGCTGAAATGGACGTTCTGATGAGGGGAGTCCCCTTTCCAACAAGCCCTGGGTGAAGGTGATGCCGACAGCTGTGCCATCATCACCTGCTGCTCCTGCTCTAGTCCTTGCTCAGGCCCCACCGACCTTCCCAGGTCCTGACGCCAGCACTGAGCGGCTGGAATGTCTCCAAGGAGACCAGCCTCTGTCCTCATCTAACTCAGCCCTGGTGTGGCTGGGGCTCTCCAGCGACTCTTCCCGTCTCCTGTGGCCTCTCCCCTGCTCCACCCCAGGCTCAGGCCTCCGGACCCTCCTCCTCACTCCCTCTCACCGCTTTACAAACCTCAGGCTCAAGCCTCCACCCCGAAACTCCCCTACCTCCCCCATCTGCAGGTGCAACCACCTGACTCGGCTCAGGTATGTCCTGGTCACTCAGAGCAGGTCCATGTGAATGCACAGGACGCCACTGACCTGGACACTAGCAATGATTTAGATGGTCAAGTTTGGGTTGTATTTTACCACAATAAAAATGACTTGGGGAGCTGGGGCTGGGGCTCAGTGGCAGAGCACTTGCCTAGCATGGGTGAGGCACTGGGTTCGATTCTCAGCACCACACACAAAAATAAGCAAATAAAAAAGACATGCTGTCCATCTACAACTTAAAAAAAAATTAAAAATGATTTCAATTGTTGAAAAAGAGAAATCCCAAAGCATTATCAGGATCGAATAAACTTTCCAACCAGAGTCAAGTAGACACATGAGATATAAGTTCTGCCTCAAGACTACTCCCTAATTTATTTTTCTGCTTTCATTATCCCTCACTGTCCCATCAGGAAAATAATGACAATACATTTTTATTCCATTATATATACAAAAGCAGGTAAAAATCCTCACTGTACTGGCATATTGCCTTTAGCCCTAGGATTAAATTAACTAACAAGGAAACTGGAAGTGAGTGTTCATTCACTTAAAGGTGTCTTTCTTATTTCTCTTAGTATAATGTTTCCAGGGTTCACCTATGTTGGGGCGTGCATCCAAGTTTCACTCCTAAGGCAGAACGATATTCCACCGAATGAATATACCACCGTCTGTTTATCCATTATCTGTGAGTGGACTTGTGGGCTTTTCCCACCTTTTGGCTATTGTGAACAATGCTGCCGTGAACACAGCTACACCTAGGAAAAAAACCAAAATCTTAACATTATTCAATACTGGGGGCAGAAAGAAGGGTGCTTCACCCACACCAGGTGGCTCTCTTACGGTTCTCCAGCAGCTCAGCAAGCTTGGGTTAGCTCCCTGCAGAAGGGCAGTCCTAAGGGGACATCATACCCGCTCTCCTTCCCCAGGCCCCCACTCAATCATGGCTAAAAGGAATTCATTCCAAGCAGGCAAAAATGCAGCATTCCACCCAAAACCCACTCCAACTTGAAATTTCCAATGAAGACAAAACTGTATGTAAAAATAACAGATTTTTATTAAAAGTTAAAAACGTCTTCCAAGTTTACACACAGCAAATAGATGATTCCACCTCGATGCACTTCTAACATCAACGACAAGCAGGTACAAACTGGTCTGGCAAACATGCATTATGACCTAACCACCCCTAAATACTTGAATTCAGGCTCAGCCTGCTTCCTGGGAGGGCAACTGAACACTTACCAGAATGTGCCAGCTGCTGTCCTTGCCCTAGTGACTGGCCTGGTGGAGGGGCAGGAACAGTCCTGGCCAGAGCAGGGGCCTGAGGAGTGTAGCATGAGGCTCTCTGCTTTACTCCAGCAGCCAAGACCCGGCAGCCCCAGGGAGAGGCCAGCACTCCTCCAGCCCTGAGCAGTGTCCACCAGGCAAGTGCTCGGCCCTGGCTGCAGGTGACAATCCATGGAGAACTTTTGGGAAAATCCTGATCGCCTGAGCCACAGACCAATTAAGTCAGAAATTCTGAGAATGTGCCCCTCCATGTTCTGAAAGCTCCCTGGGCGCTCAGGGAGGGGAAACCCATGCAAGTCACTCGTTCTCCACCCTTAACCTTCTTGGAAGTCTCCCTTGTTCTGATTTAAAATGCTGGCCATGCCTGACACATTTGTTGGACTGTGAAAGTCACGACATTTTGGTGGCGAGTCTTCTTCCACTGATTTATAAAGGGTCTACAAAAAAATAGAGCACCCAGATTTCATAAAAAAATTTATTTTTTCATATAAAAGTGCCAAAATATCCGCCAATGTCACAATCTATCTCAACAACCAGTTTACGCTAGTAATCAAAACACAAGCCTTTTTATTCACATTGTTTAAAAATCCAATTCTTTTCACACATTCCCACAGTAACTCGAGTCTCTGGACAGTGGGAAGTTGGCGTTCCGATTTGCTGTGGAAGTCCATATGTCCAGGTTCATGTAGGCACGGAACGGGTTGAACCCTGGGTAGTACTCCTTGCACACGACCGCCGCCTGGCTTTCCATGTGGGCCGAGTGTTCTGGGGTGGGGCTGACCGGGCAACAACTTTCATACACATCGCTCTGCGGGGCCCAGATAGAACCAAAAAGTCCAGACATTGGAGACAAGCTTCGGGTGCTGGTGAGGTAGGGCTGGGGTATAAAGGGAGGGAAGGAAAGGTTAAAGCAAAAAGAAGCTGCAGAGAGGCAACGTCAAGGCTGAATCAGCACCCGAGGACACAGCCACCCATCAACCCTGTTGCCTGGAAACTACTTTCTACTCCATTTTGCTCAAAGAGGACTGCTGTGAAATCTTCACCTAACTGGATAAGCTTACTTGCAATCTAAGGAAGGACTCACAGCCAAATGCCCTCCATAAATTCATTTAAAAAAAAAAAAAAAAAAAAGGATAAAATGTGGTGAAAAAGTAGGTATTGGGCCCTTTCACCTATCAGTCCCTGACTGACCTTCCTGGGACTTTCACTGCATCTTGTACCACGGTGGAAAGGGGCAGTGAGGACACATAAAGACAGCTGTGTCACACGGGGCCTTTCTCGCCCCAGCGACAAGAGGTCATCCACGACCTCTGCCTGAGGCGGTCTGAGAGGACTCTGTTTCAGTGTCACGCTCTGCAGGTGCCCACCCGTCTGAC
Source organism: Ictidomys tridecemlineatus (assembly GCF_052094955.1). Taxonomy (NCBI): domain Eukaryota; kingdom Metazoa; phylum Chordata; class Mammalia; order Rodentia; family Sciuridae; genus Ictidomys; species Ictidomys tridecemlineatus. The sequence goes on from NC_135485.1 coordinate 121,753,804, forward strand.
CCCATGTTAGCCTCCTCCAGAGGGTGGCCAGAGGGGGCTTCTGTGATCTAAAACAGGCCAAGCTTTGGCTGAACTGAACGCTGCGCTACAGGATTAAAGGAGGATTAAATGACCCAGAGCTGCCCCTACCGGAGAGTTGACGTAACTGGCGTGTCCCCAGGCGGAAGGCATGTTGGGTGGGGTGTTCCAGGTCGACTGAGAATTGTGATCGATAAAACTGGTCTGAACTTCTGCAGGACAAGGAAAGCCGTTGGCATAATTCATGTTTTCTACAAGAACAGGAGAGACAGCAACACGGGTGAACATTTTCACAGAACTGAATTCTCTGAGGCAAAAAGACGTCAAGGTCTTACTCTACCGCCAAGTGAGAGACAAACGTTACTTAGCTCTGTGTGGACGGACCAGGGGGTCACTGCACTGTCAGTCTCAAGGTTAAACCTGTCTACGAGACACACCACCTGTGGAGCCCTCGGTGGGGAAAGGCTTCTTGGGTCCTGTTTTTCTGTATTTGATGGTAATCTTTTTAACACACAAAGCACACTTCAAATATTACTATAGATTTGAACAGTGACGAGATTCTTACCAGTTCTTAAATGGTTCTTTTTTTTTTTTTAATATTTTTAGTTGTACATGAACACAACGCCTTTATTTATTTATTTATTTTTAGGTGGTGCTGAGGACTGAACCCAGAGCCTCACACAGGCCAGGCAAGCGCTCTACCACTGAGCCCCTTAAACAGTTCTTTGTGATTTGTTTTTGGTGATGCTGAGTCTCACTGTAGGAAGTGCTCTACCATTAAGCCACACTCCCCCAGTTAAAAAAAAAAAAAATCACCTGCTGTGCCAATTTCAGCCACCTGCCCATGAACCACAAGGCCTGGTAAAGCAAGTAGGAGCCAACTACTTAGACATCAACAAAATAGTAAACACAAAGCCTCACACACCCAGGAAGAAAGTTACCAAAGCACCCCCTTGTGGTTAGCAAAGAGCACTGCGTGTCCCCACAGCCCTTCCTGGAAAAGGCAGCTCTAGCAGGAAAAACCGTGATGAGGCTGTCATCGAGAATCAGAGCATTTTCCAGGTGATCGAGGAAATCCCACACCTCTTCCTTATTATGACAGAAGCCTCAGACCCCACGTCTACAAGTGTCCCCAATTTCCTTGCCAAGCTCCTTTCCTTCCTTTTGTAGCACCACCCCCAGGGGCAAGTCCCTCAGGACATGGAAGAACAAATAAATAGGTTCTATTTCATAGGGGACCTGCCTCCCCAAAAACAAACAAACCAGCAAACAACCAGGGCCCCAGCCATCCAACAAACCATCCATCCTGTTTGGGCCACATAAGTACAAATGACCCCGTTCTACCTTATTTACAGAACTAAACAGAATAGGGTGACATGCAGAAGCCCCCAGACTAAGAATTTCTGAGGGCCACATAAGATAAAGTCACTGGGACGGTTCCAGCTTTTACCTTCTGGAAAGGCATTGTAATCGTTCAGTTCCAACGGGCAGTACACACTGGGAAACTGGCCCTCGCAAGTCGCGCTCCAGTCGATGAAACTGCTACAAAACACAAGACGGCTGGTTTCAGAATCGGGATGAGAAGAGTCAAGTGGAAAATTAGATAGTCAGAGAGGAGAATCATTTCATTTCCCAGCATCCTCATACCTGCAAATTCCCCAATTTAGGAAAATAAAAGATGATACTTTCTCCAGTCATAGAACCTAAGACTTACTGAACAGTCGTCACCAATGGCCTGCCTTCTGCAGGACGCATGGCCCTGGCAAGGTGTGCAATTCTTTATCACCATGTTTGTCAAGTCTAGACAGACACAGAGCCCAAGGCCCAGGCTTTATTATCCCCGCAAAAAAATGACTCTTACACACACCCAGAGGACTCAGCTACTGAAACGTCCTCCTCCCACTCCCAGCAGGACCGGCTCAGGGCAGTCACCCCTATAAACACTGCAGCTCACAATATGTGGATCACAGTTGCTGAGTGGCTCTCGTTACAGAAACGAGACAGTAAAGGCAGTTGTAATAGGCTGACCCCAAAACCTTCCATGAGTTCTGTGATCAAACAGAAATATCAACATTGTCTCAAGTTTCCCAAATTGAGTGACATTCACACCAAACGGTGAATTTAAGAAGTTAGTATTGTGTCAACTACTTTTTGACATTCAAGTTCTTTGATTCTTTCAAATTTTAAATGTGTTCAAGAGTGATGCTCTGGAAAAATGGAAGTCTCTTGCTGAGGGGGCAGGGATGGAGCGTGTGTCTTTCAAATTTGCCTCCCGTATGAACAGGTCACCATTTCAATTTAAAAAAAGGAAAGTCATGACAGGGCCACCAGCTTTTACTCCGGTTTCTCTCAATGCCTGGCTTCTTGTTTTCTAACACCACAATTCCAAAAGGCAGGAGAAAACACACAGCTGAAGTCCCCTGAAGTAGCAGCTGCCCCCTAATATTTATAGGGACTTCCTAGCAGACAACTCATATTCCAACTGGGAGCCCTGGGCTCAGTGGGGCGGCAGTGGGGGGGGGGGAAGCGCACCTGCTGTGGACCGGGGCGGGCTCCTGCAGCACTCCGGGTGCCCTGTTCTCCAAAGCACAGCTCAGGCCGTTTGTCAGACACACTGGCTGTGGGGGCCACAAGTCTCCGGGTGGGTACAGACCTACGGAAGAGAACAAGGCCCTCAGTCCACCTTCCACTCAGCCCTAGGTATCCATCCTCTAACACCCAGTTCAACGTGTCGACTTTCCAGAAAATACTACCCCATACCACCCACGCATACTGACTACTTGTGCCTTCCCAGACCCCTTCTGGGGTCATTTCAGGATACATGCTGAAATATAGCATGTCACTTTGATCTTTGCTTCAGGTGGTGCACGATTTCCTCCCAACCTGGACGACACCGTGCGTTCACTACTCAGCAGGTATGAGGGGGCTCACTTTCTGTAAGGCCCCATTACAGATACCAGGAAGCAGCCATGAACAAGTGCATTCAAGTGAACAGAGATAAACAGAAAAGAAAAAACAAGCACGGCATGGCAGAGGTCCACATACTATGATGACAAACGGCAATTTTAATTAGGACAGTCAAAGGCTCCTCTGAGGGAACACCCCATTGCAGATGTGCCTGAGGACAGGGAAGGAGTCACTCAGGTAAGGGGAATCACATGCCCCGCGGTGGGGACAGTCTACAAAGGCCCTAAAGCAGTGTGCCCGGTGAGTCTCCAGAGAAAGGGGACCAGTGTGGCCAAAAAGAGGGTATGAGGATGGGGGGTGAGGCTAGAGAACTGACGGTGAGGACACAGCTTACGGCCCCTTGAAGCATCTGGATCTGGGCACTGCCTTGGAGTCTATGGGAAGCCACGGGAGGTCCTAGGCAGCATGGCTGCAGGACACAAGGCCCCACGGGGTTCTCCCATTTCGGTGTAGTAGAAGTGCTGGTGGCCTCTGTTCTGGACGATCTTTTCAAGGATTTTTGCTAAGCGAAAACCTTGGGGAATGTAGGCAAAGGGCAGGCAAGCTTATTGCCCCTTACAAGACCTGGGTTCCCTAAGCTCAGGCTCCTCTCCTGTAACTCGCGCCCACCACACGGAGGCATCCACCTGGGGCTGATGACAGCTGGCGCCAACAGGCGGATGCCCGTGTAGCTGGCTTGGCCTTACCTACGTTTGTGCTTTATGGGAATAAATGGCCGCCGTCCCTCTGGGTAAACTTGGTGCCCACTCTGCCATCTGAGGCAAAGCTGCTGGCTCAGTGGGGCCCTCCATTCCCTGAGGTTCCCCAGATGCCCAGGCCTGGCTCACTCATGTTTGGATTTAGCGGAAACCTCATGTCTTCACAAGAGACTTCACTGCAATGGTCCTAACAGTTTAGCCTGCTACTTGAAGCCACAGACTGGCAGATTAAAGCCATAGACGGCAGAGTGAGGGCTGCCTCACTCACCTGGCCATTTGGCCTCTGGGCAGGGGGCAAGCAGGGCCCTGGGAAGCCGATTGCATCTGCTGGACCATGCGAGAATCCTCATCTAGGTGCTTTTATGTTCATCTCAAAACAAAATTCTGAACTCAGAACAGGGCAGGTACTTCTCTGTTATCTTCTAGAGCGGGCAGACCTGCTTCTTTCATCCAGCCACTTCCCCTAACTGAAATAGGGATGGATACACATAACCACAGGGAAAGCTACACTTTACCTCCATGGTCTGGGATGGAAACGATGCTTTTCTTTTGTTCCACCTTTCACATTCAACACAGAAAGAAGCCCTTAGGATGCAGTTATCCTACTGACTTCTCCAGGAAGTAAAAAGCGACTGATACGGGTGTTCTGCAATTTGCTTAATTATCAAAAAAATGTTTGCAAGCAGAAGGCTGAGGTTTAATTTGAAACAGGTGCTTAGGTCATGGTATTTGTGAATACTTTGCCTTTTGCTCCAAACAAGACAACGAATAAATGGCAAGTGTGGATGACTTCAGGGTTTTTAAAAAATGTGTTCCAGTTTCAGCCACTGTTATGATAAGCAAATCTGAGATTGCAGCAGTAAATTCCAAATATTTGTTGTAATTTGAAAAGAAAGAGATGTTAGAAAGTTACATAAATTCTGTTCATTTTGTGACATAAATTTACTGGACAGAAACAAAGGTCCAGTTTTCCAGTTAACCCCTACTATCCTTTTTTTTTTTTTTTTTTCGGAGTTGTAGATGGACAGAATGCCTTTATTTTTTTATGTGGTGCTGAGGATTGAACCCAGTGCTCACATATGCAAGGCAAGCGCTCTACCACTGAACAGCCCCAGGCCTGCAGTTAACCCTTTGATGTGGTGAAGAAGCATAAAGACAAGATACCAAGATTGATTTCATGTCCAATACATTTTGTGACATAAATTTTCACATGTGTAAATTTTCACACATGTAAATCCACATTTTTGGATGAAAACAGGGATTTTTCTCCTGGAGAAAGAAGCTGTTGTTGACTTTTTCAAAAGTCTTGGAACGTTTGCTATTTTTATTTCTACATATAGAGATATATGTAGAAGGAGCAGATTGAGTAGCAGCTAACCCTGTAAATGCATGCTTACATTTAATTGAAAAAATGGTCAAAGCAAGCCCAGTGTGAGTCCATGATGGAACCCTATCCACCTTCCCAAGATGAGAGGCTGCTGTACTACAGTTTTATTCACCCTTTTTTGTGAAGTCACATAGCACAGTAGAGTTAGTTTTCCATGTGGCCAAAGCTGGAAGAAAAGTAGCACGAATAGTTTTTTTAGTTAAGAAGGTGTGATGGACCCTAGAGCATGACCTGCCTTCGACTTTGGTCAGAGAGTAGAAGAAAAAAATTAGAAGTTTCTATATAACTCCTTCTTCCTAAGTAAAAGAAACAAAAAAAAATTTGGTTCTTCTGGAATTTTAGATTACATAGTCCCATTTTTTGAAGTCATAAGTAACTTTTTTCCTTCAACCCAGATGGGTACTTGGATTTATTTTTCTAGGTGGTAGTTGTAACACTAAACTGAAAAGACTTGGACTCAGGGTAAATTTCCCCGGTTGGAATTGGACTTTCTCATCAGCAAATGGTTCTATCTCAGAACCAATGTTCCCAATCCTGTGGTTGTTCCATGATAGATTTAGAAATCCAGGATCTGAAAAAAAAAACCTCAAATAAAAAAAATAGTTCCAATTTAATACAAAAATAAAAAGGACTCTTTGGACTGTGAAATGCAGAAACAAATTTTGGCTTCTCATTATACTTACAGGCCCCTGAAATAGAGGCCCCCTGTTGGGGCCCATTCTCTGCTCAGACCAGGTGGAATCTAGCCACCGGTGGAGTCTGCCCCACCCAGACGGCCATCCTTGCTGCTGGGTCCACCCCCACAGAGGGGAGGACTGCACGCTTCCGCTGTGGCCACTGGCTACCGTGGCCTTCTGGACTGTGACCGCTGCTGACCACACTGGAGACACGGTCTACCTGCGCTCTGACTGATGAAGGTCCCAGCCGAGGAAGTCCAACAACTGTGAACAGCGCTCTCCTTCCAGGACTACGCAAGCGCCCCAGGATTGTTCTTGTGTGGAAGCCAGGCAGGAACTTGGCCTCCCTCCCCAAAACAGAGATTTGCTCCCTGGGGGTAAGTCTGAGAGACCTCTGGGCATCTGAAGAAATACCACCAACGGACGATGCAGCCTACATATGACGATGCTTGCTCAAAAATGAGGCTGCCCTGGGGACAACTTCCTGCTCCTAAACATGCCTGAGTAGTAATCACCATGAGACAAAGTCCATCCAACTAGAAGAGTGGCATTAGCTGGCTGCGGTGGCACATGCCTATAATCCAGAGGCTTGAGAGACTGAAGTGGGAAATCATTTAAACCCAGGAGGAGCTTGAGGTCAGCCTGGGCAACACAGTGACACCCTAACTTTAAAAACCAAAAACCAAAGGTGGTACAGCATTTGCCCTTGGTACTGGCCAGGCCAAAGCGATCAAAGATACCATGTTGACCCTGGAAGGCATCTCTCTGCCCAGAGATGTCAGGGATGATGGCGCTGCCCTCCTGCAGGCCAAGAGGGAATCTGTGCCATCATAAACATACTCTGCTAAACCAGAGTGCCACCTCCTGCCAAGGGGAAGGCCAATGCAGAAATGGCTTACAGAGCCAGCCACCTGGCTTCCTAAGTAGACCTCGGGGGTTTATGGGAGTTGTTCAGCTGGATGGGGCTGGATTCTCTGGGGCACACTGAAGTCAAAACAGCAGGTGGTTTCATTCTGCTGCTTAGAATCCTGTTGATAGCAGCTGCTATAATGTTGTAAGTGACAAATCAGACAGACTTGATCCCACCTTCTGTTTAATTATGATTAATTAAGAATTGCTGGGGCTGGGGTTGTCGCCCAATGGTAGAATGCTTGCCTAGCACATGTGAGGCCCTGGGTTTGATACTCAGCGTCCACATAAAAATAAATACACAGAATAGAGACATTGTATCCATCTACAAATAAGAATAAAAATCAAAAAGAATTGCTAATAGAACAATGCACTCAGGAGAAAATCAGGAGCCAAGGCTACACATAGAAACAAGAAGTGTGCATATCATAAGACACGTCTCTATGCTTCTGTACTGTGTGCCAACAGAAACCCCTCGATTCTGGCCTATGTTTCCAAGAATGCTTTTAGGCAAAGCCTCAAAGATAAAGGAAATATCTGCTGTTGGAACAAGGGCAAGTATGCTTAATGTCTACTAAAATAAAGACAATGCCTCCCGCCCATGGTAAAAGACTCGGGTTCCTTTCCTGTCTGTCACCCCCATGGCACTGGGGGCAAGGACGTGAACATGCTGATGCTCATGCAGCCTCCTGGGCTAGCCTTCTGTCTTGGACCCAGGTGGCTTTTGTCTTTTGCCAGCTCACACAAATGTCAGCAGCTAACTTGTGAACTTGAAAGTAGCAGAAGAACCTCAGAGGCTTTGAGCCTCTTGCCAGTGAAGTGATCTGACTTGTGTTTAGCACAATCATTCCGGCCTCTGTGTTAACAATGGGGACAGGGTAGAAGCAGGGAGACCTGTTAGGAAGCTACTGTGATCATACTAGTGGGAAGTAGGGATGGCCTGGATAACTATGGTGGAGGTGGTGGGCAGTGAGCAGACGCTGGGGTGTCTGGAAGGTGGCCTGCTGACAGAGTAAGACTGCAGCATATCTGAGACACAAGAAAGCAAAGTCCGGGATGACTCCCAGATGTGGGACCTGAATAATCAGAAAGATTGGAAAACTGTAAGGAGAGCTGTTCTGAGGGAGATGATCAAGAAATGTGGGGTACCTGCTGGAACCCCCAGAAAAGATGTCAAACTGGCAGTCAATGATGATGCCAGAGTTCCAGGGAGACCCAGGTGGCAGACACAAATGTGGGAGTTCTCAGGGTAGAGAGTGACTCTTAAAGCTTTGAAAATAGGTGAGATCCACAAGGGGTACAGAGATGATGCTCTGGGGGGCCGTGATCATGAGAGGAGGTGAGGAGGCACTGAATCAGGAACCTACAGCATGTGACACGGAGACCAGAGTCAGAGCTGGCCAGGGACTTCATGGGGAAACACCAGGGCCCAGCAGCAGTGCAAGAGCTGGATTGAGGGCTTCTACGGAGCACGGGAGGAAAAGAACCTGAATTGGCAGGCACCGGCCGTTCTTTTGAGGAGTGCCCTAAGAACAGGAGCTGAGAAGTTGAGCAGCAGTGACTGAAATGAGTGGGGAGAAGGGGTCTGGGCTATTGCTGGATTCTTACGGCATATTTTTGAGCGTATGGGAGTGACCTGTGAAGACAAAACTGATGAGAAGACATCAGCTTTGGACAGGAGAACGGCACCAACAACTCCACAGGCTGCAACAGGAGGGGAGCAGAGAAGGGAGCGAGGTAGGGCGTGTGGAGGGGTGTGGGAGCTTCCTGAAAGGTTTCGAATTGCTTTTCTCTTTCCAGTAAGACAGAAAGCAAGATCGACCAAGAGAATGAGACAGAGGCAACAGAGTGTCAAGGCAGGGGTTCTGCAGCTCGACTGCAAGGAAGGGAGAAGAGTCAGGGAAACCACTGCACCTGGGGGTCAGGGCACTTCTGCCAGATGAGAAGGGAGTTGCAGAGCTGGGAGGGACGGGCCAAGGCTCTGAAGGCAGAAGACTGTAGGCAAAAGCTGTTTTTCTGTGACTTCAGGACCTAACTAGGGATGGACACAGCTGACCAGGTGTAATAGGTACTGGCTATGCAGGAGGAGCGGGTTAAGGCACTGGGCACACACATACGCATGCATCACAACACCAGAGTACATACACATCCCCCTAGTTGACAATAAAACCAGAAACTGAGTTCAGTAAAGGGTTTCTGGATTTGGTTTTGGTGCCAAGGAGTGAAGCCAGCATGTGCTCTTCCCGAGCTACACCCCCAGCCCCAGGTGTCTGTTTTGAATTTTTAGTTCCCTGCCATTAATCAAATCCTCTCTTTCCTCAATTACCTCATAGAAACAAACATAGGACCATCTAAACCTCCCCTCTTCTTGCCTTAGCAAATTACAAACCATTCAATTTTAGATTTCCCTTTTATTAAAAACATTTACTTTACTGGACTCGTCATTTGATCCAATTTACAAATAATTTGTTTCTGCTGATCATGTGACAAGTGGAAAACCCATTCAAGGAACAGCACAGAGGCGTTGTATTTCCAAATAAAAATTCTCCAATGGAGAGAGCAGATTTTACATCCAGCTTTCATTTGTCCGAGCAGAAGCAAGTATGTGTGTTAAAGCTAAATGACACCAGGAGTATCCTGTCAGGATCCCCGAGCCTGACTTGGCAAGGAAGAAGCCCCAGAATGAGAGGAGACTAAAGGCACAAAGAAAGGTGAAGAGCAGGGTAAAGGAGAGGGAAACCAAGGGGCATCGGGAATGAACCCCCGTTGGAGGAGAGGTTTCCTTCTGCCCACCCTACTCCCACACTCCAAGGCCTCCGTCCTCCCCAAGACTCGGGGAGCTCAGCTCTTGGCTTCAGGCCTTGTGCAGGAACAAGGCTGGTCACCTGGGCACTGAGGCTAGATTAACAGGTTTGGGTTTTTTTTTTAAATACAATGTGAGTGGGGGGCAGGAAAAGGAGAGGGCCAGGGAACGGGGAAGCAGGTGGGAGTGTGGAAGCCTCACCCCTGGCTTGCTCTCCAAGTGGGCCTCACTTCTCTTGGGCCCTTCTGTTCTCTCTCATCTCTGACTAGAGCAGTGGACCCTGGCAAGGGGCTCCGACTGTACCCAGCGGCGGGGCTGGAACAGCTCTGCCTCAGCTACACAGAGAGGGTTTAGTGCAGAAGGTCAGAAGACACCAACAAGGCAAGGGCAGAGGCCCTGATGTCGCCCGTCTGCAAAGCTGGCGCCTCCCCCGTGATTCCAAGTGTACCTTGGAGATGCCACCCCACCCCCACTCCCACTCTGCCCCCTGCTTGGTCTCCTCAAGTTCTGGAGCAAGGAAGGCTGGCCCCGGGGGTACTGTGCCTCACCTTTGTCTTCTTCAGCACCTGCAGATCCAGCAGGAAGGCCGGGCTGGGAGGGCTCTGGGTACTGTGGGACGTTACTCACGTCTCTGTGGGGCAAGCAAAGAAGGCACTGCTGAGTTTCCTGTGTAAGAACATACTGAAATTTCACAACCAAGACCAACGGAAGTTTTACATGAATTCTTTCTCTCAAAAATATCATGTAGACCAAAAAGTACAGCAGAGCTGAGAGAACTAAATTCCCGAGATCTCACAAAGTTTTGCTTTTATGAAACAATAAAAACTTAACCAAAGTGACTAAGGCAACCTGCCACTTCCGTCTGCCTCCTGCCAGACAGCAGCAATTCTTAGTCCAGAACTGACTTTCTACCTCTAACTGAAAGTTCACGGCGCCTTCCTTGGGCTGGCCGATAGCTGCGTTTCCTTCTTCACATCACCCATCTAGTTACATCCCTCCGTCCTCAGGAGGCAGGTGCCCAGGGAACCTGGTTACACCTGCCACTCTGAAACTCTCTCCCGGTTTACCCTGTTCTCTCAACCATTAAAGGTCCATCAGCCCTCCAAATCCACGGGTTCCCATGTGTGGATTCAACTGACCACGGGTTGAAAATATTTGGAAGAAGATATATTGTTGTTGAGGGTTATGCAGGAAGATGCTCAGGCATCACAAGGCCTGTGATGGCTATGCCTGTCCTGAATGCGTGCAGACTTTTTTCTTTGTCACTATTGCCTGCACAATACGTTCCAACACCTGTTTACAGTGCATTAAGTTTTACAAGTATCTAGAGGTGATTTAAAGTGCACAGGAGGATATGCACAGGTTATATGCAAACACACATCATTTTATCTAAGAGTCCAGAGCATACCCAGATTTTGGTGTCCCAGGGGAGTGAGTCCTGGAACCAATCCCCTGAGCACACAGAGGGACATTTAGAGTTGTTTATACTTTTATACTTGCCCAATGCTGCAGAACACATCATACAGAGGAGTTGTAAATGTGTGAGTTCTACTAGGTTCTTAAAAATCCTCTGAATTATCAATGCTTGGCTTTGTTTCAAGTCTTAGCAAAGGGCAGATGGCTCCCAGCATTATAGTAACTCCTGCCTCCTCTTTCTCTTTCAGAAACAACACATTTTCTCTATTACTGAGAAGGCAGTGACACCAGAGACTGCCATGTGAATTGTGTTTACTTAGAAGGATCAATCTTTCTGAATTATTAATATAATCAGGTTTTACTGTCCTGCATCCTTATTTTGTATTTTAACCTGCAGAACCGACTGAAAGAAAAAGCACAGAAAAAGTATCATAAAGGCTGAAAAAATAAAAACTTACGTGGGATTGCAGATGTGATGAGAAAGGTTCAAGGAGATAGGAGTTTCAGAAGAAAAGTCGTTTTGGGAAACACTGTCTCCTGCACTCAAAAAATAACACATATCACAAATCTTCTAAAACAGTACAATTCAACTGTATATATTCTGTATCAAGAGGCATTATTAACTCCAATCAAAACGTTCAGTTTTAACTTTAAACTGATATTTACAATCAATTCATTTTTAAAAGACCTTTAATAACCCATCTTTTCATTAAAAAGCTAAAATAAAACTCAACATTTAAATTTAAGAATTTTGGTATAGGCTGGATGTGTGGTGCACACCTGTAATCCCTGCAGCGCGGGAGGCTGAGGCGGGAGTATCATGAGTCCAAAGCCAGCCTGAGCAAAAAGTGAGGCTCTGAGCAATTTAGCAAGATTCTGTCTCCAAAAAACAAAACAAGGGCTAGGGATGTAGCTCAGTTGGTAGTGTGTATGTCTACCATGCACAAGGCCTGGTTCAATCCCCAGCACCAGAAAAACAAACAAACAAAAAAACACGGGATAGGATATGGCTCCATGGTTAACTGCCCCTAGGTTCAGTCTCTGGTTAAAAAAAAAAAATTTTTTTTTTTTTTGCTATAATGTATGTTACATTATGAGAGAAGTTGAAACTATCAATATTATGCAATGTTTAATAGTTTTTTAGATTAAAAAAATTAGCTATATAATTATAGTGCTCACTTAGTTCATAAAATAATATATGTCCATTATTTTTTTAAAAAATCAATAAAAAGAAATAAGAAATTTTTTTTTCACAGACACAGACTTATTTGGGAAAGTAGATATACATCAGGGAGAATGCAGGCCATCTCCAGAGGAACAGAGAGCCAGAAATTCAAGTTTAAAGAAAAGTTATAAATTATCTACAAATACACTATCAATATGATCATTCAGGTATCTCTTTATGTGCGTATACATATATAAATTTATATATATATATGTGTGTGTATATATACACACACACACACACACATATATATATATAAATTGGGATCATATTCTATACATACTTGTCTTTTTGTGTATTTTTTAATTTGTTCTTTTAGATATAATGTCTTGACATACTATACATACATGGGGTATAACTTTCCATTCTTGAGGTTGTACTATGCTTTGTCTTTTCAATCTTTCCACACTGAGGACATTTTCCAACTATTATATAGCATTCAAGCACAACTTAACCCATCTCATCCCACTGCACTGATTTGGAACACCTACAAAAACTTAAATTGAGCAACAAGCACACTACTTACAGTAATTCTGCATTAATTATTATGTTTTCAGAGGTCTGTTCTCTTGAGAAGATTGGTGAATGTTTAGAGCATTTGAAAACATTTAAATCCATTATGAAATTGGCAGAAATTCTGCTGCAAAAGTTACTTCTACTAAATGTTCAACTGAACAAAATATTACATACATAACTGACACGTAACACGGGAAGTGGATTCAAGAAAGTATTCTCTAGAACTGTGTTGTCATTCAAGTTACCAATGGTGGAAAATATGGTGTACACACACACAGGGTAGAACATTAAGCCTTAGGAAGGAAGGAAATCCTGACTCATGCTCCAACACGAATGAGCCTTGAGGACCCATGCTGACTGAAGTAACCCAGTCACAAAGAGACAGTGACGCTGTAGGACCCCACTCACTCGAGGTACCTAGAGGAGTCAAGTTCACAGGGACAGACAGTAGAAGAGAGTAATGGGGGCTACAAGGAGGAGGAACAGGAGCGGCTGAATGAGAACTCCTGCAGATGGGGACGGGGTGGCCACACAACCATGGGAACAAACATAATGTCACCGCACTTTACACTTGAAAATGGCATAAAGGCTGGGAGGTGGCTCAGTGGCAGAGCACTTGTCAGCACGTAAAAGGCCTGGGTTCGTCCCAGCACCAGGAAATCAACACAAACTGGTCACAGTGATGAACTCTGCATTACACAGGTTTTGCCACAATAAACAAGAACATACAAATGCACAGCTCTGTGACCTGCTTCAAAGACAGAGAACAAGTCGTGATGATGGTTTGGAGGAAAATGAGGAGGGAGAGGGCAGGAAAGAAAATAAAAGGGAATGAAGGTCAGAACAAAGCCAAGACTAAAGTCCCCGCCGTCCTCTGTCTTCTGCAAGGCAGAGCCAGACCCTGTGCTGGACCCACCGGAGGGCAACAGAAGGCCACTCCGGGGCACTAGCCTCCTCCTGGGACTCACCGGCTGGCAGGAAGTGCTGCGGGTCCACCACGGGCTTCCTGTCACCATCGGAGCTGCCGCTGCTGCTCCAGCTGCCCCAGCTGCCCCGGCTGGCACGGACGCTGCCCGAGGAGCTTCCACAGTCAGAGCTGGAATCCGAGCAGAACTTGTCTGCACACTTCTTCTCGGGCTTCTGGAGGTAACCGTCTACAGCAGGTGAGAGAGAAACCGTGTTCACTCACACAATTCCAACCTGATGCCATTTCTAACAAATGGAGAGATGTGGAACCAGGAAGAGGCCAGAGTCAGCTCCAGGGCTCAGTTAGCAAGAAGAACCAAGACGTCCACTGACCCTCACACAGGGCCGGAAGAGCAGCAGCGCAGAGCTGAGACTCTGCTGCGGGAAGGACGACTGGACTCATGTGGGGCCAAAGGTCAACGGCAAGTAGAACCTGATCTAAAAATGGTTCTGGGGCAGTCCCAAGATGGCATAAAGAAGATGTGTTGTGAAAGATGTCAATGTTACTTTGGAAGATCAACAAAATCGACAAATTGTCACAGAACATGAATAGAATCACAGAGCTAAAGGAAGAAAGAGAAGTAAAAAAAGAACTCCAAAATCTAGAAGATGCTTGTGATGACATCACGATGACCACTTAAAGATACTTCCGCAAACTGGCGAAGTTTTCGTCAGCCATTCTCAAGAAGAAACACAAGAAATGTTAGAGGAAGCAAAGAAAATCTCCAAGAAGAAACTGACGCCTTGGAATCCAGAGTGGAAGCAATTCAGCAGATGTTGGCAGACTTGGAAGTTCAATTATGTGTAAAATTTGGCAGCAAAATAAACTCTGAAGCTGATGAAAGTTAAACATTTTATAATACTTATAAAAATTTGTTTAATAAACTTGAATTTTTTTAAATGATGATTTCCCTTCTTCAAATGAGATGGAAAGGAAAACTTATCTTTTTAAACTTTTCCTTAATGGAAACTCGCCTATTCTTACATCTTGTTTATTTTATATTTTTAAAAAAGACAGCATCATCTATATATTTTGCATATATCAAGTTTAGGTGTTTTGTGCCATGTTATTAAAACCAGTTAAGCAATTGTTGGTTTCTCTATTATCTAGAATACTTGTTCGTTTATAAGAAAATCTAAGTTGTGTCCTGTTCTTTACGAGTCTGATCTCAGTTGCTATCTAAGGATGGTGAAAACCATACAAGAATATATATGGTCCTGTACTTGTCTGCTCAATCCACAATAAAAACTTTGTCAATTACTTAAAAAGTACATAAATATATACAACAGACTTATTTGAACATATATTTAACAAACATCACTATCATAGGTGTTGGTAAAAGAACAAGTAATATTCAGACAGGCCAACTTTTTCTTTTTTTGATACTGTGAATTGAACCCAGGGGCACTTAACCACTGAATGACATTCCCAGGCTTTTTTATTTTTTGTTTTGAGACAATGTCTTGCAGGAGGCTTACAAGTCTTTCTAAATTGCTGAGGCTGGCCCCAAATCTGTAATCCTCCTGCCTCAGCCTCCTGAAGTGCTGGGATTACAAGCATGCAAACCACACCCAGCCACGTCAATCTTCATACAAATACAGAGTAGAACAATGAAAGAATGAAGAATATTTTAGAAATCAAGAGATGTAAAAAAAAAAAAAAAAGTTTATGTAAATGTTTGATTTTTAAAAAATTACACACTTTACACTTTATTTCAGTGCTCAGTAATTAATTGAGGTTTATGTTGACAATGATGTGGAGGATAAACAGCTGTGTATTTAAAAGTAAGGCTCAGGAGGCTGAGGCAGGAAGACTGAAAGTCCAAAGCCATCCCCAGCAATTTAGCAGGGTCCTAAACAACTCAGCAAGAGCCTGTCTCTAATAAAAAACAAAAAAGGTTGGTGATATGGCTCAGTGGTTAAGTGCTCCTGGGCTTAATCCCTGGCACCAAAAATAAATAAAAATTAAAAGTAAGCCTTAAAAAAAAGGGGGGGGGCATTTGCCTGTTGTTCTTCCCACCAATAATAATAATAATAATAATAATAATGGTTCTAGAGGCTGGAACTCAACTCAGTGGTAGAGTACTTGCCTCATGTGTGGAAGGCCCTGGGTTCTAGTCCCAGCACTGCAAAAATAAAATAAAAATGGTTCCAGAAATAATGAACCACTTGTATCAAGAAAACTGAGGCTAGAATCTATGGGAAGAGAGGTTTGTAGATAATTTCTCCCTGTTTTATTAAGATGTCCACTAAAATTTAGAAGTATTTGATATATGTGTAGGAAGAATCTCCAATAAAACCAGAAGTAGCCAGGCATGGTGGTGCACTCCTGTAATCCCAGGGGCTTGAGAGACTGAGGCAGGAGGATTGCAAGTTCAAAGCCAGCCTCAGCAACTTAGCAAGGCACTCAGCAAGACCCTGCCTCTAAATAAAATATAAAACAGGGCTATGGATGTGGTTCAGTGGTTGAGCACCCCTGGGTTCAATCCTCAGTACCAAAAAAAAAAAAAAAAAAACAAACACACAGAAAGCAGTGTAACTGTCAAAAGAATGAAAAAATAAAAGACAGGGATAGTCCAGTTACCTGCGGTGGCTGGAGCGTGCACTGTGAGCTCAGGTGGGCTGAGAGGACTGTGAATCCCCCACCACCTTATACTCATCCGGCACTGCCAAGTTCAGTGCTCCAGCCCCGCTGTCCTCAATCCTACCCTGGTCCTAGCACTGGGTGCCCCTCTATCTCCCACTTGGGGGTCCTGCCTACCAGCCCTTGGGTGGGGCAGTGACTTGGCTCTTTGGAAACTGTCTGGCTCAAGAGTAGCAGTGGCACTCTCTCACCTGGATACTCCCCCCTTCCACCAAGGGTGTCCCTGTCTAGAACAAGCAATCCTTGCTCCTGTAGCAGTACGTATGAGGACAGATGAGAATGGCCACGGGTTTTGTTGTTGTTTCGTTATTTTGATGGAGGGGGGCAACACTAGAGGCCTGCCCAGGCTCAACAGAATCCTAGCTCTCTAGTGCCACCCTGACAGCATCCTATTTGGACCTTAGTTAGCCACAATGCCTGTCAAGTGTCCGTCAAAGCAGGACTTCTTCTCTCGCTGGACACCTCAAGGAAATGAAACTGTCCCCAAAAGCCCCGCTTAGCTCCATGTGTTACATACCTGCCTCTCTCTGTGCAGCAGGTGAACTGCTCGCCGCTTCTGCATCTGCTTTACAACTCTCCCCAGGGTTCTCCTGTACACACCAGCTCCTCACATCAGTGCCACTGCCCAGCTCAGACCTCTCAAAATCACTGCACCCAAGCTTCAGTTCACTCTGTTCAGAAGACCTGGGGGGCGGGGGACAAAACAACATTTCATGTATACACACACGTCCTTCCCTAAGACCTGAGACTCAGGAAAGTATGACCCTAGGAGAAGTTGAGGCCTCCTCTCTTTGGGTCTATTGGAGAACATGATGAGCAAGGAAGGGGACATCAGTAAGAAAGAGATCCGGGGGCTGGGAGCACAGCTCTGTGGTAGGGTTTGTGTTTAGCATGCTTGAAACCCTGCGTTTGAGCCCCAGCACCAAATTCTTAACAAGGTTGCCATTTGGGGACTAGAATTAATTTGTAAGTCATTGATTTTACTTAAAAGTTTACCATAAGAGAAATACGACTCTGCAAGGTCATTCAAGGTTAACTGATAAGTAGCTGGCTTGGGATTCTTGGCTTGTTTCCTTTGCTTTTCAATAGATGAACCTGCTCTGCCTGGTGTCTGACAGAAGGTACTGAGTGTTAAGCAGCCCCTCACTCATTTAGTAAATGTCTGTTGCATGTACTATGTTCTGTGTATTGTCCAGAGAGGTGGAGCGTCTATAAGGAAGGAAAGCACAGCTCCACCCCTAATATGGATTATGAAGTTGAATAAATCTCTTGATAGACCACAAACTCTTCCAGGGCAGAATTACAATACAATTTCATAAACGTTGATACAGAAATGTGGAGAATGTTCTGGGATTAACCAGAGGACTCTTTTGCATGCTCCAATTTTGGTACACAGTATTGAGTCTGCAGGATGGCAGGAAAGAAGATGAAATATGTGAGGTGCAACAGACAGTTCTGCTGGTTTCTTCTGATCAAGGTAAAAATAGGATGTGGGCAGAAATAAGAGTCCAGGCAACAGGCTACTCATAACCACCACCTACTTCTTAAGCATCATGTTCTCAACACATTATGAGCAGTTACAGACTCTGCCTTGGAAGTTGTTTTTTAACAATCCGATTATTCCTTCAGCATCTCAGAAATCTGCTTTTAAAAGTATCATAACATTTCATTGGTAAAACTGCACTCTACTTTCATCTCTTTCTATAAATTCATATCTGGGAAAACAGACTACATTAAAGTGACTTCATGGTCAATCATATGTTTATAAAAACAAATACGTAAAAGAATACAAGATCTGTGTCTCACTTCCTTTCTACAGAATGTTATGCTTCAGCTTTCAAATAATTTACTCTAAATTATCCAGGCTAAAACAGGAAAATGACCCATCAATAATTAGAATTCAGTGTTATTAACAAAGTAATAATGGGTTATGTTTATTCTTTCATAACTGCACTTTGTGGTGGTGCCATGTGAGCTGGGTGTGGAACTGAGCCTGGAGGCGACCCTACAGCTGTCCCGCCCCCTGCCCATCATCCAGGACTGCACGTGGGCCTCGATAGGGAGCTCTCACAGTGCTGGGCCAGGACCCCGAGCTCCCCAAAGTGGAACCCTTTCCCTATACAAATGTGGAACTGCTGGTGAAAAAAATTTTAACAAAAACATCAGAGTGCCCATCTGAGACCACAAGAAAAAGAAATCTCTAGGTGCCAGAACTCAGAAGAAAAAGAAGCCGGGGGAACAGCTTCAGTGCCCACCCATGGACAGCTGAAGACAGGCCTCAGGGGGTTGGAACAGCATTTCCAACATAAAACTGAGGTCCTGAAAGGGTCAGCCTCCATTCAAGGAGGAACCTGAAAAGATCCATCCAAGGGCCCAAGGAGGACGAGGCAAGGGAGGATGTGTCTGCTACAGGTTTTCCCATGTGTGGGTGTGGGGCGCTGGAAGAGTGATATAAAAATCAGAACTTGAGAGTGCCCGCCTGGTATGCACAAGGCCCTAGGTTCAATCTCTAGCACTAGGGGGAAAAAAAAATCAGAATTCAACTGGGTAGATTTGGAGTTAGACTGTGTACAAACACAACTGACCTGGTTCAAACAAATCCTTAAATGGGAAATTTATATGTTAGATTTAGGAGGCTATTCCTGGAACCTCAGCAATACAGCAATACAGGATTCTCACAAAACATCATGCAGCTCCTTATATTACAGATGAGAAAATGAAAGTCCAGGGCACTTAAGCATCTTAAGGAAGCAAGGTTTCCAAAACCCAGTGAGTGCCAAACTGCCAGCTTCAATCCTGGCTGTGCCCTTGCCAACTGTGGAGCCATCAAGGAGCTACTGACTACCTGGGCACCTCGCTTCCCACAGGTACAAGAACCCAGCTCATGCAGGACCGAAGCGAGGGTTATGGCGGGGGGGGGGGAGGTAGGGGGGAGTGACTAGTCCATCTTACTATGCCAGTGGCCAGGCTGGGAACAGGTGGCCCTGCCTGTGTCCAGGGCTTTCTCCTGCACCTGTCTCACAAATGCTCCTGCACTTCACAGACAGAACGAGG
This sequence comes from Ictidomys tridecemlineatus, assembly GCF_052094955.1. Taxonomy (NCBI): domain Eukaryota; kingdom Metazoa; phylum Chordata; class Mammalia; order Rodentia; family Sciuridae; genus Ictidomys; species Ictidomys tridecemlineatus. The sequence continues at coordinate 121,773,084 of NC_135485.1, forward strand.
CTTTGGCACAGAAGAAAGCTTAATCCTTTTCCTAAAACCTCTTGGCTTTTAGCATTTTGTAAAGGACAGATTTAAAATAAATTTTTGAAGCCGGGTGTGGTGGTGGTACATCTGTAATTCCAGCTCCTCGGGGGGGCTGAGGCAGAAAGATGACATGTTCAAGGCCAGCCTGTCCCAAGGCCGGGAAAATAGCTCAGTGGTAAAACATACCTGGGCTCAATCCCCAGTAATATATAAAATAAAAAAAAAAAAAGAAAAATGAAAAGGATGGTGGAATGAAGTGGATATTATTACCCTGCACCATGTACAGCCAGAGGAAGGGGAAGTTGTGCTCCATTTGTGTACAATGTGTCAAAATGCATTCTACCGACATCTACAACTAATTAGAACAAACTAAAATAAATAAATAAATAAAACAAGAAGGCCCCTGTAAGGTACTTTTAATAAAAATACAATCAGAAAATATGTTAATTTTATAAGTACATTTCAATCTTGAAGTCCTATACTATATTTGGTCACCTATCCAACCTTAAATAAAAGATGACAGCACAATGCACAATCATAAAGTAAGAAATCAGACCAAAATCATAAAAAAACTGTAAAAACCACACACCTCGAGGCCTGGGTGACACCCCTCTTCTTGTTCTTTCTACATGTTCGATTTTTATTCCAATTCAGATTTTGCACATTTCCGTCTCTTTTCTCCTGAAGCTTCTTCTTCCTGAAAGGATCCTCTTGCTAAAGAGGAAAAAGAAAGCGTTTAGCGGCTTCAAGTGCCTCGACATGAAGAGAAACCCTCTTGTGTTTGTTTTCATTTTTGAAGACCAACTCCATCTGCATTTAAAATGACCCTGCTCTGGTGACAACTGAGACATATGTTCCTCGGCCTCTAGTTTGTTTTCATTTCTCTCCTTTCTCCATCACCCTCTAGCTCCAAAGAAAGAGAAGAAAAAAACCAAACTGTTGCCTATAAAATTCCTGAGGGGCTAAAAAGGAAAAACATCTGCTAGCAATTTGCGGGTGGCTTGCTGTTGGCTTCAGCAGCAATAAATCCTCCAGCCCCCCCTGTTAATCTGGTGTGTGCAACTCCCACGAATGACTACTAAGAAACATCGGATTAAAACTCAGCTGAGGAGTAAGTTGTGCACTTCTGTTGTTGTTTACAGATCAATGTTAGGAGAACAGCCAGATCCCAATAGAAGGCCCCAAACTTGTTTTAAGTTTCTTGGGTAAATAAAAAGTATGCTTTATATTTTTGAAATGTGGTTCTAAAAAATAAAAAATAAAAAAAAACCTAATCCAGCATGTGATGCGTATACAGTAGATAGGAGAAGTTACAGATACATGTGTATACTTTTAAAATTTGTGCTTTTCTTTTTTTTTTTTAAATGCCAGGCCCACTTCTCTTCCACATGCTGCCCCCTTAAAGCACAGGCCCTGACCGCAGGTGAGAGGCGGTGAACCTGTGCAGTGGGACCGAGGGCTTAAAAACCTGGCTCCAGCGTATCTGGTCCTTCCAAGAGGAAACTGCCTCCTCCAAGGTCCTCACAAGGCAGAGGAAAACCCCCCTAGATGCACAAGTCCTCTTCCTACTGACCCCTGGGACTCACATTCCAAGAAAAGCAAAGATCGGTCCATTTTACCCTCTTTTCCAAAAGGTTGGTCCAGAGAAGGACTCCACAGAGTGCTAGCATACACATGACCACACACACAGGAAGAAGAGAAAGGTTTCACGACCTATGTTCTCTGCGTGGCCTGTGTCTGGGATAGCAGAATCTTCCATCCGTTCAAGCAACGTGTACACTCTGATAAATAAGTGTCAGAAATAACACGAAGTTCTAACTACCACCTGGTCAGATGATGGAATTTTTGCTTCCTTCTTTATATTCTTTTAATATTCTTTCTGGTAGGTACACACTGAAAGTGTTTTAAAATCCTAACAAGCCCAAAACACAGAACCCTGTCCCACAGGATCTAAAGCTGATTGCTGAAGTTTGATGTCCAACAGACATAGGACAGACAGACACCATTTGTTCACGTGCCATTCCTTCATGGATTTGGGGGAGGGCCACCCCTCTCCTACCCACATTGTTCACTCCAAGGCCAACTAAGCCTTGTCAAAACACAAGTTCTTGAGCCTTTCTGTTTCTCCAGGGTCAGACACAAATAAAGGGTCAGTCTTTTAAGTGTGAGTGGGTCTGTGGTCACTCTCACTGACAAAGGGCTGCCTTTCTCACATCAATCTGGTTGGAACTGTCACCCTGTGCAAACAGGAGGGTAAGTCTATTTTGGATGGCTGAGAGGTAGGACAGAAGCACCACAGAATTCACAGCAAGGAGAGGAGAAGAGTGAGGGACAAGCTGGGCTCAGAGGCAATGAGTGGAAGGACCAAGAAGCCAAGCCCACGAGTCACCTAACAGGGGAAAGAAATCGTGGGTGAGGAGAAGAAAGCAGAAAGAGGCTGCGAGGCACGACAGCTGACAACGACCTTTTTCTTTGAGACGTGAGTGCACCCAAAGCACTGGGCACGGAGGAGGGACCCAGTGTGAATCAGGCTGACGGTGACAGGCCTGCGTCGCGGACAGAGACAGGAAAGCAAACCAGGGAAAGGAAGCTGCAGGCTTGTCCAGAAAGATGAGGCAGAGGAAGGGTGATGGACTCTGTCAGCAAGGTTCCCACGGGGAGGCGGAGCTGACCACGAGAGGGACGAGCCACACAGAGACCCAATTCAGAGCACTTCTGGAGGGCCACACGACCCGCTGGCACCCTGCTCCCTGCCTCCTCGCTGTGTTGCTTGGGCAAGTCACTTGGCCTCTCTGCTCAGTCTCCTGAGTTCCCAAAAGGCTGTAAGGATTAAATTACCTGTCACAGTAAGCAGGCTGTCTTTGCTATCATCATCGTTGCTGAGCCATATAAACTACCTAACAGAGGTGACCATTTAAAAGATGTCAAGGTGGAGAAAGAGCCTCTAAATTTTTCTAAAAGCACAAGAAGAAATCAAAGAAGAGAAACCGTGGGGCCAGGGTTGTGGCTCAGTGGTAGAGTGCTTACTGAGAACGCACTGGGTTTGATTCCGGCACCACATAAAAATAAACAAAATAAAGGTACTGTGTCCATCTACACCTAGAAAATAGATATGTAAAAAAAAAAAAAAAAAAAAGAAGAAGAAGAAGAAGAGGAGAAACCACAGATTGACTGCACAAAGGCATTTTGGAAACCAATGTATATAAGTAGAAGTGAATAAAAATCAGAAGGGAAAACTAATAAAATATTCTGATACACAATGTTTGATGAACAACATTAACTTAATACCTTGACATACAGAGTGTTCTTACAGAAAATAAAGGAAACCACTAACATTCAATAGAAAAGTGGAAAACACAGAACATCAATTCAAAAAAGGAATAGAAAAGGAAAACAATGAGTTCATCTAGAATATTTCACAATAAAACAACGTTCTTAGAAAAGGCAAATTATAGACTAGCTTGTATCTCCTTTCCATTTTGGTTTTAGAAAACATGAATGCATTTATAATGCGTGTTTACATTTGCAAATACTAGGCAATGACAGGAAGCAGGATACTGTAAGAGTGTCAGCCTCTGATTAAACATTAACATCTTAATTTATAGAATTTATTTGAAGTGGTAGGATTTTGGATGCTTTAATTTTTTTATTAGAATTTTACAAAACATGAAATAAAACAAATGCACTGGGTTTGATCCTGGCACCACATAAAAATAAACAAAATAAAGGTACTGTTTCCATCTACACCTTTCCCTGGTGAGATGCAAACTGAAATGACAAACAAACCTAGCTGTTCAGAGACAGAGGTGTAGCTCAGTGGTAGGCGCATATGTATTAGCACATAAGCCCCTGGGCTCAATGCCCAGCACCAAAAAGCAAACAAACAAGATCCAGAGAAAGCCCAAACCTTTGGCTCACTTATCATATGACCATAATTTTGCTAAGAGGGGCTGTAGGTGCAAGTCAGTGGTAAAGCTCACACTTAGTGTGCATGAGGCCCATGTTCAATCCCTAGCATAAAAAAAAATTATTTATTATTTATTTATTTATTATTTATTCTATATTTTTTGGACAAACTGGTGCTGCTGAAAGGAAAATGAAGCCAGCGCTCTCATACACCACACGTGAACATAAATTGCTACCAACTTTCTGCAAGGCAATGCAACAGTGCTCCAGGGAAAGAGCTGATATCCTTGCCTAACTATTTCTTGACATCCATAAATAAGGATCTCTCAGGAATGAAGGCAAGAATCATGAACAAAATTGTTCATCAGAGTTACTTATGAAAGTCAAAAGCTTGACACAACCTTAACGTCCACCTGCAGGAGAATGGTTTAAATAATGGATGGTTTAAATTTTGGCACAAATGATAGATTGTTAATATACCCAATAAAAATAAAACTGTCTAATATTCAACCACTTGAGAAAATAAGAATTATGACATTAAACCTACCCATAATAATAGCTGTTTTCCTCACTATTTTATGATGGTCAAGTAAGAAACTTTTTTGAAATTTGCATAGAAAACAAACAAACTTCTAAAAGTGGTTCATTTTGTATAGATTTTTTCCCCCTTACATTTTTAGGCTTCTATAAGAATCATGGATTCCTTCCTAAAGGGGGGAAAATCTGCTTAAAAGAAAATAAAAAGCCAGAGCGAGGGTTAAAATTTAGTTTATGGCTCTCAAACTTGGGCTTCAACCAATAAATCTGGAAGAATGTTCTCCACATACTATAGACAGATTTATACAATTTTCTAAGCTGCATAGTTAGGCCCTAAGAATGTGCAAGAAAAACAAACACTGAGCACTGCACTTGGGAATGTGTTTATTGAGAACGATTTTCTTTAAACGAACAATGAAATGGAAAGTACACTCAGGGGACCTCAAAGTACAATTCTAAGGAACAGGGAGTGAGTCAGACACACACAGAAATGGCAAAGGACAGCCCCCAACTCGGAACCAGAAAATCCACCTTGGTTAAACTTGGCTGGGGATGGCCACAGGGTCCATCTGAGTCCCCTACGTCCCTCAAGCTGGCATCCTTCCTGCTGAGCCAGCAGCCACTGTTAGGTACACATGTCTGTAATAACAGGCCCACAGACCAGCAGCTGGAGGGATTACATAGCCTTAGGGACGGAGTGTAAGGACTAAGAGAAATGGTTAAAGCTGGTTAAGGCCCCACAGCCTCAAGCAGCTAAAGCCAAAAACACACAGGGAAGAAAGTAACGCAACAAATTAAGAAAACTGCATCACAAAGGACAGAAGTTGGAGGGCTAAGTGTGGCTCTGGGATCCAGGAAAGACTCTGGGACTGAGGCAAGGGCTTAAGGGAAGGAATAATGCCCACACATGTGGCGGATGGGCACCAGGGGCAGTACTGCCATTCCTCAGGACCATCTCAGACCAAGGGGACCTTGGAGTAATTGATACCACCTTTCCTCCCGGCATACAATCTCAGAACCAATTTCTATTTCGCTGCAGGCCAATGGGCAAGCCTGATGCAAATCATCTCTACTCATTAGAGTAGAGATGCAGATCTTCACTTCACTGACTCCCTCTGTCCTGAATCTGATGACTTTATTTCTGCTCTGGAAAGCAAGCCCTACTTGTCTTTCGGCTGAGCTCTTTGTTCCTCTGCTGTACCTGTGCAGGCAACCCATCTGCAAATCTGAGGCTGCCCAAGGGTCAGTCAGGCCACCATCTTCTTGCCACACATGCAACAGAGAACTCCAGGCAACATTTGGGTCTCACCTCCACAGGGATAACTCTCCCAGCTCAAGTTTCCAGTCTCCCTTGTCATGGAAGCTCCAGCCCTCCAGCATCTATTACATGACCGGCCCCAAAGCCCGTAACACCCCGACGTAACAACTGCCATCATAACTGTCACTGCTTTGGTCCTTACTACTTGGCAGCCTGCCATTCGAAGCACTTCTCATAATAACTCATTTCCTCCTCACAACCCCATGACATAGGAAAACCATTATCCTCGTTTTACAAAAGGAGGGCACTGTGACATTAGCCCAATGTCATTTCATAGAGTGAGTGTGCATGAGCTAGATTCAAACCCAGGAATCCTGGCTGCGAAGTCCATGCTCCTACGATGCAACACTGCTCTGAAAGATGTGAAAAGAAGCTTATTACATAAATCCCAATTTCTCATCTTCTAGCCACTGAGGTGTTAAACCTTGCGTTGCCATAGCAGATGGCTGTGTAAAAAAAAGTGATTCCTCTCCTTTATGCTACCAAGTGCTAAGAACTCCTGATGGTTTCTTCTCTAAATGTCTCTCTTCTACTCTTCCTATCCTTTACCCTGGTCCCTATCTAAATATAGGTCTTGGTGACAGCATGTCTCCTAGCAGAGTGACAGCATCCATGCTAGAAGAAACCTGATATCCATTTCTTCCCTCTCCACCCCAGATTCCCAAACACCCAGACTGGTCTTTCAAAAATGCATTATTCACACATTCAGTCAAGACTTACTTTACAACTACATCAGTTCTATGTAAGAAGCAATCTGTCAAGTCTTTGTGAAACTGATTAAAAAGATATCCAACTGATACCTGTCAGGAAGATCAGAGCCTACAGGCTATTTGCCACTGGTCAGCCACTGTCCCTCCACCCCATAATTCAGCTCTCCATGATCTGCATCAAAGGTCCAAAACTGGCAACTCTTAGGCCAAATCCTCTAAAACACTTTTGGTTTGCACAAATGTGCTTTTAAAAATTATGACTGAGGGCTGGGTTGTGGCTCAGTGGTAAAGCATTTGCGTATGTGAGGCACTGGGTTAGATTCTCAGCACCACATTAAATAATAAATATATAAATAAAATAAAGGTATTGTGTTCCATCTAAAACTTAAAAAAAAATTTAAATTCTGATTGTAAAATTATGTAGCATGCAACCATTCTCTAGTTCTCGATAGACACCACCCACCTCCTTGTGTTTCCCATGGAGACTGAAGGAATAAAATCTCAACTCTCAATTAGCATTCAAAGGCCTTCACAATCTGGTGGACTCTGACCTTCCAGGCTATTACTCTATGTAGGGGTGGCTGCACAGGCAGATGACTCACTGGCTACCTGTTCCCCAATGTCCAGCTGTTCCTCCCCCTTGGGACTCAGTGGTTTCCCTGCCCACCTTTCCTCCTCCTCCTTTCCATACAAGTTTCCTTCTCCTCCAGGGGCTTCCCAGGGCCACCGCAGCCTGACCTGGCTTTTGAATCTCTGACACGCCCTCTATTATATGCTCATCTTGGTGCCTGATTACAGAGAAAACTCTCACCTTTCTCAACATGCTGCAAACTCCTACTGCAGAATGTCCGCAACTTATTTTACAGCACTTGTATTTTTATTTAAATGAAAGATTCATGCTTATAAGTTTAAGTGAAACAGAGGATGATGAAGAAGGGGTAAAGAAGTCACCCGAACTCCCACCACTCAGAAATAACTAAGATTACCCACTGACATTACGTTAACCTTGAGTATTTTTCTAGAAACATATGTATGTACAAATGGTGGAGAAATTATGGGAATAATTTATAACATGGGACCTGTGTTACTTTTTAAATAAAAACTTAAGGCTCAGTTTTATATTAATTTAAAGTAAGAGAAAGAAACTTAAATTGTCAACAGGAACTGACAACTTTCAAATAACTGTTCCTTCTCCATGTGATATAATAATTCCTTAAGGATCTAAGATTACCAAGACTGGGCTGGGATTGTAGCTTAGTGGCAGAGCGCTTGCCTAGCAGGTGTGAGGCCCTGGGTTCGATCCTCAGCACCACATAAAAATACATAAATAAAAATAAAGATATTGTGTCCAACTACACTAAAAAATATTAAAAAAAAAAAAGATTACCAAGACTATAAAAACACTTTAAGTTATTCTCTTAAGCTTTTAAACTGTAAGTTTCATTTTACATAGTAATAGCTCTCTACCAAAAAAGATTAAAATTAAAACTTTTTTTCATCTACCTCTCAATCCCACCTCCTGTATTTTGGAGAAATTACTATGTTTCTTTTTCTTTTTTGCTGAAGTTTTAATAATATGCAATCTGCTCTGCAGTTGTAACGACCATTGTGTAGTCTTAGTTCTGGAAATAAAATGGACTGAAACCTCACAAAAGACTTTTATTTGGGGTCTATACTTTTACTTCTATCTCAGTTGGCTAAATTTTATTAACTTGCCTTTTTAAGTAAGACTCTTTAGGGCTGGGGATATAGCTCAGCTGGTAGAGTGCTTGCCTTGCAAGCACAAGGCCCTGGGTTCAATCCCCAGTACTCCACACACACACAAATAAAGATTCTTAAATTCATTTGTGTTTAAGGATGTCTACCTATCACCTCTGAATCAGAGTGTCAACTTGGCTAGACACAATATTCTTTGTTCCAATTTTCACTGTTGTTTTTTAGCATGAGATGTTCCTGTGGAGAAGTTTGAGGCAGCCAAGCAAGCTTAAGTTTGTGTTTCCTGATTTTCCTGTCTTCACATCTCTTTACGCTTCAAATTCAGTTAATTTAAGTAGAATGTATGCATATCCATTTTTATATGTCAACCTTTCCTTGTGTACACAGTAGGCTCTTTTGATCTACAAACTTAGCTTCTGCCTCACTGCAGGAGAATTTTCTTCTATTATATCACAAATACTTTTCTAACCTTTAGAGAGAATATGATGATGATAGTCATAGGGACAAAGAAAGAAGGTGACTCAACAAGAGCATGCCCTAAAATAATGGATATTGGTACCAAATGGACAGAAGAGATCCTGATCTGGTTCTACTCTACTGCTGCTACCAAGGAGTTAATCCATTTTCTTAGGAATAGGTACCACAGGGAGACAAAGCTATATGGCTTCACTAAAAATTATTTTAGTAATCCCTACATATTGTTTAGAAGATAAAAGTTTCCGAAAACCCACACCAAATTCCCAATATTGATTCCAATATACTGAAAAGAAATACATTTCTTATATAAATATTTGCATCCTATACCCTAAACATATTATATTTATTTTAGTAAGAAAAATAATTTTAAAAAAGGAATACAGACCTCCACTGAAGGCATGTCCTGTTTCTCAGAACATACGTCTTCTTTAGAAGCTTTGTGAATCTTCTTTTCTGAAGGTGACTTTGCGTCGACCTTTTTCAAAGTTTCACAAGTGTCTACTTCATTCTTGACAGGCACTTGCTGGTTATTCCCTTGAATAAATAAAAACAATTCAATTTCTTGCTAAATTTTTCCATTCATATTCCTTTTTCCTATATCAAGCCATCTCATTTGGTTTAATGACTTTTAGGCTTAAAGATTATTTTTGACATCCATGATGCTCCAGAAACTAATTTTGTTTATAAGTAAAAATGCATTTAAATTAAGAGTTCTACAATCATTAAAAGAAGTCTAGGAAACAGGCATATGGAGGGGGGAATCAATATTCACAGCAGCATCATTATATAATAGACAAAAGATAGAAACAACCCAAATATTCACTGATGGATGAGTGTGGGGGGGTGCCGCATACACATAAGGAAAAACTATTCAGCCTGATTAATCACCTACAGTGAGTACATTTAGCATACTGAACTGAACAGCTGGAATTGTTAGGATGATTTAAAAAAAAAAAAAGATCAAAATTCTTATATAATACTACAACATGGAGGAACCTTGAAGACATCATGCTAAGTGAAATATGCCAGTCACAAAAAGACTAATGCTTCCTGATTCCACTTGTAAAAGGGATCCAGCATCATCCATCCACCATAAAGGGATAGAAAGTAGAATGCTGGTTCCCAGCATTGGGAAGGGAGTAATGGGTGTTACTTAGAAGCACAGAGTTACTGTTTGGGATGATGAAAAAGTACTGAAAATGGACAGTTCACATGCACAGCAACGTGAGTATAGTTAATGTCACTGAATTTTATAATTAAAAACAGTTAAAGTGCCGGGCGTGGTGGTACATGCCTATAATCCCAGCAGCTCAGGAGGCTGAGGCAGGGAAATCACGACTTCAAAGCCAGCCTCAGAAAAAGTGGGGCACTAAGCAACTCAATAAGACCTTGTCTCTAAATAAAACATAAAATAGGGCTGTCGATGTGGCTTAGTGGCCATGTGCCCTTGAGTTCAATCCCTAGCACCCTCCCCCCCCCAAAAAAAAATAGTTAAAGTGGGAAATTTTATGATCTATACATATATCTCAATCACATTTTTGGGGTGACACAAGAAAAGAACTGGGTTCTCCACCACTAATTAGAATATAATGAGACTAAATGCCATGTGAGTAGTCAAGAGTTGCAGTTTCTTTGTTTGTAACAGGAACACAGCATCCCCTTTCCTGTCTGTGTACATGTATACAGATAGAAGCATAAAGCATCACCACCCAAGGACACCTGTCATTTCACGGAAGGCCCTCTCCCTGGGCAAGTGAATAGCACCCACAGACCAAGCAAGGAACCAACAGTAGGTGAATGATCCAGAAGTGGGATGTGCTGGTGAGAACCTTACCTGAAAGCATGCCTTTTCCATTTGCAGCGGGTGTGCTGGGGATGGAACCCAGAGCCTCATACATGCTAGTATGTCACTGAACTACACCTCCAGCCATTTTTCTTTTAGGTGACTTAATAGGTAAACTATTTTTATCCCTCAATTCACAATGAAGGCACAACTCCACAGCAACTGGCTTCAGTTTTATAATTTAAAACAAAGTATTTCATTGCCTTCTATCCCCCCCACCCCGCCCTTAATGATATCTCAAAAATCTGAGAAAGTTCAGATGGCCACAGCAGGCCCTGGCAGAATGGAAGCCTGACCAGACAGTGGAACCTGAGGGGTGGGGGCGGGGGGGGGGGCAAATTTCTCTACTCACAAGATGAAAGGAGCAGTTGAGTCCCCTCAGATTCTGACACTACAAATGAAACTCAAAGATACACAGATTTTTTTTTTTAAAATAACACAAAGTAAGCATACTTTTTCTGTTAACTCAAAGTGACATAAATATCAAGTAACTATAAAAACAATGGCCAAGCAAACGGCACATACTGTGAAAAGGGACACGGGTTTTTATAGTTTAAGCACAAAAAGTTAATTTGGCGTTACAGTCTTTAAATGTTGCAAGGAATACATGCGTATACAAAATGAGTCTTGTGGCTAAACTCATTACATAAAATATAACAGAATGTTCACGCCTTTGGCTATGAAGAGACCCTGACAGAGTCCAAAGGCAAATCTGACCACTGTCAATAGCTGGCAGTAAATTTTAACAGCAGGGTTCAAAAAGATTCTGAATCAGAGGCAATTAAGGAACTCTACAAGGAATTTCTGTCCCCACAGGATGGACAGTCAACCATATGCCAAGGGGTTGAGATCTATCTTCTTTACAGGACACAGGGGACACAGCTTTTGGGTCCCCTTGTAAGCTGTACATTTTGAAGCAAGCATGCGACTGCAGCCCTGCAGAAACATTACCACTCCCCCGTCTCACAGGTGGCAAAAGTAAAAGTCATTCTTGTGCCAAATGATGTCTAAAATGTAATTCCTTCTACAACATAAACTGGCTGTTAGACCTCCACAAAGGAAAACATCCACCGCTGTGAACCAGTCACAGGGACAGCCAAAAGCAAGGGAACTCTGGATCCTGGGAGCCAAGAGTCTGAGACAGAACACAGATATTCTCCTCTGAAGAATGAACCACTGCTTTCCTAGCCTCTTATTTCATGAGCAAATAGTTTTCCTGAAGTTTTCTTCATGTCAAGAACATAGCACCTAAAGTATTAATCGCCAAAGTTTCTTAAGAAGGACCCGAATTTAACAGCCAAAACTAAACCACCCCCAAAGAAAAGTGGTAAAGCCGAGATTTTTAGAAAATTAACAATGCTTTCTGTGGGGCTAAGAATCAGGATGAACAGTAAGATGAATGCTAATCGCAAGTTCTTTGGCGATTGAAAAAGTCTACCAAAATAATATTCAAGAATATGAAACTACTGAGTATACACTTTTAAAAGGAGCCAATCCAAGTCTTCCTATTAAGCTTGCAATATTCCCATTACCTCACAGCAAGTGTTTTTGCTACAGTTAAAAATCAAAGACAAATGAGAAAAACAACAATAAAAAAGGGAGCAGGAACAAACTTTGGAAGGTGACAGATGTTTATGGACTTCATGGTGGTGGCGATTTCAAGGACGAATGCTTATTCCCAAGCCCATCAAGATGTACACATAAGGGCTGGGAAAGCAGCTAAGTGGTACAGCAGCCCCCCCCCCCCCCCCCCCCGCTGACGATATATACATTAAATATGCAGAACTTTTTATACGTCAATCATTTTTTTAAAAAGTGATTGAAACAAAAGCAAATGGAAAAACAAGAAATGTGAATTAGCCAGCACCTTGCTTCAAGTTTTGCTATCTAAAATCTAATCATCTTATATATTCTGAATAATGGATCTCATCATTCAGAATGATTAGATGATTCCAATGATTCAGAATGATTCTAAGCTAATCATATATTCTCCAATAATGGATCTCCAATAACTTGAACAGATCTTCAAGTTATTAGTATCTGTAAATAAGAAAGAACATCTTTTGTGATTTCTGCAAATATAGTTATTTCGAAATTTTGGGGGTGTCCATTTCAGTAAGAACTTTCAGATACTGTTAATTCCAAGGCATTAGTAACTGGAAAAGTCTACTGTCCTTTACAGAATTATAAGAAAAAAGCAATGTGGTAATCTGCTAACTATTTCTCTTTGGTAATGCTGAGACCAAGAAGCAGCCTAACTTTAGCCATAATTCTAAATCTATAGTATTTGAATCATATAATTAAAAATCAAAGCTATAAATATTTGAAAAGATATATTATTTCAAAAGATCATTTACATTACATATAGAGCCTCACCCTGTGAGATGATCAAGAGATTCTGGAACATGTAACAAACCTTTGAAGATTTTAGCTGTTTATCATGCTTGACAGGTTAATGCCAAAAAGAAAAAGAAAAAAAAATAGTATGGGAAAACAGAGCCCAGCAAAATCTGTCCACAGCCTTCACTTCTATCAGGCATTTATATTTACCATGTACTACAGGCCCCTCAGGGGAAGGCAGGGGGAAGGCATAGGCACCCAACGAGACAGGTCTTCTGCTATCCAGAAAACACTGTTTCTCAAAAAAGAAAAATAAAGTCAGAACCATTAATATAGAAGCTGGAACATTTTCTTCTTTGAGGGGGGAGGGAGCCACAAAATGGGTGGTACAATTCTCCCAAGGTCCCCAGGAGTTCTGATGGGTTAAGAAAATCACTTAAGATACTCTTAAGACAAAGGATTTGCTCCACCTCTTTCCCAAAAGCAATCTTAAACCACTAAAATTGCTTCTGCAGAAAAGTCTTACAACCTGGAAGAAATGGATAAAAATGTGGCAAGCACATTAACCAGTTTCAACAGAGTGAGTGGAAGTTCACAGTTCTGTTGAACAACACTGTAAAACAGATGAAATCGGAACTTAGGATCCTCAACCATTAGGTCAGGTAAGTTCCAAAAACCAAAACTCTTTTCCTCAGATTCTAGAAAGGATCCGAGTTGGAAATGACAGGCTTTCCACAAAGTAAAATACTTCCCAAAGTAAAAAAAGAAGTAACGCCCAAGGCTGGAATTGAAACGCAGAAGGTTCTCGTATATACAGTTCTCTCATTCCTGAGCAACCTGCACACACTATGTTTTCCACAGCCACTAGATGACCCTTTACCATCTGCTGAGTTACACTGCTCTCCTTCCAATTTTGACAAAGGAACCACAAGCCCTTAATATTACTAAGAAACTACAAATTCTACCTTCCAACTGCTAATTATCTTCACCTAGATTTCTCAGTCCATATTCATTTTTAACTTGTCACAGTTTTTATACTATAAATTGATGGCAGGCTATCTGTACATTTTTTTTTTAGCATTTTGATATTTTCCTAGAATAGTGTTGCAAAAATAAAACAACAAAATATAGTTGTTCTGAAGTATCCATAAGGGATTGGTTCCAGAATCCTCTCAGGTAACAAACTCCAAGGATGCTCAAGTCCTTCATATAAAATACCACATAATTTATGCATGTCCTCCCACATAACTTAAATCACCTTTGGATTATCTACAACAACATAATACAATGTAAATGCTACATAGATGTTATATGCATTGTTTAGGGAACAATGACAAGAAAAAAAAGTGTATGAATTCAGTACAGATGCCATATTTTTGACTTTAAGTATTTTCAGTCCCTGGTAGGTTGACTGTGAATGTGGTTAAATCCTTTAATGTAGAACCCACAGATGCAGAAGGCAGACTTCACTGTCCATGTCCATGAATAAAACTTCCCTATGAGGATTCTCCTGCTGACACATTAATTCTATAGAAAAATACAGGCCTGTGAATTAGCACCTTCGGATCTTTATTTATTTATTATTATTTTTTTACTTTATATGTGGTGCTGAGAATCGAACCCAGTGTCTCACACATGCTAGGCAAGCACTCTGTCACTGCACTATGACCCCAGCCCGTGAACTAGCACCTCTGAATTTGGTGGTCTGAACACAGCGGAAAGCCAAAATATTCATCATCAACACTTACATGGTCTGATCTATCATCATCATGATACCACTCAACATGCTGCGGATTGAACCCAAAAAACAGATTAAAAGATTCTTGAAGTGGGAGAAATTTTTCATTTCAAACATTATAAACATACTAGTAATCCACACAGGAAGGATTCTGGGCAGGTTTGCTACCCACAATGATATAGGCAAATCCTACGTCTGTGGACTTTTGAATGAAACTTACTCACACCTACTGAAATGTTGTTATGCGTGGTAAATGTGGCTCAACTATTGGCATTAAATACAGAGTACCAGGCAGAAGGACCTTAAAGCACAGAGCAAATTCTCTGATCCACTCTGGCACTACATTTCATCCATTTCAAAGAACTGATGTAGCAGAAGGTCCCTCCTGGCCATCTAATAAGCAGGCATTAGCCTCCTGGAGGGCGATTCTCTCATACGACTATTATTTCAAGTGCGCACAGTCAGCCCACGCCAAAGACTGTACTCAGGCCCACATGACTCAGAGAACAAGGAAGAGGCCCATGAGGACTCACTCCACTACCTCACCTTTTCCCAAAGGTTTTGTGGTCTGTGCCCCAAGAGTGTGTGGGTCAGAAACAGTACAACAGGCACCACCCACCCACCATCAAGTACCTGCAGACAGTCATCCGGCTTGATTTTAAAGATCCGGTTAACTGCGTTATCTGGGGACAAACTCACACAGCAGGTGGACACAGTGTGGACCCTTGCAGACACGTGCCCCCTTCACATGTCCACCCTGCTGCCAGGGGAGACAGGACCAGCTGGTCGGAACCAGGTGCTGAGAATGCCCGTTCAGCGGCCCAAAGTACATCCCGCCCACAGGACTCCAACTTCCTTTTACATTAGGAGTGTCCTTTTACGAAACATTCAAAACTCAATTTGAGCTTTCTTTAACTAAATACATAAAGCTTGTGAGAATTAGTCCATCCATGACCTTTCTGTACCTTCTACATCACTGAATAGTAAAAAATATGAAGGTATCACTATGGTGTGAACATGAGGTGTCCTCCAAAGGCCCACGTGTTAAAGGCTTGGTCCCGGGTTTAGCACCACTGGGAGGTGGGGGAACCTTTAGGAAGTGAGGCTCAGTGGAAGGGCCTCTGGCCATCGGGAACATGCCATCAAAGGCGATTATGGGACCCCAGTATCTTCCTCGCTTCTTGGCTCATGATATGAGCAACTCCTCTGATGAGCACTCCCCATCACTGGCACCTCCACTACAGACCTCACTAGAGACCTCACTAGAGACCTCACTAGAGACCCAAAGCAACGGCGACATCTGATCTTGAACTAGAACCTCCAAAATCATGAGCTCAATAAATCTTCACTAAGTTAATTGCCTTAGGTATCTCACTGCAATCACATGAAGCTGGCTAACACGATTATTTGTATTTAGATGTTTCAAATTAAGACCAAAGGCAACGGAGTTTTTTCCAACAGGTACAAGAATGTGTACATTAAAATGGTCAGATGGAGGAAGAGACGGGGAAGAGAAAGAGAAGAAGGGAAGAGAGGGGAGAGGACACAGGCCCTTCTGCCACGGGACCAAGGGATCAGCTCAGGTGTGATGCCAACATTAACGTGGTTGAGCTTAGCTGTACTTCCACTAACTGTATTT
This sequence comes from Ictidomys tridecemlineatus, assembly GCF_052094955.1. Taxonomy (NCBI): domain Eukaryota; kingdom Metazoa; phylum Chordata; class Mammalia; order Rodentia; family Sciuridae; genus Ictidomys; species Ictidomys tridecemlineatus. The sequence continues at coordinate 121,789,332 of NC_135485.1, forward strand.
GCTACATGAGAACACTTGTCTTCTTTTAACAGATGGGTGCTCTCCGAGAAGAACCAAGGACTAGGGACCATGACATAGTATCCATCAATCAATAAATGTTAGTTAGCTGGTTGGTTGGTGAGGTTCTGTTCAGTCGGAAACACTGCAGGGACTAATTAATTTTTGCAAACAGTCTGAGAAGCTAAAAACAAACCATTAGAAAAAGGCGTCCATATCCTCCCAACAGTAAAATTCGACATTCACACCCCTCTGAACTTCTGAACTACAATTAAACCTCCTAGCCACAACGTTCTAAAACCTGGGTGCCTTGTCTTAAAACTCTGCATTTCACAAGTCACATTTCAACATTTACATGACGTAGGAACTAGAACACTCGGCATCCACCATTAAAACTCAAGGTCACAGGTGAGAACGAATCCCATCCCGAAGGATGAGGGGGCAAAATGGAGAGAAGAAACGAGGAGGAAGGAAAGATTACCATTATGCTTCTTGGACATTTCTGGCAAGTCTGACTGGTGGAACTGAGGTGAGTTTCTTGGCAAAGGATTTTCAGGTAGTTTCTTAGCGGTCTTCAGGGGACAGAGCTCTCGTTCCTTGAGCTCGACTATGTTCTCTGAAGTTTTAATGTCAGTTTCCTTAGGAAACATACATGTCTGTATTCCCTCCTTCAGACTACATTCTGAAGAAGTATTATTGACAACAATTGTGTTTTTCAGTGTGTTTTCCTCTTTATTCAATAAGTTTTTGGGGAGGGTTAAATTCTTCTGCAGGTTGACACTCATGCCATTGGCATAGTTGAGGCTGACCCAGTTCTCACCCATGACATTGGTGCAAATGTCCTCTTTAGCAGCAGACAGGGAGCCTCCCAGGGTCAAAGTCTGTTTCTCCTCAGTAGCAGGGCTGGCACTGCTGGCCAGGGATGCGCTGGTTTTGTGTTTACTGTAGTACACTGAGCACTTATGCTTCTTCTGAGAGTGACCGTAGGTGGCCGGGCTCCTCTTGGCAGCATTCTGGACCCTGTTGGGCGGGGTGCTCACTGGAAGGCAGCTTTTCCCTCTGCCTTTATCAGAAGGGCCGTACGTGTCGAGAAAGTTCTTGCAATTGCTTCTGAATTTAAGACGAAAGACATTTAACATAAAGGCAAACCAGATAAAACCATACTTCCCTGTTTCTGCACCACGAGACGGAGGAGGCAACCATGCAGGTACGCATGTATTAAGGAGCTCTACCTCCCCTTTGCCTTGGGCCTGTGGGGTTTCTGCCCCGATGACGCCCATGAACTAGGCCCTTACGTGAAAATTACCTAAGAAAGGAAAGGGTGCAGCTGTTCATACCATGACCCAAAGAAAGCAAAATTGGAATTGAATTCACATTACCTTCAAATAAAATCACAAGTGAGCAGTAAGAGAGGTGGGATCAACCCTCCCCAGCGCGCACGTGCACGCGCGCGCGCACACACACACACACACACACACACACACACACAAACAAGGGTTCTTACTTGTGAGAATGGGAGCTGATTACATCCACTGGCCCGCTGTTCTGATGTGAGGAGGAGCTGGCATTTTGCCTCTGTCTTGTTTTCATGAATTCCATAAGAATGTACTGTGCTTGCTGGAAGGCTATTAGAATCACACCTAACAGAGACAAACTGAGAAAGCAACATGACATTCATTACTGCGCGGTTCCGAATTGCATTTAAAAGACCAGTTTAGTTTTAAGCTGGATGTGGTGCTAAGTGCTGGTAGTCCCAGCTACACGCAAGGCTACACGCAGGACAATCACTTGAAAGTACCCAGGAGTTTGAGGCCAGCCTGGGCAATACAGCAAGACCCCATGTTTAAAAGGAAGGTGGGGAGTGAAAGACTAGTTTTATTATAGAAGGATGATGAATAATCGACGGGACAAAATGGTATTCAAATATCAAGAAACATCACAATATCTGATGTTTCTTAACAGTAAAAATGTGTAAATTTATATAAGGCTGACATGACAGTTCAATTTTAAGCATTATTCTAGGATAAAATCACTTCAAAAGGGTCTTTTGGGTCTTATAATCTCAAATTGTCACTGTGCTGAGCTAATAAGCATTCAGATATTCCACAATGACTGCCAGTGAACATATATGGAGCATGACTATTACGTTGTAAGACCTATGAATCTCTTACAGTTTATTATCTGAAAGCTTACTGGTTATGACCCTGTCTACCTCATGCACATCAGAGTTCTTGAAGCAAGAAAAAGATCACTCAATTCCTATGCTTTGACTGCACTTGGGCAACCTGTATCTTCATGCAGCTGCCCTACAACTTCACTGCTCAGTGAGGGAAGAACAGCGGAGAAGGTGGTGGTCTACCTGACAAAGAAGACCGTGAGCCTCCAAAATGACTCCTCCCAGCTGGGTCCTGGAACCACATCTGCACACAAGGGCAAGAGGTGATGGGGCAGGGTCACATTGAGAGTGAAGTGGAATTCCAAGTCTGCTGCAGTTACAAGTGTCAGCTCACGAATGACCCAGGAAGAGGTAAAGTCCGGCGTAAACCTGATAACAAGTAATTCTCCTTTATGAACTTGTAATGGTTTTAATTTTAATCATAAAGTAAAAAAAAAAAAAAATCTCAGAAAATTTCTTACTTTTATAAAACAAATACTTAGCCTAAATCCAACTTAAGAAGTCATAATAATGGAAAAAGTTCACCCCACCCTGTCTCCAGTGTTAAATTCCCACAAAAATGAGATGAAGTTAAAACCCAGCACTTACACAATGCTGATATCACGGGATGTGTTTGGGTTCAGGGAAAACTGATGACAGTCTAGCACTTCGAAGCCATAACCTTGACAATTATATCCATTGATTTTCAGTGAAGACACAGTTATAGGAAGAGGCCCGATATTCTCGACTTTAAAGTTCTTTGTAATAGATAAAATCTGCTTGCTGTCTTTAAGTTCTGATGAAGACAAAAGTTTTATTTCATGTATATGAACAGTGAAATGTATTTAAAATAATTTACTGAATTATTAAATTTAAATGAATTATTAATTAAAATGTGAGAAAAGTCCAACATAAGCTCCAAGTACAATTTTTTATTTTTAGAATCAGAGTTTCTGATCCTGTTATATCTAGGTTCTGTTAATGTAACCAGGATACAATGGAAAATGTTTTTTAAGTTGAACATTTAGCCTAGGTGCCTACATAATTATTAAAAGATTAAGGTTAAAGGTTTATTCTTCTCAGAGCCAAATAGTGTGTATTTACCTCTAGCCATCATGTACCTTGTGTGCCCTGTGATTTTCATTCACACTGAACCCATAGTAAGAGCACATAACATGTGTTTTGTGTAAATTCATCCATTACTAGAAATAGTGAGAACACAATATTAACATGTAATTAAGCCTTTACAAATAAATGAGAGCATATTTTATATATGGAGTTTGAAGAAGTCACAAATTTTAAATAGGGACTATAAATTATCAAGTCTCTTCCACATAAGGACTAATATTTAACTGGATCCATCACTTTTCTATCACTCCTTAATTTAATCACTCGGAGTCAACTCTAAATTACTGAGCAAATGAAAAAATGAATACTTTCAAGGAGAATTTTGAAAACGAAATTGCTAGCAAACCTTTCTGAAGTCAGTGCTCACTTGTAAAACAGTTTTCTTAAAGAAAACAATTCTAATTGAGCAGTGGTAGTGCCAGAAATTATCCAATAGTTTCATCAACCAGATTTCTCTGTAGAAAAGACTGCTACAACTAAAATGCTTTTAGTCTTTTCAAACTTTAAAAAAGTTAATAGGAAAACAATTTACCAGAAACACTTTACATCTACTATTTGTTTGATATCTGTTTTAGTTATTCAGGAAGTCCTCAAAATAAACATAAATGGCTTTAAGGCATTTAACTTAAATGAGTAATTTAGAAATTTCTAGGGCAAATGTCAATATATTTCTTTTCTGGGGGATGCTGAAGATTTAAATATAGGACCTCACTCATACTAAGCTCGTGTCCTGCCACTGAGCTATATGCCTACCCCCTAATATATTCCTAAATAAGCATAGTCTAATATAATAGCCATTAAACACAGGTAGCTAGTCAAACAATTTGAATAAATTTTAAACTACCAGGCATGGTGGCACATGCCTATAATCTCAGCAATTCAGGAGACTGAGGCAGGAGGACTGCCAAGTTCAGGGCCAGCCTCAGGAACTTAGCAAGACTCTGTCTCAAAATAAAAAACTAAAAGGACTGAGAATATAGCTCAGTGGCAAAGTGCCCTGGGTTCAATCCCCAGTACCAAAAATATAATAATAAATTCAAAACTAACTTTGTCAGTCACAGGAGTCATATTTTACTTTTACATGTTTCTTCTCTTTTTGAAAGGAATAGTATTTGTTCAAGCGTAAAGAACAGGAACAGAACTCTTACAGGGGCAAGAGGAGCCCCCCAACAGGGATTGCCCCACGAGCTATATTTTAGGGGCTCATTAACCACATGTGGTCAGTGGCTACTATGTTGAATGACACATATGATTGTGATATCCATTTGTTACTATGGTTTCTGGCTTATAACATCCCTGCTCAAGGAAGGTCAGAGAAATTAGAATTTCTCTTCCCTAAGGCATAGATCTTCCCTATCTTTCGGTCTCTGACCTGGCCAAAAGGAAAAGCACTCTCTAATTTATCCTTATCCAACAGTAGGTCCTAAGACCCTCCTCATTCCGGAGGGGTCCTGAGGAGTGCTGAGCCGAGAGGCCACGAAGCAGCTGAGCACACAGACCTTACTGGCCTTCCCCACTAAGCCCACTGACGAGGTCATATCCTTTTTGTCTAAGCAAATTTTGACACCAGTGTCCATGCTTCAATCACGGACGTGCAACAGAGTCTCCACAAAAACACAGGGTTTGGGGAGCTTCTGGATAGCTGAACACAGGCGATGGGGAAGAGAATGAGCAACATACATGTCAGGAGGGCAAGGCACCCCAACTACACAGGGACAGAAGTTCCTGCACTCAGGACCCCTCCACACCCCCCGCTCTAAGTATCTCTTCAACTGGCTGCTCTGCCTATATACTTTAAAAACTCCTTTATCACCAACAGCATGGCACTTCCTTGAGTTCTGGGACACACTCTAGCAAGTTAATCTAACCTGAGGAGGGTGTTGTGGGAACCCCAACTGTGGCCAGGCATGTAGAAGCTCCTGAGGCCTGGTCCTGGGGTCTAAAGTAGGGAGTGTCTTGGGAGCTGAGCCCTCAACCTGTGTGATCGGACGCCATCTGATGCAGAATGCTTGCTTGCTGGAGCAGAGAAACCCCACACCTTCTGAGGTCACAGGAGTGACCTGTGGTGGGAACATATGGCAAGAGCCACTGAATTTGAGCTGGTTTTTCCTTCCCTTTCTCCAGCAACCCAGACACAGAATATTCCCATCATCAGGAAAAGTTCTGTTGGTTCTCTCCACTCATCACTGGTCTGATTCTCTTTAGCGAAATTAACAGCCTCATATGTGTATCTTAGCAAATGAAAAATGAACCACATAAAAATAAAAATGTTGTGTCCACTGAAAAACTAAAAAATAAATATTAAAAAATTCTCTAAAAAAAAATTTGAACCTATACTGTTAATTAAACAATATTACTTAAATAACACACTCTTTTCCGCATTCTGTATCTGTTACTTAAGTTGAATACCTCTCATAGCTATTATTTAAGCTAAATATCTGAAGCTACTATTTTGACCTAGGGTACCAGCCTACATATGCTCAAATGTTGGCCTGAATGAATTTACTACACATTTTAAAAATAATCTTCCTATAGCATCCTTTCACTCTCGGCTTTAACACCAGGCCTCCCATCAGACAGCCAAGCATGTGCACTCACGTCGGCGACAGTCCATCAGCGTGGACTCGGGCACCTTAAATCGAAGTGAACCCCCTGCGCCAGGAAGCCTTCCGCCCACTTTCAGTAGTTCTCTTGCTCCGAATCCTTCCACACCAATTATGTCAATAACAGTCAAGTTATTCCTACAGCGAAAGGAGATAAAATTAAAAGGGATTACCTCCCTGTTACCAGGTACAGTGCACTCAAAAAGAATCAACTTAAAGAGCATGGCACCTCCTGCCATCCAACAGAATAAGGGTGGCCACAGGCACAGGAAGCGGCCCAGGGCAGCAGCATCCACAAAGCTGACCACAGCAGGAGTTGGTGAGCAATCATGACTGCTCTCTAGCCACTGGCCACAAATGGAACCTCAGATTTTTTTAATAATAGGCACCAGAGTGGTGATCAGATACCAAAGAGAAATAAATTAGTAGACACAAGTAGTAATAAGTTTAGACAAAATAATGAAAACTATTTACAGGGTGAATTGGGATATTTCATAGTAATTGTGACAAAAAGACATTCTGCCTTAGGGATGAGTCTAAAATAATAAGATGCTATTGTTTCTTTTTATTCCAAGATTTAAGATTTTACCCCACAAACAGCATACATCCAAGTCAAATTCTTATCAAATAGCATTTTCATTAATTGAAACCCTGATTTCTAGGATGAAAAAAATCAAGTGAAAATGATGTTTAAATGATACATACTAAACTGAAAGCCAATATAATGTAGATGCCACAGAAACAAGAAATTGTTTTATTTTTCTAATTATACAAAATAACACTGAAATATCTCAACAAATATTTAACCACTTAAAAGGCTTAAAGTGATGAGGCCTTAGATGATGGATAATATTAATGGAAAAATATTTTGTCTATCAATACAGAAACCACCCAAAGTGAAAGAACTGCTATTAAAAATTTAGACTTTCTTTTTGAGTCTAAGACAGTGAAGTTTATCTCCGCACATCCTATGACCTTAGCTCTTCAACACAAATAAGTTTAAAGCTGTCAAAAGTTGGGGCTGGGGATGTGGCTCAAGCGGTAGCCCGCTCGCCTGGCATGCGTGCGGCCAGGGTTTGATCCTCAGCACCACATACAAACAACGATGTTGTGTCCGCCAATAACTAAAAAATAAATATTTAAAAAATTCTCTCTCTCTCTCTCTTTCTCTCTCCATCACTCTCTCTTTAAAAAAAAAAAGCTGTCATAAGTCAACAGGGCATTAAGGAATCCTAGTTAAAAGGCTTAAAAGAACAAATTCTTAAAGTTTATTTTAGCACACTTTCTTTTTGGTAATGTTCACTTGTAGAAGAACAAACTTTAAGTGAAGTTATAAGAATTTTTTTTTTTTTTGGCCAGTTGATCTGATACTAGAAAACTTTTTAAAAATCACTAAAATGTTGTTTATTAAAAATGCCATTTGTGTTCGGCTTATCACCAATGCAGAGAGCTTCAACAGAGGTCTGTTATTTACTGTATATATATATATATATTTTTTTTTTTTTAAGATAGAGTGAGAGAGGGGAGAGGGGGAGAGAGAGAGAGAATTTTTTTAATATCGGCGGACACAACATCTTTGTTGGTATGTGGTGCTGAGGATCGAACCCGGGCCGCACGCATGCCAGGCAAGCGTGCTACCGCTTGAGCCACATCCCCAGCCCTACTGTATATTTTTGAAAGAAGACTCTCAGAAAGACTACCTAAAGATGAAAAAAAAAATTAAGTTGAAACTGATTTAGCTGCTTAAATCACTTTGCATTTAGAAGACGGAACAAGAGCTAAGAGCATAAGGAAAACATGTCTTGAAGTGATTTATGCTCAAATACTGTTCAAGGAAAAGACAAAGGGCAAAATTTCAATTATTTTTCTATGCTAAGGACAGAGCAGTCTATCAGTGTGCACGTGTATGTGTGTGAGCTCTGCACTGGGCGAGGTGCTGAGTAAAGTGCAGTAACCCGTTGTAGGCATGAGACACACTCTCTATTAGGAGAGGGCAACCGAGGTACCTCGATGCCCCTCTCCTCTGCAGCTTTCTATCCTGCAGCACAATCTCCTCACTACAGAATGCCTGAGAAGTGCATGTCAACCACTAGAGAGATTGAGACAGATTGTGACAGGGACACACCTACCGGATCAGTATGAGTGAGGTAACTTTTCCATAGTCAGCTGGGGTGAAGACTACACCAACCCTTTTCATTTCCAAAGGCTGCAAGTGCAAGTGGAGGGTGCCAGACCTGGGTTCCTCAGAATGCACACCCTGCAGATTACCAACAACACAATTAAACCACTCGGTTGTCCACGGAGCAAGTGTCCATGTTGATTAAGTGCATTGTGGGGTATAAACATGGCGGCTTTTGTTTTAACTTCCAGATCTGACCAATCTCATCAACTTTGTGTGCCTGTGGCGGGTAGGGGTGCTGGGGGATGAACCCAGGACATCACATATTACACGGGATAGGCCAGGGCTCTACCGCTAAGCTCTACTCCAAGGCCCTCATCCACCTATCTGAACTTGTTTATCCTGATGCCTTCACATGATAAAATGTTCCTAAGCTGATAGGCAGAGGCTGCAGGGCAATCTGAAACCAATGCTGGGAAGGGGATCTGCTTCCTGGCTTGGATGGGAGTTGAGGTTAGAAGTCCTTCATACAGAGATGTTTCAAATGGAAAACATCAATCAGAAAACTGACCAGAATGTCTCTGCCCAAATATGTCTTTGCCCGAGCAATATGAAAAGACCACCCACCCTCTGCTGGACAACCCTAAGATACCTTTAAATACTGTATTTAAGTTTATATAAAGAAACCATCTTTTTTTTATATTCAGTCTCTCCAGTCAAGAGAAAGATCTTTATTTCTTCACATCCTCCTCTACTCTGGATTCTCCAAGATTTCTTTCTCTGAAAAATCTCATGTTCTAAATTGTAATATTTGAGATTTACTTCTTTATCTTCCTGCTGCCTTCTCGCTAGAAACTATTTTTTAGAGCTGTCGTCCTACAAGCTGCAGGAGTATTTCTGTTTCCTATGTTTTCAACTTTTAAACTTGTGGAACTCTTCAAGTCTTGCTCTCACGTCCCATGCTATCTGAAAAGAATAAATGGTGACGGTATTTGATTCATTCATTAGAACTATGAACTCCAGGGAGCAGAAAATCCTGCTTCATACGTAGAATTAAAACACTGAACAAAAATGTTGCCAATTTCTGGTATTAAATTTATAGTAATTATAACACCATTTAATTAAATGTTTGGGTTTTTTTGGGATAGGTGCACACCAAGTATTGGACTACTTAAGAAAATGTAAAAATACCAAACAATCTATTTTACAAAGCTTACTGGAAATCTTGAAACATGAAAGATGAGGCTCAGAGAGGTTAAATAATTTGTCCAAGCAAGGTTACACAGGTGAAGCATGGAAAAACCGGGATTCGAAACTTTCAGTGTCCAATTCCACATACTCAACCCATTAAATCCCAGGATCCTATATATAAAACACCCATAAAAACTTGCTCAATTTAGGTTTTTATGTGTCCTATACATAGGACAATGGGACATAATGAAGTTGATCAAAAGGACTGTATTTCTAAAGTAAACCAACAAAATTACAATGTTAAGAATCTTTCTCTACCCTACAAAGAGTTTTAACAATTTTTATTAAAATTGAGTATCTTCACAGCACTGATAACTTATTATATTGTCAAAAAGAATATTAACAGTGGTCAAAATTTTCCTTATTGCAAAAGTGTGACATTCTTTTTTTTTTTTTTGCTACAGTGATTGAACTCAGTAGCACTTTACCACTGAGCTCCACCCCCAGTCCTTTTTAATTTTCATTTTGAGACAGGGTCTTACTAAGTTGCTGAGGGTTTCAATGAGTTGCTGAAGCTGGCCTCAAACCTGTGATCCTCCTGCCTCAGCCTCCCAAGTTGCTACAGAGTGCATGCCCCGCAGCAAGGTATGATATTCTCAGGAAAAATCTACACAGGTTTTTCCAAATGAGCTATATTATGCGTTCAAATATAACTAGAATATTCAGATATAAAAGAAAATGGCCTCATTTTTTCAATTTCAAACTACATATAATTTAATACCAGTATGGCAAAACATCTCTTAGTATTTTGGGCTAACTGCCCCCCATACTCTAGATACTGCCTGGTAGAAAATGTCAGGAACCCTGGGCTTCCGAAGGAGATCAAAACCACACCCCAGTGTAGGCTCCAACCCTTGCGGTGCTGCCTAGACCACTTCACATGCTTACTACTGTCAACAAGTCTCTGTCAAAAATCCACTTGGAAATCTGCTTTCATTTGTTTTGTTTGAACTCTCTGTGGTCCTCTTCCCATTACTCCAGTTAAGCTAGAGCAATAGTATACTTTTAAAGGGATAGAGAAGAAAAATAAGAAAATATCCAAAATATTAAATGTGCGTGTACCTCTATGTGTGTGCATTCTTTATAACAGATGCTCCCCTTTTGAATTGATTTCAAACATACAATATCTGTGAAACCAAGACTCAGCAATATGAGAACTACTGAATGAAAAATAAGAAATCAGGTTGCTGAGTCCCTACGTTCACAATGTCCTCGCCACGTGACATTTTTACTCCTAAGTATCTGAAAAGACCTCATGATTGCCCCTTAAGATGGAAAATCCCTTTATAAGTGAGATGAGAACCAAAGAAATTGGGTGACTTGCTATAAACATGAAGGATGACAGTAACAGAAGATTTTAAAAATGCATTTGCTTTTACCTTATCTTGCCCTAAAAAAAAAAAAAAGAATTAAGTGGGCCAAGGAATCTTACGAGATCATAAATTCTGGAGTCTCAAGTTTTATGGTTTTCTACATAGGTCTGACTCCATTGTTATTTCTTCATTCACATGCATCTAAATCATCAAAATGATTTACAGACTAACATGAATCTGACTCTAACTAGTTAATTGGAAAAACCTGCTATGCGTCTTTCATGCCTAGAGAATGAAAATAAGAAAGCCACACACAGTTCACACAGCCCTCTGAACACCAAAAGAGGGGCCACGTGCTTCTGTGGCCAGTTTGTCAACATTCTTTTTTCTACTGAAAATGCCATCCTACCCGGTAAGAGCAAGCTTTGGTGAGCTGGAATTCACCAGTTGTGAAATTAATCGTCTGCATATCAGTGCCAAACCTACAAAGCAAAAAAAAAAAAAAAAAAAATGTTTTTTTAAGTTTAAAATAGCATTGAGATCTGCCAATGAAGAATGAATACATAATACATGCTTATGCACATGCACATTTATACACAGGAATGCATGTGTGAGTGCATAAACAACTCATCCTGTCTTGACACTACCTGTCTCAGCCCTGCTTCCACACCCATCCATATCTGGTTTACTCCAAGTGCTCAATGAATCTTATTCAATGAGTGACTCTGACATGCTCCTTGGCAGTACAGAAACATATGGAGACAAAAGTGCTAAGTATAAAGCTGTTTATTTCTTCTCCAAATGGTTCATAGCTATGAAACCCAAAAGGAAGTGATTCTCAACCAAAGACAATTTTATCCCCACCCCAAAACATTTGGCAACGTCTGCAGACATTTTGGATGCTGTGGCTGGGGAAGCCCTTTAGGAGGTAGAAGCTGGAAAGCTGCTGAACAGCCTTCACTATACAAGACAGCTCTTCCCCCAACACACAAAGAATCATCTGCCCCAAAATGTCAACATTGCTGAAGTTGAGAAATCTGGGGACAATGGCACATCTTCCTAAATGAAAAGTTACTAACGGTCTACATAAAAGTGTGATTATGTGAAAACAAGATACATCAGGCATGAAAAAATACTATCATTCTCTTGTTTAACTCTAGAGTAGAATATACAAGAACACTAAATCTGTCTTTCTTTTTGTGGCACTACTGACTGAACCTTAGGCCTTGTGCATGCTAAGCAAACACTCTACTCCTCTCTGTACCCATGGCCCTCTTATTTTATTTTGAGTCAGGGTCTTGATAGTTGCCCAGGCTAGCCTGGAATTCCAGTCCTGCTGCCCTACCCTCCTGGGCAGCTGGGATTATGGATATGCCACTGACCCTGGCTTTAAACTCATTCCTGAATTAACCAAAGATCATCATGATTTAGAGTCTCAATTTTAGAAATATGCATAGAAAAGCATAACGATAAAGGTTCCCTAATTCAAAAATGCTCTGTGGGGCTATAGACCCAAGCCAGTGACAGGGAAGGTGCCAGGTAACACCCAGAGCCAGGAACATCCACTGAACACCTGCACCCAGGGCCAGGGCACCCCAGATACACAGGCTGATGGGTTCACAGTGTGTATGCCCAAATCCAGAGCCTGGGAGAAAGCAGCACAGGCCTTCCAACAATTCTGAGTCCTGAGGGTGTTTCCCAAACTGCCCACCAGAGGGTCTTCCTACCATTTGTGCAGCAGGCGTGCCGCAGCTTCGGGTTTAGGGTACAAGGAGAGAGGCAGGAGCTGCAGGGAGACTGGCAGCGAGGACGGGTTCCTCACCATAAAGTACTTCACCTAGACGCAAGGAGAGGAGGGTGAACACAGCGAGGGACACAGCATCCTCCCAAGACACTCCTGAATCTCATCGCAACTACTTACAGCTCCAACAGAGGGGCAGCTTAGAAAATCAACGGTCTGAACCCTTCGAGAAAATGTCCATGTGTGCGCGGGGCTGGAGCGCGGTGGCAGAGCACATGCCTAGCGCACCACATTAAAAAAAGAAACATACATAGAGGCATTCTGGCCACCTCCAACTACAAAAGTTTTGTTTTTTTCAATGTCCATGTGGGCTGAGGGTGTAGCTCCGTGGGAGAGCAAGAGCTCTGCACAGGACTGATCCCCAGCACCAAAGGGAAAAGAAGAGAAAAAAATGCTACATCATGAAAGGCAAAGACACGATGAGAATATCAGAAAGGACTCAGACTACCATGACAATGTGCTCATACCCTGGGGTCATCCTGAGCCAGGAGGTAGGAAAGTCACCATGAGTGGTGACAGTGAACTCCCTAGAGAAACTAGAATACAGACTGTACACTGGGTAACGTTAGGTTAATACTTCATTTTATAATTTTGATCATTATATTCTGGTTACATAAGAAAATACTTTTAGAGGGGGGCTCATGTCTCATCCTCTCAAATATGTACACGTGAAAAGGGAGAGGGAACGCAAACATTAAATACCGACTCATCTTGGGGAAGGGCCACTACTGGGAGGAGTTCTTGGTGCTATTCTTAGAACTTTTCTCTGGGGAGAAATGACTTCAAAACAAAAAGTGAAAAGGAAAAGCAAAAGCAGTCTTAGGTGGTCATCCCCGAGAACTCAACCAGCATCTACTAAGGTGTGCGCTCTACTCGGAGCATGTGTGAAGGCAGTTCCTGGCCATGAGACCTAACGGGAAGTCTGCTGGTGGCACCTCTTTCCCTTTGTCCCGCCTCCTGACACCCTGGGTGGACGGAAGATAGCATCCACAAGGAAGGAGGACAACACACTCAGGATAGAAAGTACACAGACGGGCGGAGCCTAGGTCCCCACCGTCAGCAGAGCAGCCTGGCTCACTCTGGACTTCCTTTGAGTTCTGGTTATGAAACCAAGTCCTGCGTTAGCCAAGATCTTCTCTGTGCTCAGTAGCTGAATGCTTTAACTCCTACATTTTATTTAGGAAGCTCATATTCAATTCCAAATCTCTTTGTTCAATGTATTCTCTGTCTCCTTAAGATTTCACTCCTCTTGTTCTGTAGGGAGGGCCTTACTCAAGGTGCCCTGATAGCATTAAAGTGTGGACCTTAGTTGGTTTGGGTCCTGAAACATCTCCAGGCACAATAACTCTGGTGTTCTGAAGACCTCAGCGCTGTGGTGTCACTGGCAAAGACAGGGGAAGAACACACTGTCCTCACCACACTGTTCCTCAGGGCAGTCGCGCTGAAGTTTAACACAAGGCCAGGCTCCGCCACCAAACGAGGCAAAACGGAAACAAAGGACTCTGACTCCTTGGGTTTCTTCGAGTGGGCGAAACGCATCATTCCTAAGACATTCCTCCTGTGCAAAGAAATGATTTTGGAAAATAATTTTGACATTCAAAAGGAAAATCATTCAACACCACTCCCACCACAAGGAACAAAGGGTCCTGGGGAAAATGGCTTGGGCTGGGTTTGGGAAGCAGAAGGTCTCAGACTGACTCTCTGTGGGGACTGAGGGCACAGCTCGGTGACAGGGTGTGTGCTTAGCAGGCATGGGGTCTTGGCTCAATTCCTGGCAATTCCCCCAAACCACTCAACCTAGAATGTTCTGTTCCCATGATGACGATGTAGCAGAAAGACACACAGGCTATGCTGAAGGGCCCCCATGCCAAACTTGGGACGACTGAGCATCAAAAGCAATAAAGACAATAACTGAGTACAACATGCTAACAAAACTATAGGGATGCTGGAAAAAGAGAGGCTCTTTTTTAAAAACCAAACCAAACCATATCTCACAATAATTGTAGAATGGACAAATGGAAACACCCCTCCCCATCTTACAGCCATCAGGCTAATGCCACTGATTCGGACAGTGATGTTCCATGATTTCTAAAACCATGGGATGAAAGGTCTTTAGGAAATGGCAAGGGTAAATGATATCAGATTATCACAACCCAGCTTTTGATGAATCACTAAAGGAAAAAGGTGCCGAATGTGGAGAGACCTGTCACACATCAGCTACACCACATAATTCACCCTAACCGTGCTAAAACAGACAGATTAACATTCACATACCTCCTGAAAGGACACAATAATATACAAGATCAACCAGGTAATTCACATTCTTGCTAAAAATGTTTAACCTGAACGGAAACTTGAGGAACCAAGCATAAAAACTGATAGTGTGGAATGTTCTTACAACTGGCCTGGATTCGACAAAACTTGTCAACATGATGAAAACTGAACCAAAATGGGGCACTAGCCTAAAGGCTACCAAAAAACCAAGACAGTCAAATGAACCTGGTCTACAAGAAAGGAAAAAGACAAAAATAGAGTTGTTGGGTTAGTCAGGATAATTTTAATACAGACTGCCTATTAGATAACACAATTATGTCATTGTTGAGTGGGCTGGGGACAGAATGGTGGTACAGTTAAGAGAATACCCTCCTCAGGAAATAACTTCCCAAGAAAGCACTGTGGGCTGAAGTAGAATAACAGCACTTTCCTAATAAAGCACAGAGGACTGAAGTATGCTAATAATGAAGATTTTCCTAATAAGATATCGAGGGCTGGAGTAGGGTGATATTTACAGCTTCACTTTCAAATGACTCAGCAAAAAGTGCGACTATGTGAACACAGGTATACACAGAGAGTAGGGGGAGGGAGGGGGTAAAATGGGAACACAGGGGACAATCTGGAGCCAAGGACCATGTGAGGGGTCAAGGCACTAACCCTGCAGCTCTTCTAAGATGTGAAACTTTGTCAAAATAAAAAGATAGAAATATCATCAACCACCAAAAATTAAGGAGTGCAATTTGAAAAGGGGACCATGTGCAATTTGAAAAAAGGACTGCTCAACAACAGAGAGAGGAAGATGAGAGACACACCTGCAGACTTTGCCACTCTTGTGTTTCTTCCAACTTTCATACAAGTTATTTGCAAGTTCCAAATCCACATCCCAGGTAGACCAATCCAGAGAAAGGGCCCCATCCCAATTAGGATTTTCTAAAAGTTAGATCAGATTCAATATTTAGATTTACAGAAAGTACGACTCAATTCGTTAACAATACCACGAACTAACCGTTAGACTTCTCAAACAGAGAGGACGATAGAGTGAATCAATGCCACTCTTCTCCTCTCGTCTTTACTAAAAAGTCCCTCTAATTCAATGGCAAATGATATATCAAATTAAACAAACATGTAAAAAAACAAAACCAAATCGATTATGTAAAGGCATTAACATAAAAGACACATGGTTCATGAATACAGCCTGAAACAAGTTAAAATTATACTTGCAACATTTTAAACAGTTTTAAATCTAAAATGCAAAACTGTTTCCATGGACATGTTCCTCATCACTGTCTGAGTCTTTCCACATACTGTAGAGTGCAGAGGGAAAAGCCCGCCTAGACCAGGAGCTGATCCTCTACAAGGTGCATGTTGTTCACCTCACCCTACTCATCTGCTCTGTGCTAAAGAGGGGATCAGAAAAGAAAAAGAAAAGGTGGGACTCTCCCAAAAGAAACATCTGTCCTTTAAAACTCTCAATTATCTTAATAAATCAAAATGAAAAAAAAAAATAAAGCCCCAAGTTAGAAACTGCTTCCATAACAACACTAATGGCCTCTGTCACACATCATGATCAGCACTGCCTATGATATGTTTATGACTCTATCATTTAAGCTCTTTTACAAAAGAATCATAATTTTCTAATTTTTCCTGGTGACAAGGCTGCTATGATGATCAAACAATATTTTTTTTTTAAAAAAATCCCTTAAAAAAGCATAAGCTACTTAGGAATAAGAGGGCATTATTTACACAGTACCCTATGGGTGTCTGGAGGACTCTAACAATTTCAGGTTGTTCTGTCAGTGATTAAGCTAAGAACAGAATATGATGCAATTACTTTTGAAAAAAATTATTCCATCTACAAATGCTAACATCCTTCACTGCTTCCCACTTCCCCCAAATTGGAGTTCTACAGAAAGCCTAAGGGCAAAATACTTACCTGCTTTTGATTTTCCCATGAAATAATGCATGCCACAATGTGCTATCACTTCAAAACCCAGACTCCCTTCCTAGATTGAAAAGTAATATATGAATAACTTAAAACACAACACTCAACATAAAAATCCCAATGCACTAAAATACGAAGCAGACACTGCCCTTCTCCTCAGTGAACTCCCCTTTAACCAGATGTCAAACAACTAGAAAGTGATGTCTTGGTTTCCTTTCTCCTTGAATCTGTTCTGAGAACTCGGCGCCATCTCTCCCAGAAGGGCCACTAGAGCAGATCCTGCACAACCATTACAGCCCATAATGACAACCGTTGGGCCCACAAGACACAGCGCTGTCACGTGAATTAAAGATGAAATTAGTCTCAGGACATTCCTAGTGGCTTCTGTCTTTTTTGGTTTTTTCGTTTGTTTTTAATTGTCCTCTAATCCTCTGAGAAACTGTCTATCCATCTAAAGAACTTCTTGCTACTCAGGGCATTTAATGCCCCACTTCTCAGTTTGGGGAAGAACAGACTTGCTACTTCATCATGCACCTGAAACCTGCCTCCTGCTCCCTCCCTTGGTCACTCTTCTTATATGCATCTCTTGTTTAGAAAAAGGAAATTTCTAAGAAATCTTCCCTGCTCAAAATATGGATAAATGAAATTAGCTTTACATTTTTGTTGAGTTGTTTGATTTGCAAGGTCCTACCTTCACACTTACAGCCTAAACATGAACATTTCTAACTATAAAATATCAACACCAATAAGTGAGAAAAATCATAAAGATGGTTGCATGAATGTCTCATAGTGAAAAATTAGAACCCAATATTATATAGAATAGCTTGGATCAAAAGGAAGCAATAATAACTAAATGAAAAGAAATAAAACGTTAAGAAAAAAAATGAGACATGATTAAGATAATCTAAATTAAACACAATTTACCCAGATTTTAGAAAACATTCTCTTGTGAACTCTTAGGCTTTTGACTTGTCCCATTTAAGAAAATTCAAGGATTATAAGCAAAACTCAAAGTCACTTAAAAAGTGGTCTACCTAAAGCATTTAAACCAATGTGATTTATCTCAAGGCAAGGCCCTGAGTTTCATCCAAGGCACTACTATATTAAAAAAAAAATTTTTTTTGAAACAAATGAAAATGAAATCTATTTACATGCTTATCTTTCAATAATCAACTGCTTCATGAAAAATAGACCCTTTCCAAATAAAAATTTCCAAATCTGAAAAAACTGATCTAAGATTGGCCTGGTAATGGCCTTCAATTTCTTAGGTGGCCTTAAAGAACATGAACTTAACCCTGTTAATAAAACCCAAGCACCGTAAGTAAAAAGAAACAACAATTATCAAGAAATTTATAACACACATGGTGTTGTAAACAATACCTTGGTTGGTGCTGAGAAAATCTGTAGAGGTATTGCAAAAATGGCACCTATGTTTGTAGTCAAAAATACATTGGTGAATAGATTTATGGCAATGTCTTTAACAGCAAGTTTCAAAGAAAATATATTCCAACAGCCTGGAGGTAGAAATAAAGGGCCAGTGAAATTCAGAATCTAAAAAGAAAAGAAGCAAGAGAGATTACTTTTCCTAACACTGATTAGGATTTAAAATAATTACAAAGTATGATGTTGAAGTTCTTCCATATTTTGGAAAAGCACAATTTGACTCAATTCATTCCAGATCAAGGACGGAAACATTTCTTATAGAAATGACAGATTTCAAATACTGCTTAATATGCCCGTATTTTAAATTTCACAAAAGTAATCTTCAAGTGATCATAAATGGCATTTTCAAAAGCCTACTATATTTTACCACAAATAAGGTATATAATTACTATACACAATCTTGTTTATAGAAATCATGTATTACAGCATTTTTGAGTAATAGTTAAGAGTAAATATTCTTACAGAATATAATAATGTTCATTTTGAGATCCATGAAACAATTGTGTTTGAAAAAAGGAGAGAGATCCTAGAAGTAATTCTAAAGGTTTAAAAATAGGTCAAAATTAATGAATTTTTTTTGGGGGGGTGGGGTACTGGGGATTGAACTCAGGGACACTCAACCACTGAGCCACATTCCCAGCCTTTTTGTATTTTACTTAGAGACAGGGGCTCACTGAGTTGCTTAGCACCTCGCTTTTGCTGAAGCTGGCTTTGAACTTGTGATCCCCCTGCCTCAACGTCCCGAGCCGCTGGGATTAAAGGCATATGCCACCACGCCCAGCCAAAATTAAATTTTATAGATATGAATTTCATCACATTTGACTTTGAACAAAGCTTAAAATAGGTTAACACTGGAAGAAAAACACCATACATACCTTTAAAATGTGCCTAGCGTCCTTGGAAACAAACACATCCTTTAACACAATGTTACGGTCAAAATGGTTGAAGTACCATATTGACCACACTCCTGATGTGTTCTCCTGACTCTCCACATGAAACTGGGCTGCAGAAGGGTCCACTCTGAAATACCTGTGAGCAGAAGACACACATGCCATCGGCCCAAGTGCAGAGAACCACAGCACTTCAGGGAGCACCCAGGTGCCAACAGGGGATGCCACAAGATATTATGGATGCTGCCAACCACCACAGCAATCACCTCCTCAACCATCTGTTCACACCTGCAACACCTAAGGGCCAGGGTAAAGTGGCCCACCATGACCAGGGCAGCTCAGGAAAGCTACCAGGACAAAAGCAGGACCCAAATTCTACTCAGAAAACACCATCCGAGCACCCCTTCCCACACACCTGGCGGCCTGGCCCAGAACCTACTTCAGACTGAATTATTTAGTTACTCTTTCCCATTCTGCCAAGGCACCTCTCCCTGCTTAATAGCAGTGTGAACGCACAGCAAAGAAAGTCCAGGAAAAGACCCATAGGACTCACATGAGCTATAGTTCTGAAGACCTACTGGGGAGGAAAAAACCCCATATGACTTCAGGGAAAGCAGAACGAACCTACCCCTGCACCACCGGAGAGGAGAGGCATGCTTCTAGTGTTGGAGTGATTTTTGATTTCTTCACATCTTCTATCATCCCACTGCCACAGGACATAGCTGCTTTAGATATTTAAAAAATTTTTTTAAAAGTGAAGCATAAATATTTTCTTTCATTAAATCTGAACAAAAACTAAGTTATAGTTTTTATAACTTTTTCTTAAAGGTTTTTTTTAAATTTTTTTTTTAGTTGTAGACGGACACAATACTTATATTTATTCATTTTTATGTGGTGCTGAAGATTGCCTCACACAGGCTAGGCAAGCCCTCTACCACAGAGCTACAACCCCAGCCCAAGTTTTTATTTATCACTTTTTAATTCATTTCTTATCACCATCAAAATAGTGAATCTTGTATATATGGCAGCATGCTCTCTCAAATGCTCCTGTCTATCTTCACTAGCTTGTTCCAGTTATCTGGAATACGGTGTCTACCTCCCACCGCTCCCCCTCTCTAAACCAATCTCTAATTTCTTCCTGATGGGAGGGGGTGGGTCATTACTTGGGGATTTCTTTTACAAAGATCTGTCTTCCTCATAAATAAGAGGAAAGTCCTTAGATCTGCCAGATGACAAAAGTGAAAAATGAAGCTCATTGGTGTTGAATCTTAACTCTCCTTTTTAAAGTTATATATACGGTGCAAAAACAGAAATTCAAATACTCAAATAAAAAATGTGATTCTAATGTGAACTTTGCCCAACCTTTGTAATTATCTTAAGAGAGGCAACTGCTGGCACTTTCTCAAGCACCGTCCAGGCATGCAGACACACTTTCAAACACCTACACGTCCACATACAGCTTGCACTGTATCTCCATGGATCCATGGATGCCTTTTTTTTTAATTTGCGGTGCTGGGGATTAAACCCAGGGCTTTGTGCATGTGAGGCAAGCACTCTACCAACAGAGCTATATCCCCAGCCCCTGTGGACACTTTTCACATACTGCTTGCACTGCATATCCTTGGACGCTTTCCAGTAGCTCCAGGGTACACCCTTCTATAGATGTGCTCAGTAGTCATCTAACAGTGGGTGCCTTAGATTGTTCTGTTGTCACAAAGAACAGGTTCAGGTTTGTTTTAGTTGTAGCTATCATTTGAGATGGGGTCTTGCTTATTGCCCAGCTTGGCCTCAGCCTATGCTCCCATCTCAGCCTCCCAAATAGCTGGTTCTATAGGTGTGCACTACCACAACCAGTCTAGGTACATTCTGAATTCTAGATGAATATATCTGTAGAATCATTCCTAGAACTAGAATTAAGGATTGAAGAGCACATATGTGCATTTTAAATATTTAGAGACTGTCAATTTTCCTTCTAAAACAGCCTGCATTAACTTATATTTCAGTGAAAACTTCAACATGTTTTCTTTCCTAATCATTACCAACACAGAATATTAACGACCTTTCGCTCTTCATTGATCTAAGTAATAAGCTACATCTCATTTGTTGCTTTAAATTACATTTCTTTAACAATGAATGAGGCTGGGCATGTTTTCCTATCCCTTTGAATTCCTTTATAGAACCCTTTTTAACCATAAGAACCCAAAGACAGGACTGGGTTTATGTCACTAGACATTCTGCATCACATTCTATGCAAAAAAAAAAAAAAAGAATAAAATTGGAGCTACACAACTACACTACCTGAGAAAGTGGCCCCTCCAGTAAACACGTACCTCTGGATCCTGTAAATCACTAAGTTAAGCTTTAAACTCAAAATCCTATACATATAGCAAAATACACCTGTCATCAACAAGAGCTTTGATGTCACCCTATCTCTTAGAAACATTAGGGCTGTGGTTTATTAAAACCAAATCCATTTGCTTTTTTTAAAACCATGCCTGAGTTTGAGTACCTGCACAGAAAAAAATTACCAAACAAACAACTAGATAACAAAAAAAAAAACTCCAATATTTTTAAAATGTGTACCTTTGCAACTAAAAGAGGCGATCTTTGTAAAGTTTGTTGTAGAAGTAGGCAGCAGGACTGGTTCAAACTGAAGAGACAGAGCATCTCTCTGTGAGAAATGATGTACATCCTGTAACAACAATAAAAAGTCCTCATTACTACTCTCAGCCAGAACACTTACCCATTCCAAACCCACTCTGTTAAAATAAGTAAACAGCAGAGACTGTATACCTAGTAACTGCTCAGCAGATGTGTCTGTCACAGCAGGGAGTGGGTGCTGGCACCCACCCTCCAAATAAGGCTTCAAGTAAAAGAATGGCTTTAAAGAAGAGCAAAAGAGTGTGTGCAACTGTTTCCACATCTGTCCTGAAAGACCCTCATGTTCTGCAATCTGATGCACCCTTATGATTTCAAGTTCTACTTTGTGTGAGAATTTATAATTACCTGTATCCATATAAGGCTGTTTCCTGAATGTAATATATACATATTTACTGCTGATTCGTCTGTTCAAAAGAATCAGAACAATGAGATTAAAACAAAGAGCCATCTCATCTCCACACCTTAATGATTAAACATTCCTAATAACTTGTTTTTTTTTTTTTCAAAATGGAAATCAAAACTGGGAGCCATTTTCTTCTATGTATTCTTTTAAGTCACACAAAAAAAGATCCTTACAAAAAGGCCCGATACCATCAGCTCTTAAAATGGTATACAAGAGTCAGGAAAGAAAGTCTGAATTTAGGGTCATCCTGGTCTTTTCTACATCACACTAATCACCTGGACAGCTTCAAATAAAGCTGTTTTCCTGCTGCTTGGACACCCCTGTATTTCCTTATTTAGACAACTATATTCAGAAAGAATGAAACTCCTGGCATCTTAAAACACATGCTTCCTTTTAGCCTTTACCAACGGAAAACTTCCCCATGGGGCAGGGCCTTCTCCACATCGATGTCTACCTGGCCATCACTACTCTGGCCAATTCTGAGGACTGGAAGTTAAATGATGTTTGACTGACTAGACTGCCAACAGCACTGGGGTGCAGCTCAGTGACAGAGCACGCACTTAGAATGCATAAGGCCCTGGGTTCAGCCCCAGTACAAAAAAGCAAGACTGCTAATTTAAAAAAAAAAAAAAAACTTTTAAACTATGCTTTTGTATACGTTTGTACCATTTTTAAAAATATGAATACACATATACACTCACATACTGTCATAACCAAAGAATTATAATAAATCCCATATTATGAATTTCACGGATCATAGGATGTGTGTCTCCTACAAAAGTTCTTAGAAAGTCAAACGGATAAATAGGTTGTTTCTGATAAATAGGACACCTACATCCAGAGGTTAAATTCACAGAACCGAACACAAAAATTTTACTCTAACTTGTGAGGCATCCAAGAATAACCAGCCCTCAGCTATTAAGATACAAAACAGCATGACTTGTTAACAGAGACGCCATACAGTAAAATTGGAATAAAGCGCCATCAGACTTCAAACACTGAATATTTAGACTACCAAGGCCATTTGATTTGTTTACTATCCTCAAAACATTAAAAAAAAAAAAAAAAAAAAACATTTACAAGGAGACTCAGAACAGTCTGCAATGGTCATTTAAGCCCCTTCCCCAAATACTATAGCCTGGTTAACAGCTGCAGGCTGAGAACCAGTTACTGTTACACTCCCTCCCCCACCCCACCGCACCCCAGGTACTGGGGATTGAATAGGGTGCTCTACCATGGAATCACAAACCCAACCTTTATTTATTTATTTAATTTTAAGACAGGGTTTCACTAAGTTGCCCAGGCTGGCCTTGAACTTGCAATCCTCCTGCCTTAGTCTCTTAAGTACAATCTACAAGTAAATGCTATCAAATGATAATACAAATTAATCAAAATATACTATAATGAATTTTCCCCTCCTTTGGCAAAACTGGGGATTAAAGTCAGGGTCTCAAGCATTCTAAGCCAGCACACCTACAATTGACTACATCCCCAGTCTATGATGAAAATTTTTAAAGATTTCACCTTACCTGAGGTCTCAGATTTATCTGTTGCTACATAAACAATAGAGAGATGATCTAACAAATCTTGTGTGTTTTCTTCAAATTCTTTTGAGGAATTTTCCATTGTTACAATTACGTTCATTCGTAAGTGCAAAACATCATCAGACTCCAGATAACAATTCTGCGATTGAAGGGAAGGAGGGAAAAGTGAAAACTCAAAAAATTATCTGAACTTTGCAATGTCAATTTTTTAAAAAGAAAAACACTTAAGATCAAGGAATCTTCATTTCCAAGAACAGACAGACTGTTTGGTTTTCTGTTATTCCTGTTGGTTTTTTTAAGTAGAGAGACAGGAAGAAGGAAGAAATACTAAATATTTTACCTTTAATTGCTGACACACTTTATTATGTAAACTGCATTCCAGTTGCACTTGCAAGAGGCTACTATTAGTGGTTTCTGCCTACAAAGAAAAAGGGGGGGAAAGAACTTTATAAAGGATGTAAAACACACAATCCAGCATTAATAATATACTATTCCTCATTTATTCAGAAACCACATTCGCTCATTTATTCAACAAATATTTGAGTATCTGCTAAATACTGGGCATTATTCTATTTACTGGAAATACAACAGTGAGCAAAACAGAAAAATTAGTGCTGCCACTGGGTTTACTTTCTAAAGGAAATCACAAATTCTTTCTTGGGCAACATGAAAATTCTCAGCATGGCAATAAGCAGGTGAATATATTCTAACTATACATAGAACGCTGTACCTTCAGCGCTTCCATTGCATGTTGAACATTCTGTTCAATCGCTGGAGTTTAAAGTAGGTTTACACAGTAACAGTCAAATAATTGTTTTCAAGTGTGCCTTCTATCCGTACCTTTAGAAGCCATGACCCTGACCCTCAAGTCAGACAAAACTATAAAAGATAATACCCACAATTAAACTAGCTATCATTTTTAATATCGGAAGTGCTATGGAGGGAAGAGACAAAACTATGAGAAAAGAATGCAGGACTTTGTCAGGTTCCAAGATCTTAGGCACATGGAACAATCCCAACCTATCTGGCAAGGAAATGAAAAAAATCCAATCGAGGGACACAGCCATTTGGGTAGGAGGGTAGGGGCTGCAGACAAATGTGAATACCCTGGATATTAAGTGCAGCATGTGAATCTAAAGAACCTGGGCCATAAAATTTCCTCAAGTTTGACGTCTCTGGCACCAGGACTCTAGGTACTTGACCTGGGAACAAGTCAGAGCATTGGGAAATCTCAGCTGGGTAAAACACACTCCCCAAACCCAGGCTGCCTTACACAGTGTGTGAGCATCTGTGAACTCCAGCAAGATGCATTATGAAGCCGACTCACAATCATGTAATCTGTAAGATTACTCAAGTACATATATAGAAAAACATTTTAGGGGCTGAGGGTGTAGCTCAGTGGTAAAATGTGTGTTGAGCATTTTTGAGTCCTTGGTTTCAATCCCCAGCTGGGGGGGGGGGGGCGGGTATTACTTCAGTTGTCATTCAGACAGTTGAAGTACAGAAAAGAATAAAACACACTACATTTTCAATGTAATAAAACTATGTACAGTAAAGCCAAGCCTATCAACGGGACCAAATGTTAATCAAAGGCACTTTTCCAAAGTTGCTAGAAACCACTAGTTTTCTTAAAGAGAATAATAAGATTTATACAGTGAACCTAAAAACCTAAGAACTCAATTTTTAAATTTGTCTTTCTATGAAAAAATCCCTCCACCAAAGACATATACCAAAAAAGCCAGTAATTTTCTAAAAATGCTTTAACCACAGTTTCAAATGGTCTGCAAGAAGCCAACCAAAGGAGCTGCTCCTTTTGCTCTTGCCTCCTTCGGCCTCAGTGAAGAACATTAACCACTTGTCCCTCTCTGGCTCCTCTCCTCCTCTCCAACCACCAGACCCTGGAGTAACTCTGGAGGCCAATCCTGGCCCTCCTCTCTCTTCCTGAGGAAGCTCTCTGACAAGGCCAAGCCTCCAGCATTTATTTCTCAAACTCGGATCTTTCCGCACACCCACAGTCCAACACCCCCCAAGCAGCCATCCCGTATCTTAAGACCCATATTCACCAACTGTACCATTAATCATATGGTTGTGTGAGCCAGAGACCCAACACCAACTTCACGCCACCTTCAAATTCAGAACCAAGTTAGAGTAACTGTTCCTCCTCAGAAGCCCCTGAACCCATCCATGTGTCTTCATTCTTAAATGCAGACTTCCAGGGCTGGCAAACTATGCCACAGGCTAACTCCGGCCCACTTCCTGCTTCTGTAAACAAAGTTCTATTGGAACCCAGACCTGCCTATTCCTTTCTGTACTGGCTTTTGTGCTACAATAGCACTGCCACACCTACAGCACCTTGTACCTGACCTTCTTAACACTCCTCATTATAATGTAACAAACTGGTCAAGGTCACCCTCCCCAGCAGACCACAAGCACCCAGTCTGTGCTTTTATCACAAAGTCATTAGGTACTCAACATGCAGTTAGCAAATGAACAGAACAGTTGGCACACAGTCATAATCACAGTGGGGCTGGGCAAACTGGGAATGGGAAGAAAGTAAAAATAATTTTAAAATACCTATAATAGATTATATACCAAACCTGACATTTGGTGTACTTCTGATCTGAACTATTCAAAGTTTAAAAAAAAAAATCAGCATACTTTCAAAGTACACATTTATAATTAAGATTCTTTTAAAGGAATCTGCAACTACACCTTTTCCCTTAAATGTCTGAGTAGAGAGAAATTAATAGAAGTTCAAAATTCTGATTTTGAATATGGTTAAAAGCCCTATGTCCAGTAACTTGATATGACTTAAAGCCTAATAGTTTGTCCTTTTGGTAAATTTCTACATGGATAAATTTATAATCTGACATTTTAAGCATGACAAAATTAGCTAGAAGCATGACAAAAATACACTCTATTCAAAATGCTTGGCACCAGAACTATTTCGGATTTTGGGCAGGGGGACTTGGAACTATTTCCATATACATTACGAGATCTCTAGGAGATGGGATCCAAGTCTAAAGACAAAATTTATTCGTTTCATATTTTATACATGGCCTAGTCATCGTTTTATTTATATAACATTTTAAATAATTTTGCTAATGAACAAAGTTTGTGGACCCTGAACCATCGGACCTGTGATGTCAATAATGGGGCTCAAAAGGTCTCAGATCTTGAAGCACCTGGGATGACAGATTTCTAGGGCAGGGAAGCAAACCCTGGGGCTTCATTTCTTTGCTGTAGAGTACATCTCCAAATCCCACAAGGGGGAGTCCTAGCACCTCCAAACTGCCCATGCAGCATGCTGAATTTTCTAAGAGAAATCTACAAGTTCGTGCTTTTCACAGAGAATGAAACTTTTAAAAAGAAACTATGAGCAAAACATGAGCCATCTGAAGCAACTACTCAGACTAGCATTAAGGAGCCAACTGAGCACTCAGTGAGAGCAGGACATGGCCTAATAATCCACGTGTGCCCGGGCAAATTAGGAGAGAAAAATGAACAAAACCCTAATTCTCAGTTTTTGAAACCTCCCATATTACTTTAACATCTTACTTCATATTTTCTTAATAGTCGTCATATAAAGTATGTGAAAGTATTCCTTTTTAGAAGATGGGAGGAAATGTAGTTTGAGGAAGTGACTTATCAAAGATCCTGGGGCCAGTCAGTGGGAAAATGGGGCATGGGGTGTTCCTGGTCTTTTCATGCAAAAAAGTCAGTACTTGAGCACTTTCTCCCGGTACAGGGGGTCTATACCAAGTCTACTCCTCCTGGTACAGGGGGTCTATACCAAGTCTACTCCTCCTGGTACAGGGGGTCTATACCAAGTCTACTCCTCCTGGTACAGGGGGTCTATACCAAGTCTACTCCTCCTAGGTGCTTACAGGCCTAAGCATTCATCAACACAAAGGCACATAATTGAATATAATGCCGATAAAATGCAACAGATAAGAAAAAGAAATGCTAAAACCCAGTTCTCTTAAGGAATGTACTCCCGTGATTTTGTGGTGAAGTGGGTAGGAGTTTGGGAAACTAGTCAAGAGGAAAGAAATCATCTCCCTCCACTTGCTAGGAAACTGATGGTCTTATAAGCACAGTGAATTTGAGGGATTGGATGCAAAAAAAAAAGAAAAAAGAAAGTCACTTTAAATGACTTGTATTAACAAGACGAAACTTAACAGAAGTAGACAAGAATCTGTACACTACACTAATCCAAAGAGAATGTTCAAGGCACTGGAATCATGATTTCAAGGTAACACTCACACACAAAAACCTTTCATTTAAGGAATATTACTATGAAATTTACTTAGATAAGTGCCAACCTTACAGTCCATTTTTCTTAGACACTCTTTTCTCCTTGCCAGTTCTGAATGCTACATTTTGGAGCTCTTCATCAATCTCTTATGCTACCTCTGTTTCAACAGGAACACAGATTCTGTCCCCGTCCCCCACCCACGGAGCTGTGTCCACTGCAGTCTGCACACCAAAGATCCTGTGTTAAATGAGAGCTCTCAGGCCCCTTCCACATAACACTCAGACTCCACAACCAAACTCCTCATTTAGTGCTTCCTGCATGACAGACAGGCTCAGCTGAACTCTTAGCAAGCACCACACAGTTATTTGACCCCGACATGAAACAATAATTGTTTCAACCCCCACCCCTGCCCTTCCATTCTGACTTTAGCCACCGAAACAAAATGTGCCTGCATGGTCAGAACGACTCACAGAAACATTCTGCAAAAACTGGGAACTGGCTGGAATGAACTTTGTAGTTTTGTTTTAAGGGAAAAAAGGGTGAGTAATACGTATAACATTTTTTCTTATCCACATCATTTTAGAAAAGGCAGCAGTGGCTTTGTGGTCAACACAGATTCAAGGTCAAACCCCAGCTGTAAACCCAGGGGGACATTTTCTTCCCACCCTAAGACTCAACTTCGGCTTCTACAAAACAGACTTACTGAACTCACAGCAAAATTATGAGCATTCAGTGAGCCACATACACCAACCAACAGCCTCAAAGGGAGAGTTTTTTTGTTCTTATTTGATTATTCACAAGTGATGCATTTATTTAGTCAAACTACAATAAACAAACGTGGGGAGCACTGTTTTCCACATTAAAGTTGTTAGAAGCAAACTCCTCTTCCTCACTCCTTTGGTTTCTAAGAGAAGGGATTTTTTTTTTTTACCCCCGCAACACTTCAATTTCGTTTTGTGTGATTTCACAATTGATTCAGGACCCAAGAAAAAAGAAGAAGGGTCATTTAAGGCACGCTGCCTCCCATCCCCTGAAAGTGCTAGAAACCCTGACAGACCAAAAGCAATCTGAGAACAAGTTAACCCTTTAGATAATAGGACTTTGGTGCAACCGAGGAGAGCTGACCCGAATCGCACAACACCTTGGTTTTTACGCTTGGGAAAATAACTTATTTTTTAATGACTACGACCTGGGCTGGCAGGTTCAGAACAGCTGTGAGGGACCTTGGTAGGTCATACAGCGATCGCGGATCTGTCCAAAGGCACGTAGCTATTTTTATACAACTGGATGCTGCTGGCCCAGAAGCAAATGGCAAGTAGATCCTGCAGGTCGGGCTCAGGCCCTGAAACAGGGCCCTGGCTCAGCAAAAGGTCAAGCTTTATAATGGAGGCTGCAAAAGCTTGACTTTCACCAACATGGGCACAGTGTGTCCTTCAACTGGTGTGGCCAAAGCAAGAATGAGGCTAGCCAAGGTACTGTGGAAGCAAACACTAAAATCAAACATAAAAGTACCATTAATTTAGCAACTGCACTTCTAGTTGTTTACTCAAAAGTGGTCACAGGGCCTCAAGAAGATATCTGTACACTCATCTTCATAGTAGCAAGGTCCACAAGAGCCAAAAAGTGAAATGAACCCAGATGTCCATCCATGAATGGATGAATAAAGAAAACAGGATGTACATACTATGGAATAGTCTGCGGTCTTCAAGAGGAATGAAATTTTGATTAACACAGACAAATCCTGAAAACACTGTGCTAAGTGAAACAAGCCAGAAACATGACAAACACTACAGGATCCCCTTTATCCGAAGGACCCAGCGTTTAAAGACAGAAAGTAGATTACTACTTTCCAAGGGCTGGCAGACAGGGAATGAGTCGTTAGTGTTTATTGGTGTGCAGCCACAGTTGTGCAAGATGAAAGTGCTCTGGAGATGGATGGGGCAATGCCTGTACAATAGGAACACACTTAACACTTAAGATAAAATTGGTTAAAATGCTAAATTTTACCATAGAGGAAAGAGGGACGGGAACAAGTAAAAGCTGAAGGAGAATAGGAAACCTTGAAG
Source organism: Ictidomys tridecemlineatus (assembly GCF_052094955.1). NCBI lineage: Eukaryota > Metazoa > Chordata > Mammalia > Rodentia > Sciuridae > Ictidomys > Ictidomys tridecemlineatus. Next base: position 121,819,180 of record NC_135485.1, read on the forward strand.
GCCAGGTGAAACAGACCAAAAAAAAAAACAAACAAATGGAGACACCCTGCGCTCCACACGAGAAGGTATTTAAAATGGGGACGCTAAATCTTTCTCCTTATGGGAGCCTTAAAAATGTACTAGTAAAGGAAGACAGGAAAGACATCAGCAGACGAGAAGTGTCCCTTCCAACAGAACTAGGATCCAGTCCCAGGAACTATGGAGACACACACTTTTAGGTCCCCCCTTGTGTTATGGTTTGCATCTTAAATGTTCCTGAGAGGCCTGAGCTGAAGGCTTGACCCAGCCCCCGGCACTCCCGAGAGGTCGAATGTCCTCTAGGAGCAGGGTCATGGCCCTGCATGCCCCTCCTCTCTGTTCCCCACACGCTTCCTGTGACTTGCAGCCTCCTCACACACAGGCCCAAGGCAATGAACCAGGCAACCCCTTCTATTGGGTCTCCCTCCTCCAATCCTCCCTCCTTCTGTCGCTCACAGTGGCAGAAAGCTGATGGACACACCGGCTGGGGCAGACGATCACTGCTTGGGCTCTGAGGAATCGGGACTCGGTCAAGACAGAGAAATCAGCAGAAAGGAAACGCGTTCAAGGAAAACCCAGCGGGGCCAGGCCGACGCAGAGTCGCTCTGACAGGGGACTATCTCCTGGGTGAGACTGCCCAGTGCAGCAGAGAAAACAAGGACTTGCTGGAACAATGGATGTCCCCAGTGGTCCCAGAATGCACTGATTTGATCTCTCACCTGGAAGAACTCGTCCCTCCCCCGTTAAAGAAACATAAAAGGAAAAAAATCTATCACGATGTAAAGAATCCACTAAGGAACCCAGAAGGACAAGGACTGATGTGAGAAGCTTATTAAACTGACCCTCAACTGAACCTTCCTTAGAGAGGGGGACAGGAGAGGACCAGCACTTCCTGAAGTCCCAAGCCATCTTGCAGAGCAGAAGGCCACAGTCAACCCTGTGGAGACAGCTGTGCACAGGGCCAAGCTCTTTCCCCGATGGCCCGTAAGGACACGAGCTTCCCACGCACCCACACACCCTCCGGGATCTGCTGAACACACCTCATTGAACCAAGTGCAAACAGGGGAACCACCTCCCTGAGACGGAGGTCCCAGGCCTCAGCGAGTCCACGTGAGAGGCGATGGCAGCTGCGCTGTGCTCCGGCATCGACTTCTCGGCCCAGGCCTTCCAGAGGCCCCGTCCCTCAGCACAGCAGACACCATCCAGCCTGAGAGTGCAGAAACAGGGCTCCGGGAAGAAACAGACCCACGCACGCAGAGAACAAAGAAAGACCCAGGAACCCGGCTGCCTCCAGTGCACATTTCTAAAGCTCTCGGGGAAGGCCAGTGTCTTGGTGCCGCTTCCTGAAAGAGGAGGAAAATCTGTACAGGTGGCTCCCCAACCCCAAAGCACCCAGACGAGCCCCCTGGCTAACGGTGACCTCTCCCCGTCAAGCGTCAGGAGCTAAGGTCCCAGACTCTCAACAAGCAGTGCCAATGGACGCCCACGCCGGCCTATCCTGTCTCCTTCCCTCCTTCACAAGCATGAAACGCTGGGAACAATTTTTTGCTTAGAATTAGCACCTGGAGAGCTGAGGCAGATTGCCCGTTGACACTCTGATACTCCGGGGTGTCTTATTTAGATTCTAGAATCAAGTGAGGCTCAGGAGAGTCCTACTACTGAACTACTAGAACTGCTGGAACCCGGAGGAAACCACACGCATCCTAGTGAGAGCCAGCCAGGCTGCAGCTTGCTGAAGGCACCACCCCAGCTGCCCCCAGGTGAGGAGACCTCTCGAGCTACAACAAAGAAAACAAGACAGGACAACAACATCCTCGGAATGCTAACACCCGCCAGGAAAATTTGATATGGGTCTACGGCCCTGAACTTTCATGCCTTGCCAGGGGAACCGAATCTGAATTTTAATTTAATTTCAATTATCCATCAATTTAACTCCTGAGAGTTTCATAATAGGAAAGGGTTTATACTCAAAAACTCGTCCTGAAGTTGTGATGATTGCGTTTAGCTGTGTGCCGAGCATTAGTTCTAAGCTCTTTATATGAATTCATTCATTCACTAGCTGCAGCAACCCTATCCGCAAGTGCTATTATTATCTATTTTATGGATAAACTGAACTACAAGGAGGCGAGGTAACTGGGCCAAGGTCACTCAGCTCCAAGATTATTATTCCTCAGGTGTCAGGTTTGGGATTGTCTTCTCATTCACGACCTCTCTGCCTCCCTGTGATGGGCCATCTCTACCAGGCTGGCGATTTTCACTGCAGCATCTTAACTTTGTGACTCGATCCCACCGTGAAATCTCTGGTGAGCTGTCTTGGATGGATCATAGCTGACATTATGATGGGAAACAGACACGGAAGTGAATGGCCTTGTAGCAGATTATGACTGAATCGATCTAATCCATTTCAGAGCTTTCCGGGCCTCCTTTGCCCCTGGAGGCAAGGGGTTTCCTACTGAGTGGGCTACAGACAAGGCGCCCCCACCGCTGCAGGAAGGGAGCTGGGGGCTGCGGGAGGAGGAGCTTTCCTTCCTGCTTCTCTCTACACCTGGTTAAGGGTTTCTCCTTCAGACCCAAGCCTCCTTCCAGTGGAGCACAAGGTGTGACCTCGGGGGACAGAGAGGTAGTAACCACTGGCCCTTACCTCAGCTGACACAGGAGAACATAGTTTATATCAGTAACATAAAGGTGGTTTTAGTTCTCTAACTGCTGATCTTTACAATATCCACCGATTCAAAATTTGGTCTTCCTTGTATACCAGGAAGAGAAGTGTTGATTGGGCATCTTTAAGTCTTCTAACAGAAGATGCTAGAATATTCTAATATAATGAATGTTTGCAAGAAGTCAATGGGAGATATGTGTCTCATAATTTCAGTTTTAATGTTTCCTTTAAAAAATTAATTTATTCAATTATCAACTTGTTAATGAATTCAATTATCATTCAATTATCCATCAATTTAATACATTATATTGTCAGAAACTGCCAGTTAGCGGGAAAATAAATATTGCTTAAAGAATGATACCTGTTAGCACTTACAGACTAGTAAAGGAAACATACACAAAAAAATAAGAGCTGTTGGTATTATGCACAACTCACCCTTATCTAAAATGCTTGACACTAAGAGTGTTTTGAATTTCAGGGTTTTTTTTTTTTTTTCAGATTTTGGAATATTTGCATATACGCAACATGATATATTGGAAATGGGACCCAAGTTTAAACACAAAATTGATTTATGCTTCAAGTACACTTTATACACACAGCCTGAAGGTAATCTGATGTAACATTTGTAGTGTCACTGAATTTGTAACTGCAACCTACTATCACATGCAGTCAGGTATGAAAGTTTCTAAACACAGGCACCATGGCACCACCCCAAACATTTCAGATTATAGATGTTTGGATAAAAGATATTCAACCTGTACTTGCTACAACAGGGCTCTCTCAAGGTTTTCAGTAAGTAGCCATCAATTCTCCCCAAGAGGCCATTGAGTTAAAAGAGGGACCAGGAAACTGGTGACATTGTAAAAAGAAAATTGATTTTGAAGAAGTAAAAAGGAGAAAGATGGGGAGGAGTGAAGATATTTCGCATACTAAAACAAACATGGAGGAGGAGGGAAGAAGAGCAACCCACAGCCACACAGCCGGCATTCCTCTCCTTCTAGAACCTACGCCAGCCACACTATCTTCCTTTCACCAACCCACCCCACTCTCTTGGGCTTTCTTCTCCCCAAGTTCTCATTCCATAGAATATTCCCATTTGAGGTTGTAATGGGAAAAGACTTGAAACACTTAAGCAAAGTCTCTCTCTTTTTTTTTTTTAAGAGCTAGATTCAGAGGCAGGTTGACAGGGGAAATTAAGTAATAGTATATATTCACCAGAATATAGTAATGATTTTCCAGAGTTTGACAGTCTGTCATTTTCATGTAAAGAAGATCTCATGACTTCTTTCCTCGTGTAAAGAAAAATTATTCAATGCATTACGATGCCCCACATCTGCGGGGACTCGCAGCTATCACACTCTTCATTCCAGACACCAAGGCAAAGAGCACAGTTACAGAGCCCCTAACCTTTCCCTGGGCTCTATTTTCCATCTCCAAACCCTACACTGAACTTCTGCCACTCATCTGTTAGGGAGAAATGTGCCCCTTCCCACTTCTCCTCTGTCAAATGGTAACTGGAAGAGTTCCGTGCGCTCCTCCTGATCTTACTGCCTGCCTTCCTGATTGCCGCATTTTATTGACAGATCAGCGCCTGTGAAGGCAAGCTGCAGATAAGGACTCAGGCCACCCTCCCCACAAACCTGGCAGGCTCCAGGTTCCAGCAGGCCCTGCCCACACTTGTCCCTGGCAGGCATTAAAGGTTTAACATCACCCCCTAAAAGCAAAGGCCATGCCAGTTTCAAAGGTTAGGGACTCCTGGTCTGAAACGTATTGAGTATCACACAGAATATCCAGAGATAATCTCTCCTTTACACAATCCAGTAACATGATCCCAAGGTGGGGGACAGAATCCCTCATCCACACAAGTCAGAAACTACAAAAAGGAGATCACAAAACATTAATCATGGTGACTTTTGCCTAATGTGACTGTGGTCTTGGGTTTATTAAAAAAAAAAAAAAAAACATGTATTAATCGTACACGTCATGGGGTTCAGTGCGGTGTTCCCACAAAAGCAAACTGCATGTGTTCAACCCAACCACGCTTCTGCTTTTCCACTCTCCCCTAATTTTCATTTCTCTGGGTTTTCCTTTTTATTTTATAGTCGCATAATTTCTTACAATCTTGAAAAGATAAACTCTTTTAGACAATTCAATAATATGATACCATGCCCCTCCCACACACACAAAACTACCTTTATTTTATAGAACTGTGTGTCAGACATTTCCCACTAACTTTAAAATTTCTCTAGGTTTCCCACATTGTTTTATAAGTGCATTTTAAACAATAACGATGATTTCAATAAAGATAATTCACATTTTTTTTAATCTCTCAGGCATACTTTGGCTCGTGAAACTATATGCCAGATTCTGAGACAATGGCAATTTCAAATATTCTCTTTGGCTCAAATACACCAAATCTCAGTAGCATAGATCCAACAAAGCACTGAAGAAAATACTAAAAAGTAAGTTTTGCTTTCTCATGAGCTAAACACAACTATAGCCCACCATGTGTTTACAGGGACAACTCTATTTTGTGTACTACCCACTTGTCAGACCTCTCCCTGAGGGAACCATAATTGTACGTTGGAAGAACTACTTAATATTCTGCCATGCTGATAACTCAAATTGATCAAATCCTTTTTCTAATGCTAGGCCTTCAAGATGGCTCTGCATTTTTACCATAATGAAAATGCTACGAAGAACATTTTACTTGCATTTACCTTTTCTGGACCATGAATGACGACATCAATGGATATGAAAATCATTAGGATACTTGGGGAAAATGTAAAAGCTCACAGAGCTGGAACTGCCAATCTTGGCTCTGCTCTTGACCTCTACTTCCCAGTAACTTAAACTCTAAGTCCATTCTACAATTTCTAATCTAAGAATTATGCCACCTGCCCCGGTAGTAAATCTGCTGAAGGTCAAACCGGTTGATGTGGGGAAAAGGTGAAGTTCTACAAATCTCAGAGGTTACAACCGGGTAGATGAGCTATTTGGGAATCTCAACTCAGATTCCCGTGGACTCATTATCTATTTAAAACTCCTGGGACCTTCATGAACTAAACTTAGGGCTGATAGGAAGGTTGTAAAAATGAAAAAGCAGGCCTTGACTCAGAGAACTTGCTGGAAAAGCAGGAGAGGGCACCAGCACCCAGTGCCACAGCAGGGTGTGAAGCCAGGGCTATGAAGGCCGGACGCACGGGAAGGATCCAGAGGAGCTGGTAGCCAAACTGGGTCTTGAAGGATGGAACCAGAAGGAGACTCACCATGAGCTAAAAGCTCATGAGAGTGAGTCTGAAAAAAAAGAGGGTGGCAATGTCCTGGGAAGGACAAAACCTTTGATGCTGGAGGACAGAAGAAAAGGGCAGAGCTCTGAGACAGGAGAGAGAAGCTGGACCCAGATTCTGAAGGGCCTCGCATGCTCAGCTGAGGAGCCTGGATTTTCACCCTGAAAGCAAGAGGGGATCCAGCTAATCCCATGACCAGGAAAATAATGACCAGCTGTGTTTAAGAAGACAGTAGCAACAGCAAGTGGACTGGAACAGATAAAGCATGAGAGGGAGAATAACCCAGGTGACAAGTGAGGACAAGACGCAGCAAAAGCAAAGAAACTGCTGATTCTCATTCAGACCCACTGGAGCATCCACTAGAACTCTCCCTTTATGGAGGTTAAAACAATGAATCGGAAAGATCCAGGAAAAAGGTTTAAAAAGAAAAAAGCAACCTTAACTTGTGTTTCCCTACCATCTTAGTCCATGTGAGCTGCTATAACAAAATACCCCAAACTGGGTAATTTTTGTGTGTGGGGTGACAAGCGGGGAGCAGGGAAGAACAGGTACGGGGATTTAGCCCAGGGATGCTCCACCACTGAACTACACCCCCAGCCCAAGTGATTGGTTGACTTTTATTTACATTTTGAGACAGGGTTTTGCTAAGTTTCCCAGGCTGGCCTTGAACATGCGATCCTCCTGCCTCAGGTTACTGAGCTACTGGGTTTAAACATGTGTGCTACCACACCTGGCTAGACCGGGGAATTTATTAATAACAGAACTTTATCATTCACGGTATTGGAGGCTGGGAAGTTCAAGATCAAGATCAAGTGACAAGAATTTCGGTGTCTCTGAGGGGTGGGGGCTATTCCTCACAGATGGCACCTCCTATGTGTCAAAAAGGTGTGAGGAGCAAGCTCCCTCAGGTCTCCTTCATTAAGGGCAGTAATCCCAACAGGTTAGCTCTGTCCTCCTGGGTCTAATCCCTCCCAAAGGCACCACTTCTTCACCACCTGCTCCGACACTCAGACCCACATCCTCCCAATCCCAGGTTCACATCTATGACAATCAGTGAAAACGCACAACCTCTTCTCCACAGAACCCGGTGGCTCCTATTTTTTTAAAAATGGGGCCAGCAAGAACTTAGACCGCAGACAAGTCACACATACCCTCTTGTTTTCAGAAGAGAGTAAGACATTAAATTCAACAGAATTTAGCAGGAAAAAAAAATTAGATATGAATGGGTTAAAATATAGAAATGAGAGGGACCAAAAGGAGCCCGTAATGCAAAACAAAATTACATATTCTTAGTCATTATTCACTGACACCCTAGTTCAGCTTACAAGAGGGACAATTTTTTTGTTGTTGTTATTCTGAAAAAAAAATTGGGACTTTAAATTTAGGATTCATACTAAGAAAGCAGAATTCATCACAATCTATAATGACACCATAAACACTTAAAATGTTTTTCCTTTCTAATAAGGTAAAAGGAACTTAGTTCACTTGACCATTTCTCTCTATATATATGCTCCTTCAGAAAAGGAGAACGAAAGACAGGACATCCTCTTCAGAATGCATTAGGAAAGCCACACTCTGTGACTTCATTTCAGCTCCACAACGGGGGTTGGCAGGCTCACTTGACACTTCCAATAGCAGGCAGTGCGGCCTGGCAGAAGGAACACAGGCCCAACTCACACAGACTCAGGTATGAAATTAGCAATGAATTTTTCCTCCAGTCTGTATCCCTGAAAAAACACCCATAATGATTTCTAGGCATTTTTAAACCTGATTTTTGCCATAGATCTCTAACTCTTTTAACAGGTTAAGAAATACGAGAACTCGTTGGGCAGGTCCTGAGTATCCACAGGAGGTAGTTTGTAGCAAGTTGCAAGGGTAATAGAGCCAAGGTGTTCTGATTACACAAAATTTCCAGTTATGACCTTAGGAAACAATTTTAAGGAAGTATAATGAATGGGCTATAGTAATCCCACATTATCTGAGAAACTCAATATGGCCCCACTGTCTTCGGTATGGACATAAATTTTATGCTCATGAAACTGAACCTGGAAGTTAGAGATCACCCACCCTCCCCTGGCGACTTATTTATTCTAACGATCTCTCTAAAGCCTCCTTGAAATTATGTATATTCCATGCTTTATAACTGATTTGATAAGAACTGTCTGTCCCTTGATATATAAGAACTTCAATTTGTTCATGCCAATGCATATTAACTGAGCACCCACCAAGTGCCAGTCAGAGATCAAAACAAAACCCCTGCACTAAGAAGCTGATATTCAAGTGCAGGCCAGGCAATAAACAGCCTTCCTCTGAGCACTTAGGTTCCAGGCACTGGTCTCAGGTCCCAACCACTCATCACCTGTTTCATATCCAAACCCTGCTTCCGCCTCCTTAGGCTTAGCGCACATACATCACAACTCTGCACTAAGGTATGCACCTGCTTTCTATTTTTTAATTTCATTTCCTCTGATGGGACACTGCTGGGTTTGCAGGAGCAAAACTTCTGATACCTTCGGTGATTATTCTGACAACACAAGCTGCTTTCATGTTTTCAAACGGCTCATAACCATCTTAAAGATGCCTTTTGAATTATGCATCTTTAATGTACCACACGCATCAAGCACATCTGCCATTTTCTCATCCATGCTCACAGTGTTATGAAATATTCCTGCTGTGTGTGCGTCTCTGATCTGTATTTGACAGATGGAAAAGTCAAACAACACCTGCAAATTTTGGAGGCTTTACTTTTTCAAACTCTGTTCAGGGATACTTTTTATTCTTCTGACTATATTTAAGTCAGATTATTTTAAAATGTTTAATACTCAATGAATACACTAAATTCTTACTCAGTTTAGAACTAAACGCAAGGCAGACCTGAACACATAACCATCCTGCACTTTTTACCTATGTACCAAAAAAACAAAACAAACACACACACACACACAAAAAATTACATAACCCCGCTGTTTCACTGCAAATACTTTCAAATTACTATGACCTTCTTACTCTGTTTTTTCATGACTCAACTGCCAAACACATAAAACAATTTTATTTCTTCCCTCAACTTCAAACTTTATTCCTAAACAAAATAAAGTTGTTTCTCTTCATGTGGACCTAAGGAGGCAAGATAAAGAATACTTGAAAAATATATTTATTCCTACATAAACCTTCTCACTTTTGGCTTTCCATCAGACACACTGGAGAAGGGTTGGTTCTACCCTGAGCACCCTCCACACCCTCCAGTCCCCTGGATCCATATCCTCTAGAACCTACCTTCCCTGCCCCAGATGATAGGTTCTCCACCAAAGCAAAAACTCTGTGATTGACAGAACTCAAATAAAGACTTCCCTCTCAAGGGAACTTAACCTTACTGCCACGTTAAACAGCAAGAAACACTAGGAAGCGTGCAATTTAGATGCAGAAAATATTATAGTTAGGATTTTTTTTAAGAAGGTCATCATTATTTCTTAAGTTTAAATCTTATAGGTTTATGTTTTTAGGGACAAGAAAGCTTAAGACTTAAAATTTATGTTTTCTCTGTCATAATTAAAATGCAAGAAATTGAGATAATTACTTTCTAAGAGACATTTTTAATTTTTTTTTTTTTTAACCATTGGGAGCTCTGAATTTCAGTTTAATAGATTTTACAGAGAGTCCAGACAAAGAGACACAGTCACCTTCCTTTAGGGAAGGTTTCTCTACTTTGAGACTATTGGCAATGAAGGCTAGATAATCCTACACATTGCAGGATGTTTAGCATCTGTGCTCCCCAAGCAATAGATGTCAGTAGCACCCTCTTCCCCTGGATTGGCAACTAAAAATGTCTTCAGACTTTAACAAGTGTCTAGGACAAAATCATTTTAGGTAGAGACCCACTATTTAGTGAGTCATGATGGGGTTTTGCAGATTTTCTCTGCCTATTCTTTTCAGCAGAACACACAGCATTTGGAAATGCATTGAGTCCTTTGCATTCTATTTAAAATGTTAGAATAGTGGTTTTCAGTCCTGGACTCAATCTCCAAGATTCTTTTCTTTGTTGTTGTTGTTGGTCGTTCAAAACATTACATAGTTCTTAATATATCATATTTTACAGTTTGATTCAAGTGGGTTATGAACTCCCAATTTTACCCCGTATACAGATTGCTGTATTACATCAGTTACACTTCCATTGATTTACATATTGCCATTCTAGTGTCTGATGTATTCTGCTGTCTATCCTATTCTCTACTATCCTCCCTCCCCTCGACATTTTTAAATTTTTCGAATATTAGTTTCTAATTTTTAAATGCTAGCTTCTAACAAAAGATTGGTCCAAAAAGTTGAGTTTTATCTTGAAATTCAGAAATGTAGTCTACACTGTAACATCACAGGAGCATGCCCTATCATTTCTTGGCATACTTAAGAAATAATGTTCAGTAACGATTTGTTGACTGAAGGATGATGTACAGCAATGTCCCCTAGAGTCAGCCTTAGAAAACGACTGAACCCATAAATCCTGGCATCATGAAAAATGAAGGACAAAATCGACAGCTAGGAATGGAGCAAAGGATGACAGGGGCCAATAAAGGTCACCAAGAAAATTCATGGGGGGGAAGAATTCTCTTATTCAAAAATGGTACCATGACTATTGGTATTGATGTGCAAAACAATGAATATGGATCCTAAGAGGGTCACAAACCTAAATATAAACTATAAAATTCTTACAGGAAAACACAGGAATAAATCTTCATAACCTTGGGTTTTCTAGATATGATACTAAAAATACAAGTAACCAAAGAAGAAAAACAGACAAACTGAACTTCATCAAAATTTAAGCCTTTTGTCCTTCAACGGATACCATCAAGAAAATGAAAACACAACCTACAAAATGGGAGAAAATATTTGAATATCATGTATTTGATAAAGGTCCAATAGCCAGGATAAAAAATTCTTACTTCTTAACAACAGAAAACACAATTTAAAAATGGGCAAAGGATATGAACAAATACCTCAAAGAAGATGTGTAAATGGTCAAAGAACACATGAAAAAGGTCAATGTCACTGGGAATGCTAATCTAACCCACATGAGCCACTAGCTTCATGCTCACCAGAATGTCTATTAAAAAAATGTTTAAAAAAAGAAAAAAACTGTGCTGGGGATGCACCTCTGTGGTAGAGGGCTTGGCTAATATGTGTGAAGCCCTAGGTTCAATTCTGAGCACAGCAACAAAAACAGAAGATAAAAAGTGCTGGCAAAGTTGTAGAAAAACTGGAAACCTCACACGTTGCTGGTGGGATTGTAAATGATGTACACATTTCAGAAAACAGTTTGATAGTTCCTAAAAATGCACAACCCAGCAAAATTCCACTGCTAAGAATACGCCCAAGAGAATAAAAAAGACATGTCCAGATGAATTTACAAATAAAAGTTCAAAGCAACATTATTTGGAATAGCCCCAAAGTAGAAAGCAACCAAGTGTCCACCAGATGATGAATGGTTAAACAAAATACGTATGTCTATACAATAATAATATTTGGCAACAAAAAGGATGAAAAGCATGGATGAAAGCTAATCCCGAAAGATCACACATTTCCTTTATATGAAATGTCCAGAACAAACAAATTCACAGAGACAAAAAATAAATAAATTAGTGGTTGCCAGGGACTGAGGCAATGAAAATGTTCTAAAGTTCGACAGTGGCGATAATTGCACAACTCTGCAAATATACTGAAAAACCACTCCGTATTCTTTAAATGGGTGGATTTTATGGTGTGTGAATTATATCTCAATAAGGTTGTTAAAAATAAAATAAAATGAAACAAAATGCAAAAAAGAAATGAAGAGTTTGGTACAAGTTAAATTTCCCTATCTAACAAGCTTTGGACCAGATGTGTTTTGGATTAGGGCTCTTTCCAGATTTTGGAATATTCTCATCCATGATAAGATATCTTGGGGACCAGATCCAAGTCTAAACACAGAATTCATTTATGTTTCATATATACCTTACATAATTCCATACAATATTTTTAGTGCACATGAGTTTTGTGGACTTTTCCACTGTAGCCTCAGGTTGGCACTCAAAAAATTCAGATTTCGAAGCACTCTGGATTTGAGATTTTTTTGTTCAGGGATGCTCAACCTGCATTTGCTAAAGCAGAAACACAGATTAAAAAAAGCTAAGTCATCAGCCAGCAAGGCAGGCCACAGGGCAGGGAGCAAACGAAAGCTGTTCCCCTGCAGATAACCACAGAGTGACCTTGGAGCCAACGCCTACTGGGTGAGGCCCAGGGGAGCCCAAGGCGGAATCAGATGGCCCAGGAGTGAAGCAAAGAGCAGTAATCACATCATGTGGGCATGTGATTACCCAAGGGAGATAAGTCTTCTCAGGGGAAGGAACACAGTTCTAGGACACCTTGACAAAGCACTTGTGCTGTAAGAGGGCACGAATCCCTGAAAACCTCAAGCCTGAGCTGAAAAAGGGACAATGAAATCAGGGTAAAATTGGAGAAAAGGAGGGAGGGGACTTGAGGAAACCCGCAGATTCAAAGGCCGGTGGCAGAAGGGCAATTCACATGCGCACCAGCAGAGGATGGCTAGTGAGATGTGAGGTAAGAAGCAAGGGACTGGTGTGCAACCGGGCTGAAGGGACAGCAGCCAGGGCCTGCAGGTGGCTCCAGTGGTAGAGCCTACGCCTATGCGTGTACCAGGGCCCTGGGTGCAAGACCCCACTATGGGGAGGGCTTTGCAAGAAGCAGCCAGCCCCCAACCTCCCCCCGACACACATGCTTTAGAGCCACAGGAAGACCTACAGAAATGCACTTTAGGGACAGACACAGGATAGGGCCAAAGAAGACACTGGCAGAGCAGATAAGGGGCCTTTACGGTTGGCCAGGAAAAGGCAGGGGGCACCACAGGAAGCAAACAATCCGCCAGGTAGAGTAGATCAGGGGCAAGCTGCTCCAGCTCTCTTGAGTCCTGCAGGGTCAGCTTCCCTTCCCCCTCCATTCCACATACTCTTCAATTAACCCCCCACTAAGGTAATCTGTACCCTCGTCTCCACTTCAATCCTTAAGGCACCACTAATAGGGCATCCGGCACTCAAAAATCCAAATAACTGTCCATCACCAGAGAAACCTGGTCATTCTTAGCTACCCACTATGCTGAAGAACAGCCCCAAGACAGCGCTAAAACTGTTCACTTGCTGAAGCTTGCGCAGCCATCATATGCAGATTCCACTTACTCTAGCCCTTTCCAACCCCTTTTCTAAAAACACGAGTCAAATCACATTATAATGTAGAATGCTTATAATCTTTCAATACATCCCCCACTGACTTTAGGACTTAACCAAATCCAAATCTGAAAATTAAAAGAATTATGCCGTAAGCCAAGTGCAGTGGCATGTGCCTGGATTCCTAGCTACTCACAAGGCTAAGGAAGGGGATTCTCTTGAGTCCAGGAGTTTGAGGCAGCCTAAGTAACCTAGTAAGACTCCATCTCAAAACAAGGGGGAAAGAAAAAAAAATTTTGTTTAAGATCATGGAAGGATGTTATTAATATTAAAATAAGATTAAAAATCCCCATCAATCATCTGTTTGGTTATGAAGCTCCCAGACACACACACACACACAAAAAAAACATTACAGGTGACTTAACTATGTTAGCCTCCACCACTACAATGTAAGCTCCCAAAGCCTAGCACACTGCAGAGACTCAATAAAACTGGTGAATGACTAAAAGCCTCAGATACTGTAATTACTCACAATAATTTCTGAGCAATGCTTTTTATTTGCCAATTGGAAAGAAAGGGTAGGTAAGGTTCATAAGGTTTTTTTTTTTTTCAATTTCAAATGTTATACATTTTTACAAGGAAATATAGTCAAAGAAAAACAGTGTCTAGTATTATAAGCTACCAGTGAAATACATAGTAAAAGGATTTTAAGTTTTCATTAAGTGCCTACTAAAATATCAAAACTGTTTCTTTCCACTCAGCCACATCCAGGCAGGCCTAATGCAGGGCTGGGAAGGAGACAGCAAGACAGTCTGCAGGCACGTCATTCCTGCTGACCCTGGTGGCTGTCTTCCTGAAAAGCAACCAGCAAGATTTAACAAGCTCTATAAAACAGTTCATAGTCCAACTACAGAATCGCTCCTCTCTATGAAGCATGCTCCAAGGAAACAGATGATCCAAAAGGGAAATAAAGAAACTTAGGTACATGGCTTAATGGTAATAATTAGGAAAACTGGAAACCTTTCAAATGGCCATCAACATTATTAAGCAAACTGCAGAATATCAACCCAGTCATGAAAAAGAGTAGGTAGGGCTGGGGATGGAGCTCCCGGTAGAGCATTTGTCTAGCATGTGCAAGGACCTCGGTTTAATCCCCCATGTTGCAAAAAAGAAGAAAAAAAAAAGTGGTAGCATAGTATGTGGATTCTTTCCACTGACACTTTACCTATATATACATTATTTCCATATTTAAGGACCATTCAAAAAGCAAAAAATAGTAAAAACCTGAATCTGATTATGTAAAAAACATATATATACACACACACATACTCTGGCTGTCAAAGACATATAAGTGGAGAAGGCTACAAAGCTTGTTCAAAGTTAATCTTTTAAAATGACCTGTGTTTGTGAAAGCTGAATGCTCTGGACCTGTGGCAGCAGAAAGTACGCATTTGGTAGCTGCTCTGCAGACCCTTCAGTAGAGATTCTGCGAGTGCCAATTCCAGAAACCTGCAGAAAGAGAGAGAGAGAGAGAGAAGCCCTCCTTTGTTACACTTGAAAAACACACTGGTCATAATGCTAAAATACCTCCTCAAAGGAAATCTATATTCATCACCATGGTCTTTATATTTATCTACAAAAAAAAAAAAGAGCAGGGCACACCGGTAATCCCAGCAATTCAGAGGCTGAGGCAGGAGGATCACAAGATCAAAGCCAGCCTCAGCAACTCAGCCAGGCCCTCAGCAACTTAGTGAGACCCTGTCTCCAAAAATAAATAAATAAATAAGGGCTGGGGATGTGGCTCAGGGGTTAAGTGCTCCTGGGTTCAATCCCTAATACCTCTACCCAAAACAAAACCCCACAAAACACAATGAATGTTGTATTCAATGTTATGTTTAAATTGATTGTTCCTCCTTATAAGAAAGTCCTTTTACAAGTAGACAACTCTTTTGATGTGATATCACATGTTCCATAGAAATGATAAGAACCACTTAGGTTACCTGAAGCCACAACCTGTTAAAGATGTCACAGGTACTATACTAGAGGTGAAAATTCCTCACCATGCCTATGAACAGCCACATGACTCTTCATGCGCCCTTCCTAGTACCTTGGTGTGAATAGTGGTGTGAACATCGCGCTCAGTGGGAAAGAATCTGCAAGTACACACAAAGGTCTCCCAACTTGTAATATCCTGAAGCCAAGGATGAGACAGGCAAAGCCACCAGAGTCACCCTCAGAGGTCCCTCCCTCTGACCTGCTGGTGCAATGAGAGCCTGATGTATTTTATGCAGAAAACTAGGGATAGTAGATTTCATCCATGCCCTTCAAAGATCCACAGAGGGTTCCAGCTCTGTAGCTGTCCTAAGGACAGTCAACCATGGCGAGCAAGGCAAGAAGGTGGAAGCTGATGAACTTCACATCACTAATACACTTGTATTTTGATGACATAAATCAGGTGGCAAAGTTTCCAAAAGCCTCTTGGAAAATATCCATATCACTCTAGTTAAGTCGACAACCAAATTATGGGGCAAAGGAAAAGTTACTTACATGATAGGAAAGGACTCCGTATGAAGAGGTATTAATAAATAAAGAACTTTCGATGCTTCCTTCTTCAGTAGGTAAGAAAATAATTCTGAAGGAAGTTTTCCCCATCGCTGGAATTACCTGAAAGAAAGGCACCCACCCTAATTAACCATTTGGAATGATCTCGTTTGATAACTTGTCTTTCACAGGCTTTTGACAACTTCCATTACCCTACTTATCAGTATCATAAATCCCTGAGCATCCCCAAACAGACCAACGTCCAACAACCTAAGAACATACTGAGGACTTGGAGCAAGAGAGTTTGGAGTCACAGGTCTCACACTTTCCCTTTTCCTTCTCTTCTACATCCACATGCTTAATTCTCTATCTAACAGATAGTTAGCTCTCTACTTAAATACAGAGAATAGCCACTGTACAAACACACCATTGTGATAAAAATCAGGGACAATCTTCACCTGGTCAAACTGCCATAAACCAAGCACTGGGCTTCCCCTTTAATGTTTCTTTAATTCCAGTATTTTGGAGGAAAAAAAAAATCCTAATTTTGAGTAGACAGAGTAAGCAAACAAGTAAAAACTTACTAGCACCCTTCACTGAAAGGATCTTCATTGAAAGTTAAAAAATCACTAAAAAAAAATTAGAGGATTAGGTTTTTGAGGTTTGCGTTATAGTGTAAGTGAGCTTTATAAGGAGCCATTTGCTACCTTTTAATCTTACATTTAGAAGTTCTACCTTTCTTAGTGGGTTTGAGAAGGGTGGAGGTCATGACTATAAATCTATGGTACTACTAAATGTCTCAGTATTTGTCGAAATTTCAAGACAAATAACAATCTTTCAAGTCATGTTACTCCCTGGTTTCTTTAAACATCCCCCCACCCCACCCCGCACTGGAAGTATGCAGAGCCACCAAAATCAGGAAATTGTTGAACAACTGCAAAAATACGTGCTAAAGCAAACACACAGAAGGAAAAAGTTTGGGTAGCAGAAAAAGGGGAGACAGGGAGCAGAAAGTTAAAACTTGAGGCCAAAGAAAGCAAGAGAAGCTGGCAGCCTGCCACAGAGCAGTTTCCAGGAGCACATCAACACTCACCCTGCAATGAACAGGAGGCACATGGAAATGTCTAGCAGCTGTAAACACTGAATTCACCACGACCTCACTGTCCCTACTAGGGTTGTAAGCATGGAGAATCTTTGCTGCAGGATGCCCCAGGAATCTGAGGGTAAACAAAGAGAAAAGGCAATGTATCGTATGGTTATCCATATTCCTACACAGATGCATATACATAATTATATTTTTATATATATACACATAATTTTTTAAAAAACTTTTTTGCTGCTGGGGGTGGAACCCAGGGCCTCACACATGCAAAGCACATGGTCTACCACTGAGCCACCCTCCCAGCCCACACATTTTTAAACACAGAAAGTTGTTGATGTTCATTACAAAGTTAAGGACAATGACTGAATTCTGTCAGTAATAAAATATTCAATTCACAATAGTTAAAAAAAAAATTACATAGAAACAAAACGTTGCGGTAGGTCAACCCACAGTAATACCCCACTGGTTTCTGTTGGAAGAGTCCAACCCATCTAGGTCATTAAATGCTGGTTTAAAAAAACACACTTGGCACATAATAGCATTTCTCAGTCCAGGGTCTCTCGTTCAAATGAAGTATGGTTAGGTAAGAAACCGTATTCATAGAAAACCCCTATTTTCTTAGGTTTCTTCTTCGAGTAATAAATTTAAAGAGGCTTTTCTGGGGGATTGCATTGTCAACTCACAAAAAAAGACTATTTTATTAGGTCTCATAAAATAAAATTTTAATGATTGCTTATAGCTGGTCTTCTGAAAAAAATGAAAACCTGGCAGCACTTTACAGTAGTGGTTCTTACCCACTTAAATTATGAGCCTTTTAGAACACTCAGATGAGAGCTTTGGCTCCACCCTCCTCCAAAAGGACAAAAAAAAAAGGTTTAATGCATAATTTCACAACTTTCCACCAGTCTCCCAGGGAGGATTCCGGCTCTGTCGTGAATCCACCCCTGACCAAGTCTTCACATCAGCTCTGTTTCAGCAGCTCTCATCCCCACCAACATGGGCTCCACAAAGGAACCACAAGAAGGCAACAGGTCTCTGGCCCACCCCCTGGACCCACCGCCCACGTTCCCTAATTTAACCCTGATTCCTACTATCCAACACCAAGTTCCCTCCAGTTCAGTTAGGTTACAATGGAAAAAGTTCATTGCTGTCATTTCTCAGTGGCAGAGACTCAAACAGTTCCCATTAGGATGGCCCAGAAATAAGATGATACTTCATCTAAGCAAAAAAAATTCAAAGTCCTTATGCTTACATATTTCTCTGATTTTCTTCCAACTTCTCTAATATTAAAACTGTGTTATTTAGGAAAATTAAATGCATGATGTTTATCTCATGTGCCTCATGTGTGAGGCACTGGGTTGAATCCTCAGGATTTCTAAAATACTGTATTACTAATATCAAATCTTTGGAATTTTTCTTCAAGCTTTCACTCCTATTTTTAATCAGTAATCTTAATGAAAGACTTACTGCATCAAATGTTCATTTTAAAACACAAGTTTTTACCTTCAGTTATATATAAAATGCACCTGAGTGTCAGGACTAAAACCTTGATTCTTTAAGTGTTCTTAAATAATACAACTTAAATTTTTCCCCCTTTTACGCTACCATAAAGGGTCACCTCTGAAAGCCCTATCTCAGAGTACTGAGCCTATATTGGCTTTTCTCCCTGTGATTAAATCAAGTAAATAAGGACTTCCATGGTAGTCTTTAAGTAAATAATTTGCATCAGTCAGCAAAATTATTCATAGTTCTCCTCAAAGTTTTATATACTATTCACATAATTGAAACTCAAGATTTTGGTTTCAAAGAATGCAAATGTCTACCAGAAAAACACATTAGAAATTAAGACTGCAAAACAGTCCCGCGACGGCACTTAGTGCCTGCACCTACCAGAAGCCTCAGCAGACAGAGAATGCTGGCTGGAATCGCACCACCACCGTGCTGCTATTTTTATTCTATTTTTTTATTCTATTTTTAAAAGTGTTATGAGGATATGAATTTCCTTCAGTAGTGACAACTGGAAGATACTCTATTAATTTAATACTACAAAAGAATGACTAAAATCCCTTAAGAATGATTAGCACTTTTAATTCCTAGGACCAGCAGAATATTAACCCTTAAAATAAGCCCTAAGCAGCAGGCAGAAGGCAAATGAGTAACACCATTTTGCTTTTGAATCCCAGAGGAAAACCAAAGCTTTAAGAAGGGACGGGGTTTGCCCAAGGTCAACATCAACATCAAAATAAACAAAAGCAAAAGCTGAACTAGGGCAGGAAAGAAACAAGGAAGAGAACTCTCCAGCTAAAAGTTTTATTCTAATGACTATAATTTGTGCTGTTTGGAAGAAGGTAAAACCTGGCTCACTTTAAATGTGTTCGAATTTACACTAGGTGTTTTGTTTTGTTTTGTTTGGTAATTGTAGATGGATAGAATGCCTTTATTTTATTTTATTATTATTATTATTTTTAATGTGGTACTGAGGATTCAACCCAGGGCCTCACACAGGCGAGGGAAGCGCTCCACCACTGAGCTACAGCCCTAGCCCAGCCCAAGAAGTTTGTTCTGATTGAAATTCTTTAACTTCAAGCAAAATACAATACTTCCACAATCACAGCCTACATCTTACTAATATGAAAAAATGAAAGGAGTGCTGGCTTGAAATCAGAAGACTTATTTCTTCATTTCCAGTAAAAAATGACCTTGAGCAGACTATTGCTTCTCAGCAACAAATGTGGGAACACATTCGTGGCACATGCACAAATACAGAGATATTTGAAAACTGATACATTCAGACCATGCCTGCCTGCAAGATTCATATTAAACTCAAATGACAAGAAAAATGGTCATACTTTAAAAACCATAAACATAACTGCATCACCTAAAGATGATTAATATATGAACACTGGCAATCCTGTCAAATCAAAGTCCTTAAACATACTTTCAACATGCTTCTAGCTACCAGGACCATTAACTAACGTATATGGTTATGTGGCAAATCTATACAGATCACACGTGCATTGATTATAGAACTTCTAGGCTACTGAACACATTTTTTATGTGACTAAATATATTACATTAGGATCCTATGAACTGGAATTGTTCTTCTAATATAGCTACACTACCATTCATTTTATTATGTCTCCCAAACTATAATATATACTCTTCAGAGAAGTCCTCTATTTCTTTTTTTTAAATGTTTCTTTTTTTTTTAATATTTATTTTTTTTAGTTTTCAGCGGACACAACATCTTTGTTGGTATGTGGTGCTGAGGATCGAACCCGGGCCGCACGCATGCCAGGCCAGCGCGCTACCGCTTGAGCCACATCCCCAGGCCCCTGTATTTCTTCTTCAAAGTAAAGACTTTGCACAAAAATATTCTCTGAAAATACAAAACTAGTGAGCATATTATATCATCAGCTAAATTTCTATAAATTCAATTTCTAATAAATTTCTTTACATAAGTATAAATTACAATGATTTTTTTGAAAAACAAGCAGGCATATAAAATCGTGAAAAGTCAGAAAACTCTCTTCACCCGTTCTCTCTTTTCTTCCTTTCACAGAATCTCCCTTAAAATGCTCAACAAGGTATTTTAAGTCTCAGGCACATTCTCCTTCACTGCAGCGCTAATGTCTGGATGATCAGAGGAAATGGAGGGAAGGAATCCGGGTGAATGCAGGCAGGAACCCAGGCCGCCACACCACCCCGGTCCCAGGTGCTCACCTACCACGAGGCTCTTCACCCACATAACTTGGCCTATGCCTCAAAAAAGCTCTTCATAAAACAAAGTGGTAGACCCAGGCTGCTGTAGTAAGCAGAGTTCTCACACCCCAGCACTGTTCCTGCCCTGGAAGCTGACTTAAAGCTGCCTCTGTGCAGGGCTGCCATACCCTGCACCCAGGAAGCTTTGTAACACTTCAGTTTTCAACTGTTCATCACAGACAACAAGAATCCTTAAAGTACCTCCACAGCTTACCCTCCTCCTCCTTAATATCGCCAAACTCCCAGGTTAGGCCCTCAACTAACCCCTCAGATCACATCTCCTTCACTTTGTGGGTCTGAACAAGAAACACTAGACATCATCATGGCTTATACCCATTCTTACCCTAATAAAGGTTATTACAGTGCAACTTAGAGTCCCAAGGCAAAACAAATAAATACCTGAATATAGTTTAAAAGGGTTCAGAAACCATCAACACTGAGAGCTTTTCATTATGAAATAACCTTATTTGTTTCAGGAAAACAAATGCGTACTACATTGAGTTCTCACGAAATTTTAAATTTTACAAAATAGTACAAGATATTTTTACTAAAAACCGAAGAAAGAGGGTGGGGGTGGTAAAGGAAAAAGGGTAATCATGAAGGGAAATTGACTTCCTTGCATGTCTGAGTTTGTTGGGATGAACCCAACTACTATGTATAATTATAAAGATCTAATAAAAAGCCAGGCATGGTGGCACGTCCACGGAGGGAGGCTGAGGCAGGAGGATAGCAAGTTCAAATCCAACCTCAGCAAAATGGAGGCACTAAGTAATTCAGTGAGACCTCGTCTCTAAGTAAAATACAAAATAAGGCTGGGAATGTGGCTCAGTGGTCAAGTGTCCCTGACTTCAATCCCTGGTACCCCCCCTTCCAAAAAAAAAAGATCTAATAAAAAATAAGTTTTTTTAAAAAACTGAAGAAAGAGAAGGTAGGGTATAATTCAGTGGTAGAGTACTTGATTAGCATGCACAAGACCTGGGTTCAACACGCAGCAACATTAAAAAAGAAAACACTAAAGAAACCACTAAAACAACTCTTTAAGTTCTGCTTTCATGAAAACACTCCTTTAAAAAAAGTACTTCTTCAAAGTAAAGACTTTGCACAAAAGCATTCTCTGAAAATACAAAATTAGTGAGCTTATTATATCATCAGCTAAATTTCTATAAATTCAATTTCTAATAAATTTCTTTACATAAGTATAAATTACAATGATTTTTTTAAAAAACAAGCAGGCATATAAAAAATGACCTTGAGCAGACGTATTGCTTCTCAATCTCTTCATACTATTGATATACTTACAATTAACATGTGTATATATGTAATATAAAAGACATACTAAAAATAGTATAAATGAGCTTTTATTAATTACAAAGAAAACATACTTACTGTATTCCAAAATCTAGAACTGATGGCTGAAAATGTAAACCTTTTCCACTGAACAGTTTTTCTGAGAAGCTAAAAAAAAAGAAAAGAGAGATTAACTTTTGCTGTAATTTTAAAGTTTGGCTGCCGTGTTAAGAGTGTGTACTGCCAGTGACTTGGTGCATGAGATGTAATTTTACTCTCTCAGAGGTGAATCTGAACCAGATTTTAAATGAGAAAACTGAATTATTCAAAGTCTAGTATAATTCTAGCACTGCAAATTTTAAGAGGCTGTTAGATTATGGTTATTGTAACTTCATACCAAATGTCTAGATCTTGTCAGCATTCAGACAGAAATGGGAATGGATTTAACTTTTAATAGGCTTCACTCTGGATGAATTCAGACAAACATGGTTATTTTCATAAACCCTGAATCAAGAAAAGGCATACACATAGGGTGGGTTTGAGAGGGAACTCTGGCCTCAGACTTAGACTACTTGTAGGAGGGAAAGGCCACAGTGGCTTGGCGGGGCCAGCTCTTGAAGGCTGAAACCATTACCAGGTTTGTATCTTTAAGTCCAATCACAAAACCTCACATGACAAGTCACAGTTTTCAGCAGTTGTTAATCATTACAGTGACCTAATTTCCTTTCCGAATCAAAGGCCAAGAATCAATACAGCAGGAAAACATATCAAAAAACATGAAAGAAAAATACAGTAAGGACATGCAATTTATTATAAACATATTTAAAGACATTACATATGTATGTAGATAAAGAAAATATCAACTGCCATGTGACATATTTAAAGGCACATAATCCAAATGCATGAAGCTCTTAAAGGCAACACCCATTCTGTCTCAAAGACTCAAAGGAGCTTTCCAAAATATAATCTCCTCATTTTCTCCTCACAATAAGTAGTCCCTGCCCAAGCTGGTGTGGCCCCAGACACCCATCCCAATGCAGAGACCAGAAAGAACCAGTTCCGAAGTCCTTATATCATTTAAAAAAAAAAAAAAAAAAAAAAAACTCCTTTCCTCTGTCCTTTCTCCTAGAAATCCAATCTTGTCTATCATCTTGTCTTTTACCTCTCTCCAATATCAAGTATGTTAGTAATAAAGGTCTCCCTCTGCCTAACTCTTGGCAAGGTCTCCACTCATTTGGAAAGTGGCAAGAGACGAGACCCACTATTTACTGGACCCGCTTGAATCCCAGAAGGCCAGCAGCACTAGGGCTGGGGGATGTAGCTCAGTGGTCGAGCACTTGCCTGGTACCTGTGAGGCCCTGGGTTCAATCCCCGACATCACACACACACACACACACACACATACACAAAGGCCAGCACTAATGCCTCAACTTGCTTGCAAAGAAGGCCACTAACACACCGAGTTGCCTCCAAAAGAGACGCGAAGAGCACAGGAAAGGATGGAGGGTCCACCTGGGCACACCACCCCAGACCAAGCTGGTGGGGCTCAGCACTCTCAAAAAATAGAAAAACAGGCAGCTTCACATACCCAAAAACCATCCTCAGAAAGATCAGGCTGCTACACACACACACACACACAAAAATGAGCTAAATAATTAATGGCAGTCCTTTCCTGTCCTGTGCCCTGAAAAGTGAATTTGCCATCAGATTTTATACTCGACTTCCAAGTGGAGAGATGAAGTTTGGAGGATTTAAGTAATTCACCTAAGGTCACACAGCTACTATGAGGCAGGGCCAAAATTCCAACCCAGATCTGTAGAGGCTGAAAATATGAATGCTGTATCAAGTTCAGGACTGCAGGACCTATCCGGGGAAGCATGCCTAGCCTGCTGGGTGACAGTGTGGGCTCTGGGCCCGACAAATCTGGAATCCAGGCCCATGGCCATCTCTTTCCAGACCTGAGTGGGCCAGGCACTTAGCTTCTCTTCAATCCTACTCTTGTTATCTGCAAAACACAGATGACCACCGTACCTACTTTCAGTCCCTGTGAGGAGAACATGAAATGATCCTCCCTTTGTCTACGCCCGACACACAGTGAAGGGCAATAAATATTAGATCGTATTACAAAGAGGATGACACTCATCGAGCAAGAAAAGCCAAGAGGACAGATGGAGAAGCCAACCGAGCTTCTTGTAAGGAGCTGACCTCTGGATTCTGAAGTCCCTAATGGGGCAGTGGTAATTTTCTCTGAATAGAACAAATGAAACATAAACTGGGGCCATCTCATCATAGCAGATTTTTAAATCTCGTAGTCAGGAATTTTTACATACTGAACAAAATTCAGACATTTGGGTCCAACCTAAAACGTTCTAGTGGAAAGAGACTGGATTTCTCTAACTTCAAAGAAAATGCTATTTTTGGACCCCACATGAGAAAAAAAAAATAGAATTCTGCCCTTTTTTGTTCCTAGAAGTCACAGAATAAATTCTTTTTTTTCTCATCGGTAGACTTCAGCTCACCTGAATTTACAAGGAGGTTTAACATCACTAAGTAAGTTAACATATTAGTTCTTACAGACAAAACCGTTGACAGGTGTTGACCTGCAGAGCACTCAACCTGCTCTCAAGTGGCTTCTGAAGACTGGGCGGGTGTGTGATGTGATGGTGTATCTGGTTTGTTTTTCCTCCACAGCTCCTGGCTCATATCTCCCTCCCAAGGAAGGCCCCCAAAACCAGAATCTGTCTTCCCCAAGGTGCGTCATTCAGACTCTCATTTTCCCTTCCTGCCTCTGAACTAGCCTTAAAGAAATTCTCCGATTTACCCTGCTCCCAAGACGTCCCTCATTCTGCGAGGTCCTGCCTGCACCCTGGAGAGGGGAGTGCTGCACAGAGGTCAAGCAGCAGCTGGACAGACAGGCCTTGCTGGGTTCTCCACCCACGCTATCACGCTCCTTCAAGGAAGTCTCCACAAAATCCCCAAAGGACCACGTTCAGAGTGTGTATGGACAATGCGACACTGGAGGCTGCTTGAGGGGTGGCACACCTGGAGGGGCCGTGGAAGCTCTGTGCCCCTCCCCACACCTCACCGTGCACATCCTTTATCTGTATCCTTTATGATCAACCAGAAGACATCACTGTTTCCCCGAGTTCCTGGCCTACTCCAGTCAGTCAATCAAATCCTGAGGGTTGCAGGAACCTTGATTTACAGTCAGTGGGTCAGCAGCTCAGGCAGGGCTGAAGAATGGCATCTAAACAAGGCTGGGGGTCTTGGGAACTGAGCCCTGAAACTGTGGGGTCAGATGCTACCTCCAGGCAGATGGTGTCAGAACCGAGTTGGGTTATAGGACACCCGGCTAGTGTCCGCTGCTGCTGCTGCTGGGGAGAAACCCCCACACCTTTCAGGACAGAAGTCTTCTCTGCTCACTGCCATGAGAGCCGATGATTGACAATGATTTGACTTTTCCGAAAGGGAGTAAGTGACAAACAGCTGAAATTTACTTAACTATGAACATCAAAAATCATCCTCAAATATCAGAGCTAGCTAAGAAGTTACACTGTTTGAAATGACAAAGTCCTCATCTCTAAACCAGCAGCTTCAAACAATCAAGGGCTGGAGCCATGAAGGATGAAACTCCCTCCCTTTGTCCTTTTTTTTTTTTTTTTTTTTTTTTTTTCCCCAAAAATCAACATCAATCTTTTCACATTTCATTCACCCTGAATAATGGGGATGACTGCAGGGTGTGGTGGCACACACCCATAATCCTCGGCTACTTGGGAGGCTGAAGCATCCGGATCACAAGTTTGAGACTAGCCTGGACTACTCAGCAAGGCCCTTGGTAATTTAGGGAAATGCTGTTTCACATTTTTTTAAAAAAGGGGGGGGGGGGGAACTGAGGATGTACCTCAGTGGTAAAGTACTCCCTGGATTCAATCCCCAGAATAATGATGAAAATAATCCTGAATGATTCATATATGTCACAATCCACTAGGTCTCTTGCAAGCTTAGGCATAAAATAAATGCATGCGTCTTATAAAAATCAATTATAAATTTATGCCACACATTCTAATTTTCCACCTATAAGATAATTATAAGGAAATGTTCTTCATTAAAAACAAAAAAGGAGGAGTAATGTTGCTTCTCTAACAAGAGAGACACATCGGAAAAGAAATAAGAGCAATAAACAGGAGAAACCCATTAAGACAGAGGCACAGACAATGACTTCCTGATTAGGATTCAAACAGCTCAGGAAATAGAAGAAAGAACTGACAAACAGGACGGCATCCAATCAAAAACATTCTGCACAACAAAGGAAACAATTAACAGGGTGAAGAGACAACCTTGGGAATGGGGGGAATCTCTGCCAGCTATTCTTCTGACAGAAGACTAATATCCAGAATATGTAAAGAACCAAAAAACAAATGACCCAATAAATCAGCAGATGCACTGAACAGACACTTCTCAAAAGTAGGAATGGCCAATAATTATATGAAAAATTGTTCAGCACCTTTAGCCATCAGGAAAATGCAAATCAAAACGACACTGAGGGCTGGGATGGAGCTCAGTGGTACAGTGCTTGGCCAGCCTGTGTGAGGCCCTGGTCCGACACACAGCACTGTGCCCCAAAAAAAAAAAAAGAGAGAGATTCCATCTCAACCCAGTCAAAATGGCAATCATCAAGAATATAAAAAACAACAAATACCAGCAAGGATGTAGGGGGAAAAAAAAACTTTAACACCTTGTTGATGGGAATATTAATTAGTACAGCCACTACAGAAATCAGTGTGGAGACTCCTCAAAAAAACAGAACTATCATATATCATCTCTACTACTCCCAGGTATAAACTCAGAGGCATTAAAAGTCAGCAAACTATAAAGATACCTGCATTTTTATGTTTATAGTAGTACAATTCACAATGGCCAAGTTACAGAGTGAGCAGAGTGAGCGTTGGTGCCTATCAATGGATGAATGGATAAAGACAATGTGGCACATATATAAACAACCTCGGAGTATTGTTCAGCCATAAAGAAGAATAAAAACACATCATCCATAGAAAAAGGGATGGAACTGGAGAGCATCATGTTAAGTGAACTAAGACAGACACAAGAATTCAAGTATTACATATCTTCTCTCCTACGTGGAATCTAAGGAGGCAAAAGGACAAGAAAGTAGCAGGGAGACTGTTTGAGAAGATTCAGAGGAAGGGAAGCCGGGCAGGTAAGAACTGTGATGGGGTAGATATGATCGAAGTATGTTATTTGCATCTATGAATATACCACAAGGAAACCCAGTATTCTATATAATTAAAATGCACTAATTAAAATATATATAACCAATCCCCAAAAAACAATGCCAAATGATTTCTCTGATTTAATGATGCTGATATCCATAATATGCTGGGGGAGGGGGGAATTAAATGAACTCTAGATAGGGCAAAGGGGAAAGGGGGAGGGAGAGGAAGGGAGGGGACATAAGGATAGAAAGGACAGTGGAATGAGATGGTCATCGTGATGTGACTCTACTTTGTGTACAACCAGAGATATGAAAAATTATGCTCTATTTGTGTAATATGAATTGTAATGCATTCTGCTGTCAAATATAACAAAATTTTTTAAAAAACTTGAAGAATACAAGGCAAACATACTTGTAACTACCTTTTGATGATTAAATTATAAATGATTATTTCTTTTTCAACAGTATTTTCCCAAGTTCAGTGAACATGCATTATGTGAAATAAAAACAAAATATTTCAAGTATGTTTACAAAAATGTGTGAGTGTGTGTGTGTGTGTGTGTGTGTGTGTGTGTGTAAAAAAATAAAACTGACAGTAACCTGAGGGTATGCGAGCTCTTGTTCATGTGGACCTTATTCCACACTCTCTTCCTGTCCTTCTTTGAACCCAGGGCCTGGTGCAGGCTGAGCACACACTCACCCTAGCTCTGCCTCCAGCTCCCTTTAGGTTCCTGTTTTAAAGATGGCCACCTTCTGCAAAGAACTGCACTTCTCATCAGAAGGATGCTGAATTCTATACATGCCATTTTGAAAATATATTGTTTACCTGCCTAAGATTTTTTGTTGTTGTTGTTAAACCAGAGCTACATTTTTCTCTAGTCATATAAAGCCAAGAAACAGTTTGAAAAAGTGTCCAGCACAAAAGAAATTTCACTGGAAATGAGAGAACCAGGGTCAAATGCCAGATGTGACGGAAGCTCCCACATGACACAGGGCTTCAGTTCCCTCTGAAGCAGAACGAATGTGAATGTGTCAGGCCGGATGAATGTGACATCCCTGGAAAAGCATCTCCAGGCCCAGACTTCTTATTCCTAGGAAAATCAAACCTATCTGCTGATATCAGGCACACCCTTTCTTAAAAACATCTTAGATATGGAAACAAGTTAACTGCAACCAATGGTTCTGGCGATTCAGATGACTCACGGCTCCCGATAAAAATAGGTCACTTCAAAGGCAACAAAGGCAACGCTCCACCTCTCCTGAGTGAATGGCAGGGCCAGTGTGACTCCAGCCCCAACCCCACAGGCCCTGGTCATACTGGGGCAGGTGGTCGGCTACAGGAACACACTCCCCTTGGTTACAATCCAGAATGTGGGCCCAGCACCAGATGCTAACAGGCAAAACTCAAAGTTCAGAAGGTTCAGAGAGAGAAGAGGGGAACCTCCCTGGAAAACCCAGCAAACTTTTTGTGGTAGCCTCTTGCATGCTACGCTGGGCCACACCAAGCCCCAACAAAGGTTTCCAAAAAATGGGTCTAGAAGATGCACCTCAGTGAACAGTCACCACAGAGGGACAACGGACAGATGCCATGTCCAGTAGAGCCAACATGAGTGAAGATGCCAAAGCTGAGAAAAGGATGGCCACGTGTGGAAAAGTCCAGAGGGACACAGAGAAGTGAATGGGCAGGAGAGAGGCAGGCCTGAGCCCCCACTGCAGCTCAGGGGGTGGGCTCTGCTGGACCAAAGGGCAAGGCCTGCAAACGCTCCACCATGAAGTGAGTCTCCCATGCCGTGGATCTGTGCTGCCTTTACTCTTGAAGGTCTGACCACTTTCCGGAGATCACTGTACCGTGTTAGAAGATGGTCCATCCTTTCTGAACAAGTGGAAAATAACTTTGCCTGGCATTAAGTGGACACAACAGCGAATATTCACAGGGAGGGCAGAACTGTCCGCTTTTCCACCTTCTGTGATGAACTGTCCTGATGGATCGCTCTCAATACCCCACTGTCTATTCACTGTTGTTTTTTAGATACAAACACTTGCAATACCTAGAGAGAACAGCATGTGTTTCCAAAATTTAAAAAGAAAAAAAAAAAAATTCTTTAAGCCAAGACAGTGGTTTGGCCACTGAATACAGTCAAAAAGGTCGTGGGGACAAGAGTTTTCACATCCATTTCTCAAACCCTCTCTGCCTCAAAAAAAGCTAACAACGTGTAGACAAAATAATGCTCTTGTCTAGACTCCTGTGTCCCAGGAAAGACATGTTATGCAAATGAGGTGCTTACTGGGCTGCCCTCATTAGTCACAAGAGTGCAATGTCCCAAGTGCCAGTAATGCTGTTGGAAACCTACAGACTTCACAAAGGTAGGGATTCCTGTGGCTAATCCTTTGAGGCCCATTCTTCTAAAAAAGTACATCCACTGGTCATTCATGGTCTCCCCTGAGCAAGAAGCAGGTACTTCTAAGACTTAGCAGCCATCCCATTGGCCTTGGAGGAATTAGGTCTTCTCCATTATGCAGCTGGACCTCAAACTAATCCCTGCACAGATACAAAAGCCCCAGCCTGGGGGAGTCCTGATGAAGCCTGGCCCACGGCTAGACTGGCCACTGCAGGGCAAGGCCCCTCAGGTGCTCTGCACTGCACCTGTCCAGGCTCCATGCGATCCAGGGCAAGGCCCTGAGCTTCCGGGTCTTCATTAAACAACAGACAGACCAAAAAACTGCAAGACTTGCAAAGTGAGTTGTGGGCGGGGTGTAGTTCCATGATAAGAGCACTTGCCTCATGTTCACAAGGTCCTGGGTTA
Organism: Ictidomys tridecemlineatus; assembly: GCF_052094955.1. Taxonomy (NCBI): domain Eukaryota; kingdom Metazoa; phylum Chordata; class Mammalia; order Rodentia; family Sciuridae; genus Ictidomys; species Ictidomys tridecemlineatus. Next base: position 121,849,081 of record NC_135485.1, read on the forward strand.
CTTAACTATATGAATAACAAAATTCTACATCACAAAATCTTAGTACTACATACTTGTTATTTCCAATTTAAGAAATACTTCTCCCAGAGGTTATTGATAGGAGTTTGTTGCAGAGTGCATGCAAAGAACCACTTAACAGTGGAAGTAGGAAACAGTATTTTCCCCTATTAAAGTCCCCAGCTTTCTCAGTTGGCTGAGGCAGGAGGATCACAAGTTCAAGACCAACCTGGGTAACTTAGTGTGGTACTGTCTCCAAATTAAAAAAAAAAAAAAAAAAAAATTTTAAAGGGGTTGAAGGATAGCTCAATAGTACAGCATTTGCCTAGCATGCACAAGAGCCTGGACCACAATCAATTCAGCTGCAGAGGGGGGAATGTCATAAAAAACGTCATGGGGAGAGGGCGTTGTGGCTCAGAGGTAGAGCTCTTGCCTAGCACGTGTGAGGCACTGGGTTCAACTCTTAACACTGCCTATGAATAAATAAGATAAAGGTCCATTGAAAACTAAAAAGTATTTAAAACAAAACAAAAATAAGTCCTTGGGCAAAACATGATTTTCTTACAGTTTCTTTCATGTAGAAAGCTTCAACTATCAAGGTCAAAGCATTAAACAAACTGAAAGACTGATCAAAGGGTAAAGTCCTTGGGACAACACTAGTCTGCTGGAGGCGCGCACACCAGGAACAGGATACCTGGGTTTGAAGGCTGCCCAGTGTGCTGACCGCCAGGCTTTCGTAAATACGTCACAAAAGTCCTCCACCTGTCCCTAACGTGGCTGAGGATCTTCTCCCCACAGTCCGTCCCATGGAGGAGATGTTGCTTCTCTCAGAAACTAGTCCATAGCCAGGGGCTCCTCTGGATGGATCCTGAGCTCACAGGCCCTCCTGCCCGCTCTGAAATTTTCAACATCTCCCTCCCTGATCTTTCTCCCACCACCATCCATATGAAGAGACTCATGCACTTGAGATGAGACCCTTTGACCTTCCCTTGTTCTTCAAGCCCTCCTTCCCTCACAGTCAAACTGCTGATCTAGGGGCTGGGGCTGGGGCTGGGGCTGGGGCTCAGCGGCAGAGCACTTGCCTCACACGAGTAAGGCACTGGGTTCCATCCTCAGAACCACATAAAAATAAATAAATAAAATAAAGGTATTGTGTCCATCTACAATTTAAAAAAATACATTTTTAAAAAATGTTAATGGACAATGACAGTAAGTACATTTATTGAGTACTTACAGTATACCAAGTGCTGTACCAGGCACTTTATCACAGGGCTCTGTGTGGACACTATTATCTTCGGCTACAGTTTGGATCTGGAACATCTCCCAAAAGCCCACGTGTTAAAGACCTACTCAACAGGGTAGCACGACTGAAAGGTGGTGGATCCTTTAAGAGGTGGGGCCTCTGGAAGCAAGTTAGGTCAATGGGAAATATGCCCTTGAAGGGGAGGGTGGGAACCTGGCTTCTCCTCTCTCTTTTCCATGCCGTGGCCCTGAGGGGAGCAGTTTGCTCCACCTATGCTCCCTACCTCTGCCATCTGGCACTGCCAACAGAGGCCAAATCAGCTGGGCCCACTGATCCTGGACTGAGCCCTCTCCCACTAAAAGCCATCCCTCAGGTATGTTCCAGGAGCAGGAAGCTAGCACACCATCCCACCCTCACACGTGAGTAAATGGATGCTGAGAGTTGCAGCAGCCTGCCCAAGCCCTCTCAGCCGTGCGCTGGGCGAGTGTGATCTGAGCACACATGCAGAACCCCGGCCTACACGGCCTGCTCCCTTGTCTGGCACCCAGCCCTCTCACTGCACCACGGCTACTGCTGAGGTCATCAATGACCACAAGCTGTGAAGTCAAGTGCTGAGCTTCCTTAATCTCCCCTCTGGCTCCACTCTCTTGAACCGCGTCCCTGGGTTTGTCCCTGGGTTTCTAGGAAAGTCTCCCTCTCAAGCGCCTCTATCTCCAACCATCTGGGCCACGCTCCCCTCTGCGAGGCTCTTCCTCAATTCTCTTTTTACTCTGGCCAATTGTATCCACCCACCCACTAGGTTCACCATCTCCCGGAGTTCAGAGCGTCCCACATAGTCGTTTGTTATTTCTGTGGCTGTCCAGCATCTTCCTGGCGACCCTGGTAGGTTCCCCACAGGTACCCCCTTCTGGATTTGGAAAGGGCCAAGTACAAATCTCACCAGCCCCACCTGCAGCCAGGATGCTGGCCAGCATGACCCACCTGAGGCAGAGAATCCGGGGAAGGAGATGGAAGGTGGTCCTGGGGACAACCACAGCAGCAGTGCAGCCGGTGAGCAGCCGGGGCAGTAGTGTCCCCAGCACCATTTCCACAGCATCATTCTGGCAGTAGTTCAAGCTGCTAATAACCCCTTTAGCTTGTTTGTTTCCTGAGCCTGGTTCTTAAATCTTCCTAGAGACTCTGTCAGCTGCCCAATATCTTTTCAATAAACTCCTTTTCTGTTTAAATCGGCCAGAGTTGGTTTTTGTGGTTTGACTGATTCATTTCCCAAGCCTGTGTGTCTGTGGCCTAGACTCCCCCACTGAGCTCCTGACTCATGCTCCCATCAGTACCAGACAGCAGCCTGTGGATGGAAGGTCCACAGGCACCTTCAGAGGGAATCCAAGGTGGAGTCCAACAGCTCATGCCGCACTCCCCATCCCCCGTGGGTCTGCTGTACTGGGCTCCCCGTCTTGGTGAGTCACTTGCGATGTCCCCAAACAGAGACCTTATGGATACCCTGACTCCTGTGCCTTTCTTAACTCCCTAGACAACAGACGCTGAGGACTCTCCTGGAACTTTACAACTTCTGTACCATTTAAATCTGTGCCCTGCTGTCCACTCCAAATATCAGGACTTAAATTCAAAAGGTATTGCAGCTGTAATTTGAAGGACTTTAAAATAAATCATTAACTTGACATAGTTACTCACACCAGAACTCTCTTAGTAAAGTGGCTAAGTAACTTTGCAAAAAAACTATAAAAGAAGAGACCAGCAGTTAAGCTCTTGTTTCCCCAACTCCCATTCCAACTTTCTCCTCACTGCAACTTAGGGTATCTCCTCTGTGGTTTAAAGATTTGACATCTTTCCTAGGGAAGATGATTTTAAAATGTGCAAAATACGAAATCCATTTTCCATTTCCTTTCAGCTCTAGGGCAGCAAGTTAGTATGAGAAGTCCTTCAGTATTAGGGGTCTGAAGTGTGAACAGTTTTCCAAAGACTAGCATATGAAACGGGAGACCAGCACAGAAATTCCCATGGACAATAAAGGCATCGGGGAGACTAAACTTTTTCCTTCCAATATAAATTGAGAAATATAAATTCATGCAATGTTGTAGCTGTATTTAGAAAACCAATGCTGAGTTCTCAAAATATCCCTATAAGTTTAGATATTAGTTCCTTAGGAGTGAGTGCTAAGGACTGGATACACGTCCCCCAAAGTCCTTTGTACTGAAGGCTTGGTCCCCAGCCTATAATGCTACTGGAAGGCAGTGGAACCTTTAGGAGGTTGGGCCTGGTGCCCTCAAAGGCATACTGGCACCCCAACCCTCCTGTCTTCTCTTTCATGTCCTGGCCACGAGGTGATCGGTTTTGTCATGCTCTGCTACCACGATATGCTGCCTCACCCCAGACCAAAGAACAATGGGGTCAACCAATCATGGGCTGAAATCTCCAAAACTGAGCCAAGATAAACTTTTTGCAAGATGACTCTCTCAGGTATTTGCTATTGTAACAGAAAACAAAGTAACAAAGAGTGAGCCAGTCATTTTTAAAAGTTCATCTAAAATCCGTTAAACAACTCCACAGCTGAACCTATTCATATTATAAAAAGCTGGAATGGCCAAGTCCCACTGCCATTCACTTCTTCTGCCTGTCTGCATTAAGACACCACCATAGCCAAGTCGGGGACATTCAAGAATCCAAACACGACTAAGACAAGCGCCTAACTCTGATGCGCATGCAGTTTCACACGAACAGCCTCTGTATGCTACGATGTGCATCACGACGATACAAGGTACAGCACAGGCCCTGTCTCCAGTATCCACAGGAAGAAAATTTCATGTGGTAGAGTAGAGCAGGTTAGGAAAAGCATTCTGGAAGAGGTTTCATTTGAGTGAGGTCTAGAAGGCTGGATATGCCATCTCAGGGTAAAGGTGAAGGAAGGAGTTGAGGGAAAGTTCTAAGGCATACAAGTTGCAAAAAAAAAAAAAATTGATGAGATAAAAACTGAGGCACATAAAGTAATTTCTTTATGTCTGAGAACAACATTTTAATTCACACACTGAAATGTTTTAAAAGTCCACCTCCAGGGGCCATGGATATAGCTGAGTGGAAGAGCACTCACCTAGCATGTGTGAAGCACTGGGTTCTAAGCCTCAGCACCACGTAAAAATAAATAAATAAGATAAAGGTTTTTTTACAACTAAAAAAAAAAAAATTTAAATCCAACTATAAGCAAAAATATCAAAACAACATTCAAATATAAAGAATGTTAGGAATCTTGTCAGAAAAATCTAATGAAAAAATTCTAAGCTCTTCCACTGTTCCCTAGGGGCCGGCCTCACAGTGCTGCTGACAGAGTGAGCGGAGCCCGCGGCTTGAGAGCAAAGCAGTTGCTCTCGTCTCTCATGAAACTAACATGTGGATCGTTTGGTGCTCCATGCTGCTGGGGCCCATTCCTGCTTCTCAGAACACCTGGACAATATGGTGTTATTCAAAAAGTCCCAATCTTCTCTCTTTGAAAGAAAAGAAAAAATCTACCCTCTAAATATAATCTTCTGAAAAGGAATGCTGGGAGTGCAGCTCAGCGACAGAGCACATGCTTAGCCTGCATCCCCCAGCGAGCACGCATGCACACGCACACACCATGGTAGAAGCTTCCTAACAATTTTTTTTTTTTTTTTTTGCTTTTTAGGGACCTTTATTTTTTATTTTATTTTATTTTTTATTGGTTGTTCACAACATTACAAAGCTCTTGACATATCGTATTTCATACATTAGATTGAAGAGGGTTATGAACTCCCAATTTTACCCCAAATGCAGATTGCAGAATCTCGTCGGTTACACATCCACAATTTTACATAATGCCCTAATTCCTAACAACTTTCAAGCTGCCCACTAAACACACTGGGCCAGAGCATCATGTACTACAGACAGGCTCGCTTCTTCCACGCCACAATCCATTGTCAGAATGGCTTCCAAGCTGACTTTTCTCACACGAAACCCAAGAAATACCAATGCTAAGAAAACCAGTCTAGAATGGGCCAAGAAAGTACTCCTTAACACAAGTCAGAGGAGCTAGACAGACAACTTAAAAATGTCAAAATGTTCTCTTGAGACATGATGGTACAGGTTTTACTGTCTCTTTCCCAGGGATCTGTGACACATGGCTCTTTGAGCCCTCCGATCTTGCCTGTCCTTCTTCTGTGTCATAGGATTCTTAGCTGGGCACATTTCCGAAACTCTGCTACTTCTGAGCACCCGGCAGGGGGGTGGGATGGGGCTAAGTTCCAGCACGTGGCAAGGAAGCACAGACACTGTCTGGCAGCCCCCAGGAACCCTGTGTCCTCTTCTCCATCCCTCCTCCATCTGCTGCCATAAACACACCGTGAGTGCAGGGCCCAGTGCCTGGGGAAGGGAAGTGGTATGCAAGAAGCCAGGTTCCTGAACACCTCCTGGAGCCAGCAGCTGCCTATTTCTTTGGGGAGACAGATGTGACCAAGAAACTTAATTCCAATTCAAAGTTTCTCAACCTTTTCTAACAGAAACTGTCAGTAGCCACTGCCCACCGACTGCTCCCCATTCCAGCCTCTGCCCTCTCCAGGGGTGGGGGATTCCAGCGGGCCTTTCCTGGCATCTGGATCTAGGGCTTCCCAATAAACCAGGAGCAGGCAGTAACAGCAGCCAAAACCTTATTCCAGCCTGAGAGTAAAACAAAATCTAAGTAAGAAAAGGACAGTTCTGCCACTTGCCTTTCTTGGAAAAAGCCACTAACTATGGTGATGGCCCATGGTGGCCTTAGCCACAAGCCAACACAAACAGGAAATGCCTATGTATCACCATTTCAGAATCTAGTGTCCTGCCTCCTAACCTAAGGTCCTCCTAATGCAGGGACACACCAGGACCGCTGCGAGACCCTCCCCCTAGCCAAGGGGGAAAGGGTATTCCAGACCAACACACAGATGATGCCTCACCTGGCCTTCTAGGAACAAAGTCCTGGAAGAGACTTCGTCAGCAAGAGCCCACTAGCCTTTACAGTTCAGGAAATGCAAGGAGTGAAAACTTACTCTACTTTTCAAAGATTGCTTAGAACTACTCAATTATTGGTTTCCATTACCTCCTTGGGAAACAGGGCTGGCGGAGCTCACAGGAAACTTACAATGGAAAACAGTTGTGTTCCTGCTCTATTTGAAGTCCTCCAGTACTGCGTCCCCCTGCTGAGCTCTCATAAACCAGAAAGAGAAACCACCAGGAAAACTGTCTTGCTTCCTTTTCAGTCCTGGAGAAAATGGCCCACGGGCTACACCACACAGCAGGGAAGGAAAGAATCTGGCTAAATTCCCAGGGCCCATCAGGGATCAACTCACATGTGGAGGTCACTCGAAAGATGGTACAAGAGATTATCTGGCTCTTATCAGAATTTCGGGTTCCACTATTATAAAATTAAGACCCCAAAATCCACTGGAAAGATTAAATGAAATCTGTTGTCAAGAGCTCTGCCAAGTGCCCAGCGGGTGTTCACCCTTGGCTGGAAGAAGGGGAGAGTGAAGGGGACAGTCCATTCTAAAGTCAGCAGACAGGCCAGGCACAGCAGTGCATGTCTGTAATCCCAGCAGCTCCGGAGGCTGAGGCAGGAGGATGGCGAGTTCAAAGCCAGCCTCAGCAACTTAGTGAGGTCCTAAAGCAACTCAGCAAGACTCTGTCTCTAAATAACAAAAAAAAAAAGAGCTGGGGATATGGCTCACTGGTTAAGCACCACTGGGTTCAATCTCTGGTACTAAAATAAATAAATAGATAGATAGATAGATAGATAGATAGATAGATAAATATTAAAAAATAAAGTCAGCAGGGAAGCAAAACAGGAGGAATCCCTATTCTGATTTCCACAGACACAACAGATGCAAATCGGGGAAAGGCCAGAGAGTACATTTCAGAATTTAATTGATTAGAGGTGGAGTCAGGGAAGGTGGCAGAATGGCCACCAACTGAATTCCTCCAGGACCTGGCAACAGTTAACAGGGGCCTCCCTTTCAATTCTGCCAGAGAATTTAATTGTTCTTAATTATACAGATTCCACTCACATGCAAATCATGCACCCAGAGTTTTCCTTTTAAATTGTAATTTTTCTTTCAAACCCGCCAGGCACTGAAGTGTAATTGCTGAAGGTGCCCAGGAGCCAGGTCCCCGCCCACAGGCCCCTCAGTTCTCCTCCCACTGCCAGGTCTGCCCCCAGTTCTGGACCTCCTTTTGAGCCCACCTCCTACAACTTCCCCTCTCCTTCCAGCACTTTCCACCCGGACAAAGCACAGCGTGGGTCCTGTGCAGACACCAAAGGCAGCCAGGGAAAGGAGGACCAGCTAGTGGTGACACGGTTTGAACCAACCAATCCTTGTAAATAACGGCCAATTCCAAAAGAAGTAGAACTCTTCAATAAAACTGAGGATTATTATGGCAACGTGGAAAAAAAAAAAAAAAACATACTGTGACAAGAAAAGGAAACAAAAACTTGTTGTGCACAACCTAATTATGACTTTAAAAAAAAAAAAAAGCACACAGGGGAAAATGAGAAGTCAATTACCAAAATATTCACAGCAACGTGGGACCACAGGAATATCAGTAACACGTCCCTTTCTCTGGATTTTCCAAAACTGGGAAGTGCTGCAGAGTCTCTGGGAATATCAAAATTGTTTCAAAGCGCTTTTAAAAAAAACTCCAGAGCAATAGGAAGATGCACATTCCTTCTCAATGCACCTTATAATTCTTTCTTTCTATGGATTTGATTCCAAACTACTTGCTTATGCTCTGGCTTTGCTGCATGTTGCCTACCTCCCTGGCGGTTTCTTGGGCTTCCTCTGGCCCCTGCTCCTCTACTTCCAGCGCAGACAGCCCAGGCTTCACCCAGGGCCCAGAGAAACTGCTCACAGGCTTTAGACATCACTCCAAATGCACATCTCCAGGCCAGCCCCTCTCACACCCCCATCCCCCAGAGCCCATCCATGGGCCCCGAAACTCAGCTGGTATAGAACTAAGCTCCTGCTCTTACCCCCGAACCTTCTCTGCCCAATCACATCCACTCAGTCAAGCCTTTGAGTCATTCTTGACGGTTCTCCACGTCACGCTCCATATCCCATCCACTGGAAACCTGTGAGCTCTTCTTCTCAAAATAGCCACAGCAGAGCTGGCGGCACACACCTGTAATCCTACTGACTCCAGAGGCTAAAGCAGGAGGATCACACGTCCGAGGCCAGTCTCAGCAACTTAGGGAGACCCTGTCTCAAAATAAAAATTAAAAAAGGACCAGGGATGGAGCTCTGTGGTAGAGCGCCCTGGGTTCAATCCCCAGTACCACAAAAAACAAAAACAGCCAGAATCTTCCCAGGTCCACAGTCACTCAAGCCAGTCCAAGCACCATCACTTCTCTTGATCCCTTGGTTATGAGCTACAGTGGCCTCAGTGGTCTCCCTGCACGCCAGGCCCAACAGGAACAGCCTTGGCCTTATTAAACCTACTTCAGATCCTGTCGCTGTTCTGCTCAAAGTTCCTGGAATGAATCCCCCTTTCAAAGACTTTATGTGAACTGCACACCACTCTCTCCTAGTGACCTCACCATCTCAATTCCCTCCCCTCTGGGACACATGCTGCTGCAGCCCAGGATCTTGGGCTGCTCTGTGGACACTGAAGGAATACATGAGTTCCCACCTCAAAGGTCTGCAGTTGCGGGCTCTCTCCACCTGAAGCATTCTCCACTCGCACGGCCTCCTGGCAATGTTGGTGACATCTCACTCTGTTAATGTGCCCCAATCTCCTGCTCATAACTACAGGCCCTGCCCCACAACCCTTTTTCCTGGCTCTTCCCTCCCCGCCCCCAACTTTTTCCATTCCACATCTTGCGCCTTCCAACAGCCATAAACTTTAGTTATGATATTCAGGTTTGCTGCTGGTCTGGTTCCCACACTCTCTCAGACTGCAAGATTCACTTGGACAGGGATTTTGGGCTAGTCTGCTTGGTAATGTGCCCCAAGCATTCCAAGAATCGTAATTCAAAAATGTTGGTTGAAAGAAAACTGGTGTCATGAGTTTAACGTATCAGGATGCAGTGGTACACACCTGTCATCCTAGCAGCTTGGGAGGCTGAGGCAGGAGGACTGCAAGTTCGACGCCAGCCTCAGCAACTTAGTGAGGCCCTAAGCAACTTAGTGAGAAATTGTCTCCCAAAAAATAAAAAAGTGGGCTGGGAATGTGGCTCAGTAGTTCAATTCCTGGTTCAATTGCCCTAGGTTCAATTCTGGTGTGTGTGGGGGGGGGGACCAGAGATAGAGATAGATAGACAGATCATCAAAATTCAGGCCTCAGAATACTTCTTTTTTAATTATCCAGAATGAAGCTGGCCTCACTCATCCTAACATGTCAGAAACCACAAGATCATGAAAAAGGCTTCCAAATTTCAGCCTCAACCTTTATCAAATCTTATTTACAACAACAAAAGTGAACACAGAATATTTTTAAAAACCAATGTGAGGTAAGTTACGTCTCTTATTCAGCCTTTAAAAAATGCCAGGTCTAGGGCTGGGGTTGTGGCTCAGCAGTAGAGCACTGCCTAGTATGCGTGAGGCACTGGGTTCAGTCCTCACCACCACATAAAAATAAATAAAATAAAGGTACTGTGTCATATACAACCAAAAATGTTTTTTTTTTAAATGCCAGGTTCAATCAAGGCAATGGTTTTCAAAATTAGAGTGATTCACTACATTACAAATGCTATCACTATTAATAAGATGGTGAGACAGCTAATGATTAAAAATACAGAAGATACAGGGTCCTACTGAGGAAAAATAAGACCTGAACAGGCACTTAGTAGTTATGGAAGAGCTTAAGCTGGAAAATGAGACATCAGGCAGATCTGGACTATTAAGAAGAGATCCAGGTTGGCTTGGGGAGAATCTACTGGAAAGTAGTACCCAGGGCCTGGACCTGGTTCAGATCCTCCAAGTCAGCAACACCAGTTCCTGCAACATGCCCATGAGGGTTCTTTGGGCCCCACTGTCACACAAAGCTGAAAAGGTACCAAAACTAGTAAGCAGACGTACCCAGTAACAACATCATGAGGTTGGGTCCAAAAGAAAAGTAGGTAACCACTGGAACATTAAAATACATTCTGGGACTATTCGTGAAAACAAATACTTCCTGAGATACAGGATGAGTTTTCAAAAGGCCTAAGATAATACTCAATCCCACTAAGAAAGGAAAAAGTGACTCTTAAAACATATAAACTGGGCTGGGGAGGTAGCTCAGTCTACTGATAAAGCACATGCTTTGCATATGTGAGGCCTTGGGTTTAACACCGAGCACCAAAAGGGGAGGGGGACTACATTTCCTTATAAAAGAATCAATAGTTTCTTTTAGAAGGGACAAAATTTTTATATACTTGTATTGGTGACTGCATAACCCTAAAAACATATTTTATAAGACTGAATTGCACTCTATTATAGCATGTGAATTATATTTCAATAAACCTTTTTTAAAAAAATAGCAAGCAAGTACACATGCCAACCTCCTAATTCAATCATGCTATCAGGATCCCGTGTGGGAAAGGAAAGAGGAGGCCATTTCTGCAGATGCGCCTTCTCTGCAGGCTCCATCCCTTTCTGTGCACACACGCCTCTGGCGCATAATGAAAATGCCATATGCAGATGCATTTGATTAGCACCGTCTGCATTTCCCATCATTATGCAGCACTTTGTAAGCTGTAGTTAATTCCTGTCTATTATCCCAGTGCAAAATCATCCTGCCTAATCTCAAGCAGCCTGGCAGCTGCAGCGGAAGAACAGCCTTGCTCTTCAGTGGAGACCCATTTGACACACAACCCCTGCTGCAACAAGGACTTTGGATCGTCTAGGGCTAATCCACTTCAATCACACAGGCACTGTAGACCAAAGAACCACTGTGACATCCTTCATCATCTGTTAGCATGTACTTTTAAAGAAGCCAAAAGGAGAAAATGAAGAGAGGGGTGGAAATCAGGGCTGGGGTTGGGGGGAAGAGTGGAAGGAGGTGAGGAAATCAAAGAAAAGCAGAACAAGAGCCTACACCAAGACATGCGATCCTTCCACCACCTGGTCTCCAGAGCTCAGTGAAATCCACTACTACTAAATTATTCTGGACTCATCAGTTCTCCAAATAATCCCTTGACCTCTCTTCTAAGGAAGCATTTCCGTATTTTAAATAACTCCCATTGTTGTTTTACTTTAACTATAAATGAAAGAAGGAAATACACTAGCAGAACTTTATACAACAAAATACTGTATTTATACAACACTAATAAAGTATTCAGTTGGACTTTAAACTCATTACAAACAACTCAATTTTTAATCTGTATTCAGTAACACTTTTAAAATATGTTCTTCCCCTAACAATAACAAAAGAGGGAAATCCTGTAATCTCCATACTAGAAATACAGCCACATGTTTGCAGTGGTTACAGAAGCTCTTTAAATTCAAGAAAAGGTAGTGGAATTTTGAATAATGTGTAGCTCCTCAACATGTCCTGCCTACTAGAAATGAATCCTCATACGCATTTACTTAAGCATCAAGAAATAATTTAGTCCACTGACATCCAACTAAGACATCTCTCGGAGATAACTAGGGCTTTAAAAAAACATGGGTTCCATGTATATTGGAAAGAAAGCACCCAAGCAATTCCACTGCACATGCATCCATTAGGAGAGTCAAGGTGCTTTGGGAACCACAGATCCACGCACGCATCCATCCATCCATCCATCTCTCTATCCATTCATCAATCCATCTGCTGCAAATTCCAGGATACTCCCATGACATTTCTGTTTCCAATGCAGCTCATTCCCATTTTTAAATTCTTCAGTCTCGATGAAGGTCAGATTACAGAAAGCAAGCTACCTATTTTAAGCAGAAGAGGATTTAATACATGGAATTAAGCATTTACAAGAACACTGAAAAGTTCAAGGGAGGTAGCTGCCTCTAGGAAAGACTCCCATGAGGAGTGTTGGTGCTCTGTCACCTCAGGAACATCCTGGAACTAATGAGTCAGTTGTGAGCTCAAGACCTGAGTGCTGCTTGTCACCACTGCTGGTCCCACATCAGATGGAACCAAGTTGACTAACAGGAAGATCACTCACTCTTTGCTGTGCTCCAGGGGCCGACCGTGCATGAGTTGAACATGCTTCTGATGCTGCTCTACTGAATACCTTGTAAGTAAGTGGTCGCCAGAGCCGAGTCCAGCAGGCCAGTCCACCTCAACGCCCCCACAAACCCCTCCAGTACTTCCTTTTCACCCCGCTGCAAACACCTGAAGTCTCTCACCTTCATTACTTCCTCTGGGTTTTCTTCTATTTCCATTTCCTATGGGGAAACTGCTCATTCAATTCAAGTATTGCTCCTCACAACATATGAGTTTCTTTCTTTCTTTTTTTTTTAATTCAGCTGATAATACAACCTATCCAGATTTTTTTGGCTCCTGCCAATAAACTTCCTCTCCAATTCCTGTTATTCACCAAGTTAACAACATTTGAACTAAATTGATGGGATTAATACTTCAGAAATATACCACCACAACATTCAAAGGAAAACTCTAATTGCATTATCAAGATCTGCCAAAATTTGGCCAGCATTTTTTTTAAATTTTTTTTCTTAGTTATAGTTGATCAGAATACCTTTATTTTATCTATTTTTACGTGGCGCTGAGGATCGAACCCAGCGCCTTGCACGTGCTAGGCGAGTGCACTACCGCTGAGCCACAATCCCAGCCCTCAGCCAGCATATTTTACACAGTATTCTCTGAACCCTACGTTCAACACAGCATCAGATAGGATGAATAGGTAAAGAGCTTAAAACATGGCCCCTGACTGCAGGAGCCCGTATCCTCAGGAGAGCAGCAGAAACCCAAGGAAAAATGAACAAGAGAGATGGCAAGAATTTCAGGTGCTTCGAATGGAGTAGCCTCTTTTGTTCTTTGTACCTTCGTGTGTGTGTGTGTGTGTGTGTGTGTGTGTGTGTGTGTGTGTGTGTGTTGCAAGCACTCTAGCACCACTGAGACACACGCCTGGCCTCGGCTGCTCTTAAGCACACGTGAGGTCTCCTGAAATGAACATATGGTAACATCTTGTGAAACAACCCACAGACTCCACTTCTGCCAGCGGATCTTACTTAATACAATTCACTGTGTGACTTCAAAACATGGCTCATGAGTCACATACCAAAAACCTACCACAGTTTAGTGTGGAGAGGGCAGTAATTAAAGCAAATTAAGTTCTTCCTGACACAGGGATTCAGGGACAGAGAATGTAGCACAGGGAGACAGAAGACGAACACATGCCCTAAACTCCTCGATTTATTTTCTTCTGTAACAAACGAGTCTTCCTCCTGATCTGGGGTTGTGTTTGTACCTGCGTTGAGATTTTTCCCAATAACGATTCCGCTTTCTCTCCTGGATGGTTTCTGACCTCTTTGAACCCAGGGCCCTCCCCGGCAGCAGCACCTGTTGCTAAATAAGAAGCCCCCGTGCCCAGGCTCCCCCACTTTCTAAGTGGAAACATGTACGCTGAGTAAGTTTCTCGAGTTATACTGAAGGTGAAAGGGGTACACCCACAAAAGCCTGTCAATTTAAGTGGAAAAATACACTTTCTTTAGAAGAAGGATTCCACGTCACCTACCACATTTTACAAGTACTTTCTATACAATTTCCTTACATAGAAAATTCAAAGGAATCCACTGGTTTGTTTCCTGCCCCCAGGACCGCTGGCTCTGCATGGAACAGAACATTTCCATCTTCTATAAATGAAAGTCCAAGTTCACAGACACTAGGCGAAGTGTTATTTCTTGTAAGCACCAAGATAAAATTCAGTATAAAACATCCCAGAGGTCACCAATGGCTCCAGGACAGCAAGTCGTGAAGTCTCTGGAGCCCTCTGGACAGTGGGGACAGTCAGCAGAAGGGTCTTCCTCACCTCCTGGATCTCAGTCTCACCGCGTTCATGCAGAGGCTGCACACGCCCCTCCTGGATGAGACCCTATATGACGGTTACCCTTGCAGAAAAGGTGCAGAAATCCAAGCCCGCAGTGCCCTGCAGTATTCATGGTCAGGTCGGACAGCCCGGCTGGCTGGTGCTCCCTGACTCTCAAGCCCCCCCTCTCTCAGCACACCCTCAGGGAAGAGCTGGCTGCCAACTCCACCCAACCCCTCGGCCCCCCATTCTATCTCCCCTCGTCTTGGGAACTCGGAAACGTGAGTCTGGGCACTGTGACCACTCTGCCTGTTATGCAGCAACTCTGATCACAAATGCATGATGAGACAGACAGGGGACCTGTAGGAGGCTAGACGGTCATTTTCAAGAAAGGAGAAGGAACTTAAGAGAAAAATGGAAGTGAGAAAGCTACTTCCTCTTAAGTTCAAAAGTGAATACTTTCCCCCTTTACCTGCTTTTAAATGTACAGTTTTTCTCCCTTTATTCCAAGTTGATTTGTCGTTGTCAAATCCCCTGCTTCTCCACTGGGGAATGATTTATCCACATTACTACAACCAGACAGCACACACTATTCTACGATATTTTCCAATATTTTAAAATACACCACACACGGTGTTCTCCAGTCACTGGAAAAGGACACATAAACGTAAAGCTTATGTTTTACAACCCACGCAAATCTACAATGCCAACTGCTAGGAGCTTCCACACAGTCCTGCTCTCTGTTCTGCTTCTCGGTGCTGGGCTTCCCCTATCAGGAAGGGGCCATTTTTACAACTAAATAACCTTCCTGAAGACGCAAGCTGCAACCTGCTTTATATGCTCTAATGCCAAAATCTGCAAGTAAGCTGAGGCCACAGTATTCCCCCCCAGTTTAAAAATCTATCTGTATCTACACAGCTCTCCACTCAAGGCCCCGCGGATGCAGGTTGAGGCTAGGGCAGGAAATGTCTTTCTGCAGGGCAAGGGAATTCAGAGCGGGAAGCAGCTGCTCAGTTAATGGCAGGGCGCCAACTCTCCAACAGGACCAGAAACCAAAGCTTCTCAAAGTTGTAAATATATGGTACCAAAGGATTAAAAAAAAAAAAATGCAAGGTGGTCCCCTAAGGCATGAAAAACTAACAAGTGAAAAACTAACAGGACTTCACTTCAGGACTGGGGTCCACAATGACCAGGTCTGCTGACAGACACGTCAAGGTAAACATGGCAATTATCCTCCTGGGGCCGCTTCCTCAAATATAAGAGGACCCCCTACTCTGATTCTCTAGCTGGCTGCAAGTTATGAAATGAAAGAAAAGCTAAGACGAGGGCACAGAAGGAACAGGCAGGAGGAGAGAGATCATATGCTCTGGTATCAGTAGGGTCCTGCAGCCGACAGCCGGGTTTTAATCAATGCAGTTTTCAGAAGGATAAGAAGAAACAGAATTAGGAAATACTGACCTCCCCACGTGAGACTCATTTACTACCCTCAGTCATGAGCACCATCTAAAATAACCCAAAATCGGCCAGGCTGGGTGGTACACATCTGTAACCCCAAAGACCGAGGAGGCTGAGGCAGGAGGATCTCCAGTTCAAAGCCAACCTCTGCAAGGCCCTAAGCAACTCAGTGAGACCCTGCCTATAAAATAAAACATAAAAAAGGGCTGGGGATGTTGCTCAGTGGTTAAGCATCTCTGGGTTCAATCCCTGGTCCCAAAAATAAAAGGACTGAGACTAGGGATGTAAGTCGGTAGTAAAGCACCCCTGGGTTTAATTCCCAGTACCAATAATAACAATACTAGAATTAATAAAAATAACAAATAAACCAAAAGCCAACAACCTATGAACTATGGCAGAGATACAAATTTTTTTTAAGAGAGAGTGAGAGAGGAGAGAGAGAGAGAGAATTTTTAATATTTATTTTTTAGTTCTCGGCGGACACAACATCTTTGTTGGTATGTGGTGCTGAGGATCGAACCCGGGCCGCACGCATGCCAGGCGAGCGCGCTACCGCTTGAGCCACATCCCCAGCCCCAGAGATACAAATTTTAAAAGATTGTAATTTAAGGTCTAGATAAAGGATCTTTAACTTTTCTTGGGTTAAATAAATAACCTCATTCAACCAACATTTATTGAACCCTCCCAAGTCGGCAGCACTGTCCCAAACAAAAAGGAAAACAAAGAGAAAGAGAATAAGTTACACAAAGGCCTCCTCTCAACAGCTGAGAACCTACAAACACTCTCCAGAGAACAGACAGAAGCTGAAACCCTAATTAACAGAACTTATTCCACCAAAACAATTTATCCCTCTCTCCTCTGTATTTGTGCAGCACTGTTCACCAACCTCCATGACAGCACACATCCCTACCCTCAGCACCAAAGAGCATGGTCCCAGAGGGCGGAGAAGGTGCCCTTATCCTGAGTCCCACACACAGGACCTGCAGGAGGAAGCACTCACTAAACATGGCTGAGTATCTGAGTCAGGCTGGGTGAGTGAGTCTCTGTGAATAATAAGGCAGTGAGTGGCAGAAGATGCCTTCAGGCCGGAGGACAGGTGGCCCCAGCACTGGCCTGCATATGCTCTGTGCCCTACTCAACATAGGTGTCATCAGCAGAAGCACCATGTCACCTGGGAATCAGCCAGAAAAATAGAATCTCAGGCCCATCCCAGACCTCCTAACTCAGAAGCTCCAAATTAATAAGACCCCAAGGTGATTCACATGTACCTTGGTGTCTGAGGAACACAGACCTAGAGAAGAGTTGGAGGGGGGGGGACCAGTTAGCAAATGAGAACGACTGAGACTCAGGCAGCAGCAGGCGTAAAAAGAAAGGGAATGGGAGAGGATTTATTTATGAGGCTGTTCAAATCTGTGAAGAAAGAACAAAAGCTGGCCCTAGAGATGCAATTAGAATCATCATTTTAAGTTTAAGAAAACTAGAAGAAAATTCTTTTTTAAAAAACCCTAAAAATAAAACATTCCAATACACGTCCACATGATTTGTTTGCATAACTCTTGCACCCTTGAGAGAGAATAATCATTCTATGTCCAGTCACATCAGTCTAGAAACCAGAGAGGGGCACCTGTCAAATCCTTGGCCAGTGTGCAGTAATCACACTTAGCATCATTAAGTCCGTCTCACTATCCAAAACAGTGATAGGGTGCTAAAAAACAAGTCATCCAATGAAGCCACCTACAAAGGGACAGCCCCTGCTTTTCTCCATGGCACATCCTAGAGACCATAACATACAGCCAATCACACCCCCATGGTACTACTACGTTATGATTGAAGGATTACATCCTAGTCAAAGGCAGCAAATAAAATAACAGCAACAATGTCACTGCACAAAAATCCATGACAGCTAAAAATCCTCTGAACAACCAAGTGATAAAAGCAGGCTTCACCTCTGATCACTGGGGTTTATGATAGAAGTGGCCTTAATAGATCACAAGGTCTGAATCCAGGGGAGCTCTTGCCCTGGGTCAGGGATCCGGGTTGAATAGCTAAGCTGAGAACCAAACCCAAGGCTCCTACACCAAGCCATCCAATGCACTGTTAGGCAAGTTTCCTTTCCTTATAAAAGCCCCTTAAAATACAACAAAAAATATACACCATTAGTATACAAGCTATCTCCCAAAATAAGACAGACACATAAAGACAATAAAAATACCCACCTCCATATAACACTCTTTACCTACAAACAATGCCAGCATTAAAACATAGATGTCTGTGGGATTGTTAACGGCTACCATGTTGGCCTTTTAAAGTTTTACGAAGTGCTGTGGGTTGGGTCTGAAATGTCCCCCAAGAGCCCACACGTGAAAGGCTTACCCTGCAGGCTGGCATGATGGACAGAGGTGGTGGTAGAGGCTTTAGCAGGCAGGCCCTGGTGGGAGGCCTTCCCATCGTTAGGGACCTGCCCTTCAGCTGGATCCTGGGGCCTCAGCTCCTCTCTCCTTTCGATTCTCAGCCATGAGCATACCGCTCCACCATATGCTCCTGCCCCGATGTGCCACCAAAGGCCCAATCAACAGGGACCATCAGCTGTGGACGAAAATCTCCAAAACTATGAACCAAAATAAATCTTTTCTCTCTACAAATTGACTTAGCTCAGGTGTCTGCTAGAGTACTGGAAAGATGACTTACACAAAGCATCCCGGGAGAAGATCGGGGCTGCCGATCCTAAGCGGCGCTGGTTTGGGGCCCCACCACACACATGGCACTTGGCTCAGGCCCTCTTGGTGAGAGACTGACCCTGGACATAGGGGCCAGCATGAGACCCAAGGCAGCTCACTCACAGGCCTTCCCTGCCACAGGCACCGGAAGGAAACCCCTGAGACATAAAGCTCTGAGGATGACATTCGACGGCAGCCAGAGGCCCACTTTCCCAACAGACCTTCTACAGGCTAGACTGAAAGGTCAGACAGAAGTGAAACCCGGGGCAGTCCAGCGACCTAAAGGGAGACGTGCTGGTCCATCAGTTCTCGGTAAGAGTGGGGCAGTGACGACTTATTCTCTTTAATCCTTTCTGAATTACCTAATCTTCCTGCAACAAACAAGAATTCTCTAACAAGAAAACTATGTCATGAAGTCAGGACAGGACAGTCGAGCAGAACACACACTCTCTCCTGATTAAGTCCTCTCTGCCCGGCCAAAACCTCAGGGATCACATCACCCCGAGAAGGGGGTAAAAAAGACAAATGCAACTTTCTGAATCACCTGTGAGGTGGGCTGCAGAGGTGAGGGCCAGACTGTCTTTTCCGGGTGTGGCCCAGATTTGGAAATCAAGTTTTCATTTTCTTTCTCTCAACACTAGCTGCCTGCAGACTGTTCTCCATAATCCCATCCGGAATAATGTAATTAATGATCACATAAAAATTGGACCACAAAATCTGAAGCCAAGGAGAGGAGTAGAGTGAGCACACCCTTAGAACAGCAGGCAAGTGCCAGCCTCTGCACAGGCTAAAGCTCCAATTCCTCTTGCTCCAAGAGTCCCCTTCTTCCAAGTCTGACCTCCAGATTTACATCTCCGATCTGGTTTCCTCCTACAGGACGCAGTGCTATTTTCCTTCCAAATTTTAATTTTTGCTTTTTTTTATGCTTCTCTTTCACCTCCACGTCGTTCCTGAAACAACTATCCCACTTTGTGCTTTTGGCTAACGGAGAATCAGCCTCACGTCTTACAGAAGGAATTTCATTCAGCAGATAGCGATGGAGCCAAGATATTAGGAAATTTCTCAGTTTCACAAAAACTTTCAGCTCAAAGGCAACACAATTCTGGCAGTTTGAAGTAACACGGTTTGCCAATGCCTGACACAAACGTTTGGGAATCACATTCACAGGAAACTACACTTCAGGTCTTCTTTTGACAAGGAATGCTAAGGACACAAACTTAAAAATACAGGTAATCCTGCAGCCTTGATTTTATGGTTTAGAAACCAAGAAACAGGGCTGGGGTTGTAGTTCGGTGGAAGAGCGCTTGCCTAGTATGTGTGAGGCACTGGGTTCGATTCTCAAGCACTGCATACAACTAAGTTAAAATAAAGGTCCATCAACAACTAAAAAATATTTAAAAGAAACCAAGAAACACAGTACCACAGGACTAAGCCACAAAACCCTACTCAATCCTTAAATCCTAAAAAGCGCAACCACCATCCACGTACGAGAATGGGCCAGGGAAACCCGAGCCCTGGGAAGCCTGGCAGAGGCCGTGAGGATGTCCTCTGCCTTGTCCAGCGCCCCCAAGGTAAGCCAAGGAGGGGCCTCAGCTGCCCAGTACTGAAAGTGGTCTGTGGGAGGATGGTGAGGTCCTAGGGAAGGGACCATGGGGTGGGGGGAAGAAGGGAGAAATGAAATGGGCCGCAGCACAGGATGAGACTCGAGAATGGCCACCTATTGGCGGGTGTCATTCACTCATTCCATGAAACTTCAATTAAAAACTGTAGAACCAAGATGCCCCGCTGTGTGCCGAGGATACAGAAATTAAAAAGTACCAGAAGGCTCTTGCTCTGAGGACTCCATCTTGCCAAGTGGAGGCAAACAAGGGGAGAGAGAACTGGACAGAACATGAAAGGTTAAGGCAGAGGTAGCACGGAGCTGGGGGCAGGCTCGGGCTTCCAGGAAGGGCCCAACCCAGGCAGAGCAGAGACTTTGGGACCCAGAGGGCCAGCCCTGGTCTGCTCCCATTGCATTTACTTCTACTTCCACCCTGGGCTAGTCTCTCCCTTCCCCTGGTGCTGACTCTAAGTTCCCCGGATGCACCTGCCTTGGAAGGAAAAAGAGGTCTCCCATTTTTTCATTTGTGCGAAAATGAAAGTTGGCACACCTATTCACTACAAACTTATGAACCTAGAAGGATGAAATTAAAAGGGCACAAAACAGGAACTCAAAACCCACAAGTCAAGCTTCAAAGGTGAGAAATGAGAAATATTCCATTTCATAAAATGTGGTGGTGGGGGGGTCCTGCTTTCCCCCCAGCTCCTACACCACAGGCTGATACAGACTCACACTTAGCCTCTCACGCTCAGACTTATACCTCACACTCATCCCTGTGCCCAGAGAAACCAGAGGTCCCACCATATATGCTATTTTATTCTAGAATATTCCATTCAAAGATACAGCCTCAGAAGCAGCACACACACCAAGGTATCAAGAGTCAGGTTGTGCGAGCAAATTACGGAAATCTTTTTTATTCTCTTGACGGCAAACAAATGTTTCTTCTTTAATAACCACAAAATGAAAAAGAGGGGTAATTACAGCATGAAACACACACACCAACATGGATGAACCTTAAAGGCATCATGATGAGTGAAATAAACCATTCCAAAAAGACAGTCTGTGGTTTCACTCGGATGAGTTACCTAGAGTACCCAAAAGCACAGAGACAGAAAGAACGGCAGGGGCTGAGGGGGGGGGGGGATGAGGAGTTCTTTTCTAATGGGCACAGAGTTTCAGTTTTGTAAGATGAAAACAAAATTTGGAGATGGATGGTAGTGATGGTCACACAATCATGTCAACTTACTTAATGCCACTGAACTGTACGTTGAAGAATGATCAAAATGGCCAGGCATGGTGGCACACACCTGTCATCCCAGGTACTTATGTAGTCTAATGCAGAAGGATCACAAGTTTGGGACCTGCCTGGGCAACTTAGCAAGACCCTGCCTCAAAATAAAAACTAAAAAGGGCTGAAAGGCAGCTCCGTGGTACAGTGCCCGGGTTCAATCCCTAGTACTGAAAGAAAAAGAAAAATGATAAATTTCAAATTCTGTACATTTTACCAATTTTAAAAATACATGTATGCATACCCAGCACGGCCCTGAGGAACATATTTTATCTAAACAAGAGCCCACTACATTGAACAGGACACACACTTGTCTCCAGGACTGCACGACGATTTCAGCAATTACAGTAACTACACAGGGGCTGAGGCTCTACGTTCAGTGGTAAAGAACTTGTCTTGTATGCTCAAAGCCCTGGGTTCAATTTCTAGCAGAGAGAGACAGAGAGACAGACAGACATTATCTTAACTTCCTAACACACCTAAGGTGAATGCATGTACTGGGAATTCTGCCTGGAAGAAAAGGTCCAGAAAGTTCCCCAGAGAAGCAGTCACCACCCTCCTCCCCGATGATATGAGCACCATTACCCACCTCACTGCCGCCACGACCGGTCACCAGGCCCCACCATCTGTCCCCCGATACACACCTTGACCCTCTGAAGCCCAGAAGAGGAAGCACTGCCCTCATTCCACACGAGGAAATGAGGCCCAAGACCAGAGCTAGAAGGTGGCTCAGGCCTATGAGTCAACACCCATGGGTCGCGCTCGCTCCTCAATGTGGACTCCCCGTGGCACCACCCCCGAATCGTCCACAGAGGACTGGCTTCGCAGGTGGACCCCAGGTCACTGACCCACGCGTTCCCTTCAACAGACACGTGGAGCGCCTGCTCTATGAACCTGGGGCACTCCGTCTTGAAAGCTAATCCCAGACGAAAACAAAGCAACGACTACCCCCCCCCAAAAGGGTCCCCGCTGCTGTCCACTGACTCATTCTAAGCAAAAAATGATAACAAAAACATTTTACGTTGTGCTCCAGTTCCTCACATTTCACGATAAATGCATTCCAGTCCTCAGTCTGGTGTGCCCAGTGGAACTTCTCCTCGATGGACCCGCCTGGTCATGAGGGAGGGGGCAGGAGCTGCAGGGCCTGGAGCCGGCCTGTCCTAATCTCCCATCGGTGCTTCTCAAAACTTCCCCCTGAACTTCCCTGACAGGCAATAAGTAACTGCACAGGGCCTTTCCAGTTTGCTGCCTGACACGTGAAAAAAAATATTTAAAGGCTGGTCACCTATTATTTTTAAAGTGTATGCAAACCAAACATTCTAACTTTTAAATTTATTTTAACACACACAAAAAAATTAAGTACATCTTAAGGTAAATTCCAAATCTCATGTAAAACTGGCACCAAGAAAGGTGGACTATGTTTATTCAAAGCCTGCAGGGGCCCCTAACCCCTAAGGTTAGCCCAGAAGAGAAAAGGAGTCCAACAGTCTCAGCATAGAGAGGTCCTCCCTGCAGGCCCACATGCAAATTTCTGGCAAGTTCTTCCCTCAAGCAACAGTTTCTTCCCTCAAGCATCATTCACTTGACATTTATTATCAACAGGGCTTCACCCTGGTAGTTTGGTTTTCATTTGCGTTTGTAAATTCCCAGGGTCAAGGACTGTCAAACTTCCTTTTTTTGTCCAAAGCATCGGATCCAGCTTCTTGCACACAACAGAAGCTTGATATGGCAGGTTCTTCAATGAGTCCTTGTGTCTGAAAGGAGCCAACAGGCCTTATTCCCAAAAATGCACTGCAAATTTCTTCATCAAAGCATCTCAATTTACCCTGCTGCCCATACGTCTCATTTTCCTTTCAACCTTCTCTCACTCAACTCAGCAAAATTTGACATATACTAAATGCATGTATCCGCTTTAAAATTAAATTTACCTATGATTTCCGTCCTATGTAAACTCAAGGATGGCTCAAGGATTGCCCAGTTCTTCTCCATATACTCAATGTGCTGGCTAAACTACTCCTCCCACAGCAATTTAAAGTGTCTCCATCTCTGATTCCAGCTTTGTTCCTTTTATATTAATGTCCACTCCAAGTTTGAGTAAAACTTAACAACAGCTGAAGCTAGAAGAAAAAGTGGGAGACGGAGTGGTTTAGTCAGCTTTTTCGCCACTGTGACCAAAAGACCCTCCAAGAACAATTTTCAAGGAGGAAAAGTTTGTTTGGGGCTCACAGTTTCAGAGGGATCAGTCCATAGGCGGCCAACTCGGTTGCTCTAAGCCTGGAATATCATGGTGGAAAGATGTGGAGGAGGAAAGCAGCTCAGGACATAGCAATCAGGAAGCAGAGAGACTCGCTCTCCAGGAACAAAACAAACCCCAAAGGCATGCCCTCGGTGACTCACCTCCCTCCAGTCACCCCCTACCTGCCCATAGTTACTACCCAGCTAACCACTATCAGTGGACTAATGCACTGATTAGGCCAAGGCTCTCTTAACCTAACCATTTCTCCTCTCAACTTTCTCGTATTGTCTCACACATGAGCTTTTGGGGACGCTCCTGTCTCCACCATAACACCTATCTATCTGAATTATGGGTACAAATTCCTCAACTTCAAAAATAAATTATTACTAGGCCAATAAACAATTTCCAGCATCTTTCAAAGGTTGGCCCCAACACCTGAACAGACATCAGAACGGCTGAGAACTTTCTCTACCAAATCTCACAAATGCTCACAGAGACCCCTCATTTTCCCTAAGGCTATTTGGTGTAATCACCAATTAACAAGTCCTTTACAATGTCCCTGCTGGGCCCATCATGGGAAATGCACAAATGATCTTCAAAATATTAAGCTACAGCCTATAAGCCAGAGGAAAAAGGTCTCTTGGTGTCTTTATCAACAATTAGGTTTCCTATGGACGACTTCACTGACCTGGAACACAAGGAAAGAGGCACCCTGAGGATACAGCTAAGAAATCAGTATGTGTGTCCCCAAGAGTCACATATTTGTTGCAAACTAGTTTGATATATCCTAGGGATACTAAAAATGCAGCCTGAACACCAGTGAGACTACCGATTTTTACAGTAAGCATACGCCAGCATATACAAGAGCCTGTCATTATTTTTTCTGAAACTGGCACACAGGATTTAAACAGAAAAGTCTGCAATAATTTCCCCAAGGTTCCCCTTCCACGTATCCGCAAGTCCCACTATTCTACTGCCCCACCTTGCAACATCACACATGTCCCACCTATTATATATATATTTGCTCCCTGGGATGACTTAGTATTGAGACAAGAAAAATGGTAATAATATTGTATTCAACTAGGTCTTCAAGCTTTTCTATTCCATGGACAGTTTCTCCACTAATGATGTCTGCTTCTTGTTTTGAAAGATCTCAAAGGCCTCTCCTGGTTCTATTTTCTCTCTGGTTCCACAGTGCAGTCCCTCCTTATCGCTGGCTACCACCGCTTTTCTATTATACCCAAAACACTCTCCTTTGAAACCCTCAGCAGCATCCCACAGTGCTATCAAAAGGTCCTCAGAAAAGAGAAGACCTTTGTATGTTCAAGTGTTCAGTCCTGCAATTACAGTGTAGAGCATGTCCGGCTCTGGGGAATGTGTAAGAATGCCAGCACCTGCTGACCCTGACCTCCATTCAAAGCATCAAGCTGGCTGGAATCAAATTAAAGCTCTGCATATTCACCCCCATTCTTTAGGTCCGTATTCTCACTAAAGCAAGTCACAAATGTTTTTTAACAGAGTTCACTGGATTTTTTCCATTATATATAAAAAAAAAAAAAAACATTCATATTAAGCTCATGAAATACAGAAAAACAGAAACAAATCATCTTGAAGGCTCATCACTCAAGTGGGGAAAATTTTCAAGCCATAAGAAAGAGGATCCAGAAGAGTGTTCACTTCGTGTAAAGGCTTTCAGATAGGTGAATCCCAGGGTGGGTTAAGAAAGAGGCCAGTCACGGTGACGCATTACTGCTGGAGAGGCTGAGGCAGGAGGATCACAAGTTCAAAGCCAGCCTCAACAACTTAGCAAGGCACAAAGCAACTCAGTGAGACCCTGTCTCTAAATAAAAAATTTTAAAATGGCAGGGTATGTGGATCAATGGTTAAGTGCCCCTGGGTTCAATCCCCAGTAGGAAGGAAGGAAGGAAGGGAGGGAGAGAGGAATATAGAGAAAAAGAAAGAAAGAGGCTCCACAGACATGGCATTACTCCACTGGGTTATCGCAGGAAATCAAGAACAGACCAAAATAGATATTCCAACTTCTGGTTAACAGAGCTTGGGAACATACGACTGACTGCATAAAGACACACACTGCACACGGGATTACTTGTGTCTGTTAAAAACTCCAACGCCTGTGCTTCAAAGAGTCTTTCTTTCACTGAAACTCTATTTCTTGAGTCCACTAGGAACCTCTCTCTGATGGGCAAAAAGCTCTTGGCCTACGTGCTAAAAAGCTAATGGACATTAAACACAATGGGTTTAAGGTGTTTATGTCTGTTGAGGAAGAAGGAAAAGGAAAAGTTTCCCAGATTAAGGGACTTCCAGGCAGAGATCTGGAGGAAGCACAGGAAGCAATCTCCCAGCACAGGAAACAAGTCCAATGGTAGAAACAACAAAGTTTTCCACCAACTTCATTTTAATAAATAAATGCAAATTTAAAGAAGCATATGATACCAAATTGGGCCTGAGATTAAAATTAGGAAGATGAACAAAAATACAGTTACTCAGAGCTGGGAAGTCAGGGGAAACTGACAACCTGAAGACCCTGGCATGTGAGCTAAACTGGAGCAGCCCTTCTGGAGGGCAATTTGGGAGTATTAAAGGTATTAAAATATGCCAATTTTTTGGATCCTGCAATTCCGATTCCAGTAATATATCCTGAAAACATAACTGCATAAGTATTCAAAATGGAAATACAAGATGGTGGGGTTTCTTTTCCCCTTCCTAAAAATCTCATGTACAAAGAATTAGATTTTAAATTATGGAATATTTGTATAATGAATGCACAAGGCGCTCATTAGAAATTATGTAATTAGATGCAGATATGGAAAGACGGTCACAATCCATTAAGTTTTGTGTCATAATCCATTTAAAAAGATACACTAGGAGCTGAGGTATAGCTCACAGGTAAGCATAAATGCTTAGCATACGATAGAGTCAGGGTTCAATCCCTAGCACCAAAGAGATACGCACAAATACACACACACACAAACACACAACTTTATAAATTTTATAATTTATAAAATATTAATTATGCTGTATTAATATTTTATAAATCCCAGCAGGATACAGTGAAAAATCATAACATACAACTCATCGATAAAAATATAATTAATCCAATTTACAAAGTAGGCAAAGACTATGAACAGACATGAAAAGAGGCTCCACGTGATTATTCTAAATTAAAGAAATGCACTCTGAAACCACAGTGAGACACCACTTCATCCCATCCGCATGGCTATAAAACAAGAGGTCAGCTAGTGGTGTCAGGGAGGACGTAGAGAAATCACAACACTTCACACTTTCCTGGTGGGAAAGAAAAGTGATGCAATCACTTTGGAAAAGTTTGGCAGTTCCTCGAGATGTTACCGGCAGAGTTAGCATAGCAACCAGCAATTCCACTCTTCGATATATACCAAATAAAACCAAAAGCATTTTCCCTAACGGTCCCCAACTAGGAACAACCCACATGGGCATCGACTGAAGCATGGCTGAACACATGTGGTACATCCATGCAATGGAATGTTACGTGGCAAGAGAAAGGAGTGAAATATGGACATTCACCACGACGCAGATAAACCCTGGAAACACAGATGAAAAAATGAAAAAAGCCAGTCACCATAGGGCACCTCGAGTACGGTTCCATTTACATAAAATCTTTAGAACAGGCAGATCTGTGGGCAGAAAGTAGACCAGTGGTTGCCAGTGGGAAGTGAGTGCTAATGGGTATGGGTTTTTTTAATTTATTTTTTAATGGGGGTGATAAAAATTGTCTGAAATCAGTGGTTATGGTTGAACAACTATGAATACACTGAAAACCACTAACACTGGGTAGGGTGGCACTTGTCTATAATCCCAGCTGCTCAGAAGGCTGAGGCAGAAGAATAGCAAGTTCAAAGCCAGTCTGGGAAACTTAGTGAATACCTGTCTCAAAATTTAAAAAATAAAAAAGGGCTGGGGATGTAGCTCTATGGGAGAGCACCCCTGGATTCAGTCCCCAGTACCACAAAAACAACATTACAGCTGGGGGTGTAGCTCAGTGGAAGAACATGCATGGATTTAATGCCCAGCACTGCACAAAATAAAAATAAATAAAAGTAATAAATACCACTGAATTATACTCTTCAAAAGTGTGGCGCACACCTGTAATCCCAGCAGCTGGAAAGGCTGAGGCAGAAGGATCTCAAGTTCAAAGCCAGCCTTAGCAATTCTGCGAGGCCCAAAGAAACTTAGCCACACTCTGTCTCAAAAAAATAAAAAGGGCTGGAAATGTAGCTCAGTGGTAAAGCACCCCTGGGGTTCAATTCTCGGTACCAAAATAAAGAAATTTTTAAAAAGGGTAAACTAATATGACTGTACAAATGGTGAGTTATACCTCGATAAAGATATTACTTAAAAAAACACAGTCGTACTTTATGGTGGCTTTATTGTTCTCTATATTTTACAGAATTTTCATTTAAAAGGAATTTTTTTAACAATAGGCATTCTGGTTTCGTATTATAAAATAGAGGCCGTCCTCATACCCACATAATGGTGCCTAGCTCTGATTTACTGGGATGATTAAATAAGACACCATTTGTGGAGTACAATAAAAAGTACCCAAGACAAAGCAGGGAAGGAATTCGTTACTATGATTGTAACCTTTATAATTTTTAAAAACATGATTTCCATTTCCATCCTTCTTGTATCCCCACCATGCACTTGACTCATTTCTCATCATTTAAAAGGAAGCTGTCTTCTCAGCTGAGACAAAGGCTAGAAGCAGAGCCACTGAGATCACCAAGCACATAGCAAATCACTCCCTGGTCCTGTTAGGGAGCAGCTGCTCTCCCGGAGACTCCATGTGGCGTGCTTTGTGTGCGCTAGTCACTGACCTTCTCAAGGGCCCTCTAGAAAAGGTACTAGAGCCTCACTTTACAGAGGAGGAAATCAAAGCCTGTCGGTATTTATTCAACCAAGGTCGCCTGAGGCAAGAGGCTGAGCCAGAATTCAAACCAAAGTTTGTAACTCAAACGCCTGTGCTGTGCGTAAGTATCTGAAGGGAAATTGGTTCCTCAAAAAGAGCTGCTCAGTAGAATCCACTTAAAATCCACCATAGTAGAGAAGCTAGAAAACGAGGGCTGAGCCCGGCTGCTCAGTGGCAGAGTTCTTGTATAAGTCCCTGGGTTTGATCTCCAGGGACAACAGGGCAGGGGGGTTAGTCCCAGGGCCTTTACCTTAAATAGATAAAACTAACTTGTGAAGATAAGTGTTATAGATTTAATAAATTTTGTTATAATCCCAGTGATATCTTAACTCTCGGTAGAAACAAATAAGTCAAGAGATGAGAATATTTGTCATAATTCTTGACGTAATTGTTAAGTTAACATGTACAACAAAGGGTTACAGAGGGGGAATTTTTTGCCAAAAAACATAAGAGCCACATTAATTTTCACAAGGGCATTTCTTAATGTTTTGACATTTAAGCGACACTCTTCTGAAGGATCAAACACATCATCCTTGTCCATGTTCCCTTCTTCATTTACCCACAGGGAGACAAGAGCCCAGTACAAATGGGAAACGGGAAGAACAGAAGCTAGGATTGAGCAGGAGCCAGGTCTGAATGGAGGCCAGTTTCACAAGTGTTACATTAATCGTTAAATATTTCATGATATAACAGCTTCTGTATGTATCCCTCCACATCCTCAGAACTGGACAGAAAGAATAAGTTAGAAAACAAGAAGAGCTATTCTGCCTTCCCACACCTGACAACCAAATCCCTCTGCCCAATTCAATCTTCAGTTACTCAAATGATTGGTTATACCTTATCTAAAGCGTCAACTAAAAAAAACCGTAAGAGTTTGAGCTGGGTGCAGTGGCGCACTCCTGTAATCCCAGTGGCTCAGGAGGCTGAGACAGGAGGATCAAGAGCTCAAAGCCAGCTTCTGCAAAGGTGAGGCACTAAGCAACTCAGTAAGACCCTGTCTCTAATAAGATACAAAACTGGGCTGGGAATGTGGCTCAGTGGTTAAGTTCAATCCCTGGTACCAAAAAAAAAGGAATCCCAGAGTTGGGCACGGTGGTACACACCTGTAATCCTAGCAACTAAGGAGGGTGAGGCAGGAGGATGGCAAGATTGAGGCCAGCCTTGGCAACTTAAGAACACCGTGTCTCAAAATAAAATAAAAAAGGCTGGGGATTTAACTTCAACAGAACACTTGGCCTCATATGAATGAGGTCCTGGGTTCAATCTCAAGTACCAAAGGGAAAAATCATAGAGGGGAGCCCCGATTCTATTCAGTAAGGACCACAGGCCGACAGAAGTGAGCTATCACCCAGTCAAGTCCAGCTTCTTTAGGGAATATGCAAGTGTGCTCTGGCAAAGGCGACAACAAAAAAAAAGGCAAACATCAATTTCTTTTCCCTGGGATGAACAGCAGAGTGTGCAAAGCATCTGTGAATTCAAACACCTCGCTACAACAGAGCCCTATCCGACCACTATGAAGACCCTGACCCTCCTGGCCCTACCCGGGGCTCTGCTGACTTCCTTGGGCACACCAATCTCTCTGGACTCCTTCAAAACCAAACCTGCAGATAAAAAAAGAAAACCAGCAACAGAGGCATAACTCAGCACGGCAGACGGGTGAGTTAGAAGATCGTGGACTTCTACTGACAATGCAAATAGCCTGCCTAAAATAATGCTTAAAAAAGATGAAGGCAGAAGACATCTAGACGTTGGGAATGGCTTGAGGAATGGGCCATAAAAGTGATCTTGGAAAAAAGAGTGCACATCAATTTGAAAGTCGTGTTAAACTCTGACATTTGGTTAAAATGTTGATATGGTTTAAAATAGCCAACCAATTCCTCTTTCCAGGTATTTTAACTAAGGGGGGGGGGGGACACATAAGTGCTCACTATCTTCTTCCTTCTCCTTCCCCTCATGATAGCCTGCCCAGGGTTCTTCGCATTTTTTTCCCCAAAATCAAAAAAAAAAAAAAAAACATACAGAAAAACCACCTACTCATTTTTTAAGTTAACATTCCACCTTATGATTTTAAAAGGTTGCAAAACAATATAATTTCCAACATATTAGAAAAGCTGTTTTAAATAAAACTATCAAATGTCTTCAATAGATCCATTTAAGACATGTGTCCAAATGCCATAACCATTTCCCACATCCAACATCCCATTTAAAAAAAAAAAAAAATGAACAAACTCTTTAAGAGTTGGAAACTGTACCTCACCTCCCTCTCTTTGATCTCATCTTTCCAGTCCCCGACCCACCCGCCGTGTTCCATCCTACTATTTTTTTTGCTTCAAAGTCTATCCTATTTCAAAAAAAAATCCATAAATGTATGAAATCTGACTGTTTAAACCATAAAAATCAGTAATTAAATAAAAATTTCTTCTGAGTTAAATGCAATTGCCAACTGAAAGACAAACTTTACCGAATTACTAAATATAAAGTGAAATTTTATTGGAAATGCCTATCTTACTGAGACAGGACTTTCTCTCCAATTTGGTCATTCTTTGTAGAAGAGATCATTACTTAATGACCAGAACGGGACAAGACGGGGCATGAAATCTATCGTTCTGTGTAGTTCTTATTAATGTAGGCACTGAGAAAGTGTCTTCACATAATAGGTAGATGGCAAGAGAAAGGGATTTTTTCCACCAAAAAGTAATATGCACCTCTGGGTGTCTAATAATCTACCAGCTGACCACTCAATTAAGTCATCTTTAAATTTCACTGAAAACAAAGACTGGGAGACTTATGTGGGGAACGCTCCTTTATCCAGTCATTAGAGTCATTCACTTTTCCCGCAGCTGCAGCAATATTTTAATTATCCCCTGCTTGGCACCCTGAGGATGAGGGTGTGTTCCCTTTACAGAAAGGTAATTCTGAAAGAGGAGGTGTGAAAGGCACACCAGCCGGCCACCTGGGCCACAGGCAATTCGCAGGAAGATTAATTTTGGGATTGTTACCACTCAGACAGCTACTCCCCCACCACTGCCCCCCATCAGCAACGGATTCCTTGATCTTGCCTGCCTGCCCCTGGAGTCTCCAAATGGCTCCAGCTAGGTCTCATCTGGCTTGAAGGTGACCACTATAAGTCCCCTACATGGACCCCAGACCTTAAGTTCAAAAGCGGATGGAGATGTCAGAAGCACAGGATAGGTTTTTTTGTTTGTTTGTTTATTTGTCTGTTTTAATTATCCCAAGTCTGATACTAATTTGGTCTATTTCATACACATACTCTTTCACAAATGAGAGTTAAATATCAAAAGCTTGAGTGTCAGGGCTGAGATCAGCATAGTTCAGGGGTAGAATGCACACTCTGCCTACTCTAGGCCTTGGGTTCATAATCCCCAGCACCAAGGGGGTAAAAAAAAAAAAAAAAAAAAAGTTTCCAGACCATTTCACGTCATCAGATGAGATTCTGTCTTAAAATGAGAACTGAGCCTCTTACAAATGAACACTGCAGTCCCCTTCCTGACAGATCATATTCCAGTCAGCAAGATCAAAACAAGGGCACCATTAAAGCAGCTGCCACCCTATTACAAAAGCAAACCCGAAGCAGCGGGTTTCAACTGCAGCTGCCCATATTCCCACTCAATTGCACAGGGTGGGGCCCGGAGCGTGGGAGGTTTTTTAAAAAGCTCCCCAGGGATTTTAAAGTATGGGTCCAGGATGGGAACCACTGAATCAATTAATACCTAATATTAAAGTCAGTTTTTAATTGTGGAAGGATGATGCATAGTCTAATTTATAGGTTCATCCAAAGTTAATCTATTTCAATTCTTAAGATTTTTTTAAATTTATTTATTTTAGGTGCAAGAGATTGGACCCTAGGCAAGTGCTCTACCACCGAGTCACTTCCCCTGCCCCAGGATATTTTAACAACCAAAGCATCACACACGTTGTATCTATGCAGGTAAAACTGTATCAAGAAGCACTTAAAAGAAAACACCCCAACTCAAGGAAACCTGAGATACACCATTAATCAACCTGTACCAGGAATCTTTAGCAGATGGCATTAAATGAGAAAACACTTAAGGAACCCAGCTCACAGCTTCGTACACAACAGAAACTCCTTGACTGTGTATAAAAGTTGCCAGCTTAGTATTCAGATGGAACATAGTTTCCCAACCTACTATCCAGTCTTCCACATCTTCATTCATTTCAATTACTGTGACTTTTCCTATTAGGAAAAAAAAAAAAAAAAAGTCCATACACAAGTACATTGCAAGTACATGAAAACTGGATATTTGGCCACAACCTATCTGATTCTCCAGACTCAAATGTTTTTTTTTGTTTTGGGGGTTTTTGTTTTTGTTTTTGTTTTTTTTAAAAAGAGAGAGAGAGAGAGAGAGAGAGAATTTTTAATATTTATTTTTCAGTTATCGGCGGACACAACATCTTTGTTTGTATGTGGTGCTGAGGATCGAACCCAGGCCACACGCATGCCAGGCGAGCGCGCTACCGTTTGAGACACATCCCCAGCCCCAGACTCAAATGTTAAAGCGTATCTTTTTTTGGTCCTGGGGATTACTGAACACAGGATCTTGTACATGTCACTGAAGCAGACAGACTGAAGTGCCTGGTCACTTCAGCCCAATGCTGGGCAGCTCTGACCAGCCAAGAACACCCGAAGCTCCCATGGTATTGGTGAAGCTCTGCGGGCCTTTACTACCATCTAAGTTCTCCCTCTACCCAATCCTGGTCCACCCTTCCCTTCTGCAGGGATGAATCCTTAAAAAACACCCTGTATGTTGGAGTCGGCCTCAGCATTCACTCCTAAAAACTCCAACTGCTCAGCCAACAGCTTCCGGTTAGAGAACAGGCAAGTTTCCCTCTCCTTCTTCCCTCCAGTGCCCTCCTGTTTTAATCTGAGATTCAATGCTCACTATCAGTCCTTTTGCCAGTTTCCCCAGGCATTTTCTGGCTGACTGATGCTTACTATTCTGGTTTGGATAAGTGTCCACACCAAGGGCCACCTGATGAAGGCAGGGTCACCAGCCTGTGGCACTACTGGGAGTCAGTGAAGTCCTAAGAGGTAGGGCATAGGCAAGAAGGTAGGTCGTGGGGGGCATGCCCTGGAAGGGGACCCAACCTCTGCTCTACTTTGCTTCCCAGCCACCATAAGATGAGCAGCTGTCCCCTCCGTGTTATCCACCCTGATGCATTACCTTGCATAGGTCCAAAGACCTAGCAAAGTGACCTGACCGCAGACGGAAACCTCCAAAACTGCAAGCCAAAATAAACCTTTCCCCTTTTAAAGTTGATGTCTCAGGCATTCTGTCACAATAACCGAAAGCTAACACACTCATCCTCTAACAAGAGCTCAAAACTACAGAATTATCCAGGTAGTGGTGCACACCTATAATCCCAGCCAGTCGGGAGACTAAGGGAAAAGGATGGAAAGTTCAAGGCCAGCCTCAGCAACTAGCAAGGCCCTAAGTGACTTAGTGAGACCCCGTCTCAAAGTAAAACATAAAAAGGGCTGGGGATGTGGTTGTGGTTGAGCACCCCCAGGTTTAATCCCTAGTGCCAAAAAAAACACAGAATTACCCAAATCTGTGCAAACTGCTTTTCTAGTCCTACTGACTGAGGGAGAGCTTGGCTAAACACACAATCCTTAGCTGTCCGTCCCTTTAGGAATTGCTGCTCGGTGACTGCCATGCTCTGCATGCCATTCTGAGATATGTGATCACGGCCAGATTCTTTTGTCCTTATAAATTATTCAAATTTTTGACAGCAGTCCATGGGAACTCTTTTCTTAAACTCTATCTTAACAGTTTTACTAAAATATATCTTAGAGTGGATCATTTGGGGACATTTTTTTCACAAGTAGCCAGTGGACTCTTCCAAAAAGTAGAAAATAATTTTATTTTCTTTCAGCCTGGTTCCTTGGCTATTCCATGTCACTACTTTATTTTCCTCCTTCCAGTCCAATCACACCTTGGTTGTTTCTTCTTTGCTGTCTTCTACTTTTCAAGGAAAACTTTCAATTTCACAGGCAAGATTTCAAGCCGTCAAAATCAGGGGCCTGTGTACGGGACGCAGGCTGAGCCTTCTACCCTGGCCAGGCTACTCTCGGCGTCCCTGGGCGTGCTCTGATGGGATGGATGGCTGCAGCTCTCTGTCCTGTCCTGCTTATTCCACAAGTGCCCGTGTCTCCATTCTGGCACCAAACTGCTTCCCTTTTTCCAAAAGCTGAGAGTTTTTCTGCCCGTTTTTTTTTTAACGATTATGACATTTTAGCTGAAAACCAAAACTAGAGTACTAATACCATTATGTATCACGGGTTTATAACTCATTTCTAAAAGAGACTCAGAACTTGAACAGTGAGAACCACAACTTAACATTTTTCATTAACCCTTCAGTACATGCCATGGGCTAAACTGTGCTCCCCCAAATCCATATGTTGGAGTCTTAATCCCAAGTATCACAAATGTGATTGGAGACACGATATTTAAAATGGAGAAGAGGTCAGCAGAGTGGGCAGGACTGGAATCCTTCCTTATAAGAGGAGTAAACTTGGACCCAGAGACAGTATGGAGGGAAATGATGCAAAGACCCAGGGAGATGATGACTGTCCATAAGCCAAGGAGATGTGTTCAGAAAAAACTAACTGGGGCTGGGGTTGGAGCGCAGAGGTAGAGTGTTTGCCTAGCACACCTAAGGCACTGGGGTCAATCCTCACATTAATAAATAAGTAAATAAATAAATGTACTGTGTCCATCTAAAAAATATGTAAATATATTAAAAAAGAAACTAGGGGATTGGGGTTGTGGCTCAGTGGTAGAGCACTTGCCTAGCATATGTGAAACACTGGGTTGGATCCTTAGCACCACATAAAAATAAATAAAGGTATTGTGTCCATCTACAACTAAAAATATATTTTAAAAAAGAAAGAAAGAAAAAAGAAACTAACCCTGAAAATACTTTGACTTTGGAGGAAGAGATATTTCTAAGAGATATATGTTTAATCTGATTTAAACATTATGCAATATATACATATATGTCTTGAAATGCTACATGGTACCCACTAATACGTATAATTTTTATGCTTCTAAGTATCAGTTAAAATAAATTTTAAAAAAATTTAAACTAGGTGTGGTGGTGCATACCTATAATCCCAGAGACTTGGGAGGCTGAAGCAGGAGGATGGCAAGTTCAAAGCCAGCCTAGGCAACTTAGCAAGACTCTGTCTCAAAAAAAGGTTAGGGATATAGCTCAGTAACAGAGTGCACCTCTGTTCAATCCTCAGTACCACCGAAACAATAAATAAACAGAAATTATATACAAACCCATGTATGCATGCATTATAATTAAAGAATGAATTTAGTTCTGGAGTTCATTTAGAACCAGTATTTCACCGCAAACATTTAAGAACATAAAATTCACTCATGTAGTCTCCTATCTTCCGACTAAGGTCCTCGGACACCACTTCTTCACCCCCACAGTTTGCACCTAGCCAACCCTGTCCTCTCCTCCCCGTGACCCCTGGAAACCTAACCCTGCTACCACTCAGCAAGGCTGGCTGCTCTGGAAAAACAAGCTGAGATCCATCCTGGACAAGGGTGTGTCTGTGGTCAACGAGATGAAGAAGCAAAAAGGCAAGGATTCTGCTTCTTGCACATCCTAGGTTCCATCAGCGTATGAAAGAAAACTTTCTGTGGAAATAGGTCTCAAAGCCTCATTAAGAGAAGTATAATAATTTACTAGTTCTGTGGATAAATGCAAAAAAAAAAAAAAAAACACTTAAAAGAAAATTTGTATTACAACCCAAAGACTAACCAAGAAGCAAAATAACTGTCGTTTTAATATGACAATTTTTCTCTTCATTGGGATAAAACATAAACAATAAATGCATTTAGCATTCATTATACATGAAAAAAAAAGATTTCACTACACACTGAAAAATTCAAAACTGAGATTTTCTAATAGTTTCATCTTTCCTTGTTAAAGATTTGGTTTTAGTCTCAGCTTTGATTTTTACATAACATAAACTCCAGTTTTTGTGACCCCTAATCATTTTCAAATCACTTTCACAATCAGAACATTATTACATTCTTGCAATGAGGCTAGCAAGACAGACATTTGCCTAATTCTGTTTGGAGTGAAGCAAACTCAGAAGTTAATGACTTGCCCAAAATCACATCACTAGTAATTGCAGGACCCAGATTCTCTGACTTCTTATCCTGGCTCCAGCCACAAAATGGAATTAAAACATTAATTTAACATATGTCTGTTTGGGTTTTTTTTTGTTTTGTTTTTTTTTAGAGAGAGTGAGAGAGGAGGGAGAGAGAATTTTTTTTTAATATTTATTTTTTAGTTTTCGGCGGACACAACATCTTTGTTTGTATGTGGTGCTGAGGATCGAACCCGGGCCACACGCATGCCAGGCGAGCGCGCTACCGCTTAAGCCACATCCCCAGCCCCATATGTCTGTTTTTTAAACCATTGATATTTTGGTTTATCCAACAGCATATCCTTACAGGTTTCCAAACCTATGTCTTTGCTGCTTTAAACAGAATTCAGTATAAATAATAAGCACATTTGAAAATGATAGTAACAAAATCTATTCATTTTGCTGTTTTGAAATAGCTGTCCATTTTAGGCCACTGAACCTCATCCTACTCTATCCCAACAGGAGGTATCTTATTCTAGTTTATGAGCCATTTAAAAAGTTGTGTTTTGCTCCAAGAGCAAGAAGGAATAACCAAATCCCTGAAATGTGAAAATTCTCCTAATATAAAAAATGAATAAGGGAAAAAGTGAATTAAGCGAGAAAGTTACAGCAGTGGGAACCAGCCCGTGTGCATCTGCTAAATGTTAAGGTTCTTGAGAAATTTCCTAAGTGAGAAACCACTCTCTGAGTTAAGTGTGAGAAACTGAAATTATGTCTCTGTTTGTTTTAACGCACAGTTTATAGAGTTTAAGATTAACCTCTAGGCATTTCTGAGTTTTTGCAACTAAAAATAACTCTCAAGTATTTGGGTCAACAGAAATAAACATGGTCATGAAGAGTATTAAAGAGATACAGAAAGAACAATCACCCAGCAAAATGAGACTTTGCAAACTGGCTTTCTAGAAAGTTTATATCTAGGAACAAGGTCATGGGTCCCTAATTATCCCCTTAACAGAAGGAAATAATGTTAAAAACCTAAGACGCATGATTTTCCAGGAGTGACAATCAAGAGTTATAGCACTTCTAGGGCAGAGATCAAATAACGAGAAGTTATAAACACCAAATGCTGTAAGCATCCTCTAACAGTCAAAGCAATCTGTGTGAATTATCTCCATACCAGAAGGATAATGTCTGACTAATACCAGTCTCTCAAAACAGTCTCTGTAATTTCCAATTTTCTCCTCCTCTGTAGATCTTTTTCAAAGTGATATTAAGCTGAACTTTTTCAGCAGAAGCTATATTAAAAGCATTGGTGTTGTAACGCCTCGTCTAACACGTAATAATTCACTTGTAAACTCAAGTATAAGCTAATATGTTCGTGGGTCCTTGGTGTTAACCCTTAAAAGGTTAGAACAAATACCATATTCCAGAAGCTTAGGTTCAGCGTATGGATAAGTAATTCCATGTTTTGCTGTGACAAAGAGAAGGCTAGACGCCAAACCCAATAACTCTTGTCCTACCCCTGAGAAAGAAATTCTTAATGACACACAAGGCTATAGACTGGACAATTTCCCAGCCTGCCCTGCAGCTGAGATCAACCATATAACTAAGTTCTGCAACTAAGACACGTGTATAAAAATGCTGGGACTGAAACTTCCTGGAAAAGAGGAAAGGGCAAATACTACACCAGCTCCTTCCTCCTTCCTGGAGAGGAAAGGTACATGATCCTGCAGAATGAGACAGAATGAGTCACAACCTGGATGCTCAAAGGGTAGTCCCTGCCCACTGCTGTCTCAGAATAAGCAATGCAAGCTGGGCACGGTGGCACACACCTGTAATCCCAGCAATTTGGGAGACTGAGGCAGGAGGATCACAAGTTTGAGGAGAGCCTCACCAATTTAGCAAGGCACTAAGCAACTTAGTGAGACCCTATTTCTAAATAAAATATAAAAAGGGCTGGGGATATGGCTCAGTAGTTAAGCACCTCAGAGTTCAATCCCCAGTACACACACACACACACACACAAAGAACAAGCAATGCAGAGGTAAGTCTCTATGGTGCCTATGCTCCTGGGTTTTCTGTCTCGTGAAGCTGAGCCTAACCTCCACTAACACACTCCACGCCACCGCAGCAGAAGCAATAATAGGAAAAGCAGTAGTTGTAATACTTCTTACAGCTACACATACCCTACAGATCCTTACCATGTGCCAAAAAAACACAACAGAGGCTTTATACACAACTTTCAACTTAATGTTTGCAAAATCCGTGTTAGGCAGATACTGTAGGTCCCATTTCCTTAAACATGTGGTCTAGAGATGTCCCACTGTGGGATCTTGGTTGGTGACCATGCCAAAGCCCACAGAAACCCCTAGCCCTCCAATCCCTCTGAGACGCTGCTCTTTGTCCTTGTTATGAAATTCCGCCACACCCTGGGCAGGAGCCTCTCCATCCACTGTGCAGGCACCTGGAACCCCTCATCTTCCACTCTCCGGCCGTGCCTTTCCCTGCGTCTTTCATCAGTCACCATCAACTTTCACTTACCATCTTCCAGAGCTGTTTGGAAATCTCTGATCGCTCTTCTCCCAAATATTTCTTCACGTGGGTATTTTCTATCTTTTAAACTTCTGTCCCACCATCACACAGGGTCTTGAGAAACAAAGGACTAGGTAATGTGGTCATCCCAGGTCACTTTTCACAACTCAACCGGGGGTGGGGAGACAACTGGGTGTGTATATTTTTTCTACCTCCACA
Source organism: Ictidomys tridecemlineatus (assembly GCF_052094955.1). Lineage (NCBI taxonomy): Eukaryota > Metazoa > Chordata > Mammalia > Rodentia > Sciuridae > Ictidomys > Ictidomys tridecemlineatus. Next base: position 121,888,438 of record NC_135485.1, read on the forward strand.
GGCTAAGATGGTTCCAAACCAACAAGATAAAACTTTAATGAGACCCAGTGTGAATACTTGAGTTTCTTAAAGGCAATTAATTACCTAAATGTATACTGTGAAAAATAACTTAGCGGTTCCTGCTAAAAAGAAGAAAAAGGAAAGGGGGGAAAAATACCTGTTTTTGGCTGAAGAGGGCAAGTGAGAAAGGCTCAGCAATGGGAGGGCCGTCCCAGAGGGGTGACATCCTGGTCATGTGAAGAGGTCAAGCTGAATCTAAATAATCCATCATCATAAAGGAACCAAGAGTGAGAAGATTCCTGATGAGCCTGGCACAGCAGCAGAGGATCTGGGCTACAGCCTTGCTACAGCCACGCCTGGGACGCTGCAGGTCAGCAGCCAGGACAGGCACGCTGGGCAGTGTCCTAACCCCCTAGTCCACGTCTGAGCTAAGCAGGACGACAGCTGAGCATCACTGCTGCGGGCTGGCCCAGAACCAGTGCAGAACCAGAACAAAGGCACGGTCATGGAGCCCTCCAACAGTGGGCTCAGAGCTGGCCCAGCCTGAAGAAGGGGGAAAAACGAGTTGTGCCAAGGATAAGCCAGATAAGAGGCTTGGGAAAGGAGCAGCTGTCCAAGTTCTCTACACACGACTACACTCAAGGAAAAGGACAACAAAAACAAACACGCTGTGCGGAGGGGCGACTTCCAGCGTCCCACACTCCCAGGCCCACAGACTACCAACGCAGAATTGGCTCCTCGATGCAGAGTGGTGAGGTTTCTCTTAATGCCAGTGGGTTTGGGGTTTGTTTGTTTTTTTTCCCAAGAAAGGCTAGCAAAAGCTCTAAGCTGGTATAACTGCATGGGCTGCATCGACTTCTACATGGCGACTTCCCGATTTTCTGCTTCTCATGACTGGTTTCAAAAGCAGAAAGGTCTGAGGGCAAAGGGGAAGCCCAGGCTTGCTCAGGAGGGCCAAGTGAGGGGGCCCTGGGGACCAGAGGACCACAGAACCTCATCTTGGCTGCTCACACGCTGCATAGATAACAAGGGGGAAAACGGTTTGCCTCTTCAGAAAGCTGAAAAGAACTGTACTCACCCCCCCTCCTTCCCTACCCCTCCAAAAATAACCCACACACCCACACGGACTCTCATGCAGTGCCATTAAGCCATGTATGTTATATTAAAGAATGGGCAGCCTCTATTCCAGAACCCCGAAGGGAAAAAAAAAATTTTTTTATGAACCAACTCACTAAAACACATGTTCCAGGATTTCAAATTCAACAGTGAGCCTGGAATGAGTGGGAGTGCAGGCGAAGCTGGCCTGGGCCCTCCTTAGCTCTGCAGTTGCAATCTCTGCCTCCTGCCCAAAGTGGGCCTTCAGGAAAAGCTCAATGGGGGAGGGGGAGAGGGAGGGGGAGGGGGAGGGCCCCTCGGACTCAGCCCCTCAGATGACTGCAGGGAGAGGGCTCCAGGCACAGGACTGCGCAAGACCAGCCCCAGCTCCGTCCAGGCCTCCCAGGCAATGTTTGTGGATAAGAAAGCTGCTCATTTTCCATCCTCCTACATCTTCTCCCGCCCGCCTCCTCAAGAAGCAGGCTGCAAAGGAACCGCACCGAGGATCTGACAAAACAAAAAGGGAGAAGGCAACATAATGCTTTCCCCGGCTCAGCCAAGAACCTCCAGCCGCCTGCAACCAGCTTCTGCCTCCAGGTTTTAACCACCGACAGAAGGTGCGTCGAGGAGATGAGTTATCATCTGAGTATTCGCTGCACCGGGCTTTCAACTCTTCTTTATTTTATTTTCTTTTTTAAATTAACAAAAGGGAAAATACTGAAGTAACCCTTCATTGCGAGATACACACGTCCAAGCAGAGATGCCGAAGTACAGAGCAGAAAAGAGCGCAGAACACCGCGGTCACTTCCTAATGTCACGTCCCTGAGTTCCGCACACAGGCAACTCTCTTTTCCAGAACACGACCAAGGGGCACCAACAGACGGTGGCACCGCACCCTCACGGGACTCAAGCGCTAACGTGGAAAGCCCTCCTCCCTAGACGCAGTCTACAAAAATAAGTCTTTGAAAACATGGATAACATTAAGGTGTAGGCCCCACAATCCAACCAACTATGGAGCAAAGTGAAGCTGGGCTAGAGAGTCACGGGTTTAGAAAGGTCTGCCTGGGGGCCAGAGGAGAGGAGGTGCCTAAAGGTAGGTGGAAACGGATCTTTTTCAGCTTCTCAGCTTCGAGCAGCACAAGGCTCAACTCAAAGCCAGGTAAAGAAGAGGATTTCTCTAATGGGACTCACATGACCAGAGTTCCCAGAGCAGAGGGCTCCAGGGCAGGTTGATCCTGTGGCTCAGCGATGCTATCTCTACAGCCTTGCACTTCCCCCACCCTCACACCCCCACGATCCTTCAGAAGTGAGGAAAATTTCCTCCAAAGGCTTAAAAAAAAAAAACAAAACAAAAACCTATTCCTTTCAAAAATATTTTCATGAGCACTGGATCCTGAATCATTTGTTAACTAAACCAAAGGGAACAAATGACACTGTCATATTTACCTATAAAGAGGGGACTCACTGAGTCAGGCTAACTGAGGTCCCTCTGTGGGGCCTCCCATCCCCAATGTCACATAGCAGTCCTATATTTATTTATCTGTTGTACACCAGGCTCTCATACAGAAGGGAAAAAAAAAAGTGTTTGGTTGACTTTAAATGTTTTGATTTGTTTTTCCAAAGTAGTTTTTAGGGTAAGCTTCTGAAGTAATACTTGAGCAAGTACAATTTAATACCATCCTAAAGGATCCCTATCCATTAAATCCACAGTCTAATCTAGCTTGATGCCCTGACTCAGACTGGGATTGTCTTAAACCAACCACCTTCCTGATTTCTGGTGGCACCACCCTGGAGTGGGGCTGGCTGGGCATTCTAAGGCCTTGCTGGCACTCTAGGAATCCATCTTCAGGCTTTGTTTCCAGCCAGGGTTGACATCCTCTCCCTAAGCATGGGTATGGCCACATCCTCGTTAACACAAACAGTTCCATCGCTGCATGGCTGACAGCCAGGGTCCCTCCCTAGACACCTTCACACCTCCCAGGGACCTAGCAGCTAAAGGGTAAACACCTGGCAGAGCAGGGCCTAGCTGGTGGCCCCCTGCACCCAGAATTCACAGCAAATATCTAGAATGTCACCCACATCCAGCCCCCCTCCCCACAGGTATTCGCTCTCTTGGAGTCCACCCCTCCAACTGAGAGCTCCAAACCCTCCCAACTCCTCTATTAGCTCAATAACTTCCAAGCGTTTCCCTTTCCCAAGCCTCATCAACACTCCTGTTTGCAAGAAGACAACTTCCCATTCCTCAGGAGAGATAGCCTTCCCAAGGTCTGCCACTGGTTGAAAGGACCTTAGCTGAAGGGGCTTTCCCCAGCTCACAGCACCCAGGACAGAGAGACTGCAGTATGGGGCGTTAAGGGTAGTTCCATCTATTTCAATGGCCCTTACTGCAATCCCTAGGTCAAGAGTTTTTTTGTTTTGTTTTGTTTTTTAATGTTCCTATGGCATAATATGCAAAAAATAAAATAATGGAAAGTAACATTTCATCGCCAAAGGAAAACACTGAATATTTTGAAATGTATTCTTGCAGACAGCACAGATAAGTTTTTTCTGTAAAGAACTCAAAATCACATCTTTCTCTTTCAAATATTTTATATCATTATATAAGTGGCTGTACCGTTGTACATTTAAGCTGTTTTTCATTTTTGGCCAATCTAACAGATGGATAGCCCTCTATGCACAGTTTTATAAGTTCGTCCTATTTCTTCAAGAAACTCTGCCCAGTGGACTTCCCTTAAAGCACACACTGACCCCTTCCATCTTCATACGATGATCTTATCAGGCAGGTAACTTGACCACTGAGCCACAGACCCGGCCATTCTATTTTTTATTTTGAGACTTGGGTCTTCCTAAATTGCAGGGGGTCTTGCTAAGTTGCCAGGCTGGCCTCAAACTTACGATCCTCCTGCCTCAGCCTCCCGAGTCGCTGGGATTACAGCTGTGTGCCACCACACATGACTACAGTAGGTATTATTAATACCCATAGTTTACAGCGGGGGAAACCAAGGCACAGAGAGGTTCGACAACTTGCTACAAATCGCCCGCTAGTAGGTATGATGTCAGATTCAAGTCAAGGTGGTCTGGCTCCAAACACAACTTCTAGTTTTGGACGACAACCCTTTCTTGAGGTTGGAGAAAATATTCCTTACCAGGTAATCACGACCACATCCGCCTGTACCTTACTATCTTGTTTCAGAGGCCTGCCCACCAGCACTCAGGCTTCTTGACCCTGGCTCATTTCTGAACTTCTGTTCCCTAACCCTCCTTAACAACTATCACCTCGGCTCAGCCTGCGGGTTGGCTCTGACCCACTCACTACTCCTCAATCCACCCACCTTGGTTTCCCACTTTCATTCTATGCCCCCAGCCCTGAGCCAAATCATACAATGCCAGAAAAGATTTAAGTAAGAAGAGCTAAACTGGAAACTCAGCTCCATACACACCTTACTCTATGTGTGGCCAAAGTCCTGTGTCCCTTCTCTTAAAGTTATACACATTCCTAGAGAGCAGAGACTGTTTTTATAACCTTCTAGTTTAACCAATATGCTTTAGGGGCTTTCTAGAAAATGCAAAATGCCAGTTTCTCATTATCATTATATTGCCTCCCCTCTCCCCAAGTACTGGAGATCAAACCCCAGGGCCTCATACAAGCTAACTAGTATTTTACCCCTGAACTATATATCCTCACCCCTCTATCATCTTTTCATCACTGCGTGTACCAGAATATTTGTCTTCTCCGGGTCCAATTTGGTAGATTTGAGACATTTTAAGGGCCAACCTGAGACACAAGACTGTCCTTTTAAAAACGTTTTACATATATAATACAATAAGGATTTAGAACGTTTTCTGAAAAAGTCTAATTAAAACTTCATTAATTTAAAAAATGGAATGGTTAGACAAGGGATACATACATTCAATTTTTTTTTTCAACAAACTCCCTCTATTTTTAAATCTGGGATGCTTCATGAATGTGCCTGCCACCCTTGCCCTGGCACCATCCGGATCTACTCAGAATTGTTCCAATGTTAGTGTTAGGTGCTGTTGAAAAGAGCACTCCACGTTTTACTGAAGGAGAATCAAAGAGAAAACCATCTCACTACGAAGCCTTTAGTTACAGTGCCTGACCCAGAGTCTAACTAATGTTACAGAAGTTGCCGTCCATATCATGGACACTTTAATCAGCACCCTAGTACTAGTTTTTGTTTTTAATTCTTGTTTTAAATAATATTCAGGTCAAAGTTTCTGTAACCCCACCTTGCACTTCCCTAGTTTTTATGAACTGGCAACACTGTGGTGTGTGTATCGAAGGGAAGTATCCCAGCCTACTTTTCCTGTCCTCAGCACAGGGGAGAAAGAAATGGAAGCAAGTGGCCATGTTCAAACCACATCCCCTGACATCATGCCTGCAAATGCCAGAAACAAAGTTTGGTGGCCAAATACGCAGGCTCGAGTCCCAGCTCTAAGACTTCTCATCTGTGACAAGAACTGAAACCTTGAGGGACAGAGGAGAACAGAGAGCAATTACTTATACCCGACTCTCAAACAGGACTGTAAAATGGAGACGAGTCTATTTTCTCTTGGGAGTTTCCATGAATTAAATAAGATGACACTTTTATAAAAAAATGACCAGAACTGTGAGGTCCTTGATGGACATCAGTCCTCTCACCCAGAATCCAGGTTTCTTTATCCCCACTGTTTTCCAGATGAGATCTGCTTCCTGAGGTCTTGAAAATGCACGGAGGACACAAGACAGTGTGCTTCAAACTAAAAAGTGTCATGTGTCAGCGGTGACATACAAAAATCGGTGTGCTCAAAGCATACTTACTTTTGAATTTTTAACTTTTTCATTATATTTCATAATTAATTTTGGTAAAGTTACAACAGGATTATGTGCTTATTGTAATAAAAAAAAAATTTCAAGACTCTGGAAAGAGGGGGCAGATTCTGACCATTTTTACCCATAGGGTGCTTTTGCACAAACGTGGATTCCTCTGGGAAGACCCAGGAAGGAGCCGCTGGGCCTGGCAACCCTGCGGGCAGTGGCATGAAGAACGATGCTCAAGGCGGCCTACTCCTTCTGGTCCCCCACCAAAAGCCACAACAGACAGTTTTCTAGATCTTCGGCCTCCTCACGCTCTCCTAAAAGCTAAATGCTTACGGTAACAAGAAGCGTGCTGAAGCCTCCTAAGCAGACCTCCGTACTGTAGGGGAGAGAACACGTGCTCAGGGCTGCCACACACACTCAGAACGGACGCTCCTCGAAACTTTCTACGAGAAACAACCCCCACCCGTTCCTCCGTACTGCTTCACACGGTGTCTGGAGCACAGCAGGTGTCAACAGGTGGTAGACACGATACTGAAATTAAAACACTGCAAAAGCTGAGAGAAAACTAACCTGCTATAAAATGACCCGGTATGGATGTGAGTGGGGTCCCCCAAAAGCTCCTGTTAGTGGAGGACTATTCAGAGGTGGAATGATTACATCATGAGAGCTGTGACCTAATTGGCCCATCCAGGTTTGTGACTGTAGGCAGGTGGGGCGTGGCTGGAGGAGATGGGTCACTCTCCCCTGAGGCCACTTGCTCTACCCCTCGCTGGCTCTCTGCTTCCTGACCGCCCCCCAACCCCGCCAGGAACTGAGCGGCCTTCCTCCACTGGGCCTCCCCCCATGACATACGGCCTCCTCTTGGGCCCAGAGCAACAAGGTAGACTATCCATGGGCTAAGACCTCTGAAACCACGGGCCCCAAAGACTTTTCCTCCTCTCAGTTGTTCTGGCAGGGTATTTTGGTCACAGCCTCAAAAAAGTTGACTGAAACAAGCCTAAATAACTTTTTGATACCAACAGTCTATTTGGGGAACCAAAAGAAAGCTTTAAAAAAACAATAAAGACAGACACGGGTGCACCTCTGTCATCCCAGCTACTCAGGAGGGAAGATCACCAGTTTGAGGTCGGCCTTGGCAACATAATAGGGCCCCTAGGGCCCCGTCTCAAAGTAAGAAATTAAAAGGGCTGGGGATACAGTTCCGTAGTAGAGCACCACTGGTGGCCAGTACTGCAAAAACACTACGGGAGTGTAGCTCAGTGGTATAACACATGTTTAGCCTACAAAAGGCCCTGGGTGTAATCCTCAGCACCAGAAAATAAATAAGAAAAATAAATGAGCTGGGCAGAGTGGCACACACCTATAATCCCAGCCTCTCAGGAGGCTGAGGCAGGAGGACCACAAGTTCAAAGCCAGCTTCAGCAGCTTAGCAAGGCCCTAAGTACTCAGCAAGACCCTGTGTGGGGATATGGCTCAGTGGTCAAGTGTCCCTGGGTTCAATCCCTGGTACCAATAAATGAATAAAACTGTATTTTATAGGGACTGGAGCTACGGCTCAGCGGTAGAGCGCTTGCCCAGCACAGGCGAGGCCCTGGGTTCGATCCTCAGCACCACATAAAAATAAATAAGTAAAATAAAGGTATTGTGTCCAACTACAAATTAAAAAAAAAAAAAATTTAAAAAAATTTGAAAAACTATATTTTACAAAAATACCTCTAAAAAAGAAATCTAGAGATCCAGAGACTAATTACATAAAGAGGGTTTTTACTACACAATAATGTTAGATAATAAATGCAAAACTAGTACAAATTAAAATGACTATGACAAATTCTTAAAAGTATGGATACATAGTCTTAACCTAAATAAAAATTATTTTTACTGACCACATGAGTGATTGCAGAGACAAAAAAACTGATATGAATCACTGTGAAAACATTAATACAAAAGACCAGTGACTTAAATTTCATATGAATAACAAGTGTGATTACCACCGACCTGATCAAAATCCCTAAAGGACATGTGTGGGCAAGAAAAATCCTGGAGATCCCAACCCTCTAGACATGGTTTTCTTCCTCATTTCTCACTTGCTAGTTTCCTTTTCCACGAGCTTCCCACCTTCTCCCCCTTCTCTTCTTTTAGTCAACATTACAGATGTTTAGGTCTCTTAGAACATCTGATTTTTTCCCTGCAGTTTCCCCTTTTATCTCCAGTTCAAAAGTGGAAATAAAAAAGAAAATGTAAACAATGTGTTTTTAAGTGACACAGAGACCCTTAAACTCAGCAAGAAGCCGGGCTATCTGATACTTGTGCATCCACAAACCCAATTCTACATGCCACAAATGTATTTCTTAACTTGGCAAGGACAATATACAGAACACATCTCTGAATTAAGTTTTGTTTTTGCTGTGCTTTTGCTTGAGATTTAGGCTCATTTTTAAGTCTAGAATTTTGGCTTTTGATAAAGAGCAACACAACTTTAATGAGCCCTTAGTGTACTCAGGATACCTTTAAGATTGCCCAAGTAAGCAATTAGGATAGTCCTCCTTCTTTAACTATGGCCCAAACTCAGTGAATTAATGAAACCCCTTCCCACCTACCTAAACATACTTTCAAATTAAAATGAAACCTAATTTCCCAACCCAGGTTAAATAGATTAAAAGATTAAGAAATAGAGAGCAAGTGGTTTCTCCATCTCACTCTCACATTTCAACCTCAAATTACCCCAGCCCTCTAATGACTAGAGTAGTCACTGTGAAGGCAGCTAATTACCCACGAATTACACCAACCGTAACCAATTTCAGGATCACAGATCAGATTTTCCCCAAACACGAATCTGCTAATTAAGTGACATGAAAGTCCAACTAACAGGCAATTTGGAAGTGACATTTATCCACCTGAAAGTAGACTTACAGAATAAGTATTTAAATTCTCAACAGCAGCTATCCCCCATGGACAGCACGATTACACACTTGGATAATTGTAGTTAAAATGCATGGAAGCAGAGACTCATCTCCTGGATTCAAGCATTTCCAAGAAACAACACGATTCTCCACCAGGGAATGGTCCACATGGATCTGCCCAGGCCTGAGAAGTCACCTGTAAGTACTCGCTGGCTAAGTTAAATTAGTAATCCAACAAGTTTAAGACACTTCCAGACACCAAAGCACACACACAGCCTGACATCCACTTCTGTGTTCTGATCAAAGGAGGAGTGGGGTTTGATTTCAGAGCTTGGCCCAATTTGTTCATTAAGCTTCCCACTTATTTCTTACAAGGGGGAAAAAAAAAATCACAAAAGAAAAAATATTTGTCCTTAGCACTCACAAGTCTGTGCCAACAAAGAATTTTCCTGAGTATGCTCCTACAGATACCCAAAGGGGGAAAAAAAAAAAAAAAAAACAGAAACAAAATCCATTCAACCAAAAGACCAGGTTCAATGAGCTGGAAAGAAAACGTGTGGACTGGCCGCACAAAGCCCAGCTGACCGGCTGGCAGGGCTCTAAGAAATGAAGTTCCCAGGCATGTCACTCCAGAGCGCCTGCCCAATACCAAGAAATTGTTTCCTAGAAGCTCTGGACTTAGGAAAAGGGAAGGGGAAAAGGTGAGGGGACACACAGCAGGACTCACCGGCGAGTCTCTCTGGTTACAGCCCGAAGCGTGAGATCCCCCACAGTCATACATACAAAACGACACGTTTCAGTCCTCACCCCTGGTACCTTACTGGAAAAGGTGGTCACAGGTGCCATGGCTTAAGATGAGGTCATACTAAGGTAGGAGGGGCCCTGACCCCAATATGCCTGGTGTCCTTATTAGAAGATGGCCATGTGAAAACAGACACAGGGGGAAGGACGCCATGTGACATGTGATCACAAAAGCAGAGACCCTGCAAGCCAAGACACCCTGAAGGCTGGACAGGCGTGCAGAAGCTTGGGCGAGGCAGGGGAGAATCCTCCACTGGTTTCAGAGGAGCGCGGCCCTGTGGACACCTTGAGTTGGGGCTCTGGCCTCCAGACGGAGAGAGATCGGTGTCTGCTGCTCTGAGCGCCCAGCGTGTGGCACTGTGTGACAGCAGCCCTAGGAAACTAGGCACAGTAAACTCGGGTTTTCTTCCCCTTGCTACACCGTCCAGCCCCCTCAGCTGGCAAAAGTTCCCACTCCACCACAACAGAGCCACAGGGAATCCCCAGCCTGTGGTTTGTTTGGGGAGTCCCCTTTCCCCTCTGAGTGACACATTAGGCCTGGTCCCAATTTCATGACTTCTCTGCAGCTCCCATCTGCCTCCTGCGGGCCTCACCCTGCCCCTGGGCACCACTTCCCCACTCCCTGCCCCCATCCCTGACGACGGCCTCACTGTGGGAAGAGGTGGGGACACGGAAGTCCCCTTCAGTGTGGGTGGCTCCTGCACCACTTCACTCACCCCACTTCTCACAGATTTTTTTTTAGAACCTTTCTTTAGTCTTCACTTAAGTCATTAATACCCTTTCTCCTCACGCCCCAACAAGCCCCACTCTCACTGTCACACACCACAACGCAGCCTGGTGCCCACAGGGGGCTGGGGCAGGGGACAGACCCGAGTACACACAGCACCCGGTCCGACGGCCACTCCCACTCCATAACTGAGCCTTTGGTTATCCAGCCAAGGTTTCCGCCAGACTCACTTCCCTTATAATGAATGAATTCTGAGAAAGTTCCTCAGTTCTCCCCTGGAGGCTGTCCTGCCATGGCCTCACCCACCTGTTCACCAGGCAGGCCAAGGCAGGCATGCTGGACCTGAGGGTGGGCCTCAAGCTCGCCCTGGACCCTGCTCCCCCATAACTATGACAGAACTCCTTCAGAAACACGGGGTCAGGGGCCCGGGGTTGTGGCGCAAAGGTAGGGTGCTTGCCTAGCACATGGGAGGCACTGGGATGGATCCTCAGCACACACAAAAAATCAACAAATAAAATAAAGGTAGTGTGTTCCATCTTTATTAAAAAAAAAAAAAAGGAAAGAAGAAACACTGGATCATTTAGCTGCAACCTCATACCATATAATTCTAGATACCATATGAGTTCTAGATCTTCTAAAATCCCGGGCCAGTGGTAGTGAGTAAAACTGGAAAACAACCTCCATCTCCCAATTTCCACCTCACAGTCTGACCTACAAAACCATTTCCTGCCCCTCATTATTTAATCTTCAACAAAAGTCTATTCTGAAAATCGGTTCCCTGGATGCCGCACTGGACCAACTGCTCGGAGTCGGAGCTTGCTCACAACCACCCCAGGGCTCCTTAACCCCTCAGTGCTCACGGCTGGGCCCCTCCCTTCCAGCTTCTGACTCAGTAGCCTGGGTGGGGTCTGAGAACTTGCCTGTCCAACAAGTTCCCAGGTGATGCTGAGTCCGCGGGACGCGGGACCACACTCCAGAGGCGTGCCCTGAACCGCTCGCTCACTCTTGCCTCCAGTGACTCATGCCACTAGCACACACTGCTGCCGGCTTGCCACCGTCCAGGCCCCTTCTCCCACTGAGGCAAAGCCCCGGTTGTGGTCGGTGACCACGGTCAGTGACTAATCCCTGCTGCAAAGCTCATCACAACAGTCGGCCCACTCCAAGGACGGTGAGGGGTCAGTGAGCACAGACCTATTTTTGACCTGGAAGATGTTGAAGGGGGAGTCTGCTGAGGGGTGCTGCTGAGGAGGAGGCTCTTTTCGCCTGCCCTTCTGGATGAGGCCTGCAGCTCTCCTGGGGAGAGCTGAACCACCCAAAGAGCACAGCAAAACACACAGGTAGAAAGCCACCAGCTGGAGCTGAGCTAACCTGCAGAGCACACCAGCCCAGAACCACCCTGCCCCCCGGCTTCTTGGTAAGTGACATAATGCCTTCTTTATTGTCCAAGCCAGTTGAGTCAGGGTTTTCTGTTACTTGCTGCTGAAAATAATCACAAAGCAAAGTGAGCTAACAGGAAAGCTCACCAAGGACGAGAGGCAACCTCTCAGCACAGATGAAAGTAAAAACTTCCAGGTAATGTTCCACAAACTCCACAGCAGAATGTTCACGGATGATCAATACTTAGAAACGGTACAAAACTAAACACGCGACCCAGCACATAGTGAGACATTATTGAAGATCTGTCTTTAAGAGCCACACCCCTTTTTTTCAGTTTATTAGGAACCGTGTAATTCTGGGGCCTAATAAAGAATAGCTGCTGCTACCTATCAATCTTGGACTTGGTCTCCTTCCAAAAAGCAGACTGTCGATGTATCTAACACTGTACTCACAACATCAAGGTAGACAAGTAGACCTGGAGGACACCTAGGATCATGAACCTGTTTGTCCTTTTATAGCTCTGTAAACTTAAATAAACTTTTTAATCTTTGTGAACTTATCTCCTCACCTACAAAAATGGGAATATTACCACACACCCACCCGGTTATTTAAGGATAATGCATGTGAAAGTACTTTGTAAACCATAAAGTATAAATACCAGGGCAATTACTCAAATCTAATTTTAATGGATTAAGTGGATTTAAACATGACTTGATTTGAAGAGATAAAGATTAATCATGATCCCAGAAGAATTACTTCACCAAAAATTCATGCTAACATAGATATGTCATAACTATCAACTGAAGACTGGATTGTAATTCAAACTGAACTTCACCTGTTGTAAATAACTTAGGTGCAGCAAAAGGAACCAACATCCATAGTATAACCCTGAAGGTCAATGTTTTAGTATAACCCTATAATATAACCCTGAAAGTCAAGAAGGCACCAGTGGATTTCTCACTCTGTACATTTTCACAACAGTTCACTTGAAAGGCCACACGCAATTGACTCTGCTTTCGCTGAAGCTATCCTCTGGAAACCACCTCCAAATCCAGCAGTGAGGCAGGGCACAGAGGCGCACACTTGTAATTCCAGTGACTCGGGAGGTGGAGGCTGAGGCAGGAAGATCACAAGTTCCAGACCAGCCTGGGCAACTTAGCAAGACCTTGTCTCAAAATAAGATATGAAAAGGGCTGGGGAGGAGCACCCCTCAATCTACAGTACCCCCCCCACCAAAAAAAAAGAAGAAGAAGAAAATATATATGTATGTATATACACACCCATAACCACTCAGATAGAGAGGAGTGGGTATCTCTGGACATTTCATAGAAGGCAAATCACCCTTCCCACGCGAGAAGTTCAGCTGATCAGTCGTGTCATTCTGAGTGGTTCCGTGGACCTCCATGCTGGATGAGAGAGAGCCCATGCACTGAGCCAGGTTTTCTGAATGAAATACTTGCACAAACTGGACAAAAAATAAACAGGACTGGAGGGAGGAGCAACGGGGGCCCTAAACCTATGTTTCTAAAACCAAGCTAAAGGAAAACAATGCCAAGAATCAACTACGGCCACCTGGAAATAATAAGAGGGAACAATCTGTGAGTAATTTGTTAAAACTCTTCAGTAAATTTTGAATTTTTTTTTGAAGAATTGTCACACTTATTGTTTTTTTTTTTTAAAGAGGAGAGGAGAGAGGAGAGAGAGAGAGAGAGAGAGAGAGAGAGAGAGAGAGAGAGAGAGAGAGAGAGAGAGAGAGAGAGGAGAGAGAGAGAGAGAGAGGAGAGAGAGATTTATTTTTAATATTTATTTTGTAGTTCTCGGCGGACACAACATCTTTGTTTGTATGTGGTGCTGAGGATCGAACCCGGGCGAGCGCACTACCGCTTGAGCCATATCCCCAGCCCCACACTTATTGTTTATTATAATTTAATAACTACAGGCCGCTATTTTGGAATAGCACTGAGAAGAACTACAATAAGCAGACAGAACTTTCTTACGTCATTAAACAGGTTGCAATGGCCATCCTAATACAATGGTCTCTAAAAACGCAATCATGAAGCACCACAGCATCTGTGAGATTCTGTCTAGACTACCATAGCGATTATTTGCAAAGTGACAACATTCTTTTCTTACGTTGGGGGCAGGATCACAATACACTAGAGTCATATTTCACATGTGGAAGGCTCTTAACAACAAACTAATAATTCGATAACAATTCATTTAAAATAAGTAACAAGCTCCCAGGAGACCCCATTATCCTAATACCCGTGTTCCTAGACAGAGGATACTGCCTTGGGAAATCTTATTTGTCCTCTGAATGTCGACATCCCAAGCTGTGCTGCCACCTCCCACAGTGAGAAGCCTGGTGTCATACTGCACTTAGAACACCTCGCTGCTGCTATGTCATGACACACAGGGACCCTGTGACAAGGCTAACAGAGAGCGAGCCAAAGCACAGTGCCACTGCATAAAAGCAGCCTAAAAGGACCAAATGTCCGTCTCCCATCTAGCCATGGGCTTTCCTGATGAAATTTAAGTCAGATTCCCGGGGGGCAACACACCCAAATCTCTCTCTTGCTTACAATGCTCTTCTTGTCTGGAAACGCCTCTCTCAGCCTTTCATCTGGGGCTGGGACTTCCAGGGGCATGTCTTCCCGGGCTGCTGAACCCGCCCAGCTCTTTCTTCAGAATGCACATCTGACTCAACGGGTTCCTGAGGTTATCTGCAGTTAAAGTCCTGCGATGTGCAGCAGCAAATGATCAGTGGCTCGGGGATGAGATTAGGCCTTTCAGTCTTGCGCTATCTCTCCTCTCCTAAGGGCAATCCCAGTCTAAAGTAGGGGATGCCGCAGTTCTGGATTCAGCGCGTTTACCTACAAAAGCCAACCTCTCCAGACTGCGCTTCCACGTTTTTAATTCAGTAGTGGTGACAACATTAGTAAAGTGTTTTGTACCTTTTCATTCTAGACTAATGCTTCAAAATTCTTAGGATTAAAGAAGGATTAAAACTTCTTTGATATGGGGGTTACTGCTTTATACATCCTTTTCAATACAAAAATACAGATGGACACAAACCTAACCACAGCAAGGTCTACAAAAAGATATGTCTAGAGCAGCCACAAATTTCAATGAAAGGATTCGACTCTGCGGTACTACTTTTCTAATTTATTTCAACTGAAAGCTAAATAATAAGTGTTTAAAGCTTTGCTAAAAATTACGCAGCCTCCATTTTTTAAAAGTCTTTAAAAAGGCTTTTGTGCTTGGAGAACTATTTTAATATATACCATAAACCTTGCTTAAAAGCCTACACTGTATTAAGGAGAAAACCTAAATTATAAAATTGATTCTAGTCAAAATTCACATTACATTGTTAGCGCACTGCCCGGCAGGAGCCAAGGCACTCATTCTGCAAAACCCCTCAGGGCCCACAAGAATCTGCCAAAGGTTCCACGGGCGACCCATGACCAGAGCTAACACCCATTCTCCCTAAAAACAGGCCAACTACCTAACTCAATTGAAAAACCACAATCTCTAATTCTAATATTAATGCCACAGCTTCAGTGGCAAATGCAGCCTGCAGCCTTGGAGGTGGAGAACACGAGGAACAGCAAGTGATCAACGTGAAACTGACTTCCACACCACGGGCTTCATCCCTGCGTCTCAGCAGGTCTTTGCTGGGACCTTTGACGGAGACTCAGATGGGACCTTTGGTATCCTGAGAAAGGCAATTTCCAGGAGTTCAGGGTCCTGTGCCAAGGAAGTACCAGCAGGATGAAGGGAAGCAGGCAGGACGGGAAGAGTGTTTTGGCAGAGAGAGAGGCGAACCGAGTCTGTGGGGCTGAAAGGAAGTGACAATGGGGGAGGGGGCAGAAGCGAGGTACAGGACCTCAATCACAAACGGACGTCTACATGCTCAAGAGTCTGTACTTTATCCCAGAAGTAACGTGGTTCACAAAAGACTGTTTTCAAAGGGACAGGGAAAGATGTGTGTTTTAGACACCTCACTAGGTGAGGACACCGAAAACTGGCTGGGGTGGCTACCCAGAGGAAGGGAGAGCGCATCTGAAGTCCAGCCACATCTAGTGACCCCCAGGATGGGAAGGGTGTGAAGGAAGTCAAGGGGGCCGGAGCCATCATGCACCAGGAGGGTCTGTGCTGGGGGACCAGGGACCCAGGAACCCGAGTCAGGGCGCATTCATTGTCCCTGAAAGCCGCAGGGACATCTCAGGTGGCAACTGAAAACCCTGGGCAGAAGGAGGGAGGGAGGGAGGGAGGGAGGGAGGGAGGGAGGGAGGGAGGGAGGGAGGGAGGGAGGGAGCAGACGGAAGGGTAAAGAGAGAAATAAAGAGAGAAAGTAAGAAGGCCAGCCAAACACACCCGGGAGGTCATTCAGGGCGATGACGAGTGGGGAGAGAAGACGCCCACCATGAAAAACCCTGGGGACAGTTAACCAGTGTCAGACCCCGTCAACAGGTGAGGAACTTAAATTTTCCAAGAACAAAGAACAGCGGGAAAACAGTTCCATTCCCCGTGGGGGCTCTGAGCGACTTTCTTGCCAAAAGGAAGCTTCCCTCAAGATTTAAGTCCTTGCCGTCTCCAAGTTTCTCCTTCAGCGTGTCATCGGAGGGTCCACGGGAGTCCCTTCGTGTTCTGGCTCGGGATTTGTCTTTGACCGACCTCACACTGTTTCAGGAGAAGGCATTTTGCTGCTGATCCTGATAAAAGTGGGTTTTAAAACCAGGCCAAAGCTGCGAGGGGCGGCGAAGCAGGAGCCCAGCGCGCGGGAGGCCCTGGGTCACCCCCAGCACCACGGGGACAACGGCAGGGAGAAGACGTCACAGACACTGAGCCCAGGCAGTCCGCATTTGTGACTTTTCAGAACATTTCAAAGTGGAAATTATACTCTATTCATATTTTGTCAATACTTCAAACTTTTCATATTCTAACAAATATTACCCCCGCAAAAAAGGCCTCAGAGAGCAGAGCGCTTCCTCCCCACGGGGCATCAATTCAGAGCCCAAGTCGGTGCTCATTGGCTCATCACTGAACCGCCAGCAGCCATCTTTCTTTCTCAGCCAAGGTCTAGATTGCTGCGGATATTTGAGAACACCCAGGAGAAAAGGGGGATGGGGAGGAAGGAGGGAAGTTTCTTAATAGTGCTTTCCTGGCTTGCAACCAAATACAATTACATATACCCACAGAAGATGAAGTCAGGATCACACAGACAGAGTCTTCAGGAGGCCCAGGACCCTGGACGCCTCCCCAGCCGTCTGGGGTAACAGGCTCGCTGCCGCTCCAGAGCCTCCGCCCAGCGTGGCAGGAGTCTGGGTCTGGTGCCACTGGGGCAGACCCCAGGGGCAGTGAGACAGCAGAACCACCCATACTCTGGGGTGACGGGGAATCACTGAAACTGCTTTTCACATTATTATTTGCTATTATTATCAGAGTTAATGTTCTAGTTCCTAGCTAGCAGTGGCTTCTGTACAGGAGCTCTTCAGAAATGATGTCTTCATTTTATTTTATTGATAAATGGTGGCTTCACTGACTTCAAAGTCCAGCTGACTATCAATAGAAGTTGACACTGTGGGGTAGTTCTTAAAACCAAAAAAAAAAAAAAAATACCACAGAAAGTTTTTAAAAGGTACAAGGAGATACTAATAACTTCATAAATAAATAAGATCAACGATCAACGACAGGGCAAACCTTGTATTAGATGGAACCCAAAGTGTAATATTCACAAGTCTATATTAATCAATTATTGACTATGTAAATAAGAGGGATCAGACAAATTCCCTCCCATACCAAAGAATTTCAAAAACTGTGTTCATATGTGGCTTAGTTTCCACTTAATAATTTGACTTGAAAAAGGACCTTGGCCAGGTGACGAAGGTTAACACCAAAGTGATAATTCACGCTGATAGTACACACCTCTGACATGACGGGATGACAAGGACAACCTACTTTTGTGGTCCGCCTCCCCCAACCCATGCCCCAATGTAACCACACTGAAGGACATTTAACAAAACATCTGACCCCTACTCCTCAAAACTTTCAAGGTCATCTAAAACAAGGAAAGGCTGACAAATGAACAACCAAGGAGACATGACAACCAAAAGTAATGTGGTCCCCTGGAAGGGACGCTGAGAAGAACCCCAGAACCCCAGGTCTGAAAGTGCAAGACCCTATCAACAGACGAGGAACTTTGGGGTTTTGCTAAAAAACAGTTGTAAACCAAAGTATACATATCTACACTGATATAAATGAATGATCGCCTAAATAAGGGAAGAGAAGACTCTCCCATTCAGAATTTACAATAATCTGAGTAGGTGAAGCTTAACTGCACTTGATGACTTGCCTCCAAAAATGACAAAATGGCATCCGGCAAACACGAGTGAAACTGAAGAGTGTGGGGTTCAGTGCAATAATGTACCAATGACAGTTTCTCAGTGGTGACCGACATACCAAAGTCATGTAAGACATTAACAATAGGAAGTCGGGTGCAGTGCAATAGGCCTGCAATCCCAGCGGCCTGGGGGGCGGGGGCAGGGGGGTGGGTGTCCCTGAGTCAGGAGGATCTCGAGTTCAAAGCCAGCCTCAGCAATGGCGAGGCACTTAGCAACTCAGTGAGACTCCATCTCTAAATAATATCCAAAAGAGGGCTGGGGATGGGGCTCAGTGGTCGAGGGCCCCTGAGTTCAACCCTTGGTCCCTCCTCCAAAAAAGACATTAACAATAAGGGCACACTGAGAGCATACAAGATATGTGATGCGATCTTTGTAACTTTCCTATAAATTTGCATCTATCCTAAAGCAGAAGGTTACTTTAAAAGTAGCAAGGTACTAGGGTAGGTTTTGGGGAAATTTTAAAAAATTAATAGTGCCAGGTGTGGTGCATTTAGTGAGGCCCTAAGCAACTTAGTGAGACCCTATTCTCAAAAAAAAAAAAAAAAAAAAACAGGCTGGAAATGTGGCTCAGCAGTGAAGTGCCCCGGGTTCAATCCCTGTCAAAAACAATCTCAGCTCTGTGAATAAACAGGAAACACTTTGGCGACTGACCAATAACAAAACATCCCACTCAGGTAATTCTTAGAGCGCTAGAGTCTGCGATTTCAGAAAACGGACACAAGGAAAGTTTTCTAACAGCGGCACCTCAGTCAGGCCATGAGCCTGCCTTTATACAGCAGGAGCAGACGCAGGCCCAGAACAGCCCAGAGGGCCAGAGAGGCCAGAAGTCGAGTCCGAGGAAAGTAACGAAGAACAAAAATAACAGGAAAACACAGGAATAGCTGAAATCAAGAAGATAAACATAAAGCAAGGCTGATCAAACCATAAACCACCGTCTACGAAGTTTTCCAATCAAGCGGGAGAGGATGGAGAATGCCTAAAGTGTAAGGCATCTCTCTGGACGACAAGAATGTTCTAAATTTGACTGTGGTATTTTTTCAACTCCATGAATGAGCACTTAAAAAGGGTGAACTGTAAGCTATGCGAATTATACCCCAATAAAGTTATTACCAATAAGTAAATCAAGAGGTGGCAACCAACGTGGGGAAGGGGGATAATGAGGCCCAAACCCAGCCCTTTCATGTATTTATTCTCTATTTTGAGACAGGGTCTCACTAAGTTGCCCAGGCTGCAATCCTCAGTGTTGTTTTATTTTCAGTTGTAGATGGACACAATACCTTTATTTTTTTTTATTTATTTTTATGTGACACTGAGGATCAAACCCAGTGCCTCAGAAGTGCTAAGCCCCTCAACATTGATTTTAATGAAATGAAATAGAAAATAGAGTCCACTGCAGACAATAAAGGTGAATGCTATTTTGTGAAATTTTAATTCATTTTTTAAGGAAACACAGGTACATGTAAATATTCACAGATCTCTCTCTCTCTATGCCTGTAAGCACAAAGTTACGAGGGCAAATGTCTTACTGTCAGCACAAAGAGCTCGAAAGCCACCATTCAAGATCATTCATGAAACGCTCCCTTGTGATGATGCACACCTTCTGATCATCTGAGGCTGTGTCAAAAGATCATTGAGGCTGAAACTTATTAATACACCTTTAAGTTTACTAGAAAATCGACAAAAAGAAACTAGTTCTAATTAATAAAAAGGAAGGCTGGTCTGTGGCTCCAGGGTAGAGGGGGTGCTCAGTACCAGCGAGGCCCTGGGTTCAAATGCCCGCTGTCCCAAGAAAGAGGCAAGAACCACATCCACAAAAGAACAAATGCCAAGGCACAGGCAGCCAGGCACCCAGGGCTGTGCTCGCCACACCTGAGTCCGCAGGCCAGGCCTCCCCAGCTCCAGACACACACCACCCGCTGCCTACCTGCCACCTCCACTCGGACGTGTCACATCAAGTCTGAGATGCCTAGGAGACAACCAAGCGGAGTTCCGGATTTCCCTCCCACTAAATCCTTTCCCATCACAGTCATCACCTCTCAGATGCTCAAGCCAAAGTCTAGAAACCTCTATTTCTCTCTCCTGCATTTGCCACACTGATCCAACAGCCATGAATTCACCCCACCCCAAAAATAACTTCCCATCTCCCTCCATCCCCCCATCACCACCCTAGCCTGAACCAGCCCAGCAATCCTCACCGGGTTTTGTCCCACAGATCAGAAAAGGATTTTAAGTTGTCCCACATTGAAAATTTTATGAGTTTTAATGGTTACAAAAATATAATCCGTCATACTGCACTGATATTTCTAATAAAACTCTTAATCACTTTTAAAATATATTCAATGAGATCTAAATAGCATTACAGTGATATCCACCATTATGCATTTCTAAAAATACACAAAGAGGCTCTTTTGTACCTGGATATTTTATGTTGTTTCTTTTCCTCCATGAATTCATTTTCATTCGATTTCCCCCAAAGAACTGTAACTTAATATATGTATACACAGCTGGGCACACTGCCACAGGCCTGTAATCCCAACTACTCAGGAGGCAGAGGCAGGAGGATTGCAAATTTGAGGCTAGCCTGAGCAACTTATCAAGACCCTGTGTGTACCACTCACCTAGCCCATATGAAGCATTAAGTTCAATTTCCAGTAAAGAAAGAAAAAAACTATACCCAAAGCCTTTCGTACTTCTGCAACAGAACAATGGATATAAATTGAAATGTCCTGTAATCACAGGATTTAAGTGCTGAAATTTTTTTCTGAATTATCATTATGATTTTTATTAACATACAACTGAATAAACCAATAAATTCTGATAGGTAATTAAACATAAATAAAATCTGATTGAAAATGCATCCTAGGGGCTCAATGATATGTGGAAGGCCTTGAGTTCAATTCCTAGGTCAGGAAGGAACAAACAAAGAACCTGCATCCTTTGGTGAGACAACAGAACTGTCTTTTCTCCCCAATGGGCTCATACGAACATGATTTGCTGCTAGAATGAGACAGGTTTAATTAACATCCATGCAATTTTGTTTTTACTGTCCTTTTTTAATTTTTATTTTTTTAATGCTAAATATTGAAAAAGCTTGTTCACACAAACAGATATGAGTAGAACGAGTTGTTACAGCAATGGCCCGTATTACCTAAACTCCAAAAACCACACAGTGGCCTATCATTAAACATAACTTTCGATGATCCATAAGCTGCAAATTGGATTGTGTACTCACTCCTTCAATTCTGTTTAAAGCAAGAACTTGGAAACCACCAGGAGTCTTAAAAGAATGTGTCTTAACTAGAACAATTTCAAATTGTCCCTTTGTCTGCCCAAGAGGAAACAAACAGGATTTAGGACTGGGTGAGAGAAAGGCCTTTATTTTAGAAATTAGAGAAGTGAGATTGTGAAAATTGACGTAGAAAATAACTCACAACCTCTGACATATTGATTTCAGAAGACTCTATGGGTATCTGGAAACCAATTCTCTGAAATTATCCTCATACTAAGTGCCACTTAGTCTTCAGGCACCTCCAAGAGACCAGAATCCTACTTTGACAGCTAACCAAAACTGCCCCAAGATATTCTCTTAAAAATGTAATTTACATTTTTTTTCATTTGATAGCTCCCTGCTTTAAGAACTCACACCACAGTTAAAAATAAAACTCAAGCTCTCTGCTGAGACCTCTAAGGTCGCACACCTCTTTCTCTACCCGACAAACCAACACAAACTTTCCCCAAAGCTCTTGGGCTTCCTGCCACACTTCCAACCTCAGGGCCTTGGTGCCTGCCATTCGTGCTACCCCAAGCACCGGCCCTCTGCTTGCTAGGTGGCTGCTCCTACTTTCTCCAATTGTCAGCTGGAATGTCACCTCCCAAGAGGAACTTCACCTGACTGTGTGCTGTCTACCACAAGAACCTAATGCTTGACAGTTCTTATCATAAACACAATTACTTTGCTTACAGTGATGTCTGACTTCCCCGTTACACCCAGAGCAGGTCTAGTTCAATATGTCAATGTTCAGCACCCAGCAGTGCTGGGCGTCGGCCTGCCATGGGAGAAGTGAGGCTGGTGTGTGGCAAAGACAAGGGGGTTTTCCAACAGCCTTCTGTACCACCTTATTTTAAAACAAAGTCATATTAATTGTTAGAAATCACAAAGGCCAAACAGAAAGATGACTATTACAGATAATTACGGTAAACAGGTACATACAGATACTTCAGAGGTACTTCAGAGCATCCTGAGAGGGCCAGGAAATTTAGCATGCAACTATTTGCCCCCCGTTTTTTCCTTACCTCTGTTCTTTCTTTGTCTCAGAATATTTATTAAATTGTCCTTTTTTCAAATTTGTTTTAATTAGTTACACACGACAGTAGAATGCATTTTGGCACATCATACCTCTGCTCTTGAGAAGGTTCCTCCACATCCTCTTCAGACTCACCCTATTGAAAAAGAAAATGCTTTAACTGCTGTTTCAAAGGAACACAAAGTCACCAAAAGACTCTCACAGGGTGATCTTGTTACTCTTGTAACAAGAGTCACCGGCACAAATATTGCATAGGTTATTTATTTAAAGAACACCACTGTAATGACAAGAATTTTAAAGGACATAAACTGCCAAGTGGTCCCTTAGAAAGTCACTGTAAGAAAAAGTTTCTACTCATTTAAAAACCGTGACTTAAAAGTAAGCTCAACAGGAGACCTCACCTCTCTTCACAGCCTTTGATTAACGTGTAAGTTTAATCACACCAGATAAAGTTTAAGGCTAATTAAATTCCCAAATACAGAAAATGTATTCTGCTGAGCTCAGAATCTTCTTAATGAGTGAAAACCTGATACAATCTGACACGGAGGTAAAAAAAAAGCTGATAACTTGGTAAGTGACCAACACACTCAAAAGCTCTCCCCAAACCATGGACCAGAGCACCAGGAGGAAATCTGACCTCATTAACATACGGGAGGGGAAAAGAAGGAACTGAAAAAAAAACACAAGGTCAGGCCCAAGTAATTGCTGCTGCAAGGGGCTGGGGGCTGGGGGCTGAGTGCTGGGGATAGGCAAGCTCTGGGCGCAGCGTTCTTTCTGCAGACACTGCCAGCCTCCTGGGTCCTGGCCCTTCCAGATGCACCAGCTTCTCTCCAACCTCCTCCTGGCACTTCTGCCTCCCTGGCCTCTCCTCCCTCCCTTCACCCAGGCTCCTGGCCCAGACTCCTCTGCACCTACCCCCTCAGCCTGTAACCCAGGGTTGAACCACAAAGCCTGAACCCCTATTTGCTGCCCCATCTTCTCACTGCACACACCTGGGGGGACTCATGGAGGCCCATCTTTCCACAGCCTCAAACTCATGCGGTTTTTCCAGCACAGCACCAACCCAGGGCAGGGACTGCCAAGACCCCGATGGCTTCCTCTACCACTCACAGTCCCATCTCAGACACCTCTGGGATGTATCAATGGTCTCAACCTGGGCTCCTCCATTATCTCCGGCACCAGCAGCAAAAAGCTTTTGATGGCCAACCCCGCCCCCATAGGCTGAGGGCACCATCACTTTACTTGACCCCAGGGACCAAGCCTTAGGGTCACCTTGCACAGCCCCCCTCCCTTCCCCTTCAAGGACAGGCTCAGACCCGTTCTTTCTTCTCCACCCTACACAAGCAATACAGCCCGCAGCCTCAGCACCCCAGGCCTGGACCACCCGGAGACAGGGCTTTCTGCCTCCAAACAACTCTGTGCATCACTAAAGACACTCTCCTCCTCCAGGTCAATCACACAGTAGGGATCCAGACTCAACTGCCTAGTTAACCCCTGCTCAAGGACTTACCATGGCTCCCCGGGGCTAGTCAGACCTGGTCCAAGCTGTTTTCTTGTTGGTTTTTTCCAGTACCAGGAATGAACCCAGGGCCTCTCACGTGCTAGGCAAACAGTCTACCCCCACCCCTCTTTAAGATCTTTCCCAGAAGGTCAGCACACCTTCCCACAGGCCTGGACGTACCATCACCTACGCCACCACCAACCTCAACAAGCTCTGGGGCACAATTTTAAAGGTCACTGTGAAAGCACTGACCTGCATTGTCTACCATGTGAGGTTCCTGGGTAGACTCCTGTCACATATATTTGCCATTACCGTTCTCTAGAGCCTCCCTCCTGCCCTAAGCTTTAGGAAAACCCCTGAAATACACACTGGCCTATTCTCTCAGTTCCTACATTTCTGCACTTGAAAGCTGTCTCAGGGTATTACCGGTCTCATCTCTCACCAACACCACCAAGTTCTCAGAAGGTAAGGCCCAATCTTGTACTACCATTCCTCCCCGCCCCACAACCTTCTTGACCGTGCCTCAGGGCCCTGGCACTGACGATTTCAACTCCCTCACTGCTTTCCACAGGCTGCCTCCAGTATCTCCTCCTCAAAGTGGCATTTTTGACCTCTTAAATTAAACCTCATCCTCCCACCATAAAATTTATGCCCCTTGAACAGATCAAATAATTTATAGCTTGCTTCTCCCCACCCCCCCCAACCCCCTACCAGTGCTAGGGATCAAACCTAGGGCCTCACACATGCTAGACAAGTTCTCTGCCATTGAGCTAAATCCCCAGCCAGTCTTCTGGGTTTGGGTTGGGGTTTTTTTCCAGGACTGGGGGCTAAACCCATCACTTCACAACCAAACGACATAGACAGCTGTTTTTTAAATTCTGAGACAGGGTCTCACTAAGTTCTTCTACCCAGGCTGGCTTCAGGCTTGCTATCCTTCTGCCCCAGCCTCCCAGTCGCTGGGTTTACACCACCATACCTAGCTAGCAAGCTCCGCAAAAGCAACACCCCCTTGCACCCACAATAGTGCATGGCGCAAAACTCGAGCTCAACAAATGCCTGCAAGGCCGAGCACAGTCCAGCCGCCAGACACTAGTGGATGCCACTACATCTGAAAACATCATGAACATCAAGATAGAACGCGAGGGCTGGGACTGTCGCTCAACGGAAGAGCGCTTGCCTAGCACATGGGAGGCACTGTGTTCCATCCTCAGCACCACATTAAAATATTAATTAATTAAAATAAAATAGTTCAGCACTGGAGCCCTAGAACAGCATGCCTTCCACCCCCAGCACCACACACACAAAAAAATTTTTTTTCCACTGAGACACACAGCTGAGACTCAGGCTCTACAGCTGAGACTCAGGCTCTGCAGCTGAAGCATCATGGGTTCAAATCCCACCACTGCTACTTTCTTATTGCCTTGGACTGGTTATTTAACTGCTCTGTGCCTCGCTTTCCTCAACTGTAAAATCAGGTGGGATTTCATAGTTGTCAAGTGTACAGATATGAGCTACTACTCACACCGTGCTCAAGTGGTGTGCACAGTAGTCAGCCCATCCGTTACTATTTTTCCAATGTTTACAGTGGAAGTAGATTAAACCAAAAATAAACCTTGATGACAAAAAGATTTCCAAATACTAGTCAATGATTCACTGACTGGAGTAAGATGTTATTACATAACCCAGTACCTGAAATAATAAAAAGGACCCGAATGTTCAGCGTACCATTTCCTGTTTCACTTTCTACCAATTTCCGTTATCTACACCCTCAGACTTAAAAGGGGAGAACACCAACAGGACATGGTCTTTTTAAAGGCAGAGCTTTTCTCATTCATCACTGGATCCCAGGGGTTGGGCAGGGCCAGGCCAAGGTCAATGTTTGCTAAATGAACAAACAGACCTAAGTACAGCTCTGAGCCGGCCCAGCCCAGGCCCAGCAGGCTCCTAAGTCTGCTGCTCAGTGGCTCCTGCTCAGCACCTTCTCCGCCTCGCCTCCGCATCCCTAACCAGCAACAGGGAGCATCAGCAGTGAGTCTTCATGGACAAGTCTCAATGGATTGGAAGAACAGGTTCTAGGCTGCCCTTCTTACTGAGAGGACTGACACAAAAATATCAAGCAATAATAGGAGCCGGGTACAGTGGCACATACCTGTAACTTGGGAGGCTGAGACAGGAGGCTTCCAAGTTCAGGGCCAGCCTCAGCAACTCAGTGCTGAAAAAAACTGGGGATATTGCTCAGTGACTAAAGCAATCCTGGGTTCAATCTCCAATTCCAAAATCTAACAATAACAGATAACTGATAATGATAATAGTAGGAAATCAATACTAAAGTCATTTTACCTGCCACCATCAGAACTGTCCTAAACTCACAAATGGGGCAAAGGGCAAGGCACTGACAGCTGCCTCTCCTCCACTAGGAAGGCTTCATGAGCTAACTACTGAATGCCTACTGTATGCACAACACTGGCCACAACAGGGTCCCAAAACTCAGCAGCCTCCAGACACCCCCCCTATTTTTTTTTTTTTTTTTTTTTTTTGGTTTCAGGGATTGAACCCAGAAGCACTTAAGTTAACCACTGAGCCACATCCTCAGCCATTTTTTATAATTTTTTTTTTTTTTTTTTAATTTAGAGACAAGGTCTCTCTGAGTTGCTCAGGGAATCACTAAGTTGCTGTGGCCAGCTTTGAACTCACGATCCTCCTGCTTCAGCCTCCCCAGCCACTGGGATTATAGACGTTCACCAGCATGCCTGGCCCCAGACCCTCTTACTGAGAACCCAGTTGGGGTAACAAGATACATACAAGACAAAGGGAAAAATTCAGACACTCAAGACACTATAAGAAACTCAAAAGAAGGTTTGAAATGTTGAGGTTAGAGGTAGAGCTCAATGGTAGAGCCCTTGCCTAGCAGGAGTGAGGCCCAGTATTCCATCCCCAGCACCAGAAAAAAAGGGGGGAGAAATTATGTCAACATCATTGCAAGTTAGGTGTCATGAAGAACTAGCCCTGAGCCACTAGCATAACAGTAGCAATCATTCATTCAGCAAGATAAGGTACGGGGCTCACTCAGGCAAGGGTCAAGCTGGAGGGAGAATCCCAGAAGACTGACTAGAGCAGAAGACAAGGTAAGACAAGGTCAGACAAGGTCCTTGAAGGCCAGAGGTCCTGAAGGCCAGAGCAGGTCAAAGTGCATGTCACCCTGTATGGATCGTAAGAAATCACACACTATTCTGGCCTCAAAAATGAAATAAGAGGGCACACAACCACAACCACAATGGAGCTGCCTCTTGACAAAGAAGCTAATGAAAATGCTTGTTTGGTTCCTATGCCATCACCACTTTACAGCCAGTGTGCTGAAGGAGAATCGGAAGAAAAAAATTCTATAAACTCAAGAATTAAAATCACAGTTTTCATAGGGCTGAGGACTTAGCTCAGTGGTCCAGGACTTGCCTAGCATGTACAAGACCCTGGGTTCAATCCTCAACACTGCAAAAAAAAAGAAGACAACAATAAAACTTATCTATATAATCACAGAACACAAGTACTGAGTTATCTGTACTGGTTCAGCCCCTTCAAAGCAGAAAAACTATTTATGTCCTATATGGATGACATCTATGGGTCAGTTGAGAGACCACCAAAATGCTGGGCAATCTACATCAGGTGCTAAGTTCAAGACACATAATCATCACCAACCTGTCAAATCAGCACCATCACCACCACCACCCCACACACACACACAGACATACACTTTGCAGGTAAGAAAATGGAGAACAGAGAGATGAACTGAGGCTGGAAATGTAGTTCAGTGATAGAAGCTTAGCATGTGGAAAGCTCTGGGTTCAATCCCCAGCGCGCACTTGAACACAGACACACACAAAGGTAAATTAACAGAGGTAGAAAGGATAAGAGCCAGGATTCATACCCAAGAGGCCTGACCCTTCCTGACAATTCAATCTTATATATAGTTTTATTAATGATGAGTTATTCAAGTTCCTAATCATAACTATATCAGGAAAAGAAAAAGAAAACAATCAACAGGAAACACTTCCAAAACAAATAACTATATAAACAGTGTTGGCAAAGGTTAGTATTATGTTTATGGAATGCCACCATCTCTGATGTTCCTATTCTGCCCATCATTGTAACCCTTAGGTTCCAAAGGCATCTCTTAGCCTTCTTAAATGAAAGGAACTCAATCTTCTAGTTAATTAAAGCCAAAAACCCTCAAACACCTATAAACATTCTCTTTTCCACATACTCTCTATGACACACAATGGAACCTTTTCAAAGAAATTTCAAAAACACTTTTAATTCCTTAAAAATAACTTTCTCCCAAACTCTGTGCAGCTGAGATATACATATATCCCTTATCCCTGCCCAGGTATATGCAGAGTAAGATCATTTATAAAAAGTGTACATATAGTAGAGATGGAGTATTTAGAAAATTATTTCAAACACCAGTTTCACTTTCATTACAGCTGATAAAAATAGCTCAGCTATAAATGCCTGTATAGTGAGTATTCCAGAAAGACAACTTCTCAATTCTAACAGTTTTTTTTATCAAAACAAACCATTACAAACAAAATCCAACTAGAAAGTAAGCATTTTATAAAACAATTTTGAGCCTGTAAATAATTCATTTTATCACAGACCTTAACATTCCAACTCTGGGCACAATGACTACAACAAACACCATAACAAATGAGGGTCTACAATTTACTTCCCTTTTAGTCTGTGCTGGATTCCAACCTTAACCATCAGAGGTGGACTACAACTGAGTAAAAATACAAACGCACATAGACACCAGTTGCTTCTTAACTAGGGTAACATTCTCAATTGGTAAAATGAGGGAGTTGAGCCAGGTGTGGAGGCAGAAGGATTGCATGAGCCCAGGAGTTCGGGGCCAGCATGGGCAACAGAGGGAGACTGTCTCAAAAAACAAAAACAAAAAGCTAGTGGGTTTGAGGGGGAACTTAGACAGCTACTGGTATTCAGGGAGTAGAGACCAGGGATGATGCCCAACATCCTGTGACAGTGAGGACAGCTCCCCAAAACAAAGAATTCTGGACTAAAAAGTCACTCATGTCATTGCTGAACAACTCTTGAGACAAACATATATATTTTTAAAGCAAATTCATCAAGCATTCAGTGTGGTTTTCTCAGTAGGGTTATGAATGATTCCTACTTTATTGTTCTTCTTTCTGTATTTTACAATGTATTATTTATAATGGGGGGAGCCACTTGGGAGTAAACTTTCAGTAGAAGGAAAGATGATTTGCTGATGGGGCTTTTTCTCAAAGGAATGGTCTCATGCAGCCTGCTAGCGTTCAGGAAAGGTCCAGGAAATTTTTCCTCTAAAATCACCTCTCTGCCTTCAAGCTGTTATTCATTAGCCCTGGTCAAAAATGAACATTCCAAATATCTCAAAACCAGCTTTCTCAATGCTTCACATAGAGAGGAGAAAGCTGAAATGTAAAACTGCACAGCCTCCCGAGTGAGATTATAGGTAGATGTTCCGTTTTTAATGCTGCCACCAATATGGGAAGTAATGAACCTTAAAACTGCCATACACAAGCTGAATACTCTTATCATTCAACACACACCCTCGAAAATACATTTTAGTCATTAGTGCTGCTAGTGAAAAACGGTCAACAACATTATATTCACATGGGTACTTTTGAAGTAAGAATTTCTGGTACAAGCTAAACCTTAAAAATCAACACCAAAGCTTCACAGTACTTTATCTATAGCAGCAGGAAACCCATGGTGCTACAGATTCCCAATAAAATGTTAGTAATTATTTTTCCACCTGCAATCATCATATAGGGGGAAAAAGAGAAAACCTGAAATTCAAGTTCATAAGTGGGTGTATTCTAACAGGAATTAAACGCACTTGGAGAAAATCCAAGATTACAATCCTTTAAAGTCACATCTTCATCCCAAAGCTACTTAGCGCTAATGGGAAGCACCACTCACTAATATTTATGAAATCAATGTTCCTGCGGTCTTCAACCTTCCAGCCACTTGCCATCCACACGGCACCAGCTCAATCAGACAGAAGCAGAGTAGACCCAGGGCGAGGTCCCTCATCCACCGGGACCACTGGCCCGGGAGGAGCCCGCCCTTCCCGGGCGCAGCAGTCGCTGGCCGTAGCCCTGCTGAAGTGGCCAGGCTCCCACCTTCCGAACTTGGGGCGGGCCAGACTAACGCCTGTCACATGGTGCGGGAGGTGGCCGGGAGGGCCACCGTTGCCAGGTGTTCAGGCTTGGCCAACCGTTTATTTGCCTTGCAAAGTGGCCCAAGCGTCTGTGTCACTGGGGGGCCAGCGGCCTCCGGGCCTCTCCTCCCTCGCACGCCCACCCCTGTCCTGTCACCTGGTCGTCCTCACCTGAGTGGGCAGTAGGAGTTCCCCTTCTTCTGCCTGCCACAGCTCCACCACGTTCGGCAAGGGCTCGATCGCTGCACCGACACCAAAAAACACACTTAATGCACGGAAAGAAACGCTTCCTGTTTCCCTTCTCGTCCCCCGTGCCACCCGCCTCCCCAAAACAAGTCTCCTTTTCCTTCTTAGAGCCAGGCCATCCGAGAGGCGAGCCCAGGATGAAAACACAATAGTCGGAGCGTGAGCCGGCGGCCCCTCAGACGGAAAGACGAGGGCGTGCAGGTCGGGGCACTAGCGCTGGGGGGACGAGGCCACCCCACCGGACACTCGGGGCTGCGCAGCCCGACCATCTGGGTTGCGATCCCGGGGCAGCCAGGCTCCGGGGAACAAAGCTGCAGGAAGCCGGGCCGCGGCGGGGCACCAGCGCGCGCCACACAAAGCGGGGGCTGCGCCCCGGGCGCAGGGGCCCGCGCACAAAGGCTCCGGGACGCGCGCGGCTAGCGGTCCCCGAGCCCCGCGACTCCCAGCGCTCGGGCTGGACCGGGGCGCGGGAGGAGACGCTGCGCCCGGAGAACCGCAACAGCTTTTCCTCCCGCTGCTGCCCCTTCCCCTCTCCTCCCCGAGCCTTCTGATAGATTTAAACAGTTCCCTAAAAGAAAGAGAAGGGGGGGCGGGGTGGAGAGGGAGAGCGAGCCCGGCGGCGCGAGGCTGACCTTGTCCCTGAGCCCCTCCCGGGCGACAGCAGGGCAGCAGGACCTGGAAGACGCCCAGCAGAAGGTTCACGGCCGCGGCGGTGCGGCAGTAGCAGCCGGGCTGCGGGCGTCGGAGCCCCGCCATGCTGTGCTCGCGCTCCTCTCAGTGCTCGCCGCGCTCGCCGCTCTGCTCGCTCGCTCGCTGGCGCCGCGGCCGCCGCGCCCCGGGCCCGCCCCCGCGCGCCGCCCCGCCCCGCGCCGCACCGCCCCCGCCGCCGCCGCCGCCGCCGCCGCCGCCGCAGCTCCAGCTCGGGGCGCGCCGCTCGCTCCGAGCGCGTGTGCGCCACAGATAGGGGGGGACGGAACGCGGCGGGACGCGGGGGGACGTGGACAATGCGAACGCACGCGGCGGCCGCGGGCGCCCCGCCCCGGCGCGCAGCACGTGGCCTCAGGCAGGCCCGCAGCGCCCGGTCCGCGGGGCCCCGTAGCTCGGAGCTGTCTGTCGGGAGGGCTCGCCGGCCCGCTTTGGCCCAGGGCGTTCTCATGAACTTTCGGGTGGTTTCCCCTTTGTTGGCGGCACACGGGCAGCAGTCGGGAGAGTAGCCACGGGGCAGGGGGCGGCGGCGGCGGCGGTGGGAATGAGAAGTCGCCCGGCGAGAGACGCCCTACACAGGGTATTAGTGGAAATAATGCCGTGGTTGTCAGGAAACGCGAGTGCAGCCACATGGCTACTGCCAGTTGTGCAGCGAGGATATCCGGTGGCTGCAAAGTCTGTAATTTAGAATAAAAAGAGCTCTCCCAAGACCCGAGAGGCCGACCTCAGCGCCGCGTGGCGGTGGCGCGCCTGGCACAGTCCGTGGAGACTGTCCAGGTTGTGACAGGTGGGGAAGTTTGAGCTTCGAAGACCCTGCAGAGATCCCCTTTGGGAATCAGATTGCAAAATTCTTTCATCCTCTTCAGAATCATGGTTGAGGTTGACGACTTCATAGCTTGCCTGTTTCTAACATTAACAGGATAATATAAGTAAACTTGGAAATATATTTTCTAGTCCGGCTTTAGTATGTCTATGGATCAAAGAGTCTAACATCTGAGATCTTTTAATATCGCATCTATGCCAGTGATGTCACAAACAAGGGCCTATTAAGAAATGGATTTGCGTAACATGGAATGTCTTTGGAGTTAATTTGCTGTTTCCAGGGTAGCTTATATGAAATTCAGAGAATATGAGCTCTATGGTTTAAAGAGGGGAAGTGATGGGGCACACCTGTCTGCTTGCATTGATCCTCTATTTAATTGCTTCTGGTGCCTTACAGTCTAGACTTTGGAAAACTAGTGGTCATATAGCAGGACAGACTGTGGAGAAAAACAAAATGAATTATGGATCCTCTTTCCAAATACAGTACTGTGTACCCAGGCTAACACCTTTTCTGGATGTAACTCCAAACAAACTTAACATTTGAGGAGATGAGCATAAACAGAAATTGCCCAGTGGGGGGGGGGGGAAGTCACTTTGAATTATCTAACTTGAACACCTCCAAGTATCCCTAATAACTTTTTTTCTACATTCTCTGCTGACATCTTTCTTAGTAAGGCTCTCTGGTCCCATTCCAGTGTATGTGTTTTTGTTTGTTAGTTTTGTTTTTCCTGTATCATTTCACTTCTGCAGGTTTGTATTTGCCCTTTAACTCTGAAGGCTCCCCACTGTATTAAAGGGCCCTCTAATGACAAGAATATTTGCACTGGGGTGGGGGTAAAACGTTGGTCCAGTGCTTGCCCAGCATGTGTGAGGCCCTGGGTTTGATAACCAGTACTGTAAAAAAGAAGGAAGGAGAAAAAGAATACTTGCACAGCCAAAGGAGGTAGTAACTGCACCTTCAAGTTTGTTTCCAAATGCAAGTTCTCTTATAAGTCTTCTTATTTACTAAATGTAATTTTTAAGTCTTATGACCATACTAAGAAGGGAAAACAATCAAACATTGGCAGCCTAACATTTTATTACACTTTTCAATAAAAAGTCATGATGCAAAACATTTTTCCCGATTTTTCAATTATTTTACTAAAATTTACTAATAAAGTCTTTCCCATACTAATGTGTATCACAGTATCAGAGAAAAAAAGAGTAACATTGCTGCGGACTGTATTGAAATCTCTCATTTATTCCTCCACTGAAGGTTTTCAAGGCCAGCCTGAGTTTTTCAAGTTGCGGTCTCATGAACTTTACAAAGTGGGTAATGCTATTTGACTGTTGTTCACAAAGCCAGAAGCATGTATCTGCAGGGCCATGGGGTTGCAGAGGGATACAGGATTACACAGCTGTCTTCTTAGATAAATCTGACCTACTTAGCCTTCTCTGGAGGCATTTTTCATGCTGACTCATGAACAACAGGAAAGTTATGGCCCATTAAGCAGCTTCCATGTTTTGGAGTAAACTTGTCCTCCAAAGGAGAAGACTTCTGTGTATTTGTGCTGTGTTTCTATTATTCCCCTTGTCAATAGTAGATACTGTCACAGACTATTAGAAGTAGAAAATTGGGGGATATCATTTAATAGCCCAACTGCCTCATTTTATGGAATAAAAAAACTGAAACCCAGAATGGGTGAAAATATCCAAGCTATAAAACTCCTTTTAGTGACAGTTATATAGAAATATCTATGTGAAGTAATGTTTCTGAAAAAATTTTAGATGAGTTAATTTAATATGAAAATTATATACACAAAACCAAAGTGTGGAAGAGACTAGAGGGATGTCTTAGTAGAATGTATCAGTATTATTTTCATACTTTTATTGTGTATCTTGTTTTTTAAAGTTAGATCCAAATAAGCTCAATTTTTTTAAAAAGGGGGGTGGCTGGGTGTAGCCTGGTGACAGAGGGCTTGTCTTGTACAAACAACACACTGCAATCAAATGCACATACACACAAGGAAGGGTAGGATAGGTTAAAAAAATGACTAACATTGTAAATTTAAAAGCAAGTATTGATTTAGCTATTTAAGGGTGGGGTTTTGTTGTTTTTGTTTTGTTTTGACAACAGATAACACAGATGAAAATTAAGCAAGTCTACAAATGTGAATGATGTTTCAACACATCCTGCGTAAAACCAACCTTGGAGTGTTAAGCCCAAATCACCTATCTCTAATCCAGAGATGATTCCTCAGGGCAGGTCACAAGGTGGTTGTGAAGATTAAATGAGATAATGTATGGTAAGCATTTGGTGTTAGGTATCCAATAAATGCTAGAAATGATATTATCATTTATTCTTATTGTGGAAGCATGCCAAACCTTTCATTAATATGGTCCATTTGATACTGATGATTCAAGTACTTGAATTACCTATTCATTATCATATCATCTATCACTCAGACATACTGGAAATGGGAATAATTAATGAAAATGTATACGTAACAGCTGTCTGCTGGCCCATCTGTCCCTCCATTTTGGTCCTCCCACCCATGAAAATAACAAAACCAAGTGTTTCATTAAAGCCACTACCACCATCACTGCTGGGACCCAAGTCTCATCAGTGCCCAGGAGGAAAGGCCCAGAAGGGATGGGTCTTAAGCCGGGAAGAAATCTAGCAATTATGGCCACGAGATGCAAGCTGCCCCTGGACTCAAAGGGATCTTTCTATAACTTTATTCCATATCATCTCACAAAGCCTCCCTTAGGTGCAATGGATAAGGATTCTCTCCTTTCTCAGGCTCCCCTATTGTGTTAAATAACCATCCCTTACCATGATGGGACTCTCAAGCAATACGGGGGAGAGCAGCAGCAATCACAGTTAAAAACAGCCACCTTTTTCTATGTTTCTTTATAAAACTCAAAACTGTACAACAAAAATAGTAAAATTTAGTTAGTATATGCATTAAAATTAAAATTTTAAACAAAGACCAAAAATATTTTTAAAGGGAGGTTACTATGTGGTTTATACGGGATGACTTGGGTGTGATCCTGGTCAATGTTTAAATATGATTAAGGCTAAGGATGTAGCTCCGTGGTAGAGTACTTGCCTAGCATTCATGAGGCCCTGGGTTCAACTTCTAGTATGGCAAAAATAAAAATAATTAAATGAATATGATTAAATGAATGCTATATGAATTTTTTTTTTTTTAATGTTCACCTTCCCAACTTCCCTTACACCCTGGCATGCTGTTTGGTGTAGGTCTGGTCAGTGAGATATAAACAGGCTTCTACTGGATTGACTCCAAGAAAAGCTATTCATTTCCTGGTGAAAAGGAATAGACTTAACTAGCACATCTTTTTGTACAGTGTCCTCCCTGCTGGAACACAGAGGTGATGTCCAGAGGTTTGGCAGCCACCATGCAAACCTCATGAAGAAAGTTACATGCTGAAAGACAGTGGAGTGGAAAGACAGAGAAAGTCTGGATCTTTGATGGAATTATGATATTGTATTATTATATTATATTGTATTGTATTATATTATATTGTATTATCATATATATTATTATATTGTATTATTATATTATTCAGACATCCTGTTTGATAAGCAAAAGTAACCCCTTATTACCCCTTCAAGTTTTCTGTTATTTGTAGTGAAAATAATCCCAAGTGAAAGAAAACAGTCAACTAAAATAGAAATGAAAGTGAACGATGAACATGAACAATAACCAATTGGCTGGGATTGTGGCTCAGAGGTAGAGGGCTCGCCTAGCATGCGTGGGGCACTGGGTTCCATCCTCAGCACCACATAAATACAAAATAAAGACATTGTGTCCACCTATAACTAAAAAATAAATATTAAAAAAACAATAATCAATGTCAAGGAGACTAACAGAATGTTCACAAGACAAGAAATCAATAAAAATAATACTTATTTTACATGTGCAAATAAAAGCAATCATCATACATTTGTTTACATTAATTAAATTAGAAAAATAAGTCAAAGTAACAAAAGTACCTTCTGATTAGATATCTGCAAAGAAACAGTGCTTATCACTTAATAAACTAGCTTATGCTGCAGAGGAAATCGGGCCCATCACTGTGAGTCTGTGTGAATACACTCCTAGCACGCGCCACATGGCACTGGGTATCTCTGTGATCATTTGCTATGGGTTGACTGCATGCCCCAAAGTTCACACAGTGAACTCCAAATGCATAATGGTTTATGGAGACGGCAACTTTGGGGGTCATTAGGGTTAGAGGAGGTTATGGGGGCTATATTTCTTTATAAGAAGAAGAGGAGCCAGGCATGGTGGTGGAGCACGCCTGTAATCTAGCAGTTTGGGAGGTTGAGGCAGGAGGATCGAAAGTTCAAATCCAGCCTCAGCAACTTAGCCCTAAGCAACTCAGTGAGACCCTGTCTCTAAATAAAATATATAAAAGGTCTGGGGATGTGGCTCAAAGATGAAGTACCCCTGGGTTCAATCCCTGGTATCAAAAAAAAGAAAAATATCTGTTTCGCCCTCCACCGTATCATGACACAGAAAGAAGGCCCTCACCAGAAGCTGGCACCTTAATATGAGGCTTTCCCAGGCTCCTGCACTGTTAGAAATAAATCCCTTTCTGTTACACATTACTCAGTCTGTAGTACTCTGTGATGGCAGCAAAAAACAAAACAACTAAGATACTCCTCAGTCTGCTTCACTGCCTCTCTCTGCTGTATCTAACCTCTGTAAGTAAGAGTCTCGGGCTTGGTCCTCGACACTCTCAGAATGAACTCATAGAGCCCTGCACCATTAAATGCCACCTGTAGACTGATGAGTCAGATGATGTCGGTCCCACCTGAAGTTCTGCACTCACA
The DNA here is from genome assembly GCF_052094955.1 of Ictidomys tridecemlineatus. Lineage (NCBI taxonomy): Eukaryota > Metazoa > Chordata > Mammalia > Rodentia > Sciuridae > Ictidomys > Ictidomys tridecemlineatus. Next base: position 121,925,202 of record NC_135485.1, read on the forward strand.
TGTCCAGCTGCCTACTTGCTCCTCTGCGGAAAGTCTAACAGACATCTCAAGTCCAACATCTTTCAAGCTCTTGATTCCCTCTGTCCAAATTTCCTGGTACATTCTCAGTCTTCCTAAGTCCACGTCAGTGGCACCACCCTCTGCCTAGCTGCTGGAGACAAAAGCCAAGGAGCCATATTTAATTCCTCTTTCCTTTGTACCCTCTAAATCGGTCAGTGAATTCTAAAGTGTCCACTTCCAGAATATTTCCCACATCTATGTTTCCTTCTCAACCACTACCCTCATCAAAGCTCCTTATCCCTCATGTACACTCTTTTTGTTAAATAAAAAACCTAATTTTAAAAATTATTTTAATTATTTTTATGTGGTGCTGAGGATCAAACCCAGTGCCTCGCACACTCTAGGCGAGCGCTTACCACTGAGCCCCAGCCCCCATGTAGACTCTTATGATTGCTTCCTATAGTCTCTCTGCTTCCCTTCTTCTACCTTACACCTCAATTGTACAGCAACCAAGTGACCCCTCCCTCCATTGCGTCAGCCTATCTCTGAAGACAAAGCAGCAGGGACAAACTTGGAAACTTCCCTACCCCCACCCCCACCACAATTTCATTTTGCTTGTTTTAGGATGCTTTTAGGATAGTTAGAAAAGTCTATGAAGGCCCAGTTACAGTCATTAAGAGGAAGTTACTGTAGCTACATGTACCTACAAAACATACCCCACCCGTGCACGTCCTTAGAAATTACAGGCAATGTAAAATTTGTCATTTTTTCTTTTGAGTCTCCATACTTTTAGACATATAGACAATAGAGCTTATGTCTCTACTAACTTTGGTGGGGGGCAGCTGGAGGGCTGGGGATTGAACCTAGGGCCTTGTACATGCAAGGTAAGCACTCTACCAACTGAGCTATATCTCCAGCCCAAGTTTTATGCATAGTAGCTCACAGTATCTTACTTCATATAGGGACAATAATCTGTGCGAACTTCTAAGGTAGTAGACTGTGTTAATTTATTTAATAATTCATGCTTGTTATTGAAATCTTCTACTTGGAGATTCAAAATGCAGACCAGGAAGTAGAATTTCTTCTCCCTTTTTTTATTCCTTGTTCTTAGAAAAGATGTAGGAATACATTTCAAAATATTGGCAAGAATTGAAAAAGATCTATAAATTGAGTTAATATCTTGGTAGATGATCTTTTATTTTGTGGTACTAGGGATTGAATCCAGGGGCACTTTACTACTGACCTATATTCCTGGACCTTTTTCTAAAAAAAAATTTTAGGGCTGGGGATGTGGCTCAAGCGGTAGCGCGCTCGCCCGCATGCGTGCGGCCCAGGTTTGATCCTCAGCACCACATATAAACAAAAGATGTTGTGTCTGCCGAAAAATAAATATTAAAATTCTCTCTCTCTCTCTAAAATATAAATAAATAAATAAATAAAATTTATGAGGAATCATCGTTTTGTTTTTTGTTTGTTCGTTTCTTTTTGTTTGTTATGTGGTGCTGAGGATCGAACCCAGCGCCTTGTACTTGCTAGGCAAGCGCTCTACCACTGAGCCCCAGCCCCAGCCCCAGCCCCTATTCCTGGCCCTTTTTAATTTGTTTTGAGACAGCGTTTCACTAAATTGCTTAGGGCCTCACTAAGTTGCTGATGCCGGCCATGAATTTGTCATATTCCTGCCTCAGCCTCCCATGATCATATCAACTATAAAACAAAACCTAGCCCTAGTCTGGGAAGCAAAAGTTATATGTACTTTTTCATCTCTATCACCACTTAACAATCTGAAATGATGCTATTGTAACTCAATTGCTTCTTCTAGAAATAATGATAGAAACTCTCACATAGCACTTATGAGGGGCCAAACCCAGTCCCGGGTACTTTGCATATAAGTCATTTCACCCTTATAATACCTTGGGATGAAGTTACTATTGTTATCCCTATTTTACAGATGGGGAAATTAAAACACAATATCTCACTTCATCTGTCAGGCTGCTCTAACAAAATGTCAAAGACCAGGTAGCTTACAAATAATAGAAATTTACTTCTCACAATTTTGGAGATTGGGAAGTCCAAGATCAAGGCAGATCCAGTGTCTGGGAAGGGCCCATTTTTCTGGTTCAGAGATGATGCCTATTTGCTGTGTCCTCACATGATAGATGAAGATCAATGGGGTCTCTTTTATAAGGTACTAAAATATTTATGAAGGCTCCACCTTCAAAGGCCTTATCTCCTAATACCTAAACCTAGGGGTTAAGTTTCAACATATGAATTTTTTGGGGACACTAACACTCAAACCATAGCATACGCACATGTAAGGAGAGTGCAAAACTAGAATTCAAACCAGGACAATACTTCTTAAGAACCCCCCACCTCCCATGAATGAAAAGTTAATGCTGACCCCCCAAAAATGCAATTGGAAACACCAAAGACATCATGACACCCCAAAAACTAACAAACCGTGTAACCAACTTTGGGTTATGGAGTGTGTCATGGTTCCAGAAACAATCTTATGATCAACAGAGGAAAAGGGAATTTTCTGTCAAGTTCATATGAATCACTATGAACTTGGATCTCCCTAAATCAATACCATATACCAATGTCCACAGCTAGAGATTAGAATCCTCCTAGTAGTATTCCAACAACATTTATCTGACTTGGCCGTCTGAACAATCTAACTACAGTCTTGGAAATTCTGCTTTATGACCTTGATCAAGGCCATTCACTTCCACCAGCCTTTTAAAAGAAAGCCATAAAATTATATGATCTCTCAGGTCTTTTCCCTATATAACCTTGAATGATTTTCTGTTCTGACCTGATAGCTTGAAAGCAGGAAACCTGAACTTTTAAAATTCATCCTTTTTTTTTTTTTAACTCCTTTAAAATCCACTGAGTAAAGCAACTTCACAGCTTCCTGAATCTGCGTGCTTTCAAATTATAGTCATGTTAAGTTTGGCACTTAAAGTTCAGATGAAAAGCTGCCAGGTCAGCAGTGGGGAGCCAGATATTAAGAAGGAGGGGTGGTAAAAGGGGACCTGTTCTTTCCTTAATATACCTAGACTGCCAGACTGGGGCCACTTGGCAAAGTTCACACTTGGCAGAAAAGCTCAGTCCCATCTGTGGAGCCTCAGGCAAGTTAGTTAACCTCTCTGTGCCTTAGTATCTCACCTGTAAAATGGAGATAACAGCCGGGTGGTGGTGCATGCCTGGAATTCCAATGGCTTGGGACTCTGAGCAAAGGAGGATCATGAGTTCAAAGGCAGCCTCAGCAATGGTGAGGTGCTAAGCAACTCAGTGAGACCCTGTCTCTAAATAAAATACAAAATACGGTTGGGGATGCGGCTCAGTGGTTGAGTGCCCCTGAGTTCAACTCCCTGGTATCACAAAAACGGGAGTGGGGATAACAATAGTCTGCCTCAGAGGTTAGGACAGAAAAATGAGTTAGTATATATAAGCCCGTAGAAGAATCCCTGGCAGATAAATGATGATATAATATTGTGGTGGTGTTATTATTTCCTAGATTAAGAAAAATAAAGTAAGAACTTAAGAAAGCAAACATTAAGAGTTTGGATGGACTCTGCAGGTAAAGAGCTCAAGGAATGGCCCATAAAATACTTTGAGGCCAACTTTAATGCCAGGTGATTGTGAAACTAATGCCTCCATACTGCACAGGTGCCTCCTTCCAGTTCTCTGATTATAGACATATGAGGTGGTTTGTTTTTGCAGTGCTGGAGATTGAACCCAGGGCCTCCCACTTGCTAGGCAAGTGCTCTACCACTGAGCTGCATCCCCAGTCCTACATACATGCAGTTTAAACTGCAGGCTCCCAAGCCGTATGGGGTTTTCCTAAAACCCACCCCTGACTGAAAAAGGAACACCTTGGGTGAGGTTTGATCTGTCTATCCCCTTTTAAAAAACAAACAATAGGCGCAGGGCATGGTCGTGGGCACCTATAGTCCCAACAACTCAGGATGCTGAGGGAGGCCAGCCTGGGCAACTTAGCAAGAACTTGTTTCCAAAATAATAAAAACAGAACAAAAGCCTAACAACAATAGGAGGAAACACTTACCTGGGCAGAGGCTAGGTAACTTCCCAGGGCCATAGAGCTAAGTGGTAGAGCCAGAATTCAAACCAGGCAGGCTGGTGTCTGACTATGTGCCTATGTGCTGGGAAACAGGACCTTGTGCTTCAACAGACTAAATGCAACGTGTGTGTGTGTGTGTGTGTGTGTGTGTGTGTGTGTGTGTATGTGTGTGTGTGTGTGTGTGAGAGAGAGAGAGAGAGAGAGAGAGAGAGAGAGAGAGAGAGAGAGAGAGCAGGAAAGAGAGAACAAAAGTGTACCCTTAATAATTTGATTACTGAAAAGGACATTGTCACAGTGGAAAGGACCCCAGGAAAGAAGCTGTAGAACATGACCAGAGAACCACGTGCACAGAAAATTAATTCCATGAGACTCCCAATCCCCCCACCCCGGCTGGCCGAGTAGGACATAAGGAGAACAGGATCTATCAGCTCAGAAAGAGAAACCATGCAGGAGGCAAAAGAAACACTGGGACACAACCTGAAGCAAGTCGACTGCCAACAGAAGCTTGGAGGTAACAGCAGGAGGCTTCCCCAACTGGACTGCCGCTAGGGAAGCTTGAGGACGCCAGGTGGCAGGAGCCAAGGGGTAGAATCACAAACAGCAGGTGTGTTAGCCTCCCGCAGCAGCTCAGGCTGGAGGCTGTAAGAGAAGACTCCTGCATCACACAGCAGCTTCCTGAGACATCTGAATTCCCAGAAAGGAGCAAGCAATGCCAAGGTGTGGGAGGAAGAACTCCATCTAGGGGCTCCCATTCCAGTCCCAGCTGGCTCTGGGGCCCTCTTTCCTTGTGAGCACATTAAACCAGAAGGGATGTGGCAGAGAGTGGGAAAGTGGAAAACTGAAGGGTAGTAAATCAGTTCAGAAACACTGGCAATCATCAGTGGGTGACAAAATGTGTATGGAGACTACAGCAATGACGATGAATAGCCATTGTGGGGTTTCTCCCACCAATTCTTTGGTGCCAATCCTTCTGCATCTGCCCAACAGATTTGAAGAAATGACCTACCTCACGCCCTTGGAAATTATTTTTGCAGTATGTTAAAGATGATCTCAGGCCAGGAGCTGTGGTGCACACCTGTCATCCCAGCTGCTGGGGAGGCTGAGACGGGAGGATCGAGAGTTCAAAGCCAGCCTCCGCAATAGTGAGGCACTAAGCAACTCAGTGAGATCCTGTCTCTAAATAAAATACAAAAATAGGGCTGGGGAATTGTGAACTCAGAGTGTCTCTGAGTTCAAGCCCCCATATCCCCCCACTCCAAGAAATGATCTCACTCCTGAATTTTTTTTAATTTTTATTTTTTAGTTGTAGTTGGACACAACATCTTTATTTTATTTATTTTTATGTGGTGCTGAGGATCGAACCCAGGGCCTCGCACGTGCTAGGTGAGTGCTGTATCACTGAGCTACAACCCCAGCCCAGAAGTATATTATACTTATATTATGTTATTTTATTTTGGTGCTGGGAACAGAGTCCAACACCTCAAGCTTGCTAAACATCTAGCACTGAACTCTACTACTACCTTCAGCTCCTGCAGTTATCATTTTATAATGATTGAATAAATTCACAATAACAAAATAAGTAAATCATAAAACTGAGTACTGGGAAAGATTCAAAGAAACCCATTCTTACAGTATCAGGGACAGGATGAGATGGTAACCTGAACACAGAATAAAGGGCCCTAAAAATGACCATACCCTTGACACAGTAATATTCTTGGAAATTTATTTTGAAAAAATAATTTTAGATGGACAATATTATATAAGATATTTATGGTGATGTTATTTGTAATAGCTCCAAACTGGAAACACCCCATATAGTCCACTAACATAGAAATGGCATAGAATACTCTGATAGGGGCTGGGGTTGTGGCTCAGCGGTAGAGTGCTCACCTAGCATGTGCGAGGCCCTGGGTTCAATCCTTAACACCACATAAAAATAAATGAATAAACAAAATAAAAGTATTGTGTCTAACCAAAAAATAAATATTAAAAAAGAATACTCTGATAGCTGCAATTCCATTCCATTCATATATATATATATATACATATATATATGCATATATATATATATAGTATGTACATATATACTGTATATGTACATATATACATACTATATATACTCTGTATATATTCTCTATATAGTTTTATTTTAAAATATTTTTTAGTTGTAAATGAACACAATACCTTTATTTTTATTTATTTTATTTATCTTATGTGGTGCTGAGGATCAAACCCAGGGCCTCACGCATGTGAGGTAAGATCTCTATCACTGAGCTACAACCCCAGCCTATAGTGTTTTTTTTTTTTAATATTTTTTAGTTGTAGGTGGACACAATATACTTTTTTTTTTTTAATGTGGGGCTGAGGATAGAACCCGGTACCTCACGCATGCTGGGCGAGTACTCTGAGCCACAACCCGGCCCTGTATATATAATTTTTTAAAATATTGTAAAGATAAAAATGTAGAAAGGAATATCATATGCATCCATGAGATTGGAACACAAAAGACTCCTAGGCAGTGGCATTGGGGATGATGGAAAACATTCTGGTGTGGGCAGAATATGTAGTCTATGAAGGAGGAGGGAGATAGAGCTCCCCTTGGAGGGGTGTGAATGCCAGGATCGACATGCATGAGCTGTGTGCATTTAAACCCAAACCCAAACCCAAAAAACTCGGGAGTCCATGGTCATAAGCAATTTGTTTACGCATTTTTCTATCGACTGATTTTTAATTTTCAGTTTCAGGAGGGGGGACTTTGCATGGTTGGTCTACAGACTTAGAAGACTATAAAGTAGGGTCGTGTGAATGAAGAAAGTGGGCCAGAGGTTGGAGCTGGTGACCTCACTGGGAAAGGGAATGAAGGACGGGTGCTCTCGGCTCTTGGAATGAGCAGATCTCTCCAGGCATCTCTGAAGCAGGAAACTGGTCCATAGGTCAGTGGCTCAAAAGGTGCAGGGATCTGAACAGGAAACAGCTATAACAGTCCTAGTTGTCAGAGGAAGTTGATGTAATGAAGATTAGACTCTGGAAAATTGTCTTTCAGATGTTAAGATCAAATACTTCTGACCATCTCTGAGGAATAAACCTAGATAGCATCTCGGAAAGAAAAAAGAAGAAGAGGTAGAGAGGATTAGATGGAACGATGTGTGTAGAAGCAGTTTGCCAGTTGGGAAATGTTTTGTGAGTGCTCGCCCTTCTCGAAGACCAGAGCTTCACTCTATGAAACATTGCAACGTTTGCTAGAATGTTATTTAATTATATTCCTAAATCAATAGATAATTTACAAAGTCTTTTTTTTTGAGACAGGGGTCTTGCTATGTTGCCCAGGCTGGCCTTGAACTCCTGGGCTCAAGAGATTCTCCTGCATTAGTCTCCTAAATAGCTGGGACTATAAGAGTGCACCATTGGTGTGGCTGATTTTACAGTTCCTAGAGTTCTAAATCTGGACAAATGATGGTAAAATGATCATCTTTTTTTCCTACTTGAAGCTATGCTTTTGAACACTTAACCAGATTGACTCTTTCCAGTATATTTTTTGGTGATCTACAAGCCAGCTATAATTAAATTAATCATGTTGTAAATTACGAAGTCTAAAATCACCAAACCCACTATGATTGGTTTAATGACTGTTACAGTAGCCTGAATATTTTATGTTTTTTTTTTGTGTGGGTGTGTGTGCTAGGGTTTGAACCCAGGGCCTTAAGCATGCAAGGTAAGTAAGTACTCTACCAACTGAGCTATATCCCCAGCTCAGTCTGAGTGCTTTAAATCACATACTCACTCCTTCATTCATTCAGGATAATCATGGGAGATGTTCTATGTCTATGTAAGTAAGGAAATGCAGGAAGGCCTGAGAAAGGCACAGAACATTACAGACTTTAAGAAAAGAAAAATGCAAAAGTAGGACAACATCATTAAATTATTCTTTCTGCTGATCTCAGTGTACAAATAACTTACATCTTTTCAGGGAACAATCTTCAATCTCTCTTGCCTAAACTTTGCATTTGGCTTCAGAAGCCTCCTGAATTATGCTAGCTTCATCATGCACTTGCCTGCACTTACATGTCGCCTGAATGTTCGGCTCCCCAGCGCCAAGAGTCAGATTTTCCCTGGTGCCTCAGGGATATCAAGTTTCAACTCAAGTTGTTTGAAGCCTGTATACATGCTTTCATGCTTTATTAACATGAACACTTTCCATTGATTTTCTTCTTGCCACCATGGAGTCCAGGGTTGCGTTCCTTCTCCAATAGTGTTAAACATCCCCTGGATGTATGAGGGTATGTGGAAGTATTTCTAGATAAGAAAAGTAGTGATCTCTGCAAGATACCAGTTTATTCCTGTGATAAAAGTCCTGTTGCATTTTTGATGGCCTTAATTTAGCATTTATCCCCGGGGCTGGATTATGCATTGCCTTTATAAACACACTCAAGCACAGAAGCACTACGGCATGTGTGAGTGTGCACACACACACAAAAATGAGCCTAGTTCTTTTTAGGCACTTCTCCAGCTGTGAGTTTAGCAAAGCTTCGTGCTAATGGGGAGACAGACAGAATTACAGCCCCAAACATTTCCCCTGCCACTGATCCAGAACATGTGTTATCATATCACACACTGTAAATTGATTCCAAATCCCTGCCAACAGGACACTGTTTGCGTTCCAAACATCCAAAACCCTGGAACGGTGAATTATAAAACAGAAATATACCATGCTTCCCCCTTTGGTTTGGAGTAAACCTGAGTGTGTTTGCTGTACATTTTTGACTCTTAGAATTTTTTTTTCAGCAAACAGCCTACAAAAATCTCTATACTTTACAATAATTACCTTAAGATCCCTAGTCCCCCCACTTCTTAATGACTCTTCCAATCTCTTGGTGAAGGCTGGTTATCAGGAAATAAGGCAAGATGGAAGGGCCATTTAAGATAATAAAGTGACTCTCATTCAACTGATGAGAGACATAAACAGTCTCACTTTGATAGTCTCACGGGAGTAGAAGTCTAGGATTTCAAATGTTGTATAAACAGTTACAAAAGCTCTGCAATTACTCTACAAATGAACTCCTAGCACAGATGACAGATGAAAAATAACCATATATTTTCAGTCTTGGGTTACCCCATATGGACGACGTGAAATAAGTCTTTAGGTTAATGAAATTCTTTACCTAAAACAAGTCTGTACATTAACGAAAAAACATAGCTAAAAAATGTCTTCATGTTTGTGACAATTGAGAACTAGAAGTTAAAAAATGGGACTAAGTGTCACTAGCAACCTGACATTGGGAATATCTTGGTGATAAGCATGGAGGTTGATTGAATCTTGTCCCAAGTCCCCAAACCAACAATGTCTGAGGGGATCCCAACTTAGTTACCATGGTGATACTATTTCATTCTATTAACTTCACTTGACAAGCTCTCCATTGTTTCTTTAAGTGGCGAACATTTAGCCTATTTTTAAATTAACTAAGTTTTTAAATTGGCAAATAAAAATTATATATATTTGTGCTGTACAACATGTTTTCAAATATGCCTACGTTGTGAAATGATTGCATTGAGCTAATTAACATATGCATTACCTCCCAGACTCATTTCTGGTGGTGAGACACTTAAAATCTACTCTTGGACCATTTCGAGAATACAAAACCCAACACTTCCTCATTAGATCCTAAGAAGTAACCACATATGAGCACATAGGAACAGAGAGGTCGTTAATACTTTGTAATAAATTAGCTAATGCCAGAGGGTGAATTGCCAGAGTATGTAGTCAAACTTTATGGAAAAGGGTTCTGCATATTTTCAAATGAAATCTCATTACATATGTAAGAAGGCTAGCGTAATAGTGGCTTGGCCTCCTTTCCCCCAACTTTATTAGCCAGTACCAACTAATAAATAAATACAACCTGGCTAACTGCGCACTGATCCCAAACCATTTTGAAGAGAGTCTGGGATCAGAGAGTCTTGACTCTGTTCCCCTCAGGAGGCCTGACTTCCAGGATCAGCTTACGGTCAGCCAGCTGAGGGACTTCAGGCAAATCACCAAAAATGGCAGTGTCTCCAGACCTTTAGCAGTCTGATGAGAAGTTGAAAGATTTTCTCGGTTTATTTCTTTGATCTTGTTCATCTCAAACTGTGTAGAAAATTAAAACAATGATGTTTGAAGGAGGAACGTATAAGACCAAAATAAAAGAACTCCTACCTTACATAATTTTAAAAGGTGTCGTCATGTCTAAGGGGGAGAGGCAGTCCATAAGGTTATACTAGGCAAGAACAATTCAAGTCGGTTTACATATCACAGATATTTTCATTTCCTGAAAAGTCAAATTATGAATAATAGCTATAAGACTTGGTTTAAACCATGTAGCAATAAAAGTGGATTCTTCTTAAATATTAAGACATGAGTATACATACTAAAATTTTTTCTTGAGAAATGTTCTCCTATGTTTCTGTTTATTCAGTTTCAATTGATACAGGGGCTGTGGTAGAGCACTGGTCTAGCATGCAAGAGGTCCTGAGTTCAATCTCCAGCAACATCAAAACAAACAAACAAACAAACAAACAAACAAGGAATCTTTTAAAATAGATCCATGGGCAGCATTTTGCTGTAAAATGCAATGAGTCTAAGCATCTGGACTCATGGAACTGGGTTCCAAGTCAAGACACTGGAACTTTCTAGAAGGAAGGAGGTCTGCTCTCTAGCTGGCTGATATGAGAGTTGTTTTTGTTTTTGTACAGGGGTTGGTACAAAACCACTGAGCCACATCCCCAGCCTTCTTTTGTGTTTTATTTAGAGACAGGGTCTCACTGAATGGCTTAGGACTTAGCTAAGTTACTGAGGCTGGCTTTGAACTCCCAATCCTCCTGAGCCACTGGGATTATTGGCGTGTGCCTCTGCATCCAGCCTGTTACAAGAGTATTTGAGCAATGTTTTATAGAAGGGCTAGAGACAATTCCCCTTTGAAGAGGGGGTACAAGTGGCAGACAGGGACGGACACAATGTTTTTGGTATGTGCGCTTGTTTTGTGGTACTGGGGAATGAATACGGGGCACTCTACCATGGAGTTACACCCCCACTCCTTTTTATTTTTTATTTTATATTTTGGTGTTGGGAATTGAACCCAGGGCCTTGTGCATGCAAGGCAAGCACTCTACCAACTGAGCTGTATCCCCAGCCCTTCCTTTTTATTTTTTATCTGGAGACAGACAGGGTCTTACTAAGCTGCCCAGGCTGACCTGGAACTTGCAATCCCTTGCCTTGCTCTCCTGTGGGGCTGGAAACACAGGTAGGTGCCACCATGCCTGACTTGACAGAGTTTTAAATAGGAAGGCCAAGGTAGGACTCATTAAAAAGATGGCACTTGAGGGCTGGGGATGTGGCTCAAGCGGTAGCACGCTCGCCTGGCATGAGTGCGGCCCAGGTTCGATCCTCAGCACCACATACAAACAAAGATGTTGTATCTGCCGAAAACTAAAAAAAAATAAATAAATATTAAAAAAAAAAAAGATGGCACTTAAGCAGTGTACCTTGCAATTGTCTGGGTGAAGAACATTCAGGCAGAGCACAGCCAAAGCCCAGCAGCGGGGGGTGACTATGAGAGGCCAGTCTGGCCAGAGTCGTGTGAGGAGGAGGGTTCAGAAGAGAAAGCAGAGGACAGAACGGAGCACGTGTCAGCACCTCAGAGGCCACGGTGGATTCTTTGACTTTCACTTAATAATAAGGCACAGAATAAGTCACAGAAGGGTTTTAACACAGTACATTTCGGGGGATTCCTCTGGCTGTCATGTTGTCACTGAAAACAGGCGTGTGAGGGCAAGAATGAAACAAGGAGACCTGTGAGGAGGCCAATGTCATAATCCACGCCAGAAATTACAGAGACTTGGACCAAGCACAAGCACGGGCGGGCTGAGCAGGAGAGAGATCCTAGGTATGTTCTAAAGGTACAGTTGACAAGGCCTGATGTGGTACACGAGGCAGGCTAGGGAGACTATAATGGTCTACTCCAAGGCTTTTGGTGGGAACAACAAGAAGAGGAGAGGAGTCATGAACTAATATGGTAACAAAATGAAATACCTGATTTTTGTTGTAGAAGAAGGTCTATTTGCTAAAATGTCCACCCTGTCATTCCAATTATCATTCTGATTTGTATGCAAGCTCTCTTTGGGGGTTGCTCCATTCTTCCTGTCCATGGTCACCTACCTCCCCTTCTCTCCTTCTGCCTATTTGAACCCTGGGATTCAAATAGGCAGAAGGAGAGAAGGGAAAGCAAACTAACCCATCACTAAAGGGTTAGTTTGCTTTCCCATAATCCTCCAGGATACTGCTGGCATTGCCTAAAAATGACGTATCTGTCAACTTGCAGAGAGGTATTCCTCACTGCAGACACGCCAGCTCACCTCTTACAGGGCCAGAAGCTAAAGATCTTATGAAAAAAAAAAGTGTCATTTCCATGTATTAGGGACCTGTTGTTGAGTTTTAGACAATTTTTCCTAAAAGGGAGAAAGACCATATCACCAGCAAAGTACTTCAGCTCTTGCCTTTAATGTCCTATCTGTAATGAAGTTTTTTTCTTTTAGATGTAGATGGACACAATACTTTTGTATATATTTATTTTATGTGGTGCTGAGGATTAAACCCAGTGCCTCACAAGTGCTAGGCAACTGCTCTACCACTGAGCCACAACCCCAGCCCCTGTAATGATGTTTTTTTGTTTGTTTTGGTACCAGGGATTGAACCCAGGGGCGCTTAACTACTAAGCCATATCCTCAGTCCTTTTTAATATTTTATTTAGAGACAGGGTCTCGCTGAGTTGCTTGGGCCTCACTAAGTTGCCGAGGCTGGATTTGAACTTGTGATCTTCTGTCTTAGCCTCCCTAGTTGCTGGGATTACAGGTAGGCACCATCATGCCAGGCTGTAGTGATGTTTTAATGGGATGATATTCATGAGGAACAGATGAGTTGGCTCCCTTAATAACTATTTTTTCCATTAAATTCTTACATTCTTCATCTTCTAATCCTTTTACTCATCTTCTTCACCAAGGATTTACTCACAAATGGCTTCCTCAACCTTTGTCAACAGGACCTTTACCACTTGTCACAATCCAGGCCTGTGCTGTGCCTTTAGGCCCTACCTCACTCACCCTGCCTGTGGCTCCTCCTTTGGTCACTGATAGAGACAACTTGACCCTTCACATCACAAAGTCTTCAGCCAGCTGGCATGGTGGCACATGCCTGTAATCTCAGAGGCTTGGGAGGCCAAGACAGGAGGATCTCAAGTTCAAAGCCAGCCTCTGCAAAAGTGAGGTGCTAAGCAATTAGTGAGACCCTAAATAAAATACAAAATAGGGCTGGGGGTGTGGCTCAGTGGTTGAGTGCCCCTGAGTTCAATTCCGGGTACCAAAAAAAAAAAAAAGTCTGCAGACATTTCAACACAGTTGACAATAAAAAGGATTTTGAAGGCTCTATTGTTTGATGCTCTGACTCAAGCATGTCCTTTGGTGTGGGGATGAGCTCCTGCACCTGAAGATTCATGTGCAGACATTTCAAGGGCTGTAGAGAAACTCCTGGATGAGCTGATTCTACAAAAGTGCTGGCATTGCCTAAAACGATGTATCTATCAACTCCCAGAGAAGTAATCCTGAATCTGAAAGTGCAAGCTCACCTCTTACAGGGCCAGAAGCTGAAGGCTTTATGTAAAACAAAAAACAGTGTCATTTCCATCTACTAGGACCTGTTGTTGGGTTTTAGATCATTTTTCTAAAAGGGAAAAAGACAATGAGCATTCACAAAGGAGAGAGGGACTCTTAGTTGCCCTGAGTCCCTTGCTACTCTTCACTCTCAGTGTGACCTCTCTGGGTTTCTCACCAATCAAATGGCCTCATTCCAGTCTGTCTTTCTGCCCGGAACTTCTATTAGCAACTGCATACACGATGACTCTCACTGGAAATGCACAGATTTCCCAATTCAGAATATCCAAAATGGAATTCATAATCGCTGCTTCTCCCTACCTGCGTCTTCTATCTCCCATCTTGGTTTCGTGCACAATGATCAAGTCCCCAAATAGAAACCTGATACTATCTTTAACTCTTTCCATTCTCTTAATCCTAATAGTGAGACTCTGAATTCTCTCTTCAATATCTTTCTTTCTATTGTCCACACATAAAAAGACTGGTGGGGCCTGGGAACGTAACTCAGTGGTCAAGCACTTGCCTGACATTTTTAAGGACCCAGCACAAAAAAAGAAAGACACAAAACCAAACAACTAAAGGACGGATGGTTGCCTCTGCCCTTTCTTTATGTCTCCATGTCGCTGCCAGTGATTCCTTTGCAACACAGATTTGGTCTAATTATTTTTCTACTTTAAATGAGTTTCTGCTGCCTACAGAATAAAGTCCAAGTTCTCAGCAGAGCCTACAAGGCCCTCCACACTGGTTCTTGGCCATAGCATTGCTCTATTCCCTCTTCCACAGTCATCCCAAACTCCAGGAATGAACTCCTTACGTTCCCTGAAAACCCCCACTGAATTCCCGGCTCTTGTTTTTGCTGTGCTGTTTTCTCTTTCCGGGCAGCACTTTACCTGTTGCTTTCCCATGCATTTCTACTTGTCATTCAGGACAAAAGATGTCAACTCAGTCTCTGAAAAATAAGAGCAGCAAGGATAAATACAGCCACATAGTACATTCAACTTTCTTAAGTTATGTAATAGGCAGTCCCCGCCCTCAAAGAGCAGCAGAGTAGTAAAGCCAGATTTATCAATAGAATTTTTTTTTTTTTTTTTTTTTGGTACTAGGGATTGAACTCAGGGGCACTCGACCACTAAGCCACATGCCCAGCCCTCTTTTGTGTTTTATTTAGAGACAGGGTCTTACTGAGTTGCCTAGCACCTTGCTTTTGCTGAGATTGGTTTTTAACTCCCAGTCCTCCTGCCTCAGCCTCCCGAGCCGCTGGGATTACAGGCGTGTACCACTATGCCCGCTTTACCAGCAGATTTTATAATTTTACAAGATGGTAGGTGCTACGAGGTCCAGCTCTTATTTATTTTAATTTTTATTTCTTGACCTGCTGGGGACTGAACCCCCAGCTACGTGTATGCTCGGCGAGCACTCTGACACTGAGTCACATTCCCAGGCCCAGTCTTTCTCACTTGGTGAAGGCTTCTAAGATCTTAGTCTACACTCCCCAAGTTGGACTTGGTTCTGCACCGGTCCGTTTCTCCAGGCAGAGTTGGTCATCCTCTCGCCTGTCCTTCAAGTAGACTTGATCAGCCCCACTCACCCCTGCACCTTTCTTTTCTCAGTTATGGGCCTCAGGCGTATGCTTGGACTCAGGTTGAAGGGATCCTGAGGGGAAGAGACAAATAGCAGTAAGCACCAAGACAGTCTTGACATGCACCGTATTCTTACAGTGATGAGGCCTTTCCTTCATTAAGCCTTCATTAATATTTTTGGCAACAGTTTCCTCTTCCTTCTCTTTTTTGTACTGGGGATTGAGTCTTTTTCTTTCTATGTTTATATACTTATTTTTATTTTAATGAGGTACATATGCCAGCAGAATGCATTTTGATTCATTGCACACAATTGCAGCACAACTTTTCATTTCTCTGATTGTACACGATGTAGCGTCGGACCCTATGTGCTGTCACACATGTACCTAGGCAATGATGTCCATCTTTCCTGCCCCCTTAGCTCTCCCTTTCCCTCCCTCCCCTTTGCTCAATCAAAATTCCATTTTTCCCATGGGGGGGCATTATGGATCAGCATCCACTTATCAGAGAGAGAACCCTTTTCTGAACAAATAAGCAAATCAATCATCGGTCATGAGGTACGAACATGGCTCAGGATGTCTGAAACCTAGTCTGCCCTGGAAGATGTTTCAGACATCTTCCTCTTTTGTACCATACTTCCATACCGTTTCAACTGTAAGAAACTCAGGAAAGAAGTGCTTGCCTTCATCCGGAAGGTTGCTTTAGGACAAGACCAGCCAGACCTGAGGTGGCCAGGCCTAGTGGGGCTGAGAATGAGAAGCTCAGAGGGGTGGGGTGGGGTGGTGAAGCTCAGTCTGCCCTGGAGCAGAGCCTCAGTTCTGACCACACGAAGGACTCTAACCCAGAAACCTATTCTGGTAGGAAACCCTTGGTGAGTTTTGTTTTATTTTAGGTAGAGTTTATAGACACTACTACTGGATTTCAAAACTAAAGTGATATAAATAACTTTGGGCAGGGTTCAGAGAAGAACCACTGTGAGAACCACCTTGACTGAAGTGTCGGCAAAGTGTCTATTTATAGACAATGAAATTGAAATCACTTCGCTGAAGGAGAAAAAGTTTAGGGTCAACCTAACTCCCTAGTGGATAAAAGGTCACAGAAAAGCTAAGAACAGAAGAGCAAAGACAGTTTTCAATGCATTCCATTTTAGATCTCTCTCTCTCTCTCTCTCTTTTTAATACCAGGGATTGAATCCAGGGGCACTTAACAGGAGCACTTAACCATCAAGCCACATCCCCAGACCTTTTTATATTGTATTTAGAAACAGGGTCTCCATAAGTTGCTGAGGGCCTTGCTAAATTGCTGAGGCTGGGTTTGATCCTCCTACCTCAGGCTCCTGAGCTGCTGGGATTACAGATGTGTGTCACTGTGCCCAGCTTTGAATCTCTATTTTTTTTTAATATTTAGTTTTTAGGTGTAGATGGACACAACACAATGCCTTTATTTTTATGTGGTGCTGAGAATCGAACCCGGGTCCCGCCTGTGCTAAGCAAGCGCTCTACTGCTGAGCCACGATCCCAGCCCCTGAATCTCTATTTTTAAAAAGAGCTGATAGAGTTGGGCACCGTGGCACACAGCCATAATCCCAGCTACTTGTAACACCAAGGCAGGAGAATTGTAAATTCAAGGTCAGCCTAAGCAATTTTGCAAGACTCTACCTCAAAATAAAATAAAAAGGGTTGAGGTTATAGCTCCGTGGTGGAACCCCTGGGTTCAATCCCCAGTACTATAAGAAAAAGAGAGAAAGCAAATAAGCAAACCAATGAAAGGGGCTGGGAATGTCACTGAGTGACAGAGAGCTCTCCTAGGCCCTTGGTTTGGTTCCCAGAACTGCCCCCCCCCCCAAATCAGGGGAGGAATATAATTACTCATCATTTTGTGAAAGCAAAGTTGAGAAATGAAGCGTCCCTGAATACTCTCTGCTGGACATGGCTTATACAACCAGTAGGAAAGAAACCTTTGAGAGCAGTAAAATATTTTAAAAATACCCATAAAATGTACTTTATGTCACCTAGTAGTACACTACACCTAAAAACGATCAAAATGGTAAATGGTAAATTCCTAGCTGAATAGCAGCTGGGAATTTGACAACGACTTTCTTCAAATTGCACCTGCAGTTTTCAGGCTGCCTGCTGCAGGTAAAGATGCACAATTTATTTTACATATATATTTTGGTGCTGGAGATGGAACCCAGGGCCTCACCCAGGCTAAGCATGCACTCTGTTACTAAATTACACTGCTACTCTAAGTTACATATTTTTTAACCATTAAAAAATTACCCATAAAAAAAGCTAGAGCTAACACATTTCCAATTGCTAAATAATGTCACTTTTAGGAAAATTCATATTTCACAGTACCCAAAATATACTAACCCACCTGTTTTTCCTAAGACTCTGGTAATATCCTTAGTTTTCCTACAAAAGCAAAGAGCTGTTAAAAGGAGAACTGGAAACTGTTAGAAACGGATTTTTTTTTTTTTTTTTAGTGTGGGGTGGTGCTGGAAATTGAACCCAGGGCCTTGAGCACACTAGGCAAGTCCTCAACCACTGAGCCCTAGAAGGCAGACTTTAAGTCAGATGCAGAGTAATAGGCGTGCCCTGGATGGTCAGTATATTCCCCTTTCTCTTTTCCTCGAGTGGCGTGCACCCAAAGGTACTATAATATCATAGAGTGAACGAAGCAAGCTCCTATTTCATCTCCTATGTCCAAAAATCCACTTAATATGTTGTCCTCAGATGGAGGACATCTCAGACATTAAAATGATAAAAACAGACATTATAATTGATCTTAACCAAAAGGCTAAGAAGTGACATATTATCTTCTATGTAGAATTTCTTTTTTCTTTCTTTTTTTTTTTTTGTGTGTAGTGCTGCGAATTGAACCCAGGGCCTTGTGCATGCAAGGCAAGCACTCTATCAACTGAGCTGTATCCCCAGCCCTTTATGTAGAATTTCATTCAAGGTTGAGGAGCAGTATAATAGTAAGACTGGTGGGACAGGGTCAGTAGTGCTCATCTCATTCATTAAAGGAGAAAAAGGCTGGATTTAGTCTCCTGTTGGTGAAATTAAAAGAACCTGTCCCAGTTAGGTGTAGTAGCACATACCTGTAATCCCAGCTGATTGGGAGGCTGAGGCAGGAGGATCGCTTCAGCCCAGGAGGTCAGGGCCAACCTGGGCAATTTAGGAGAGACCTCTCTGCAAACAAACAAACAAAAAACTAAAACAAAACAATCTGTCCTAGCATATGAGAGAAACTTGCATGATGCTAACTTGTCCAGTTCCAGCCTCATTTTGCAACCTAAATAATGCTAGAAAAATCTACTCACTGCTGTGGCAGTGTGTCAAAGTGACATGGATATAAAGTTTTTTGTTTTTTTTTTTAAGAAAAAGATTTTTTTTTATATCATGCCTTCCCCTTAAAAAGTACAGGCTCATTCAGCCTTGAAAAGGAAATTCTGACACAAGCTACAACATGGGTGAATGTTATGCTAAATTAAACCAGTTTCAAAAGAACAAATACTGTATGATTCCACTTTTGAGGTGGGTAGTCAATTCATAGAAAAAGAAAGTAGACAGGAAGTAGAAGGGTAATTGCTAGAGACTGGGAGAGGCACCTGGGGAGCTACTGTTAATAGGTATGAGGGTTTCAATCTTGGAAGATGAAAAAAGTTCTGAAGCTTAGATGGTGGTGATGGCTGCATAACAATGTGAACATATCTGATGCCACTGAACCATGCCCTTAAACAGAGTTAAAACAATAACTTTTATGTTGTGCACATTTTACCACAATTTAAAACCTTGTTTTTCAGAGTGCTGGGTCTCCGCTTGTGAAAGTTCTCATGCTGGATATTTGAATGTGGTGGTAATCTATGTCTGGTTCTCAAGACTGTGCAAGACTCATAACTTTGTTTGAGCTCTTAGTAACTCTCTTTTGAATAGCAGCTGGGAACTTGACAACGGCTTTCTTCAAATTGCACCTGCAGTTTGCAAGCTGCCTGCTGCAGGTAAAGATGCACAATTTATTTTTATGATTTGCCTTGAGCAAGAGTTGATTAAACGCTTGATAAAATAACTTCTTGGAAGACTCGATTTAGATGTTGCTTTTCTCCTACTTTCCCACCCTTCTCCCCGCCCTCTGGAACACCACATAAAAGGCGACAGTTCGTAATGTGTCCCCCTTCTTTTTCAAGTTATTAGCATCAACGTTGGATGGCAGCGTCATTCCTTTCCTGAATGTAAACGGACCACTCTTCCCTCTGGGAACGGCACCCCTACCATTTCAACCTAGATAATAGTTTGTGAAAGAGATGGCATTTTATATAGTCTCAAAACTGGGTCTAAGATGCAAATAGGACATTTCCTTTGCATCTTTCCCTAATACACTTGCTTCTTTGGGGTGAGAGGAGTTGGGGAGCACCCTGGGAAATACAGCTTTCTGGTCACCAGGTTCCTCTTTCTATTTCTGTGGTTTTCAGTTCCCCTCCCATCAGAAATCCCCATGGGGTGGTAATGCTTTCTCCTCTTCCTCTCCTGTCATTCCCCTTTCATTTCTCCTCTGACACCTCTCCTGGGCTTGTCTCCATCTCCTGCTACTGCTATTTTCTCTATCTTTACATCTTGAGTCTCATTTTCCCCAAGGAGCTGGCAGGCTGTTTCTCCACAGAACACAACTCTCTGCTTTCCAGATTACCCTTCATACTCACAGTCGCAGTTGGCTACCTCTGGCTCTTTTCCACACCACAAACCTGGTCAGGGAGTCAGGTCGGCCTCTGGGCTGCTTTCATTCACTCACCAACACCTTCCTGGCACTCTGACTTGTCACAGAGGGAGTTCACAGGGATGGCTTTACCTCCCAGTGTTTGGAGCTACAGGTCCCCGGCCCCCCCCCCGCCCCCCATTGCCCTCAATAGTGTCTTTTGCGAAGGTGGAAATGAAATAGAGCCTCATTGGATAAAATCTCATCAGGCCTTTAAAAAGTTCCAATCCTAGGGCTGGGAGTGTAGCTCAGTGATAGAGCACTTGCCTAATATGCATGAGGCCTTGAGTTTGATCCCCAGCACTGGAAAAATGAAAGTAAAAAAACAATAAAAATATCTATCAGCTTCTAGAATAATGTTACCCTAGATTATGTAGAGGGAAGTGAAGGGAGGTGAGGGGAGAGGATGTGGGGATAGGAAGGACAGAATGAAACAGACTTTATCACTTTATGTATATATGTGACTGCACGATTCTACATGTACATGATTCTACAACATGTACACTCAGAAAAATGAGAAACTATATCCCATCTATGTATGATATATCAAGGTACATAAATGCATTCTACTGTCATGTATAACTAATTAAAACAAATTAAAAATTAATTTAAAAAATCTATCAGCTTCTAAATCCCATCTCAGCTGACTCTGTTTTAGTGACTCTGCCTTGGCCCAGGGGATCATTTCTGTTTCTTTTCATTTTGGAGTGCTAACATGGCTAACTCTCAGTCAAGCATATTCCATTATTCCAAAATGTGTAGAATTGCCTGGACATATAAACTGAAGCTCCCCCCACACCGTATTTTACATGCAGAAAGTCTGCCCTATATAGTAACAAATGTCAATCCACAGGCTCTTTTTTTTTTTTTTTGGTACCAAGGATTGAACCCACTGAGCCACATCCTTAGGCCTTTTAATTTTTTTTTTATTTTGAGACAGAATCTCACTAATTTGAAATAAATAAACAAATAAACAAATAAGTAAATGTAAGGTGGAAAGGATTAATGGGCATAGTTGCTTAGGGCCTCACTAACTTGCTGAGGCTGGCCTTGAACTTGAGATCCTCCTGCCTCAGCTTCCTGAGTCCCTGGGATTACAGATGTATACCACCATGCCTGGCCACAGATCCATTTTTGTAAGACATATAACTTTATTATCTACATCAAATTACTTTTCATCTCAAGCCCCCATCCTACAAGATGGGAAACAGCCTCTTAAACTTTCTGAGGGTCTTCCCTCTCCATTTCCCAAGATTGTGCTATAGCTCAGGAGTTTTGCATAATACCAAAGACTTATGTGTCCAGTCCCCTGCTCATGGAAGTAACCAGCTGAAAATATAGCTGCCGAGGTTCAGCAGCTCTTAGCTGCTTGAGGGCCATGACTGGGACATGTGGATCCTTGCCCATCTACATACCACACAGTCTCATCAGTCCAGGCATAACTTCTAGTCATTTCTCTCTGGGGCCTTGCTTTCTCCTTAGTAGTGGGTCTGAAAAGAATACACAGAAGGGTACCCTCACCTCTTAAGAGAGCCTCCAGGTCCTTTTCTTTCCTCTTTCTCTCAGACTGGATACATTTCTTTCTATAGTAGGTGAATCTTCCCTTCATGTTTCTAGCTGGTATCTTTTGACTATGCCCATTAATCCTTTCCACCTTACATTTGTTTGTTTGTTTTTATTTTAGCACTGTGGATTGCACCCAAGGATGCTCTACCAGGGAGCTCTATCTCTGGCCCTTTTTATTTTTTTCTTTTGAAACAGGGTCTCACTAAATTTCCGAGGCTGGTCTCAAACCTGTGATCCTCCTGCCTCAGTCTCCTGCCAGTTTATAGCTGAGGTTACAGGTGTGTGCCACTGAGGCCGGCTTCCCTCTTACCTACCTACAAACCAACAGTTTCCTTATAATTAGGAATCCACTACTTTCTCTAGAGCTTAGGCCTTTGAAAACAAGAACTAAGATTTCTGTTTTCCAGGGCTAAAACAATAAGCACAAGACCACATCTCAAAAGCAAGAAAAAGAGGACTTAAAATGTAACTTTAGGTCACATTTTAAGCAGCAGTTTTTGAATACAAACAATGGATGTAATAAAGTTACACATGATTTTTATAAAAACTTCTCTCACAAAAGTACTTGTCTTTTCTTCCTTTTTTCTTTTTCTTTCTCTCTCTCTCTCTCTCTCTCTCTCTCTCTCTCTCTCTCTCTCTTTTTGAATACTAGGGATTGAATTAGGGCTCTCACATTCTAGGCAAGTGTTCTACCACTGAGCTTCATTTTTGCATCCTCATAATCACTGTAAATGAATGGTAGCACTGTTTTTTAAAAAGACCTTTAAATTGCAGTTGCCTCTGACATTTGCCTACACATAAACACTAAGCCAAGGGCTCACTTAATAAGGAATTCCCAGGTAGTTCTCTGGAAAAATGTAAATGATGCCTGCCATCCACATGACATAGTCCTTAGTTGCTCTCTCTCTCTCTCTCTCTCTCTCTCTCTCTCTCTCTCTCTCTTTTTAAATTTCTGTGGAAATTCATGAATAACATAGCTTTCAGTACAATATCCTGAACTATAGGCTTAAGTGGTTTTGAAAACCTAGAGAAAAGAATCATCAAATGGATTGGTGGGAAAAGGAAGTCATGATTTTATACATCCATCACAATGCAGTTTTAAGTAATAAAAGTGTCCCTATAATTTTTACAACGCAGAATGTGTCCAGTAACAGAGGAAGAGAAGGAGACACAGAGAGAGAGAGGGGGGGGGGCGGGGGGGGGTGTTGGAGACTTAGAGATTGTGGCTTCCTATAGGAATTTCTTTCTTCCCTTTCCAGTGCTGGACGTTGAACTCAGAGCCTTGTACATGTTAGGCAAGCTCTCTCTCAAATCCGTAGTCCTCTATAGGAATTTCACACACTACAGGCCCCAGGTAAGAAATAAAAGATTAAAACAGAGAACTGGAGGGCTAGAGGCAATCCCTGTCACAAAAATAAACAAATAACAACGATAATAAGATCAGGGCTGGGGATGTAGCTCAAGCGGTAACACGCCGCTCGCTTGGCATGCTTGGGGTGCTGGGTTCCATCCTCAGCACCACATAAAATAAAATAAAGATGTTGTGTCCACCGAAAACTATAAATAAATAAATAAATAAATATTTTTTAAAATTCTCTCTCTCAAAAAAAAAAAGATCAATAACATAGCTAAAATGACTTTTTTTTTCTTTTATATTTTTCCTCCCAAATTAAAAATGGTAGACTTTTACTCAATTGCATTAAAAGGATAAGTTGATACCATCATCTGAGAAGTTATTCAAGCCAGAATTCAATTCCTAGAACATCATTTTCTTCCTTTCCCCCAGCCTCACTTCCAGCCCATCCAACCAATCATGACATCTTCACCACTGGATCTGGAAAGGGTTTAAAATCCCTACCTCTTTCCTTCCTTGACCACTTCTCACCTGCATTGTAACAATAACATATCCAGTCCTCTCCATCCACACTCACTAGGAACTCCTGCTATGGTTTGGACCTCAAGTGTCCCCCAGGCCCATGTGCTAAAGGCTTGGTCCCCAGGATGGGGCTTTTGGGATGTGGTGGGATCTTGAGAGATGGTGTGGTGGCAGGAAGTTAGGTCACTGGGGACATGCCTTTGCAGGGGTTTGTGCACCTTGGTCCCTTCCTCTTTGTTCTTTGTTCCAGGCCATGAGGAACATGGTTTGGCTCTGCCATGGCCTGGTTTCCAAGGTCATGATATGCTTCCTTCTCGTAGGCCCCAAAACAAATGATCATGGACTAAAAACTCCAACTGTGAGCCCAAATTTTAACCTTTTTCTCTTTGTAGGTTGATCATTTCTGCCATTTGTTATAGTGAAAGAAAGCTGACTAATATGCTTCCCAGATGGAACTTATAATCATGCAGTGCAGAAAATGAGCTGATATGAGAAAATTGTAGGACTTCTATTTATCTCATCCTTCAAATTATACTTTTTTTAAAAAAAATTTTTAGTTGTCAATGGACTTTATTTATTTATTTATGTATATGCAGTGCTGAGCATCAAACTCAGCGCCTCCTAATGCATGCTAGGCAAGCACTCAACCACTGAGCCACAATCCTAGTCCTAAATTATATTTTTTAATGTTTATTAGGTAATAATAAGCATAACTATATTAGCTTTTAGGTTTTAAATGATTTATTGATAAAAGCATGTGATTTAAAGTGTAGTGACCACTATTCTGAATGACAGTGATTTTTTAAAAAATATACAGTTCTGATCATGCTAAACTTCTGCTTAAACCATTTGGTGGGTTTCTCTTACCAAAAATTCAAAATATGTGACAGTTCCTACAGGTTCTAAAGAATCTACTTTTCTGATCTTGTCTACAACCTACTGACTTTTTCTCCTGTCGAAGTCAGGTTTTTTCCATGGGAAATTTTCACAAGTGCTGTTCCCTGGCCTTTATAAAGCATTAGGTTTCAGTTTCAATGTCATTTTCTTCCCTGAAATTCCTCCTACTCCCACTCCAATCCAAAAGGCACTCATTTAAACTCTTCTAGCACCCTGCATTTCCTACCATGGTACTTATTACTATTGTTACGTTTTTTGTTCAATGTCTTCCAAAGCAGGCCATAATCTTCATGAGAACTCGATCATCTCTGAAACTTCAGCAACTATTCAGTGCTCAATAAATATTCACCGAAAGAAAGAATGAATTAGAGTACCAACATTCACCTTGCATTTACTTCCTGAGAGTTAGGGAAACCGAGAGGGTCCTCAGATGACCACATGGAATCTCTGGTCTTTCTTATGTTTGTTGGTCCTGCTCCAGGAAACCACGTTACCTTTAAAAAAAAATTAGTGGAAAAATAATTGGATATCTTTGTGGGATACGATAAAATGTTTTGTGAACACCTTGCCTCTGAGACTCAATCCTGATCATCAATCTTTTCTGCAAGGCAGTTTGAGATGCCCCAGGACAGTAGCTGTCTTTCTTCTGGATTCCCCAGCATCCCTACAAATCTTTATTTCAACACTTATTGATATGTAACTACCATTTTTCATTTGTTTCTGTACCAAGATTATCTGTAATACTTAGACATTCATTTTTGTGAATGATGTAAAGTAGGCAATTTATAACAGGAGATTTTTGGTGTTCTGAGTTTCTTTTTTAGGGGAAAAAAAAGGTGGGGCTGGGGTTGTGGCTTAAGAGGTAGAGCGCTTGCCTAGCATGTGTGAGGCACCGGGTTCAATCCTCAGCACCACATAAAATAAAATAAAAAAGATATTGTATCCACCTAAAACTAAAAAGAAATTTAAAAAAAAAAAACCTTGCTCTTAAAAAAAAAAAGTTCCATTTGCTCAATTTCCATAGTTCTCAGAAAGTTATAGCTACTCCCTGGAGCAAGGCAGACATTCTGGGTGAGGTTTCTTCTTAGGCTTTATTGTGATATATTAAGTGTTTACATCAACCCTTCTTAAGAACTGGCATTAACATGGGGGTGGAAAGAGATTTCATGCTTGCCTAGTTCTGCTTTTTATCATCTCCCTTTTAGAGAAACTAATTTTAACTGAGCAACTCAGGAGCTGAGTGTAAACCTAAAATAAATAGCAAAGAGAATATAGAAGTTGCTTTTGTCCATTTACACAAGGACACAAGGAAGAAAGAAGATTGACCTCTTGCTCTTCATGGTAATGACACAAAATGGAAATGATGGAGAAATGCTTTCTTAGGACTTATGACAGGAGGAATTTAAAACAGGGCAACTGACTGGATTTTAGTTAGGACATCAACCTCATTCAATGATAACTTATATTCATATAGTTTTCTGAGTAATTTTGTTTCAAATCTAATTTTATTGAGGTGTCTAGTATCTATATATTCTATACACAGGAAATTCTTTTTTCTTGTGGTGCTGGGGACCAAACCCAGGGACGTCCATTGAGCTATGTCCCCAGCCCACAGAGAAGATTCTTAATCTCAGCCTCTGAGCTGTTTAATTTTCAAACTGGGATCCGAATAAGGGTTCTCCTTGCTCACTTCAGTATCAAGAACTGTGTGGAACAGTTACCATACATGGACAGAGAAGCCTCCGAGAAGGGAAAGGGGGAGGAAGGACATTGCTTCAGCTCAGCAGTTATATAACCACATGGGGAATGTTACAAAGGGCTCTGCCTTGCTTAAAAATATTAAATTCTAAAAATGTCTAAAGGACACCTAACAAGCACTTCTAGTTGCTGGAATTAATAGCTAAAATATAATAAATTCAAGATATCAGTTCAATCTGGTGGACTTATGAAGCTACTACTTTAAATAACTTCAGATCCTTGGAGTCCTCAAAGAAATACATATGAAGTATGTTTCAGTAATGGCAGAATAAATGTCATTTCCTTTTTCACTGATGATGAGTCATGAATGTTGACCTACAGACTGTCCCCAAACAAAATGCATTCCAATAGTTCATTTCTAAGTCAGTTGTTAGGAACTTAGAACATAGTTTCCCATAGAAACAATTTTAGACGTGGTGGTTTAGATTTCCAGATATGGCCAAAGTAGCTCATTTGCCCATAAGTAATTCACCAAAGACAACCAGCATGTATAACAATGCTATTTTTCCTCCCCTTTTTAATCAGAACATGTTCCCCAACTTCTAAGTTGGGATTTCTATAACTCTTTTTTCTTAGCCCTGAATTCCAAATGAAGAAGTGTTGGGGCTGGTTGGGAGGTGTGGGGAGAGGTGACCAGGAGTAGTAGGCTCCTGCAACAGCCATCATAAGGTGAGAGGAAGATCTGATGGCATCCAACCTTACAGGCCAGCCGTTCCACACAGTTCATCTGTGACAGTCACCTCTGCCAACTGTATTTGTACTGAGGAGGATTTTTTTCTTCTGCTAAGAACTCTCTGTATGTTCAGAATATTACTATCCTCTATTAAGCATGTAGTTCTGCCAGAGCACAGTGCCAATTGCCATGTCCACATTATTTCTCTTAATTCTCCAAACAATCTCACCATCTGTGAAGTCAAATTGCTTTATCTGCATTTAAGAAAAAGGACAGGGGCTGAGATTCTGGTTCAGCGGTAGAGCGCTCGCCTAGCATGGGTGGGACCCAGGTTCGATCCTCAGCACCACATAAAAATAAAGGCATTGTGTTGTGTCCATCTATACCTAAAAAATAAATATTAAAAAAAAGAAAAAGCACAAAAAGAGTTAGGGGTGTAGAATAACTTACTTAAATTCATATAGTAAAGCCAGGCCTTGGACTCAAGCTTGCTATACTTCAAATCCACTTATTCCAGGAATTTGGGGAACATTTGGGGGAACATAGCTTATCATTTGTTTTCCTATTTAATAGCTTTAATTAAGTCAGCAATTATACCCTTTGGCAAATGGATTAGATTAAACAACTCATGAAAGAGTGTCTCCCATGTAGAAGATGCAAGGACTTCAGAAGGTGCTAGAAAACCTAGTGGATATAAGAAGACATCCAAACACGAACAAAACTGAGATGACCAGTATTGGTACTGGGGATTGAACCCAGGGGTGCTTAACCACTGAGCCACCCCCCAGCCCTTTATCATTTTGATAGGGTCTCCTAAGTTGCTTAGGGCCTCACTTGGTTGTAGAGGCTGGCCTTGAACTTGAGATCCTCCAGCCTTAGCCTCCTGAGTCCCTGGGATTATAGGCATGTGCTAACACACCTGGCTGCCTTTTATTCATTCATTTATTTATTTATTTATTTATTTATTTATTTATTTATTTATTTATTTATCTATTTATTTATTTTCCCACTTTGAGACAGGGTCTCACTAAATTGTTGAGGCTGGCCTTGAACTTTCAATCCTCTTGTCTCAACCTCCTGAGTAGCTGAATTTGCAGAATACTCCATCAGTCCCAACAAACTGTCATATCTTCAGTTATCTAGTTCAGAGCAACAGCCTGAGGGCAGTCATCATGAGCTGGCCTCAGCACAAAAGGCCTCGTGGAGTACGCTGGACCTGAGTTGACCATGGGGTTCCATAGAGGGTATGTCTGACAAAGGGCCCAGATAAGCAACACCCACAGCTAATGAATCTTTTTTTTTTTTTTTTATTGTTGGTCATTCAAAACATTACATAGTTCTTAATATATCATATTTCACAATTTGATTCAAGTGGGTTATGAACTCCCAATTTTACCCCGTATACAGATTACTGTATCACATCAGTTACACTTCCATTGATTTAACAAAGGGATTTGACTGATTTGAGTTGTTGCAGAGGAGAAGCTGGGAGAGAAACTCTAGAATTTCTTCATTATAACTTAAGTTTTTTTTAACAAGTTATAGTCAAAAGAAAAAAAAATCAGCTCCCCTCACATAATTTTCTTCTGCATCTGTTGTTTCTTTTTGTGAATAGATAAGCAATTATATTCTTATTTCCATTTATTTATCAAAAGGCAACCTGGTCTGTAGAAAATTTGAACAGTAATAACTAGTCAAGTCTTTTACTATTTAAAATGATTATACTTAAAAAAAAACAAAAAATAAAAAAAAAAAAAAAACAAGTGGAGTTTTACTAAATAAATACCAAGCACTGGGGTTCAGAATAGGGACAACAAATTTCAGACATGGACTTACTATGTTTCATCACTGTAACAAAATATCTGAAAAAAAAATCAATTTGAAGGAAGTAAGGTTTTTAATTTTTTTGGCTCATAGTTTTAGAGGTCTCAGTCCCTGGTCTGTTGGCTCCATTACTCTGGGCTTGAGGTGAGGCAGAGCATCATGGCAAAAGGGCATGGACGAGCAAAGCTGTTTACCTCATGGCAGCCAGGAAACAGAGAGAGAGGAGAAATGTGGGGGGCGGGAGAGAAATGTTGGGGTCCAGGGACAAGATATACTTTCCCAGGGCATGCCTGCAGTGACTGCTTCCTCTAGCCAGGCCCCAACTCCTGGTTTCTACAATTTCCCAGTAGTTCATTGCATTATGAACCCATCAATGAATTACTCCATTGATGAGATTAAAGCCCTCATGATCAGATTGCTTTTCCAAAACCCACCTCCGAACACTGCTGCCTGAAGAACCAGGCCTTCCACACAGACTGGTACCTCAGGTAACACTCAGAGGAAATTTGATATCTGTGGACCTAAACCCTGAAAAGTATGGGGTTAAGCTGGTGAGTTTGGGTTGGTGAATGCTATCCTTGGGTGCTGTCATATATAGTTTATAATTACCTGTTTGTGTCTGCCTCAGCTCTTGACTGTGATTTATTTGAGACCAGGATCATAGAGATTATTAGTCTTTGTATCATCAACATCTAATACATTGTCTGGCAAATATGAGATAGTAAATTAATCAAAATGAGAAAAAGTATATGAATGAATATGAATAACATGAGGAATGACCTGAATAACTTAGCTCATCCCTAAGGTATCAGGATATAAATGGTTGAGAAAAGTTTTTTTTTTTTTTTTCTATCAGGTAACATTGTTTCTTGAAACACTGTGGAGATGTGTTAAGAAAAATCAGGCAACAGAGAAGAAAAAAGCAAAGATACCCAGAGGGGAGAAGGAGAAACATGAAGGAAAGTCTTCAAGCACCCAGGAGGGATTTGGGTCATGCGAAGGAGTAGCGGGTAGCCTGCACAGGCAATGTGGTATGAAAATAATTGTAGGTAGGGAGATTAGGAAGTTCAGATTATGCATGAAAGGCTCAAATTAAAACAAAACAAATTCTAATAGAAAAAAAAATCAAGGAAAGTGTAGCTGAGATCTCAGTGGTGAATGTTTGAAATGTTTGTAGGGACTGAGAGAAAGGTTGACTGAAAAGTAACAGCTGCCTTATGGCCCTTTTGGAATAAGGCCAATTATAACTTAAATAAAAGCGTTGATAAGCAATGGTGAGTGTCCATTTGTGGTTGGCAATGACAAAGTTTTAATTTTTTTATGTCATATGCTTTGTGAGGTGTTTTGAATCTTTAGAAAAGAAAAAGCATAGCATCAAGGAACTTTTGTCTAGTAGGGAGAAGGCCATCCGACACTTCAAAATATATTTAGTTCCCACATCCCCACCTTCCACCTAAAATCTTACTATAACATAGTTAACATTGTAATATAATATGGCTATCTTTGCTTCTAAATATTCTGTCATTATATGAGAAAAGTTAAGCAACTTCTTAGACATTCAATTATGGTTATGTAAAATAATCGTGATATCTAGGCACTTTATTCCCTGAAGCTGTGGCACATCAAATGTTGATACTGTTCCAAAAAACAAGCTACTTTTCTGGATCCATTAAGGGAAGTACTATTATTAAAAATGTTTTTTATCTATTAAAAACAAATAGGTCATTTCTATCCCTGTTGTCCAAACTGATTTTATTTGGGTATTTCAAGGCAAAATATTTGTTTCTGTTGACCCAAGAATCACACTAAATCTGCTCTGATGGAAACTTACTGAGCAAGTTAAATTCACTCAGGTGTGGGTCTCTGGAGCCCACACAACACAGGAAACACATGCAAGTAAGGGGTACATTCACTTAAACACAGTAACGACCATAACTGGACAGAAAAAAATGACACATCTGTTCAATTTAAATGGGTTAAAAGTTCCCATAGTTACTTTTCAAAATGTTATGAGAAACATGATGCCTTCCAAGTTCAGGCTTGCAAAATAACTCACCCTTTCTCACAAATCCAGTCTCCACACTAGTAGGTATATTTTAAGAGTTTTTCAGAAAGCATTTGAGCTTCAACTTTTGACAGCTAATCTTTAAAGATCTGTGAACATTACAAATTTACTTTTTCATTAACAAATTCCAGCCAAAAGACAGTATTTCTTAC
Organism: Ictidomys tridecemlineatus; assembly: GCF_052094955.1. NCBI lineage: Eukaryota > Metazoa > Chordata > Mammalia > Rodentia > Sciuridae > Ictidomys > Ictidomys tridecemlineatus. The sequence goes on from NC_135485.1 coordinate 121,956,101, forward strand.
AAATCTGGTTTTGATAATAGATTCCCAGCTCATTTTATACAAATCTTTTTAGCAAAAAATACTTAAAACTGCTTTTCCCATGGTAAAAGCAACTTGAAAAGTTCTCAAAGTCATTACCCTTTCCCTTATTTTCTACAGACTTCAGCTCTGTCTTGTGTTTCTCATTCTATTTAGAAGGTCATTTCTTCATGAATAGTGACTTTTTCATCAACGAATTCACCCCCAGAACTTCCACAAAAGTGCCAACAAATGTTTAGAAATGTTCTTTGAAAATATTGTCTGAAATAACATGAAACTGAAAACAAACCAAATGTCCAACAATCTTGGCTGAATAAAATATATTTTTGCAAAGAAATATTATATAGCACGTGAAACAAGTGGAGTAAATCTATGGACAGACACATAAAAATGTCCAATAATAGTTAAAAAGGAAAGATAAAACATTGTTGACCAATACATACAGAATAATTAATTTTTTTTAAATTATAGTTATCTTTTTTTTTAAAGAGAGAGTGAGAGAGGAGAGAGAGAGAGAGAAATTTTTAATATTTATTTTTTAGTTCTCGGCGGACACAACATCTTTGTTGGTATGTGGTGCTGAGGATCGAACCTGGGTCGCACGCATGCCAGGCGAGCACGCTACCGCTTGAGCCACATCCCCAGCCCAAATTATAGTTATCTTTAGAGACAAAATGGTCCCTGTGTTACATAAACTATTTCATAGAATATGAAATGATGAAAAACTTTCAAATTTTTTATGAAGCAAGCATAATATTGATACCAAATTTATAAAGATAACACATGCAGAAAATCATAGACTACTGTCACTTGTGAATGTTGATGGAAAAATTCTAAAAATATTAGCAGGAGACTCCACACCACATTAAGAAACAATTTACCACTACCAATAGGGTTTTAGGCCAGGAATGTAAGGATGGTTATGCATTAAGTAACATTAATCTCATTTACCTACTCACAGATTTAAAGAGAAAGGTCACAGGATTAGCTCCATGGAAAAAGCCTTTGACAAATTCAACAACCATTCTATATGAAAACACTTAAGAAAATCACATGAATGCTTTCTTAACTAATGTTACGAATTACATATCATAAAAGTCAGAATTTCACTTAATGCAGAAATAGTGAAGGCATTCCTAAAGCCAAAAACAAGGCAAAGATGACCTTGATCTCCACTAGAGTTTCATGAATGATATTAGTTAATACAATTACATAAAGAAGTTAGAAGGATAAGAACTGGGAGAGTTAAAGTTATATTTGACAATGGCATGGCAGGATACCAAAAAAATTTCAGAGAATTATAAACAAACTGAAACAAGAGAATTTAGTGAGCCCTATGGTTTGAATGTGTCCCCCAAAGGTTCATGTATTGGAAACTTAATGCTCAAATCCACATTTGGAGATGGGCCTTTGGGAAGTAATTAGATGAGGACATGAGGGTGGGGACCCAACATGGTATTAGTAACTTTATAATAGGAAGGGAGACTCCAGCTAGCACACTGTCTTGCCATTCATGCCCTCTGCCATGTTATGATGCAACAAAAAGACCCTCACCAGATGCTGAGGCCATACTTTTGGACTTTCCAGCCTCCAGAACCTTCAGCTAAGCAAACCTCTATTTTTTACCCAGTCTGTGTTATTCAGTTATAATAACAGAAAATGAACTCACATAACAGGAGGATACAAAATTAATATGCAGGGACTGGGGATATAGTACACTGGTTGTATAATTACCTAACATGCCCGAGGCCCTGGATTTAATCCCCAACACTGCAAATAAAGAAAGAAAATATGCAAAAGCAATAGCCTTCAGCCACATAAATTATGCCAACCAAAAGATAAAATGGAAGAGAAAAATCTCTTTAAAAATGGCAAAAAATGATGAAATACTTAAAACACACTTTAAAAAATCCACATGAAGAAAATAACAAAATTATTGGAAAAATATAAAAGGATACTTGAGCAAATGCAAAAACATCCCTGTTTTTGAATAAAATGCTTCATCAAGATTATCAGTTCTGGGCTGGGAATGTGGCTCAAGCGGTAGCGCACTCGCCTGGCATGCGTGCGGCCCGGGTTCGATTCTCAGGACCACATACCAACAAAGATGTTGTGTCCGCCAATAACTAAAAAATAAATATTACAATTCTCTCTCTCTCTCTCTCTCTCCCTCTCTCACTCTCTCTTTAAAAAAAAAAAAGATTATCAGTTCTCCCTTAGTTATCAATCAAAACCAAAATAACATCAATTTTTTTCTGAAATTAGAAAAGTTGAAACTAAAATTTAATAACAAATCAGTCTGACAACTTGGAACCAAACTGTGACTTAAGGAAGAAAGCTGTATGTTTGTGGTCTAATGAATTGCCTTATGATCCCTTGAGCCAGTACTATTCACCTTGAACTTATCTGCTGCCATATGGAAGGATTTATGATTTCTTAATAATATCCAAAAGAAGCTGAAAATTTTAGTTTTCATGTGATATTTTACAGCCTAAATATGTTGGAAATTTAAAAAATAAAACACAGTTTGGGCTAAATAAAATACATCTTGCCTGTCATGGCTAAACCACAGGCTGTCAATAGTTGAATTTTCAGGGTGGTAACCTTTCTGTAAAGGGTCAGATACAAAATAATTTTTGGCTTTGTGGAATACATATAGTCTTTGTCATACATTCCTGTTTATTTTTATTAAAGATGTAAAAAGACAGTAAAAGATAGGCCCTCAGGTGGTATGTCACTACTTTATCCATAGAATCCATTAACCTTGAGATTCAACTATGAGTATTTTGGAAGAAGACAGCCCATGTTGTTTGCCTCTCAAATAATTTTCTTTTAAAATCAGGCTGGGATAAGCATAACTTATATAAGTCCATTGTAGTGGGTCATTTCATAATATAGTACATTTTCATCCTGGCATATCCTGGAAACATATCCTGAAAGGGAGTTTATACATAATTTTCAGACACAATCCTACCATCTATCACATTTAGCTGTTCTTACAGATAATACCATATTACCTAAGAAATATTTTCTAGGTATTTTACTTCATGTTCTCAAAAAAATATTACCAGATTTATAATTTGGACTTTTCTGTGCAAGAATTACTGGCGTGGTTCTAGGTTTTGGGTTGCCAGTTGTACTCATTTCCTTTCCTTTTCTAATCCCTTAAAGAGGATCATGTTTGATAAAATTTAGAATAATAGCATTTATTTCTGAAACAGGCCAAGAACTTTATAATCCTATTAGACTAATGATGTGGCAAACATCAGAGGAAAATTCATACCGATTTATCCAGTAGGGAGTGGCGTTGCCACAGGAAGAACAATTCGGTGATTTGATCTGCTCCTGGATAATTGTGAAAGTTACCAGGACACTATCTTTTTTTAGAATCTCTTAAAATTAGAACATATATTATTTCTGAGATTTAAAAGATAACTACATGTGAGATGGTTGATAAGATGGGTATCAGGTTTCAAATACCTTGCAAACTTCAAAATTCATTGAAAAGATATTGGGATTATCAAGCATAGCATGACTTACTGAATCATATTTGGTCCTAGATCACTTATAATATAATTCTGTTTACCCAAGTTGCATCACATAAATTCTGGGATCAATAACAAAACCAGTCTAAGACTAAGGATTACCTTGAGTCTGGCTGAACTAATACCCCTGGGCTACTTAATTAGTATTGTAAGGGACCGGCGAACGATGGAGGAAGAGACCACCAAGAGACCGACTCATGCAACAGCAAAAGGGGGTTTATTGCAGATCCAGCACGCTGGGGCTTCGGGCTCACTCAAGAAGGGAGATCGGCCAAGAGCCCCGAGCAGGGATTAAGCAGTGCTTAAGTACATTTTTTGGGGAGGGCGGGGGCTTTGCATACATCAGAGCAAATCATCATGAAGCACGGGAAAATCCAACAACAACTCTCAAACACGATTAGCACATTCATTGGCGGGAACAGGTCGGGCGGGAGTGATAGGTCAGTCCTAAGGAGGGGGATACATTCAAACTGATTGGTTTGGACCCTGAGGTGCCTACGTGCCGAGCTGCACAGGGTCCAGGTTGTTAAGCAACTAAGTGGTCAGGGTTAAGCAGCTAAGTGGTCAGGGGGGATTTGACACATATCTAATGGGCAGTTCCGGGAATTGTCTTAACTACCACAGGAATTTTAGGTTCTGAGTGCAGTTTAGAAACTTTACAATACCTAGTCCTTTACATTTTAACTTCAGTTTCTTTTATCCTATCAGTATCTCCAAATTTAACTATTAAAGATTAGTAACAGTGGTAGAGCACGTGCTGAGCATGCACAAGGCTCTGGGTTCAACCCTTAGCATATACCAACCCTCAGAAAAAAAAAAAAAGGGGATTATCAACAGTGGTGTGCTGGGGCAGGCAAATCAACCATTTTAACAGCAAGTTAGCTGTTAGACACAGACATCATGAAAGATTAAGTTATAATTTGGTTTATAATTAAGTTTATAAATTGTTGTACTAATTTCCTTTTCTAATCCCTTTGCAATGAACTTTATTAAAAACAAAGATAAAGATGAAAAATTAATCTCTCCCTAATTATTTTACTATTACTTATGTTCTTGAGATTACTTTTATCTACTGCATCTGTATGGTAGGTGAAGGGAAAGGGAGAAATGAAAGACAGAGACTAGGCAGAGATACACACAAGAGTTTATTCATCAGAGCTGACAAATGAAGGCCATCTCTCTATAGGAGAGAGAGGCAAAACAGGCGTGAGTTCTGGGACTTCTATGGGAGAGGCTCAGGAATCAGAACCTGGCGGTCCAAAGCAGGTGGTTAAGGGTTGGGTTAGTATGAGGGAGTGGTGAGCCTTTCTCAGGAAGGCACTTGGGTGGGAAATCAAAATTTTTTTCTTAAAATGGCCATTCAGATGCTAAGCAAGGACCTTATAGTAGGAGTACTACAAACTTGTGTACACTGACCTTCTTTTCCAGTTCTGTATTGTTATCACATTAATAACCTGAAATTGGCTATGCTGGGAGCATTAACAACATACAATCAGCCTCCCCTTTCCCTAGAGTCAGTTATTAAGCATATACCAGTACATTTTTGGCAATACAAGGGTGTCCTAATCTCTGATATAATCTCACAAATAGATACTGTTTTATTCATTTGTGTATTAGACCCATAAAGATACCCTCTCAAAAGTTGCCTCAACACTTATACAACAGCATCTTTTAGGTTTTATGAGAAATGGCTTATTTTTTGAACATAACATACTTTCTAAGTAAGAAAGCATGATTTCTAATAAATGACAACTGGATCTGAGAAACTTTTGAAATCTCTCAATCAGTGTTTTAAGAAAAGGCTTATGGCAGATTATTATTGTTTCTTAAATAAAATTTTTTTTTTTTTTTTTTGGTGAGAATAGCTTTTGCCTTAAGGCAACATAAACTGGCCCCACCAACAAAAATGGACCAATTTGTGCCTGTCTACTGCCAGGAAGTGATTAAGTAGGTCCAGAGGAACTCCCTACAATACAAAGGCCAGATTCACAAACAAATGGTTTGAATGCCATTTGGGTCATTTCAGACATATGGAGTATTTCACTCAAGTTAAAAGAATATCAAGATTGGACAATGTAAAAAAAAAATAAGGCATGTGTTGTAAAAGACATTATCAATTTTTATCTTTTCCTTTAAAAGTCTCTTTTGGAGAGCTTACAAAAACTCTAAGCTAAATTGGTAAAAAAATATATAAGTGGGATTTATTTTACTTTTAGCCTATACCTTTGATAGTTTATAAAAACCTAGAATTCTGCATAGTTGGCGATGTATATTATACAGACAACTTTATGATCTTATAAAAAGTGCATAAATCAGGACAAAGAACTGTATGCTTATTTCCAGCAGAAAAAAGTATAAAAAACTCAGAAGAAGGTAGGGTCTGCATGTCTATGTTAAACTACTACTTAACTCAAAATTGAGAAACACCAATTTTCTATATTTTTTCCCTGTGGGAGATTTGCAAAGATGATTCAGTATACTGAGTATCAATCACACATTTTCCATCAATATTGAGAAACAGTAATACAACCATCAGGGTTTTAAAGATTATTTCTAAACATCAACATGTATCTATGTATTTGTATAACAGAGTCTTCAAAAGCACCCTTAGTATTTAATATTTAAATGAAAACAAAAAAAGTCATGCTTTTGACCTTTGAAAAAACATCTATAAATTTGATTTGACTGAGATGGATGACTTTACTTGTATTATCTTACTTTGAATGAGCACTGAGGTATATAGTTATCAGCCTGCTTTCAATCTATCAAAAAAGGTGAAGATTATCTGCATTTCATACTTTTAAAAAATATTATTTTAATTATCGATAGACATTTATTTATTTATTTATATGTAGTGCTGAGAATCAAACCCAGAGCCTCACACATGCCAGACTACTGCTGAGCCCCAGCCCTAGCCACTGCATTTCACATTTTATTTAAAAATAATAAAATGATAGTTACAATAAATGAAAATTCAGTATAGTTAGTTGAAAAATATTTTAAAATTTACATATTTACAAGCTCATAGATCCTCTACAACCATTGAACATTTTAGTCTATGTAATCAAAGTCTTCTGGAATTCCAAAAGTTTTATCAATTTTATTTTCTTCAAATGCAAATTTTCTTTTGGCCCAGGATTTTAGTGCAAATATATTATCTAAAAGAAAAAGAGAGCGAGAAATAGTTTTAAGAATTAAAAACACAATCATAAAATACTTAAAATGCAATTATCTTCATTGCCCCTTTACTTCTTCTTATTGCTTTCTGCTGTATTAAGTAGTAAGATTAACAGCAATAACTATAAATAAAAGGTATTTTGGACAAGTGAGCATATCTCATATTAAAAAATTCAGTAAGTTATGTGCTGTTAAACAATACAGACAGGGACTGGTTAATGGTATCTCTTCTGCATTTTCACCACAGAGGTCTGACTGTTGCCTCAGGAATCAGTTGTTCCAATAGGAACACATGCTTTCCAGATACTTCTTTCTAGCCCTCAGAGAGAAATGGCTTTCAAACAATCAGGCCAGTGTGAGGGAGAAGGGATGAGGGAAAGGGAAAGGGTTTCTGTCTCTTAAGACAAAGATAGAAACAGATGTGTCTTTGGTATCCTCTGGGGTGGGGTGGGGGGTATAAATGCTTTTTATCAATTAAAAATGTGTTATTTCTACTTAAAAGAATATATCCCAACAAAAGAAAATAAAGTATGTGCAAAGATTTTTGTTGGTCAAGGATTTTCATTCATCCCAGTTAAAGGGGAGAGAGGGATGGAGGGAGAGGAGGAGAGGGGGAGGGAGGGAGGGAGGGGGAGGGAGGGAGGAAGAGAGAGAGAGAGAGAGAGAGAGAGAGAGAGAGAGAGAGAGAGAGAGAGAGAGAGAGAGAACAAAAAAAGCAATGCAAATGTCTAACATGCTAACAGTGACTGCAATTGGGGAATGGGAATGAGGGTGAGTTTCCCCACCTTAATTTCACACATTTCTTTTATATACACATACAACTTTTATAATGAAAATTATTCTACACATAGAAAAACAATGACATAAGGTTTTCTGGTTTGTCAGAATATGTTAAGCACTGTATTAGTAGTGATAATGAAGCAAAGGGCTCAAATGGGTTCTTCTGGATTGTTATGGTCTAATCATGCTACTACTTCTCCTCCCCTTACTCATATTTGAAGTCCTAATCCCCCTTATCTCATAATGTGACTGTACTGGTGACAGATCTTTAAGAAGGTGATTAAGTTAAAAATGAGGTGGTTAAGCTGGGCTCTAATTCAATTTTATAATAAAAGAATATTTGGGCACATTGAGACACACTAGCCCTGCCCAGACCATGGGAGGACCCAGGATGGGGGAGGGGGACAGTCATGTGCAAACCAAGGAGAGGTTTCAGAATGGGACCTTGCCAACACCTGGATTTTGGATTTGAAGCCTTGGGAATGGTCAAAAATTAAATTTCTGCTGCATAAACCACTCTGGTATTATCTTCTGGCATCATCCTGGAATACCTCATATTATTATTTTAATATTCTCACCTGTTATGAAAAGTAAAGATTTTCATCCAGGAGCAGTGGGGCACACCTGTAATCCCAGTGACTCAGGAGGCTGAGGCAGAAGGATTGCAGGTTGTTAATTAATATATATGAAGCTTTATCACTCTTTAATATAGTTTCAGTGGAAGTTTAATTCCAAGTATCAAATGATGATAAAAATTTTTATTTCTAAGGTGAATACTGCTGCTTCACATAGAATAAGCAGTCTAACAAAAATATTTCTTTGATTTAAAGTGTTGGGGGGGATGGAAAAAATGGAGAAACTTTGGGCAAAGGGGAGGGAGGAGTGAGGAGGGTGCATGGGGGCAGGAAAGATGGTGGAATGAGATAAACATCATTACCCTAGGCACATGTATGACTGCACATATGATGTGACATTATATTGTGTACAACCAGAGAAATGAAAAGTTGTGTTGCAATTGTGTGCAATGAATTAAAATGCATTCTGCTGTCATATACCTAATTTAAATAGATTAATTAATAAAAAATAAAGTATTGTGCTATGTCAATAGTATAAAAATGAACCTTCACTCTTTATTTGGCAGGTGGGGGGAACTGTACCCAAGGGTGCTTAAGCCATATCCCTAGCCCTTTTTATTTTTTAAATTTATGATGATGATTATTTTTTTGTGTGTGACACTGGGGATTGAACCCAGGGCCTTGTGCACGAGAGCCAAGCACTCCACCAACTGAGCTATATCCTCAGCCTCCTTTTTATTTTTTGAGAGACAGGGTCTTGCTAAAGAGCTTAGGGCCTTGCTAATTTGCTGAGGCTGGTCTCAAACTTGCAATCCTTCTCTCTCAGCCTCCTGAGTCACTGGGATTACAGGTGTGCCCCACTGCTACTAGATGAATCTTTACTTTTCATAACAAGTGAGAATATTAAAACAATAGCATGAGGTATACCAGGATGATCTGTTTAGTACTTAACAATCAAAACATTCTTGCCAATCATAGTCAAATATTTGTAAGGGCCCACTGCTACAGAATATAGGTATTAAGTGTATTAAAGATACTACAGAATGTAAAGAACCTATGCCTTCAAGCTGACACGAGAGAGAAATATCATTAATTTATTACAGAACAATTCCAAAGTGATATGTGTGTTAGAGAGAAAAGATCAAGTATTATGTGCAGAGCTTTCAAGATAGGCTTCATGAGTACAGAAGGATTTCTAGGACATGGGAGAACATATATAATACTGGAAGAAGCTTGCAGTGAACAGACTTTGAACATGGGTCAGGAGAGATGAAAATGAGGCACCAAAGTGAGGTTATTCAACAGTCTCTGCAGGAAGGAGTTTTTGGTTCACACTGGACAAGAAAACATTTTAATCATTTAATATTTACTCGAATATTAACACAAAAGAAGTAACAAATAAAAGCTTCTTTACAATAATGCTAATAGAATTAAATACTTCCTTGGGCCATAAGCTATCTGCCTTCAAGATAACATATCCATATCTTGATAATATTCCCTATTTTATGATTTTCCTATTATATAAAAATTTTTGTAAATGGATAAAGAATAATTTTGTTTAAAAATAACCTAAGTCTAGTAAATTCTTGTTAATCTATATGGTTGCACACCCAAGATACATACAGGAATAGGATGGGCAATATCACTTGCAATAAACCTCTTAGGACCTCACACATTAAGGTGCTTCTTGTATGCGTTTACAAAAACTCCCCTATCTCAGGCTGGGAAGTAGCTTAGCCCTGGGTTCAATGTCTAGCATGGCAAAACAACAAAAACTCTATTATTTTAATTATTAATAAGTAAGGTTTTAGGTGATATAATTTGTTAATCACATTTAAAGTGTATTTAATGTTGCAAAACAATAAAATGTGATTTTCTATATTTATACTAAGTAATTTCATTCTATATTATTAAACAGAAAATACTCTCAATTATAGATACATTTTAAAGACTTTGTTATGTAGAAAGAAACCAAACCTTAATTGATAGCTAATTAATATCAGTAATACTGATATTTTCTGTTTGTTTTCATGAGAAGGAGATTTTCTGAGGTGTAATTTGCTTTATCACTTATCTCTGCCTTTTCATAATACATGTTTATGCTAGAAAAAATAAGCTGTAACCTCACATGGAAATGTTTCTTAACAGCTGTTTCTGTTATTCTAAAAATATCTTTCTTTAACAGGCTTTTAAAATGCCAGTTTTTTTTCTAATTATAATCTAGGAAGTTTATGATGAATTGGAAGACAATTTATAATTGTTTATTTAACTGAAATTTATGATAAAGAATGGGAAAAGGAAGTGGGAATTTACTAATGTATCTAATATTGTGTTGAAAAGTTTACAGACTCTTATTTAGGCCTCTCAAAATGTGACGTGGATATCCACACTGCATACATGAGGAAGCAGGTTCAGAGAAGTTCAAGGGGTCACTTAGCTAATAAGGAGCTCGGCTTGGACACTTTTCAAAGTCAAGTTCCTCCCACTGTACACACATGCTGCCTGTTCCTACTGCTTGCTGTGATGCTTTGTTGAGAACTACTGGGCCAAATCACCTCATGACTCTTATCTCTAACCTAAAAGTCAGCTTGCTTCTTGTGTCACACTCAGAATTTGGCATTTGTCAAACCCATACAATATCACTGCATTTATTATTTATTGATATTTCATCAGACACAATTCTCTTTTCTTCAATATTAGCTTATTCTTTTTATCTTATTTTGTTCTTATCACTAAAGCACTATATCATGTAGGGAATAACTTTGTAATAAATAGGAACAAAAGACCAATTTTACTAATGTCACCAAATCTACCTGATTCTAAAATAGACTAGGAAAAAATGATTCTTCTTTTTTTGTGTGTGTGTGAAACACAAGCCTGGACAGGGTGACAGGAAAAACTGGCAAAAATCTCTGTTCTTCCAGTGACTAATCCACTTTGACTAAGCATAGTCACTTTAAGCTTTTCACATCTCTGCTTCAATCTCATCCATATTCTCCCACAGAAACATAATGAGGATGACTAATACAAAGGAAGACATTATAGACTCTCAATAGGATGGAAAAATTCAATTGCCACTATTTTATAATATAAAAATATCAGTTTCATTTTCTGGCAGGTTCTAAGAATCTTAATTATACTTGTTTATAAATCACAGCAATCACTATTTATTAATCTTCTCCATAAATATTAAGACACATACATATGCCTTAATTCTCACTTCTTAGATTATTTCTAGTGTGGATCAGAGGGTGTACCCATTGCAAATGGATTCTCTGAAAGCAGGCTTACATAGAAGACAGTATTACATGGTAGGTAAGAGCTTGGACTATGGAATCAGACAACCAGAATTCTATTCCTGTTTCACAGCCTAGTGAACGTGTGACATGCCTTGGATTCCTGAGGGCCTTATCCTCATCTTCAATATGAAAGATAATAATCAAATCTACCTCATAAAATAATTGAGGAGACACCACAGTTAAGCATTACAAAATTGGAAAACAGCCTCAACAAACATTAGCTATTATTATTTGCAAGGAGATAAATCTTTAGGATTCCTTGAAACTCTTAAAAGGTGTATTTTACAATAAATATATGTGAAAATTCAACTATATATTTTATTAATACATATGAAAGCTAAGCAATTAATCCAAATGATTTATCTTGGGAAAAGTTACATAAAGTTCAACTGGAAGTGTCATTGGTTTTACAAAAATATACTTTTGCAAAGTGAATTATAAGATTTTAAAACATAAACTTAACTGAAAAGATTTAATATACAATAACTTGAGCAATGCATATATTTCCAGAAATCCCTTTCTTGAACAAAGCTAGTACAAAGGCATCTGAATTTCACATCAATGTAAGTATAAAAGTTTAACTCTAGTTTACCAGATTCACTCTAACCTACCAGTCCATCTGTTAGCAGCTTCTTTGGCAATTTTATTTGCTTGACCTGAAAAATATCATATATAAAAATTACATATAATTATTTACATGTATAAAATTACTTTCAACTATCTACAAATTTATCTTTTCATATGAGCAAATTTTCTATAAAATTTAATAAGATTTTTATAAAATTTATAAAGTAGTACATTTTATAAAATATAGGTATCTTTATAAAACAGCTATGAAAAAACCCCAAATGGTGGTATAAAATTCTGTCTTACAGAGCTGTTCAAATCCCAAGGAAATTTTAAATAGTTATAGTTACATTAGCCATGAATAGAAATAAATGAAGCAAGGGTATGGGAGGCTGAGGCAGGAGGATCCCAGGTTCAAGATCAGCCTCAGCAACTTTTCTATTATCTCAAAATAAAAAGGACTGGAGATATGGTGGCTCAGTGGTAAATTCCCTCTGGGTTCATCCCAGTATCAAAAAAAAAAAAAAAAAAAAAAAAAAAAAAAAGTGAACAATTTCTAAATGGCTTTTCCTACATAATCAGCATTGATGTACTTTGTTGTTTAAAGAAAAAAAATAAGTTTAAATTAGATGTTTCTCACCATATCAAAATATGATGAAATAATTTAATGTTAAGAATTTAACTGAATATAGATTGTTAAGCCACAAAATCTGATCTCAAAAAATTTTAGAGGTAATAAAGAAGCTCTATAGGAGAAAATATTTATTTACTTTACATTTAAATATACATATTACTATTACATGTATCTGTATATATGGCTTTCAAGTTAATCAATATAGCACATAACAAAGCCATGATCAACTGGGCATAAATATCACTTATAATGATGAGATTTATTTTGTGGTTGAAAGGTCATTCACTGTATTAAAATAATTTAGTGGCTTTTATTACACTCACATGGTTGTACAAACAGCACCACTACCTAATTCCAGAGCATTTTCATTACCCAAAAAGAAGCCTTGTATCCATTAGCCATCACTCAACAATCCTCCTCCCTCCAGCTCCTGGCAACCACTAATCTACTTACTCTATAGATTTCTCTTTTGTGGATACTTCATGTGAGTAAAACATATTCGGTCTTTTGGGTCTGGCTTCTCATATAGCACAATGTTTTTCAAAGTTTATTTATGATGTACCATGTATTTGTGTGTGCTAAATCATATTTCACAATTTGCTTATCCATTCATCATTCGTTAGCTGATAGACATTTAGGTTATTTCCACTAATATGAATTATTTAATAATTTTTATGTGAACATATTTTCAGTTCTCTTGGATATGTATTTAGGAATGGCACTGATGATTCATATGGTAATTACATCATATCATTTTAAAGAATAGATAAATTGTTTGCAACACTATTCCACAATCTCATCAGCAATCTAAGAGTTCCAATATCTTAAAAAAAAAAAGAGTTCCAATATCTTCACATCCTCACCAACACTGTTTTTTTCTTTCTTTTCCTTTTGTGACACTGGGGATTGAACCTAGATTTTTTTTTTTTTTTTTTTTAAATGAGGCAATGTTCCTTTTATTCCAAAGAGAGAAGCAAGCTGATGATTTGTGAAGTCTGGGTGGCTTGGTTTATCACAGGTGTTATTTAATTCAGTAAAAAGCCAAATACATAACCACATTTGGACATAGAAACTACTCCCAAAACTGTCCCCAAATACTCTAAAACCATCACATTCTTATATCATTGTACTACCATGCTGTATAATCTTATTCTACTAGCAAGAACTGAACTCTGAAGAGGAAGGACTTCAGACAATGAAGAAAGGAAAGGAAGAATTATGGCAGATAGTAACACCAAATAAAAGCTATTTCAAATAACAATAAACAAGTTTAGCAGTTAGACTGAGAGACAAATATTCCATCTTTTTGTTTCCTTTTTATTTTACTTTTTTTTCATCTTTGGTATTAGGTTCAGGCTTTGCACAAGCTAGGTGAGAGCTACATCCCCAGCCCACATTATATTATCTTCACAGAGGGTATCACTAAGCTGCTGAGGCTGGCCTCAAATTCATGATCCTCTTACAGCAGGCTCGTGAATAGCTGGATGACAGGCAGGTGCCACCACAAACACACTCAGCCTCATCTCATTCTTTTGTTTCTTAGGTCAATGATAAATCACTCTCTGTTATCTACCAAAATACAACCAAATTCATAGTCATGCCCCAATGGTGGCGTGACTATTTAGTTAGGCAATACTGATCCCAAAGCCAAATACTAGCTAATAAAGGCCTGCCATATCTCCAGGTATGTTTTGTCGGTACCTACAACATCCCAGACATAAGCATCAATACACCACTTTAGGTGGCATCTCCTGGGTCATTTGCAGAGGGGCTAATCTCATGTCAAGTCAGCAGCTCCATATGAGGTTCTCTGACTTTGACCCTTAAAAAGTCTTCCTATGTCTGAACAACTTCCCTTTTTGTCTGAAAATCTTCCTTTTCCAGCCTGTAATTTGTTAAGTCAATTATACCATTTTCAGGCTGTAATAAATCCCCACATTCAAACAGATTCTACCAAATAGCTCCTATATATTTTCAACATTCTGAAATTTAAAATTTCCATTAAAAACATGGTCATTATTTTGACACGTTTCGACTCAGCATAAAGAAATACACTCATGTATGTACCTGACAAGAAGAAAAAGAAATATCTACATGGAAGTATATTTTAGATTAAGTATGTGTTAGTTAAAATGGAAGATGCAACAGGAAGGTATTTATCCTCAAAGTAGGCAAAGATAATCAGCTGTCATTCACCTTATAAACCAAGACAGTTAAAGATAAAACAGTAGTTTTATGCAACAGCAACCAGCTGAAGGCTGATGGGTAGACCACTTTCTTCCTCAATTTCACTGGAGAATCATCAGTCTTCCAGTCCCATTAGGATTGGGCTGTGGGGATCATAGCCGCCGCGCGGAGAGGAGCAACAGCAGAAGCCGCCTGAGCCGAAGCCCCGCTGCCACAGCCGCTGCTGCTGCCACTGCCACCGCACACTGGGATCCGGTTGGCAGCACAGCACTTGCCATGTCAGGCACCTGCCTCAGACTGGCGGCAGTGGCTGAACCTAGGGTTTTATACATGCTATGCAAAATGTTCTTTTACTGAGCTACAACCATAGCCTTTTTTTCTTCTTTTTTTGAGACAAGGTCTGGTTAAGTAGTCTAAGCTGACTTCGAACTTGCATTCTCCTGCCTTGGCCTCCCAAGTAGTGGGGATTACTGCCCTGCACCACCACATCTGGCCCTTTTTAAAATCATAGCCATCCTAATGAGCATGAAGAGGCATCTCATTGTGGTTTTGATTTGCATTCCCCTAACGGCTAATGTTGAGCATCTTCATGTGTGCTTATTGGACATTTGTATATTTTCTTTGGAAAAATGTTCAAATCTTTTGTCCATTTCTGAATTAGATTTTTTACTGAAATGTAAGAGTTCTTGGATATTAGTCAGTAGTCAGATATAAGATTCGCAAATATTTTTTTCCCCTTTCTGAGTTTTCTTTCCACCTTTTTTCTTTCCTTATTTTTATGGGTGCATTACAGTTGTACATATTGATAGGATTTGTTGTTACATATTCATACATGCACACTCTTTCCACTTTCTTAATAGTATACAAAAATTTTAAATTTTGATAAAATTCAAGTTATGTATTTTTTTCTTTGGTGTTTATTCTTTTCATGTCAAAGAAACTGATGCTAGTAAAAGGACAAAGAAATATGTGCCTATGTTTTCTTCTAAGGGTTTTATAGTTCAAACTCTTTGTCTTTGAAACGCTTGAGTTAATTTTTGTTTATGATATGAGGTGGATATTCAGTTCTGCTCATACCATTAGATGAAAACACTATTTCTTTCCTAATTAAATGGTCTTGGCACCCTTGTTGAGAATCAATTGGCTTTATTTCTGGACTCTCAATTACATTCCATTAATCTGTATATCTGCTTTTATACCACATTGCCTCGATTACTGTAGATTATTAGTAAGTTTTGAAATTAAGAAATCTGAGTCTTCCAACTTCACTCTTCTTTTTCCAAATTCTTTTGGCAATTCTGTGTATCTTGCATTTTTATAGGAATTTTAAAAAATACTAATTTTATAGTCTGAAAAAAATATTAGTTGTAATAGTTTTTCTTGGTGTGTATCTGTGTGTATAAATTGTTTAAGGCTTTCTACATATGAATAAGATCACATTATCTAAAAAGAGATAATTTTTTTTAAAAAAAGGAAGAAATAAAGCTATTTTTAACTTTTAATTTATTCTAGTTAGTTATAAAGAGAGAGGAATGCATTTTGACAAATGTAGCACAACTTCTCATTCCTCTGGCTATAAATGGTGCAGAGTCACATTAGTAGTGTAATCATACATGTACACAGGGTAATAATGTTTGTTTCATTCTATCATCTTTCCCATCCCCACTGCCACACCCCTCTCTTCTGCACAATCCAAAGTTACTTCATTCTTCCCTACCCACCCATCCCAACTATAGATCAGCATCCATTTATCAGAGAAAACATCTGGTTTTGGGGATTGGCATATTTCACTTAGCATGATATTCTCTAGTTCCATTCATTTATCTACAAACACCATAATTTCATTCTTCTTTAAGGCTGAGTAATATTCCATTGTATATATGTAACACATTTTTTTTTATCCCTTCATCTATTGAAGGGCATCTAGGTTGCTTCCACAGTTTAGCTATTGTGAATTGAACTGCTATGAACACTGATGTGGCTGTGTCCCTGTAGTATGCTGATTTTACGTTCTTTGTCATAAACTGAGGAGTGGGATAGCTGGGTCAAATGGTGGGTCAAACTCCAAGTTTTCTGAGGAATCTCTATACTGTTTTTCAGAGTGGTTACACCAATCTGCAGTTCCACCAGCAATGTATGAGTGTATCTTTTACCCCACAACCTTACCAACACTTATTATTGCCTTGATTATTAATAACTTGCCATTCTGACTAGAGTGAGATGAAATCTTAAGAGTAGTTTTGATTTGCATTTCTCCAATTGCTAGAGATGATAAACATTTTTTCATATGTTTGTTGACTGATTGTATTTCTTCTATGAAGTATCAATTCAGTTCCTTAGTCCATTTATTGATTGGGTTATTTGTTTTTTTAGTGTTAAGTTTTTTGAGTTCTTTATATAACCCGGACATTGGTACTCAATCAGGTGTGTGTGGTAACGATTCTCTTCCATTCTGTAGGATCTCTCTTCATGTTATTTATTTCTTCCTTTTTGAAATGGATGCCTTTTCTTCCTTATTCTTGCCTAATTGGCCTGGCTAGAACTTCTGGAAGAAGGTTAGATGGAAGTGGTAAGAGTGAACATCCATGGGGAAAGCTTTCAGCCTTTCTCCATTCGGCAAAATGTTGGCTGTAGATGTTCATAGATCCCTTTTATCAAGTCAAGTTCACAATGCTGATGAGCTGGAGCACAGATAAGAAAGAATAAGATGAAACACCACAAACTCACTATTCTTACTGAGATTCATCCATTTTTTGTGAATAGGAGCCTGTAAGTCTTTAATTATATTTTCAGAGTTTTGAAAAAGTTGACTCTAACAATTCCTGCAAGCTTTTATGGAAGGGCATATTTTCAAAGGTGATTATTCCACCTTTTCACTGTCATCCTGACATTTATTTCTAAGGAAACTTGATAAGTAATCCTAACATTAATTACTTTCAAGTATTTTTGTGGGAATTTAATTTGTACTACTTGTTTTACATGGCCTCACTCAAATAACACTTAAAGCAGCTAAAATTAAAATTATTGTTTTTACTTCTCACTTCTTGGGCATTTCCAATTAATTTTGTAAATGCTTACTTAATGATATCAACAATTTAATTGGCATGGTGAAATATAAATATTTCTTGCAGGCATGATCAAGAATTAAGACACAATATATAGCCATGTCTATATAAACATGGTAACAGCTATTATCAGAAAAATGTATTATCCAAAATAAACCATGTCTTAGATAAGCCTAAGTGCTGTGATATGAATCCTACTGGCAGCTATTCAGAATCAAATCCTATTAAAATCAAATTGTAAAACTCATAATCCTTTTAATCCAGTATAATCTCTTTTGCACTAACATGATAGCTAAAATCCTATGAAAACACTCATTATCAAAAAGCATATTTTAAAAACAATAATTTTATTGGGGAAAGGGAATTTGGGGTGAGTTGAGGTTAAAGCCTTTTTAAAGTTCTCTGAATTTATTAATAAGAAACCTCTGGACTATTAAATATTTAGCTTTAATTTCTTCAGATATTTTTCTAGCCCAACAACTTCCCTCTCCCCGCTGCCTCCCCGACCCCTTTTTGGATCCAATTATACATATATTAGGTTAAGTTGCTCAAGAATGCCATTTTTATATTTAAAATTGTTTTTTGTTTCATTTTGGATTATTTTTATTGCTATGTCTTTAAATATATTAATCCTTTCTTCTATAAAATTTAATCTGCTCATTTACATTGGTATGATTTCCTTGGGCTGGAAAATAAATTATCAGACTTTTAAATTTAAAGGTTAAGGTGGATACCAGAATGTAGGGAAGCAGTATAAAATTTCAGCTGCAACTCAACCGTGTTATCATATGCTTTAGAAAATTCATCATCCTTTGTGTACCCTGACATTTCTTACTTTAAGTTTTAGTGCCTTTCTCAAACATGACACACTTGCCAAAATTGCTGCTTGATGATTTTGATTCAGATTTAGAAGGCATTTTTTTTTTTTTTGGTACTAGGGTTTGTTGATACTTTACTACTGAAATACATTCTCACTGTTCATTCATTAATTTTGTAGTATTGGAGCTTGAACCCAGGGGGACTCATCACTGAGATACATCCCCATCCCTTTTTATTTGTTTTGATACAGGGTCTTGTTAAGTTGTGGAAGTTAGTTTTGAACTTGCAATCCATCTATCCCAGTCTTCTGAGTAACTGGGATTATCTTTTTATTTTATTTTGAAATAGATTCTCACTAAATTGCCCAGGCTAGCCTTGAACTTATGATCCACTTGCCTTAGGATCCCGAGTATCTGGGATTACAGGCATGTGCTACCACATCCAGTGCCAATATCTTAAAACATATGCCCAATTTTCAATTCTTGTTAATATCCTGAAACTCAAGAAGAACCATTAACTTAAGATCACTATCATTTTAAGTCAAAGTACTTGGATGAACTTAAATGAAAGTTTTAGTCATTCCTGAGTGAACAGAAGTTAACAAGATCATGAAAAGAACTGTAAAACATGGGAAGTCACAACTGGACACATCAGTCAGGTTCAGCTGCCCATGGGAAGCACCCATGGCAGTACAACAGGGACCACAGAGTGGAAAAACTTAAATCCTTACTGGGTGTGGCTAATAGTTATAAATCCTAAACATAAAAGAGAATGAGACAGGTAGTCAAAGAGGCATTACTCTAAGGAAAAAGTATAAGAACTACACAAAACTGTAATAAAGAAAGAAGGCAGAATCAAGTAAGAGTAATACATGAAGGATCAGATTTAGTTACTGTGAAAACTTGGAATTTCATAAACTATTAGATGGCAAAGCCATGTTGATCCTGAAAATTAATCAATTGAGAGTATTAAATTTGGCTAAGAAAACTGTTCCTAGGCAGTTGCAGTGGCACACACCTGCAAATCCTAGCTACTTTGAGGATAAGGCAGGAGCATCACAGCCTGTGCAGCCTTTGAGGCCAGCCTGAGCAAGAACCTGTCTCAAAATTTTAAAAAAAGGGATGGGGATTCAGCTCAGTGATAAATTAGCATTCCTAGGTTCAACCAAAGAAAGAAAGAAAGAAAGAAACTTGCCTGTAAAGCTCTCTTTCACAAGATGCTCTAGATAAGGCACACAGTTGATATCCTCTTGACCAAGCAGCGTGTGCTTGATTTTGAAGAGGAATCATGAGCAGGCCTAGGTTCCTATCTTGTCCCCTATTACATTGGATTTGCATGTGCTTACTGAGGCTTATTTGATAGTAGTTAAACCTTTCAATCAGATTAAAGTGGTTAATTTTTGTTTTCATACCAGGCCAGGGATTAAACCCAGGGGCACTAAATCACTGAGCCACATCCCCAACCCTTTTTATTTTTTGAGGCAATCTCACTAAGTTGCCAAGGTTGACTTTGAACTGTGATGCTCCTGTTTTAGCCTTCCGACTGCTGGGATTATAGGCCTACATCACCACACCCAGACAAAAGTGATTAATTTTGAAGCACTAGATTTGGTTAGTGTTTTATTTTGCAGCATGTGTGGGCAGCATGAAAAAAACTAACATGTCTCCCCAAATATTTAATTTGCAAAGAATGAGTAGTTCAGAGAGCTCTCCATCTTTCCTTTGTCCCTGTTTTTCTTTCTTTCTCTCTCTCACTCTTTGAGAATTACCCGGGGAAATCAGCTGAACCAGGTGAACAGTGCCTCCTGGAATTGAGCAAAGTGGGCACCTATCTCCAAATAAATTTTAACTTTAGATTTATACTAACTAATTTGTTTATACTTTTTTTTTTAAATTCTAAAAAAAGACTACCAAGAATTAGGTTAGCTTAATTGTAATAAAAATACTTAGGTTAATTTTAAAGTATCAAATATTTCTCAAAGCTTTCATTCACACTCTGGTTTCACTTGGTAAAAGTTTCATTTGGTAAAAGTTCCTTAAAAGGCTGATATAGAAAAATATGAAGAAAGCAATACATGTTTTTCTAAGCAATTAAATGCTGTACCTTTACCTTTATAACATACTCTTTAATTTTTTCAAATTTCTATCTTTACATATAAACAAAAATTTTCAAAATTACTTTTGTGGGGTGGGGTAGCTCAGTGGTAGAGCACTTGCTGGGCACGTGCAAGGCCCTGGATTCAAACCCCAGTGCCACAAACAAAACAAAACAAAACAAACAAACAAAACAAAAAACTGGTAATTGATTTAAAAGCAGGAAGGCAATTCAATTTACAGTACTTTTATGCAACTTGCAAACTTACATTTATAAATATTCTTTTTCTTAGAAAATTATGGTAGATTTCTTTCTAGAATCAAGGTGCCTGGGTCCAAATTGCTTCTCTGACCTCCCAGTTTCCTAAGTTTATATTTTATGTCTTTATGCTTCTATCTCATTCACCTTACTTAAATAATATTTATTAATTAAAAAAATTTTTAGTTGTAGATAAACACAATACCTTTATTTTATTTATTTAGTTTTTTGTGGTGCTGAGGATAAACCCAGTGCCTCACACATGCTAGGCAAGTGCTCTATAGCCCTACTTATTAATTTCAAAGTTGTCACTATTCAATGCTTTAACAATAAGTCTACCTAATGGAAATATTAAGGTAAAATTTCCCTTTTATACTACAAAGTTAGAGCACTCAAATCAGAATACTATTTTAGCTGATTTTATCACATACTTAGAGGATGGTTCCTGGGCAACGAGAAGTTCAAAGTCTCTTTCATTATCAAGCACAAACTTACGTATTTCTTCTACAACTTGTGGGTCACATTCTTTGTATTTTTCTACTTCTGCCTTAAGCTGTTCCCTTTGGTTCCGAAGAGTAGAAAGCTCTTTTACTAGCATGGTTCGCTCTTCCTGCATTCAAAACAGTTTCATATACAATTAAGACAAATAAAATCCCATATGTTATAAGGTAATACAAAAATATATACATATCTGTGTGCATACATGTATAGATATTATATTTATACAGTTGGCTCTTCATATCCATGGATTCTGTATCCACATATTTAACCAATGATGGATACAAAATACCCCCCTGCCAAAAATTTCTCTATACTAAATATTTACATATTTTTTCTTTCTATTACTCCACAAATAATATAGTATAACAACCATTTGCATAGCATTTACATTGTATTAGTATTATAAGTAATTTAGAGAGGATGTAAAGTATGTGAGAGGATGTGTGTATGCAGGTTATATGCAAACACTATGCCACTTGATATGAGAACTGAGCATCCATATATTTGATACCTCAGAAGGCCTTAGAACCAACCAATCCCTTGTGAACACTGAGGGATGACTGTATATACATATATGCACAGTGTAAGAACAAGCTCAATTTTTATGTTTGAAATCAAGAATTCTTAATATATATTGAAAAATGTAAATAAATATATGGAATTAAATGCTTATGCATAGATGAGTCATTACTGATCATGCCTATATAAACTCAAAGATGAATGACCATGTTATCATATATTAGGGAAAATAATTATTCTGGTTTTTGAATGATTTCACAAGATCATATATACATATGTAAGTAACAGTTTATGTTAACATCAATCACTATATGATCATCAGTTACAAAGTATCCTGAGCAACTTTTCAATCTTAAATAATTGGGTATGTAACCTTTGTACATATTTAAAGATATCAGAAATAACAGAATTGTAGCTTGGGGGCTCCTACCATTTTCCTTTAAAGGTAATTAGATTAAAACTTAGAGTAAGATCCAATAAACCCCATTTAAAATTTCTAGCTGCAGTTCTAACAGGAAGAAGTCATAGTAACTATGGGTATGCACTTCATATTGTGAAACCTGAAAAAATAAGTCCAAACAAAAACCAAATGCTGGTAAAGATTATGGTGTAAAATTACAAGATAAATCTGAAGTAAAATCAAATAAAGTTCAAATGGCCTAAATGGGACTTGTGAAAGATTCCTTGATACCTTGTATTTTTATATTTGTGCTTTTTTTTACTTTTGCCTTTGGCTGTTCCCTTTGGTTTCAGTATGCAGTAAGTTGCTTTTGCTGGCATTTGTATAGAATAAATATGTAGAACAACATGATCTGAAGCAAGACAGGCCAATAGAACTGTCTTCAATGACAAATGTTCTAGGCTGTACTAATACAGGAGCCACTAGCTACATGTGGCTACTGAGTACATGAAATGTGGCTACTATGACTGAGAAACTAATTTTAATATAAACGGCTGCATAGTTAGTACATACCATTTAGCACAGCTCAGGAAATATTTAAAAGTAAGTAGAATATAAGAAAATGGTCATTATTTGCCATCTACACCCAAACTGTACCTGCTTTAAAAGGAAAAACAAGAGGAGAAAAAGCTAATAAAACAACAACAAACAGAGTGGAGAACATCCATGTGAATACAAAGGCAGCTCTCCAGAAACTCTGACTTGAAGTCACCTTAGATATCAGCATTATGATTTTTGCCAAATTATTCAAATTCTTTGTGCCTCTAGTTTCTCAAATGTAAAATAGACATAATAATAGTAGCTATCTTTTTGGATCACTGGAATTCAACAAATATATTCTGGCAGGTAAGACTTCATCTTTCTGAATTACTACACCAGACTGATAGTAGGTGAAGGTTCCAACAAGGTTAGCTGCACTGGCTGCAGCACACTGATAACATTTAGGTACACTGGCTTACAATTTCAGTGCATACATATGTTACAAATAGTTGAAGGTGTTTTTATAAGCTACTCTCAGTGTTAAAGAAAAAAGTGGATAAAATAAAGGACTGAGGTTGTGGCTCAGAGGTAGAGCGCTCACCTACAATGCGTGAGGTACTGGGTTCGATCCTCAGTACCACATAAAAATAGAGATATTGTGTCCACCTATAACTAAAAAATAAATATTTAAAAAAATAAAGAATTGATAACTGCTATTGTCAACTGAAGAAGTAATTATAACAGCTTCAGTTATGCCCAAAATTTACCTTCTTTTAAATGTTCCACAAAAATGATCATTCTCTGCTTGCTACCTGTGATTGTGTTCACTACTAACATGAAGCTACTCTGTAAGCATAAAGCCACTGTAAACCCAAGATGCATTCCTTTTCGTGATATAACAAGTTTTCAGGTCACTTTCTTTCACAGTTAAGTGATACAAATAGAGACTTAGGTGGAATGCTTAGCGGTTTAAATTGATCTTCAATATTTAAAAAATATTTTTATAGAAATCATTCTTGAGACAATGATGAAACCAGAAAGTGAGGTAATTTTTAAAAACTTTCTAACAATACTTTAGAGCACATGGCACTTTTAAAAATAGATCAATGTTCACTTGAATAATTTCAAAATTTTATAGCGACACAAGGATACTCTGTTGATTATTTTTAGTTTATATACAAAAATTTTTTAAAAAGTGCTTGCCTCGCTGCCTTGCATGTGCAAGGCCCTGGGTTCAATCCTCATATAAATTATTGTGTCCAACTACAAATACCAAAAAATAAATATTAAAAAAATTTTAAAAGTATACATAAATGTTTAATAGGGTTTACTATGTATCAGAATATCTGCAAATATAAACTAGTTTATTCCAAACAATAACCAAATGAAGTACATTTTATTATACCCAATTTTACAACTGAGAAAACGGAGAACAGAGGATTTAGGAGACTAAGAGAGTCTTGCTCAAGTTTGTTTCTGTGTTATGCTAAAACACACACGCACACACACATACACATACACACACAAACATGTACATGCCTGGATTCAATTCCTACATCCTCTGCTACTTCTCTCTGGTGAAAATGGAACCCTCCTCACAGGAAGCTCTTTTTCTTCTCTTTAAAATTATCATTATTATGTGAATGAATAATTTTGAATGTAATGCATTATACTATTGTCATAAATGATCATGTATGTAAGAAATAAATAAAAAAATAAAAGTACCATTATTAAAGAAACTATAGACACAAACTTACCGTCTCATGTCGGCCAATTTTAGCCTTCTCAATGCTCTTCTGTAGGTTTGCCTGCTTTTGGCTTCCCTCAGACCACTATAGAATCAAAGTATAAAATGGTTTGCCAAGATTAACTTTTGAAAACAAATAAAATTTATCTCTGGCTCAGGCCTGTGACACAAAAAAGTAAAAAAAGACTACCCCAAAAACTAATTCTCTTGGAGCTGGGCCTGTGGCTCAGTGGGGGAGCGGTTGCTTTGCAAGTGTAAGGCACTGGGTTTGATCCTCAGCACCACATAAAAAATAAATAATGATATGTGTCCATCTAAAAATTATCAAAAACAACAATAAAACTAATTCTCTCATTGAGGAAAACCAAGGACAATGAATCATTGGATTGAAAAAAATTGTTTTAAATATACTCTTATTTGATGAAGAAAAATGAACAATATGACTTTAATCTTTTATATATCTTCATTTATCTGATTTACCACCTCTACCCCAAATAATCTGAGGTCTGTTATTTAATTAGAGATTAAATTTGAAAAGTAAAAAATACTTATGTTTTATACAAGTTCTTTCTTCAAATTTCATTTTGCTTCTGACTAACGCCATTACAAAATACCCTACATTGTTTCTTGTAGATTTGTAGTCTTAGGATCTGTTTCATTAAAAAGTTAATAATGTATCACCTTTTAATCTTTTTTTTTTTTCAAAGAGAGAATTAGAGAAAGAGAGAGAGAGAGGGAATTTTAAATATTTATTTTCTAGTTTTTTTTGGCGGACACAACATCTTTGTTTGTATGTGGTGCTGAGGATCCAATCCAGGCCGCACACATGCCAGGCGAGCGCGATACCGCTTGAGCCACATCCCCAGCCCCACCTTTTATTCTTTAATAGTTTATGAGGAATTGCATACTTTACAGCCTAAACTCTCACACAAGAAAAATTCTGTTAGTCTGCTGCCAATTTTAGGGATGACATACTTTTTTTTTCCTTTTCTTTTCATGATACTGGAGATTGAACCCAGAGTCTCAGGTGTTTTTTGGCAAGTGCTCCCACTGTGCTGCACCCCTAGCTCTTTTTGTTCTTTGAGACAAGGTCTCACTAAGTTGCCCAGGCTGCCCCTGAACTTTCAATTTTCCTGCCTCAGCCTCCTAAGTAGCTGAGATTATATGTGTGTACCACCATATCTGGTTTGTTTTACATATTTTAGGAGTGACTGATTCAGGTATTTTACTCAACTGAGAAAGCAGATTAATTATATGTGGAAATGGATTAAATAATACCAGCATAAAAGACTAGATACAGATTATTCATCAGTGTGTGACTAGGTCTACAGCAAAAGGGATAAGAAACTTCTGAACACTGTTTTGCTTTTTCAATGTTATTAATTTTACCTGGTCCATGACTAATAAAATAAGGACAGGAAATTTCCAACATTAAATTGTCTACATCTTTTTACTCTAGTTGGAAATTTCAGACTCATTTGATTAGGTGAAAGACTATTCAAAAATATATTCCATAGCTCCCTCACTCTTGAGTTATAAACATTTAGAAAATAATTAATGACAGGATGAATTTCTGTTGTTTGATAAGAAACTGACCTTCCACAATATAATCTAGTTATAGAGAGAAGGTAAATAACATCTAAATTTTTTTTTGATTTAAAATTAGGAAATACTATCTTTAAAAGTTTGGCAGCTGTATCCTGGCATTGGGAAATTTCTCACTTCTCAGTATGCATGAAGGGAGTATTGTAAGCTTTCCTTTACTAGTTGTCTAGTCATTGATTCAAATATACAGCACAAACAAGATCTATTAGCTATGCCAGACATACAACATCACCAAACCAGTTACATTTCTTCTTGAGAGCAATCATCTTCCTAAGTTAAAAGAAAAAAAAATCTGCTATACATTTAAGAGCCAAAATAAACTTCAAGGCCCAAATTAGCAAGGAGATCTAGTTCTTTATAAAAGGGTTCCCCCATTTATAAAATAAAGCCAAGTTTAAAAAGTAAATATTTCATCCTAAAGTAGTCATCTGAAAAAATTTAAAAATGTATGTAACATTTAAATTTAGGAGTAGAGGAGTCCTCAAATAAAAAACACACAGGTATTAGCACAATACTGTCCCATTAAAAGTGTTTTAAAAATAACCGAATAGGTAGATATTATACAAAAAGTTAATGATTACATTAAATAAGCCAATAAGGGGATTTAAACCTTAATTATATAAATGAAATGTCTTTAAGGTACTTATGTCTATTTGCAATTATTTAAAACTTAAAAGCTTTTAAAGTGAGTGCATTCAAGAATTCCTTAATTCTTAGAATAATTTTATGTACTTTAAATGTGAAACCCTACATTCATGGGTTGTCACGTTAAGTATCTTGGTAATAAAGGGAGGCACAATCTAAATGATGTTTTCAAAGAAGAAGCTTCTGCTAATTATCTTAAATACTGAAACAGTTTAGTTTGACTCAATAGTGAAGGATTCTTGGCTCACTGCTTAATTTCTAAAATCTCAACACTGGAAACAATGAAAGCAACTCTTGTTAGGCTGCCTTTGCTATCAGTTTTTCATCTACATAGCTACTAGAAGCACTACTGCTATAGTTCCTAATATGCACCTTGGAATTAAACCAAAAGCAGGCCTCAAGCAGTGAGAGTTGGAATTGTTTCCTACTTTATATATAGTATGTGAACCAGCAGTTCCAAATTTTGACATATATCAGGATAACCCAAAGGGATGGTTAAACCACAGGTTGCTGGGTCCCACCTCCTGAGTAGGATGGGGGTAGGCCCCAAGAATATGCATTTCTAACCCGTTTCCAGATGGTGCCGATGCAACTGGCTGTGGGTACCACAACTGTAAGAACTACTGTTTTCTTGCAGTAACAAACTCAATTAGAATACATGGGATATCAATATCCTGTGGATACTGGGCTGGAGCCGTAGCTCAGTGCTAGACTGCTTGCCTAGCATGTGTGAGGCCCTGAGTTTGATCCTCAGCACCATATAAAAACAAATAAATACAATAAAGGTGTTGTGAAAAAAAAATCCTGTGGGATATTATCTAGTTCATAAGTAAAAACAAATTACTGCTAATACTGTAGACTGAACTACAAAAATATTTCTGAATTTAGAAATATTAAATATTAGACAACACACATTTATTAAAAAAAAAGGGAGGGATAATACCTTATATTTAAAAAAGGTATTTGGCACAGGATTCTCTTAAAAGCAACCTTTCCTGGTACATTTCTATAATAAAAAACCAGAATCAACTACATTAGTCCATTAATAATTTAATGCTAAATTAAATTTGGGAATGGATTTAT
Source organism: Ictidomys tridecemlineatus (assembly GCF_052094955.1). NCBI lineage: Eukaryota > Metazoa > Chordata > Mammalia > Rodentia > Sciuridae > Ictidomys > Ictidomys tridecemlineatus. The sequence goes on from NC_135485.1 coordinate 121,984,159, forward strand.
TATAATTTTTTTTAAAATTTAGTAACTCAGAACAAATGGCAGCAGCTGCAACAACAATAAAAACTACCTATAATAAGTAAAAACAGAATTTTGCCTTTAGATTTGAGGATCTGACACAATGTTTCTCTTTGAATGCATTCCAGGCCACCTATTTCAGACACTCAGGGAAGAGAAACATAATTCCCATGTTTTCCAAAGGGCTAATTCACTGCCTGGAGGAACTGTCTATTCATAAGAGAAACAGAAAGATTGATTCAAGCTGGCTGTATTGGAATTTTGATTTGCTCTTTTTAAGAAATGAAGAAATTTCAAAGCATTAAAGAAAGAATACAAAATTTCATAGGTGAGAAAGAATGACTAACAACAGAAAATGAGGGAAAAGAGATCATAAAAAGAGCAACCCCATCAGTCTACTGCTTTATTAAAAGTCATGTACTATGGAAAAATATGTTCTATGGTTTTTGCTTATGCTTTAAAATAATTTGCTTTGTTTTTATACAATTAAAATCTTGTTAAGAGTATTTACAACTTCAAAATTGTATCTATCTTTTAATAAAGGTGATATTTCATTTAGAAATTGATCATAAGGAAATATTGAATACTCTCAAGATATAGTTATACATAAAGATGTGAGCCATGAGGTCTCAACATTAGAGAAACATTAAATCAATATTTCATAGTACAGATGTGTCACAATCATACAGTTGAAGAAAATATGTTCAAAGAAAACACACACTTTTTTTTTTTTTTTTGTATTGGGAATTGAACACAGGGGCACTTTACCACTGAGCCACAAACCTAGCCCTTTACTTTTACTTTAAGACAGGGTCTCACTGAGTTGCTGATGCGGGTCTTGAACTTGTGATCCTCCTGCCTCAGCCCTTCAAGCAGTTGGAATTACAGTTATGTGTCACTAGGCCCAGCTATTCAAAGAATTTTTAATGACACTGAAAAATTCTCACAGAATAAAGCTGTTTTAAAATATGGAACCAAAACTACAACTCAATTAAAGTCTATAACCAAAAAACAAAACAACAAAAAAACCATAAGAAAATGTATAAAATTTAAATAATGCTTATCTCTGTATTGAGGAACATGCTTTTTAAGTTTTCTATGTAATGAGTATAGAACTATTATTTTAAATATTATTTTCTTGTTATAATATATGAATGCATTATCAACAGATTAAAACATGAGCACATTCTTATTGTAAAAGACTAAAACAATGCAGGCGCATTTAAGCAAAATCCCTTTGCTTCCCTGCTTTTATGCAAACTCTACAACCCCATCCCCAGAGACAGCCCTTGCAAAAACCTAGTGTGCATCCTTTTGCTTTCCATTCAGATACAGACCAAAACATATATGGGATTATCCTTTATATAATGGGAATTTCCATGTCAGCATAACTAGGCAGATCTACGTCATTCTTTAAAAAAAAAATAACAAAACAAAAACCTCGTTATTTTTAGAGCAGTTTTAAAGGTTTGACCAACTTCCCATATGTCCCCAACCCTATCTATCCAGTCTTCCCTATTATTCTGCGCCAAATGATACTATAATTTACCACAGTTACTACAATTTATGAACCTATACTGACTACATTATCATCCAAAGTCCACAGTTTACACTTCATTTTTGGTGTGGTACATTCTATGATGTACCATTATAGGATCATATAGAACAGTTTCACTGCCCTAAAAATTCCTGTGCTCCATCCAGTCATCTCTCCCTCCTTCTAGCCCCTGCAGCCATTGATTTTTTTTTTCTGTCTCTTGTTTTTCAGAATGTCATAGTTGCAATCATAAACATGCAGTTTTTTTTAAACTGGCATCTTTCACTCTACATGGTTCTCTCATGTCTTTTTACAGCTTTATAATTCCTTTCTTTTTATCTTGACTACTATTCCATCATATGGATATTATTTTGTTTATTTATCCACTGAACTATCGAAGAACATCTTGATTGCTTTCAAGTTTTGGCAATTATAAATAAATCTGTTATGAACATTTGTGTGTAGATTTTGCATTGACATTAAGTTTTCAACTCACTTGGATAAATGCCAAGGGGTACAATTGTTGGATCATATGGCAAGAGTATGTTCAGTTTTATAAGAAACTGCAAACTGTCTTCCAAAGAGACTACAATTTTGCATTCCCAAGAGCAAAGAATGGACAGTTCCTTTGCTCTGTGTCCTCCCAGCATTTGGTATTTGTTAGTGGCCATTCTTCTTCTTCTTTTTTTTTAATGTCTACCTACTATTACTTTATTCTTCCATTCCTCTCTTAATAGCTGTTTTATTTAAGTCCCCACAAAACATCAATACTCCTGTCATTTGACATATGTCTGTGCACATGCAGAGGTATTTCTTTTCACTCTTTCTTTCTTTTCTTTGCTTCCCTCCGGCTTTCCTTTCTTTTGCACTGGGGATCAAACCCAGGCCCTGCACATGCTAGACAAATGCTCTATACTGAGTTATATCCCCAACCTGTCCTTTTCAGTTTATTTTGAGACAGGGTCTTCCTAAGTTGCTCAGGCTGGCTTTCAACTTATGATTCTCTTGCCTCAACCTCCTAAGCAGCTAGGATTACAAGCATGTGCCATCATGCCTGGCTCATGCAGCAGTATATCTATAAGGTGCATTAGAAGTAGATCTGCTGGATCACAGAAGAACAATTAACTTCTTTAAAGATTTCTTTTTAGTTGTAGAAAATATACATAAAATTTATCACTGTAACATGTATAATCCAGTGATGTTAAGTGCATTCAGTTTTATGTAATCATCACCACGGTTCATTTTTAGAAGTTTGTCTTTACTTCAAATAGAAAACTCTATGAATTTACCAATAACTCCACATTTCACTTTCCTGCAGACCCTGATAACCACTATTTTACTTTCTCTTTTTGTCAACTTAAATCTATATATCTATGTGGAATCATATATATTTGCCCTTTTGTGTCAGGCTTATTTCACAGTTTTTTAAAAAATTTATTTATTTATGTATTTTTTTTTAGTTTTAGGTGGACACATTATTTTGTTTTTATGTGGTGCTGAGGATCGAACCCAGTGCCTCATGCGTGCTAGGTGAATACTCTACCACTGAGTCCCTTATTTCACATAGTTTGTTTCAAGGTTCCACCTTTTGTAGCATACATCAGAATTCCATCCCTTTTTAAGACAGAATAATCTTCCACTGCATGCATATACTGCATTTTGTTTATGCATTCATTTGCTAATGGACATCTGGATTGTTTCCTCCCTTTCCACTATTGTGAATAACACTATTATGAATACTGATGTACAAGATCTTGTTTGAGTCTGTTGCTTTCAATTGTTTTGGATAAATATGTCAAAGTGGAACTGTTGGATCATATAATTTTGTTTAACATTTTTTTTTTGGGGGGGGGGTGTATCTGGGATTGAGCCCAGGGAGTACTTAATCACTGAGCGACATTCCCAGCCTTTTTTTTTTTTTTTTAATTTTTGGTTGTAGAGGATCAAATCCAGTGTGTGTGAGGCAAGTGCCCTACCACTGAGCCACAACTCCAGCCCCAGAAATTTATTTTATATTTGTTTTGTTCTCTGCTCTAAAAATAAAAAGGTTTTTGTTTTGTTTTGTTTTGAAAAAATAAAGTAGAGGGGCTGGGGTTGTGGCTCAGCGGTAGAGTGTTCACCTGGTGTATGCAAGGCCCTGGGTTTGATTCTCAGCACCACATAAAATAAATAAAAATAAAAGCATTGTGTGCAACTAAAAGAAATAAAAAAAAATCAAGTAGATCTGCCTACTTATGCTGACATGGAAATTCCCATTACATTTATTTTATTTATTTATTTTTATGTGGTTCTGAGGGTTGAACCCAGTGCCTCATACATGCTAGGCAAGTGCCACAACTGCAGCCCCACAGCCCATTTTTTATTTTGAGACAGAGCCACACTAAATTGTTGAGGATGGCTTTGAACTTGCACTTCTATTGCTTCAGCCTCCTAAGCCACTGAGATTACAGTTGTGCGCTACCATGCTTGGCCCATGTTTATTTAACTTTTTAAAGAACCACCATATTGTTTTCTGGAGTCTTTACTATTTTATATTCGAACCAGCAACATACAGGACTCCCAATTTCTCCACACCATTATCAACACTTTTTTCTTTTTTTTCTTTTTGTAATAATAGCTATACCCAATGGGGGTGAAACGAACATTTAATTTCATCATTTTTTTCGTTTACCAGCAGTCTATAACAGGCTTCCTCCCTTTAAGTTCCCTAAAGTATACACAGATGACAATGTAAAAAATAATCTGATGATTAAAAAACATTTTGTTATTGTGTTAATTTGCATTTCTCTGATTATTGAGATTTAGCATCTTTTCATATAACTGTTGATCATGTATCTTTTCTTTCTTTCTTTTATATTTTACTTACATTTTAGTTTTCGGCAGACACAACATCTTTGTTTGTATGTGGTGCTGAGGATCGAACCCGGGCCGCACCCATGCCAGGCGAGTGTGCTACCGCTGGAGCCACCTCCCCAGCCCCCATGTATCTTTTCTTTTTCTTTCTTTTCTTTGACCCTGCTGGAAATTGAACCCAGGACCTTGTACATGCTAGGCAAATGTTCTCCTATTTGGCTATACCCTCAGCCCAAATTAAGCAGATTTAATACAGTTTTTGGTGCTACTAAGAGATAGGCAATGTCCTCAACCAAACCAAGGATTTGTGGTAAAATTGAAGTGTTAGAAATTATTGAAATGGTAAATGCATATAGCTTTAACAAATAGAAGAATTTAAAAATTTTAAGGTTGAGGTTGTTTTGTATTTAATCTAAAGTAAGTTATTTTTTTAGAATTATAATGTGGGAAAGTTATGGTTATAAAAAGTATAAATCCTGGGGAACCTAAACAAGGTCCCTGATCTAAATCTGATAAAATGCAGGCTCAGAAGTTTCAACACTGCCTTTGGGTCAAATAGAAGCTCACTTTAAACAAAAAAGGGCACCCAATTAACAGTGTTATTTTTGTGAAACTTCTAAATATAGCAGTCAGAGATGTCATTAATAGAAAAATTTTAAAATGCATAAACTATTGAAATGCTTTTTTGGGATAAAACAAATTAAAATTAAGGTTATCTCAGGAAATTAAAGAAATCCATTGTTTTGACACTCTGCCACCACCTGGTGGCATGGCATCAAAATTGTAGGTCTAGTTTTTTTTGTGGAGTAAAGAATGGCCACCTCAAAAGAATGTTTTGGGGATGAGGGAGGAAATTCTATAGCTAGTTTAGAGTCAGCTTTTTCAACCTTACCCACCACAAAGCTCCAATAGCAAAGAATAATTTCTAAGTGGAAAGTTAGCCTAAGCTATCTTCTATAAGAACAAAACAAATATAAAAAAATAAATTCCTGGGGCTGGAATTGTGGCTCAGTGGTAGGGCACTTGCCTCATACATGCTAGGTTCGATTGTCCACACCATATAAAAATAAATAAGTAAAATATTATGTGTCCATCTACAACTAAAAAAAAATTTACAAAAAATTTTCTGACATCTTAAAGTTCTTATCACAAAATTCACGAAAGTGTCAAAAGCTGTAATATTAACTATTTTAACGTTTTGCTATTTAAAATTACTTGCCAATAAAAATAGTTTATATGTTTTTTTCTCTTAACTCCAATCTTTGTGTCACTCCAACCAAGAGAGAAGTAATAAAAGCATTCAATTTAAAGGGCAAGACATTTTGGAATGGTGGTGGTAAAGGGGACAAAAATCTCTCTTTGTTGCCTAGGCTTATCTCAAGTGACCTTCTTTTCTCAGCCTCCTAAGTACCTGGGACTTAAAGGTCTAATTTAAAAATGCAAATAGATATAATTTGGCAGATCCTATTAGTTTCCCCTCCAAAGACTTTCTTTACAGTTCTAATTTTTTTTTCAGATTAGAGTGGCAATGTGCTCTGAAAGAATGGGTTGCTTCCCAGAGCATGAATTTTGTTGGCTTAGATCCTTTCAGTGTAAGCATGTAACTCATACCTGGCCAGTGAGACATAAGGGAAGTCTCCCCTACTTGGGAAAGAGGGTATTCTAGGATTTTCCTCCCGGATAAAGAGAGAGATGTATAAAATGTCTTTTTTCTGCTTTGGACACTGTCAAAGAGTAGCAGCAATAACTACTTGTATCCACAAAAGGAAAGCTTAAAAAAACATCAGAGAAGTCAGTTTAGACATATGGGATTAACCAATCTTGATAAAGCCTTCCTCCAAACTTGCTATATCAGATAATGAATTCCCTGTTATTTAAGCCAATTAGGATATACTTTGTGTGTGGGGTATGTGTGTGTGTGTGGGGGGGCTGTAAAAGCATCCTGATTCATGTTTATAAAAAAATAAAATGTCACCAGGCTGGATCTCAGTGGTGAACACCTGTAATCCTAGCTACTCAGGAGGTTTGAGGAAGAAGGATCACAAGTAAGGCCAGCCTGGGAAGATTAGGGAGAACCTGTCTCAGAATTAAAAAAAAAAAAAAAAAAAATTGGTAGTAGGGATTAAACCCAGGGGCACTTAACCACTGGGCCACATCCCCAGCCCTTTTTTTATTTTTCATTTTGAGACAGGGTCTCACTAAGCTGCTTAGGGCTTCGCTAAATTGCTCCTGCCACAGCCTCCTGATTCGCTGGGATTACAAGCAGATGCTACCAAGTTTGGGTCTTCAGAATAAAAAATTTAAAAAAGGGCTAGGATGTAGTTCAGTGGTAGAGTGCTTGGTTAACATGCACAAGGCCCCGGGTTCAATCTCTAGAAACACACACACACACACACATACACACACACACACACAGCAGTTTTAGTAGGCAACTTTTTTTTTTTTGATCCATGGTGAACTTTCAAATTTATTACAGAAAAATGCAAATGCCTATATTTTAAAATATTAGGAAAATATGTAGTTTTTATGTCTTGAAAAGTTCTTGCTTGCGAATTCACATAAGAGATACAAATCTGAAGTAAGCTAAATGGATAGAGAGAACAAATAAATGTCTGATCTATAAAGCAGCCCCTATATATACACTAGTATAAAGCTGACTACTACACCTATGGGACTGATAAGGAGGGAATTGTTAGGGATAAGAATATAGGTTAGGTTCTTTGAGAGATTTGACATAGGTGTATTTAATCAGGAAAGGGAAAGTTGACATTTTGGGAAATGATTGCCAATTGGTGAGACTATTTAGGTATCAACATAGAATACATACCCACTCTGGGGAGAAGAAGGCAGTCTAAGACAGTAAATACGTAGTCTTATTTGCTATAGTAAACACATAAACTCAGGCAGTGTTTTCTATGAAATATCAATCCCTCATAGCATGGGTCAAATAAGATTCACGATGCATACTGGCATGTTAAAGCCACAGAATACTTAAACTAGTTTATTTTTGTTAATCTAGGGTGCTCCAAATTCCTTTGATTACAGAACTTCCTTTTAAGTAATACCTATTATGAATTTTGCCACAGATTTTGGGTAATGCTAAGCTAGGGTCCAGCAAAATTAATTTAGGTAAAGTAGTAGAAAAGGAAATGATGGAGTTTAACATATACTTAATTTTCCTGTAGTATGTACTTTGGAGGCTGAGTTCTAAGAAATGTTTAAGATTATTATAATTATGAATACTTATTAGAAATTATCTTCAGTATTATACATTGAGGATTGTGAGGAAAAGAAACTGGCCAGGGAATAAGGCTCCTAGAATAAATACACAATAGTTGGAACTAAAACCAGGCCATTGTGTATTGATTTATGTATTCATTCACCATTTATCTTTTCTCTCTATGTCCCAATGTGTTTTAGTACTGGATTCCATGCTGGGGATGAAAATGATTAAGATATAATCCCTGCCCTCTAAGAACATCTGCCAAGATATAAGACACATGAAGATATCACTCTATAAAAGAAATATACGTAAGATAGTCATAGCATAAAGAAGTATTAGACTCTGCTTAGGAGAAAGGGATGAAAATCTTCCCAGAAGAGAAGACTTTTGAGGTGGTTCATAATGGATACATGTTTCAGCTAATGGACAGGTTGGAGTTTGCTATTTAGACAAGTAAAAAGCACAAGCAAGGTACAGCACATAAAGACACAAAGATATCAAGTGAATGGCATTCAGGAAGCTGTAAACAACTTGACATGAGTGGCGTGCAGGGTTAGAGAAGGGGCAACAGTGGGTTCGCAGGCTGACCAGTGGCAGGAGTTAGATTACAGAGGGCCTGAGGAATCTGGACTTTATTATTTAGAATTGGGAAACAATCCAAGGCATTAAAGATAACTATTATAGCAGATGGGGGAAAGTGAAGGATGCAGAGAGACTAGTGAAAACACTTAATTCAAAATTCTGGGCTGGAGATAATGAGAGTCTAAACCAAGACAGCAGCAGTGGGGATAGAGAGGAAGGGAGAGATTTGAGAGTCATCAGGATTCAGTCAACAAGTATTTGGTACCAAATGGATATGGTGAAAAGAGAAAAATCCAAGGTAACTACCAGGTTTCAGATTTGGATGACTAAGTAGACAATGGCTTCAGAATCTAAAAGACAAAGAGGAACACTTTTGGGTAAAGAACTGAGTTTTGAACAAATTGTCTAGGGAGAGTTGTATGGTAGGTAGCGGAGACATGGTGTAGAGCTCAGCCCAGAGGTATAGGCAGGAGGTAAAGAGCGGGGAATCCAAGAGTATATAAACGGAAGCCATAGAGATGAGAAGAATGTTCATAGCAAAAAGGGGCCAGGCTGTGGACCCCTAGTATGTCAAGGATGGTTGTCTACAACTGAGTTATTCTTCCTGCTTTCAAAACGTTTTAACAGAAAAAATACATTTATTTAACTTGAGACTATACTGGTTGATAGCTGAAATCTCATGAATCCTAGAAGAAAAAATGAAGAGTCCAGTGCAACAAATGAACTAACCTTTCTTTATAATAGGGGAGACTAAGCTGAGTCCAGTAGTGCACACCTATAATCCCAGCAACTTGGGAGGCTTAGACATGAGGATTGAAAGTTTGAGAAACCAGCCTCAGCAATTTAGCAAGGCCCTAAGCAACTTAGTGAGACCCTGTCTCAAAATAAAAATATTGAAAAAAGGGTTGGAATGTTGTTCAGTGGTAAAGCACCTCTGGGCTAAATCCCCAGTACCAAAATTAAAAAACAAACAAACAAACAAAAAAAAAAAACCAACCAAGCAACCAAAAAAACTATTTGAAAGGATTATGCCCTATAAGATCGAGGGCTGGGGGTATAGCTCAGCTGGTAGAGTGCTTGCCTCTCATGTACAAGGCCCTGGGTTCAATCTCCAGCACAATAAAAAAACAAATAAATACTGAAAGAATTTCCATTGAGAAAAACTGGCTTGATTTTATAAGTTTTACTGAGAAAGCTGCAGTATCTTTCACAAAACTAGATTCATATTTATAAACTGAATCCACCTTGACAATCCTAACTTTAAAAAAGCAAGTGATGACATTTCAAAAAAAATTTTATAGTCACATTCTTCTTTATACATTTTGTTTTTCTTCCATCAAGTTTTAAAAAACAATGACAACAGCAACAACTAGAAATGCAGTCAGTCACACAATCTGTTCTCTCTGCTACAAAAACAGTCACTTAGCTGTTATGATAGCAGCTGTCACTGGTGGAAAGCCTCCAGAAAGCCAAGCACTGTACAGGATTCACTACACGCATGGTCTCACTGCAGGTTTTATTATTGCCATTTTACAGATAAAGACAATGAGATCCCAAGAGACTAAGTAATTGGACATTTAATAAATGACAACAGGGCTGGTTGAACCCAGGTCATGTGGACACTGAAGAATATTTTCCAATGAGAACCCTGCCTCTTTAAGCATGTATTAATGCATTAATTTGTATATATTTAAAATATGAATAAACACATGTTCAAAAGAATTTTGAATGAAGAATCTTCAAGAAAAAATATTTTAAGCTACAGAGCATAAACTTAGCTACGATTATTGTTTTGACACAGCATACTATAATAAAATGGTATATTTAATCAAGAAGAATTTTTTCAATGACAAAGCCAAAATTTCTGAAATAAGAAACTATGGCAATTAAAAAAGTGGAACAATCTCTGTAGACACTATTTACGCAAGTATAAACAATGAAGATATACTTGTTCAGCAAAACTAGCAAAAAAGGATTATCTGTAACAAATAGGCAACTGGTCAAACAGTTCCATATTTCAAGGAAAATCAAAACAGACATTATTATCTGATGCATATGACATAACAGCTGTGTTATCAGTCTTACAACCAACAGCAAGGAACCCAAAGATAAAGCAGACTGTCTTTATAACCCCATGTATTTACAGAGAATGAATCATCAGGTACTTTATTATCTGATTGATTGTACTATAGTTGTTCTCGAATCTCATATGATAATTATCCTATTTTTATCATTATGCTCTTGGTCAACACTTTTAGGTGACTGACTCATTTAATCTATTTCCAATTCTCTTCTTCTCATACTAATTTCCACTTCCAGTTTCCTCTACAAGTGGCATTATGACAATTTCAGTCAGTAAGAGTTAAGCAAAAGTCCTTTGGCAGGGAAATAGACACCCAGGCAACTTTCCTTTCTCCTTGTGCATCAGATAAAACAAGAGGAACTGTGGCAGTCATCCTGTAATCATGATGGAAAGGCCGAGAGAATCACAAAGGTAATGACTGATTATCACTGAGCCACCACCAATAGACATGTATCTCCAAACTTTATGTGAGAAAAATAAACTTCCACTTGTTTACACCAGTGCTAATCAGAAATTCCATTACCTGCAGAAAAAAGAGGTCTTTACAAAATGAATTATAGAACTTTGAAGCTCATAAGAACATGGTTTAGAGGTTAGTCAGTGACCTCATGTGTTCATTTGTTCAAATAGTTTAGTGACTACTCTGTCCAGCTTTGTGTTGTATTCTAGGGGAAGAAAGTATATTGTATTTTCTTTAGAATATTCAGTTCTTGGTTTGAGACATTCACACTTTAGATATGTGAATAAGGCAAGTGTGATCTTTCTTCTGACTGAACAAAGACAAACTTCAATGACAGCACCGAAAAGGAACAATAGATTTATTTTTCTTTTTATTGTTTCAGAAGCCAAAGTCTAGGTTTAAGTCAGAAAAATATAAGAACAGCCTGAATCAGTCCTGCTTTGTTCTCTTCATATGACAATTTGAAGTTAGAACAGGAGGGAGAGATTCTGAGAAGCAAGTAAGAACTATGGACACTGGATGGTTTCTTATAAGGGCTCTGCCCAACCTACAATTACAGTAGGAGGAATGCAACTAGAGACCCTAGAAAATCTGCAAGATACAGGTACAGAGAATTCCCATCACTTCCTGTCTGGAGCTCTGGGAAGCAGCAGCCTCATATGAAGTACCCACAACAACACAGCACAGGTGGCATACGGAAGCACTCCTGCACGTGTTACCTGAGCAATGGGTCTGTGACAGGCAGCTCGACCTCATTCCTATAGACCTAGAGTGGTCTGGAGAGCTTGCTGAAGGAGGGAGAGAGCACCTATCTATGAGGGAGTGTGCACAGACCTAGAGAGAAGGTGCAGTTGCAAGGCTGAGGACCAAGCAGGGACACCAACATTTTAGCTGATGCCAGCTTGGAGATACCTATTGATCTAATGTGTGATGTTGTGGATCTCAGTGGATGCCAGCCAGAACTAATCTCTACCAAAACCATTCCTACATAATACTTACTCATCCTGAAGAGAAGATAGGCAAGTGGGGATAGGGGGAGACTCTAAAACTGGTTGAGTGTACCTCACTTTATTGAAACAATCTTTGAAGTAACTGATCTGCTCTAAATTGGCACACTCGGGGCTGGGGATGTGGCTCAAGCGGTAGTGCGCTCGCCTGGCATGCGTGCGGCCCGGGTTCGATCCTCAGCACCACATACCAACAAAGATGTTGTGTCCGCTAAACTAAAAAATAAATATTAAAAATTCTCTCTCTCTGTCTCTCTCTCTCTCCTCTCTCACCCTCTCTTAAAAAAAAATAAAATAAAATAAATTGGCACACTCACGTTTTGAACTACCAGGTAGAATGGGCTCAAATTTAAAATTAGGTTTAATTTTTCCATACATAAGTTTGTAGCCTGAAAAAACTGTACTGGCTATGTAAGGCTCGTGTATATGTGTTGTCTCAAAAAAAAAAAGTTACCACTGTCCTCATCTAGGCTTCATTAAACCTGATTTTTCAGAGTATAATCATCCCTGGGTATCTGTGGGGGACTTGTTTTAGGACTCCCTGATGACATCAAAATCTATGCATGTACAAGTTCCTTATGCAAAATGGTGAATTTGCATGTTATTTGTATAATCCTCCTGTGTACTTTAAATCACCCCTAGATTACTTATAATATCTTATATAATATAAGTGCTATAAATATTGTTTAGTAAAAAATGGCATGTAAAAATAAAGGTCTTTCCTCTCTCTTTCCCTCCCATCTCGTGTCTCTGTTTAATGTCAATCTTTTCTTCCTGCTCTTCCTCCCTGCTCTATTCTTAGTTGCTCTCATTATATCAAAGAAGACATTTGGTATTTGTTCTTTAGGGATTGGCTAGCTTCACTAAGATGGAAATGGAAAGAGACCCTCATTGTTATAAAAAACTACATAAAAGAGGTTGTGAGGGGTATTGGAAGAAAAAACAAGGAGAGAAATGAATTACAGTAGATGGGATAGAAAGAGAAGATGCGGGGGAGAGGGATAGTAGAGGATAGGAAAGGTAGCTGAATACAACATTTACTAGTATGGCATTATGTAAAAATGTGAATGTGTAACCGATGTGATTCTGCAATCTGTGTTTGGGGTAAAAATGGGAGTTCATAACTCACTTGAAACTAATGTTTGAAATATGATCTGTCAAGAGCTCTGTAAGGTTTTGAACAACTAATAAAAAAATAATTAAAAAAAAAAATAAAAAAAAATAAAGGTCTGGGAACTGGGGATGTAGCTCAGTTCTATGGCACTTGTCTAACTTGTACAAGGCCCTGGATCCATCCCCAGCACATAAACAAACAAACAAACAAACAAACAAACAAACCCACAAAAAACAAAACAAAAAAGGTCTGTACATTTTTTTTCCCTTCAAATATTTCTGAGTCACAGTTGGTTGAATCTGTGATTGTGGAAGCTGGGAATAAGGACAGCTGACTGTACATAGACAAATGCCATATGTTCCCCCTCCCCCACACAAAGACAGGAAACAAAGGGAAATCTCTGGATAAAAATTACTTATTTTTAAATCTGAACTGTATGCACTAAAACTGTACACGACCCACTACTATAGATTCTTTATCCTAAATATCTCCCCAGTTTATTTTCCCCAACCACCTGGACAATATGATGGTGCATGCTCCTAATAACCCTCCATACTATCAATAGAAGAATCTTTCTAAAATCAGTCTTTGTCTTTCACACCCAAAAAATTTCAACTTGCATATATGGAGTTCTTCATTATTAGTCTACCAATCTAACTATATAGAGTTCATTCATCCCTCACTCATGATTAAGCCATAAGACAACTGAAGATTCTTTCACACATTACGTGTGGTTCTATACACACTTGCACATAATAATAAAAGCTAAGTCACTTACCATATATTAGTCATTGTTAGAAGCAGCCAAAATATAACATTTATTTGTTACTGCTACCCTATGAAGCACAGAAGAAAAAACAGAGGCACAAGAGGTTTCTAGCAAATGGGAGAACTTGAATTTCAATCGAGACTCTGGCTTTAGAGTCAACTCTCTTAAATCCTAAGCTATACAGCCTTAATATGCTGATTCTTACTTAGAATGCCCTTCAACCTTCAACCCTATGAACTCTCATAGGGAACTGCAGAATTGACTTAAAATGTCTCTGCAAAGTCTTCCCTCAAGCAGAACTGACTTTCACCCTCCTTTGTAAAAACCATCATTCTTCAGTATTGCACACATCACAGTGAATTGTTGATATGTGTATCTCTTTTCTAGACTGTTCAGACTTGAGACACTACCCAATTCATTTATGTGTTCCTCTTACCAGTCACAGTGCCCGTTATGGCAAGCATTCATTAAACATTGACTGAACTAAATGAGGTAACATCTATTTTTATTAAAAAATGTTTCAAGTTATCACTGGGTCTGGTGGTGCATGCCTGTAGTGCCAGCTACTTGGGAAGCTGAGGCAGAAAAATCATAAATCTGAGGCCAGCCTAGATAATTTAGCAAGAATCTATTTAAAAAAAAAAAAATTAAAGGGACTGGGAATGTAGCTTAGTGGCAGAGCACCTGCCTAGCACACTTGAGGCCCTAGATTTAATCCTCTGTGAAGCACACACACAAAAAGTTAAGCTTTTTAACAGCTCAAAAGTAGACCTGCACACAGCCACATCAATGTGGCTTCTTAAAGCAGCACAATTCACAATAGCTAAACTGTGGAACCAACCTAGATGCCCTTCAATAGATGAATGGATTAAAAATGTGGCATATCTATACAATAGAATATTACTCAGCAATAAAAGAGAATAAAAATCATGGCATTTGCAGGTAAATGGATGGAGTTAGAGAAGATCATGCTAAGTGAAGTTACCAATCCCCAAAAACCAAAGGCCGAATGTTTTCTTTGATATAAGGAGGCTGATTCATAGTGGGATAGGGAGAGGGAGCATGGGAGGAATAGATGAACTCTAGATAGGGCAGAGGAGTGGGAAGGGAAGGGAGGGGGCATGGGGTTAGAAATGATGGTGGAATGTGATGGACATTATTATCCAAAGTACAGATATGAAAACATGAATTGGTATGAATATACTTTGTATACAACCAGAGATATGGAAAATTGTGCTCTATATGTGTAATAAGAATTATAATGCATTCCCTGTCATATATAAATCAAAAGAATTAATTAAAAAAAAAAGTAGACCTGCACTTTTTACACTCAGTTTTAGCTGAAAGAATTCCATTTACTCATTTCCAAATATTGGTAAAAACAAAACCCACTTCATAATTTTCCTACGAATATCTTTTAGGGGGCTGGGGATATTGTTCAGTTGGTAGAGTGCTTGCCTCACATGCATAAGGCCCTGGGTTCAATCCCCAGCACCACACACACACAAAAAATGTAGTGTCTCCTAAAGCTAATATATCAAAATCCAGATTAGTGTAATGCTTATTAATACCCTGACTCCTAGAAAATCTACCCTCTAAACTACCTTCTGCTAGTGATAAATGGGTTGTAAATCAAAACTTAGATGAAGAACTATGGAAGACCAGGAAAAATAAAGTTTGATTTTCATAATTCTGACCTTTAACTTAAAACAAAAATACATCAGAAACTACTATATAGTTGCTGCCACACCAATGAAATTGTCTAAATTAATGAATTGTTATTTTTAAGATTAACTTCAATTCCATTCTTGATTTTTAATAATTTCTACACATCCTTCAGAAATGCCACTTCAGAGTTTGAATTACATATAAATCCACAGTAAAACTGCAATAAAGACTTATGAGAGCTGGGCACAGTGGCGCACATCTTTAATCCCAGCTACTCAGAGGCTAAGGCAGAAAGAACACAAGTTCAAGGCCAGTATGGGCAAGTTAGCAAGCCCCTATCTCAAAATAAAAACAAAAATGGCTGGAGATGTAGCTCAGTGCTATAGTACCACTGGGCTCAATATCTAGTACCTTAAAAAAAAAAAAAATAGAGACAAGGATCAGGTCAGTCCTACTTTGCACTGAGCAAAAACAGCTGTTTCTGCCATCACTCAAATACCAAAACATACTTACATTTCAGAAAACATATCTACATTTTCAGAACTAGCAAATTAAAGCATGAATTTCCACTTCTATCATCTCCACATAAAGCTTTTCTTGAAGTTAACCATATATTACTAAAATCATTAATTTATGTAAAAAGGCTTCAGGAATGCATCTGTGTCACAGTTATCTACAAAGGCTAGTTTAACAACTATTTCTTTAACTCAGTCCAAATACTTACTTCAGCTCAGCAGAAATAAATCACTACATCTCAAATTATTTTCAGCAAAATTA
The DNA here is from genome assembly GCF_052094955.1 of Ictidomys tridecemlineatus. Classification (NCBI taxonomy): domain Eukaryota; kingdom Metazoa; phylum Chordata; class Mammalia; order Rodentia; family Sciuridae; genus Ictidomys; species Ictidomys tridecemlineatus. The sequence continues at coordinate 122,000,247 of NC_135485.1, forward strand.
ATAAAATATTAATTACATATAAATAAAGAAGGGGGAGGGGCTGGAATTGTGGTTCAGTGGTAGAGTGCTTGCTTGGCACATGTGAGGCATTGGATTTAATCCTCAGTACCACATAAAAATAAACAAATAAATAAAGGTATTGTGTCTATCTACAGCTAAAAAAAGTACAAAAAAAAAAAAAGAAGGGGCAAAGTTTCACTTAATAGTAGAATGTAACAACACTATTTTCAAAGCTTATAATTGTTTTAAGCTATTAGTTCAGCAAAACACCCATAAATATTCTAACAGAGAACTGTTTAGCCTCCCCTGCTTGGTGGACAAGAAAAAAATTCAACTAAGTGCTAACACATCCCATAATAACTAGGCCTCAATCTAATTTTCAATTTTATTTTTCTATTACTATACAACAAAAAATTGTATATTCACCAACTACCCACTGACTATAATTTGCTTTACAGTTTTGTTTATCTCTGGTTATAATGATCATGAACCACAGAGTTAGAATGCCTTGATTTGAATCTTGCTTTGCTGTTTACTAATACTGTAACCTTGAAAAAGTTATTCTTTGGTGCCTCATTTTTTTCACATGTAAAATGGAACTAATACTATCTATATCATGCAGGTATACGAATCAAAGGAAGTAAAATATGCAAAAGCTCTTAAAAGTGTGTCTGGTTAAGTGCTCAATAAATATTCCCTCTATTTCTCTTTACAGATCTCCTCCATCTATCTAAATCTACCCAACTTTCAGCTCAAAAGTTTCTAACAACTCTCTTTAGCTGGATGCTGTTGTGCATGACTGTAATCCCAATGACTTTGGAGGCCGTGGCAGAAGGATCTCAAATTTGAGGCCAGCTTTAGTAACTTAGCAAGGCCCTGTCTCAAAATAAAAATTAAAAGAACTGGGGGGTATAGCTCAGTTGTAAGGTATCCCTGGTTCGTTGTGTCCGCCGAAAACTAAAAAATAAGTGTTAAAAATTCTCTCTCTCTCTTAAAAAAATATAAAAAGAAAGAAAGAAATTTCCTGTAGTTAAGCATATAAATATAAAAATTCTACCATCATCTAAATTTGTATAGCAATTAGGACAGACAGCAAAGATTAGTATTTGGCATTAACCATTACATAGTTAATTTTTTGCAAAAAGGTAATTAACTATGTGAGGTATTTACCAAGCCTAACCAAGTAAAGTATAAATTCTCTAAACAAAAACCACATATTCTATTTTATTTATATTGCCCCCAAAATTTAACAACAGTGCATGTACAGAGCAGGCACACAGTAAATATCTATAGAAGTTAACACAACCCATACAGCTGCTGGTTTGTTTGCTATCTTAGAAAAAGTTTAACATAAATTATAACCATGAGGGTTTTAGAATGTCTTTAATAATGATCAACACATACAATCTAAAGGCAAGGGAGAAAAAAATATGTGTTTCCTGATTTAATTTTCAGATCTACTATAAGAATGTCCATTCTCAAGAGACAAGTACATTCCTGCACATAATTAGAATCACTGGCAGAACCAAAGCCATTACAGTTCAGGAATGATGGGAGAAAAAAAGAAAGAAAGGAAATTAAGAATTCCTCCTTCCCCCATCCCAATCTGGAAGTAATTAACAAGAACTCAAAGGAAGTTAACATTATCCTTTGGCATATGTAGAATAAGCTGATCCTTGACTGCAACCTTGAATGTCGAATCTGGTTCAATTCAACATCAACCAAATGCTTTGTATCTTTATATAAATTCCCCGGCCACTTGCAGCCTTTTTCTATCAGGAAGTTTGGCATATATTACTTTTCATTCATTTTACTCTTTCCTTCCTATCTATCTTATTCTCTCTCCATTCATCCGTCCACCAGCACAGGTCACAATTTATTTCTTATAAGCATGGACTTTTTTTTTTTTTGGTACTGGGGATTGAACTCAGGGGCACTCAACCACTGAGCCACACCCCCAGCCCTATTTTGTATTTTATTTAGAGACAAGGTCTAACTGAGTTGCTCAGCACCTTACTGTTGCTGAGGCTGGCTTTGAACCCGCAATCCTCCTACCTTAGCCTCCCAAGCTGCTGGAATTATAGGTGTGCGCCACTGCACCCACTTTTTTTTTTTATACTTTTTGGAATCACGTTCAGTATCTGATAAAATGATTTGCACATATTAGACCCTCAAATATTTATTCTGATTGAATAAATAAGTTTACAGTATATACTCCCCAATGAGTGCTGATACAGCTGCAATCTGTGGCCACCATATGTAAAAGGTACATATTATCACTTAATCTTCATTACAACCCTTGGAAATAGGTATAACCTCTTTTTTGCAAATTGAGAAACTGAGGCTTTAAAAAGCTTAAGAAAAACTTCTAAGATTCTATAGTTAGTTGAGAAACAAAACTATGATTCCTTCTGAGCTCTTAGAACAGGAGGTACAGTATCTTTTACTGCCTATGTGTTAGATTCTGACTTGACTTCTGACTTACAAGCAGAAGAATTATAGGTGTGTTAGATTAAGCTTTGACCTCTAGCTTGTAAGTGGGAGTGGAAAGAGGGGTGTGTCACTGGATGCTGACTCTTGGGCCAGTGGGGAAAGTGGCATATTGACAGTTCCTAATTCACATGATGTCTTTTGCAAATTTGGCTTAGGTTGTCAACCTCTTACTTATACAAGCATGTTACCAGAAACACAGAGCAGTAGAAATTAGAACACCCTATCTAGCCATTCAAGTTCAATTTTTAAATAGTTAAATTCAGAGTACAACAATAATCTTGCTTTATTAAGATTTGCCAGGTATCCTCACTTTCTAAATAGAGATTATAATAAACCCAGAAGTGAAAAAATAAAAATGGTTTCTTTGGCCTTTTCCCTCAAAGGTAAAGAATTCTCTGGCTTACTGAAGTCAACCAAGAAAAGTACAATAAGAACTCATTATGCCTAATTTTAGGGACAAATAATCACTATCAGGAAGGTTAAGTACTCAAATAATCACTATTTGTTCAAAGTAAATATAATCCTTGTCCTCAAATAACTTAAAAATGACTTGTAATAAGATGGCAGACTTACTATAACTACTACATTGGTAATCACATTAAACATAAATAATCTGAACACTATAATTAAAAGTCAGAAATTATCAAATTATAACAAAGACCCAACTATATGTTCCTTATAGGAAACATTCTTTAAGTAGAAAACACAAGAAAAGATTAAAAGTAAACAGAAAAAGATACACCATGTTGATCTTTTTTTAAAAAAATTTTTAGTTATAGATGAACATAATATCTTTATTTTATTCATTTATTTTCATGTGGTGCTGAGGATTGAACTGTTTTACATGTGTGAGGCAAGCACTCTGCCACTGAGCCATAATCCCAGCCCACACATTAATCAAAAGAAAGAGTTCATACACAGTTGGCCCTAAGTACATGTGGGTTCTACCAACATTGATTCAGTCAACCATGGATTGAAAAATTCAGGGAAAAAATGTGCACCAGTACTGAATATGACAGACTTTTTTTTTTTTTAATTGCAGCAGTAGGGGTTGAATCCAGAGCCTCACACTTGCTAGATAAGCAACCCCTCAGCTATATTCCAAACCCTTTTTAAATTTTGAGATAGGATCTTGCTAAGTTGCCCAGGTTGGTCTCAAATTTGTGATCTTCTTGTCTCAGGCTTCAAGCAGCCGGGATTACAGGTATGTGCCACCATATCTGGCATGTATGAATTTAAAAATCCTACTCACTGTTTTCTAAACAATAGAATATAACAACTATTTATGTCCCAACATTATGTGTAACAACATTTAAATTGCATTAGGTATTGTAAATAACCTAGACGTGACAAAGTGTACAGAAGAATGTGTATAGTCATATGAAGATACTATACCATTTTATAAAAGAGACTTAAGTATCAGCAGATTTTTTTTTTTTTAATATTTACATTTTAGCTTTCGGTGGACACAACATCTTTATTTCATTTTCATGTGGTGCTGAGGATCTAACCCAGCGCCCCATGCGTGCCAGGCAAGCACACATCCCCAGCCCTCAGCAGATTTTTGTAGCCTTGGGTTACTAAAACAATTTCCTGTCAACACCAAGGGACAACTGCTTAAAAATCAGACAGTAGATTTCAGAACAAAGAATATGGCCTAAGGTAAAAAGGTAATTTCATAATGATAAAGGGATAAATAAATCAAGGGGACAAAATTATGTTTATGCACCTAATGAAATAGCTTAAAACCCAAATGTTTATCAATAGATAAACTGTTGTATATTTATACAATGAAATTCCACTGAGAAATAAAAGTGAATGAATACATATTAGCAACATGAATAAGTCTTGAATAACATACTGGGGAAAAAAAGTCATGAAAAGGGCCGGGGCTGTGGCTCAGTGGTAGAGTGCTTGCCTAGCATGTATGAGGCACTGGGTTCGATCCCCGGCACCACAAAAAAAATAAACAAATAAAATAAAGGGGGGCTGGGATTGTGGCTCAGCAGTAGAGTGCTCCCTAGCACGGGTGGGATCCGGGTTCGATCCTCAGCACCACATAAAAATAAAGGCATTGTGCTGTGTCCATCTACACCTAAAAAAAAATGTGTTTTTTTTTAAAAAAGGTATTTAAAAAAATAAAACAAAATAAAGGTACTGTGTCCATCTACAACTAAAAAAAAAAAAAATTAAGATACAAAGGGAATGAAAAACTTTCAGATGTTATGATTATGTTCAATTTTTTTGATTGTGATGGGTTTATGTACTTACATGTATGTGAAAGCTTATCAAATTATGTTAAATATGAACAGTTTTTATATGCCAGTTATTCCTCAATAAAGCATTTTTTAAAATAAAACAAATTGAGAAGATAAGACATATACATGTAAAAAATTAAGAACTTAAAAATCTGTGGTAAGTATGCTATGACCCAAATGATCCTTGCTTCCTGGTATTTGTGCCCATATATAATCTCTCAAGTAGGGGCTGAATTTAATGACTTATTTCTAAGGAATACAATGAGGTAAAAACAATGGGATGTCACTTGAAAGATTAAGATACAAAAAAACAGTGACAGAACACTTGCCTAGCACATGTGAAGCAGCACTGGGTTTCATCCTCAGCACCATATAAAAATAAATAAGTAAAATAATGGTATTGTGTCCATCTACAATTTAAAAAAATACAAAAAAATCTGTTGTTTCTTCTTTCTTGGACTCTCTCACAATCACTGGCTCTAAGGGAAGCCAGCTGCCATGTTGTTAGCTGTCCTATTGAAAAACCAACATGGCAGGCAACTGAGGGGGGGCTCTGGCGAAAAGCTATCTGTAATTGAGACTCTTGAGTCCAAAAGCCTGCAATAACTAAATGCAGTAACAGCAGGACTTAACTTAGAAGTATATTCTCTCCCAGATGAGAATGCAGTCCTAGCCAACAGTATAGCCTCAAGCAAGACCTTCAGCCAGAGGTACCCAGCTAAATCTTGCCAGGATTTCAGATATACAGAAAAGGTACAAAATCAATGTTTGTTTCTTGAAGTAACTCTGGGGTATGCAGTTTTTCTTTTTTTTTTACACAGCAACAGATAACTAATATAAGATCTAAATCATATTTATAAGAAAGACTACAAAGCAACTATTCATTTAGAATACAGCCACAAATAAGAGAATACTTATCCAAGACTATATTAAACGAAGGCTTAATTTGCTCAAGTAGTAAGTACAGAGGTAAAGCAGTCCAAGTCTAATACAGTATTTCAAAGTGCCACAGAGAACCCAGATCTTTTCATCTAGGCTATACCATTCCTTGGGAATTGTCTTCAGCCTTATGCTTGTTACTGTGGGTCGTAATATGACCATATCACAGAAAAAAAGGGAAGAAGCTTGGCCTTTATAAGGATAAAGGAAAGTTTCCCAGGAAATTCAAATCTATTCTTCCACTTAAATTTCATTTATCAAAACTTAGCTACAAGGGAATCTAGGAAGATAAACATCTTTTGGACACCGCTTCCTCAACAAGTGCTTTGAGCTGGGAGCTGTGGTGCATGACTATAATCCCTGCTACTATACAAGCTGAGGCAGGAGGATCACCAAGTTCCACCCTACCTGGGCAACTCAGTAAGATCTGTCTCAAAATAAAAAGGGCTGGGGATATAACTCAGTAGTAGAGTACCCCTCGGTTCAATCCCCAGTACAATCAAAAACAACAACAAAAAGGTGCTTTGTTAGTAAGGAAGAGAACAATGTTTATGAAACAGGGAGCCAGCCCTAAACAATATGCTGGATTTAGAGAAGGACAGAACATGTAAGTTATGGGAACTTGAAAAGACTTAAAAGTAAATTATCCTGTGTTATAGTTTGGATTTTGAATGTCCTCTAAAGCCCTTGTGTTAAAAGCTTGGTCCCCAGGGTGGCTTTATTAGGAGGTGGTAGAACCTTTAAGAGGTGGGGCCTAGTGAAAAGAAGTTAGGACACTGAAGGCATGCCCTCAAAGGGAACTGTGGAATCTGTCCTTCTCTTTCTCTTTGCTCTCCTACCTGTGACATAAGAGGTTTTACTCCACTCTCTGCTCTTGCCATGATGTGTTCTTTACTACAGGTCCAAAGCAATGGGCCAATTGCTCATTGACTGGAACCTCCTAAACAATGAGCCAAAACGAACCTTTTCTAAGTTAGTTATCTCAGATATATCATACAGTAATGGAAGCTGATTAATACTCTGTATAAAGTTCTAATTCTAAAAATCGCTGACTGATAAATAGGCATGTTATTCCCTAGTAGGACAGAAAAGTGCCACATCACATTTCATCATGTTTAAGAGTTAAGATAATTGGGTATGGTGGCTCACAGCTATAATCCCAGCAGCTCAAGAGGCTGAGGCACTCAGCAACTCACTAAGATCCTATCTTTAAATAAAATACAGAATAGGGCTGGGGATGTGGCTCAGTGGTTGAGTGCCCCTGGGTTCAAGCCCAGTATCAAAAAAAAAAAAAAAAAAGAAGTGAAAATATGAGCCAAGGATCTGAATAAATAATAAATATTTCTCCAAGGAAAACACAGAAATGGCCAAGAGGCACATGAAAAGATGTTCAACATCCTTAATTATCAGGGAAATGATAAACAAAACCACAATGAGATACTACTTCATACCCAATAGGAAGTCAGAATGAAAAAGTCAGGTAATAAATTTTGGAAGGGAGGATACTGATAAACTGGAACCTTCATTCACTGATGGTGGGAATATAAAATGGTACAGCTGCTTTAGAAAACAGTCTGGTAGTTAAACAGAGTTACCATATGATCTAGCAATGCTACTGCTGTGTCATCATTAAGAATAGCCAAAAAGTAGAAACAACCCAGATGTCCACCAATAGACTTGAATGCAAAATGTGGTTATCTCCATATAATGAAGTGCTATTTGGCCATAAAAATGGAGTACTGAGGGCTGGGGATATAGCTAAGTTGGTAGAGTGCTTGCCTTGCATACACAAGGCCTGGGTTCAATCCCCAGCACCATAAAACAAACAAACAAAAATGGAGTACTGATACATATTACACAATGAATGAATCTTAGAGAAAGAATTCAGTTAAGAATGACTATACATTATGATTCCATTTATATAAAATGTCCAGAGAAAGGAATTTATATAGACAGAAAGTAGATTAATGGTTGCCTATGGTTGAGAGAGGTAGGCTGAAGCTAAAGGTCCAGGATTTCTTTCTTTTTTTAATATTTATTTTTTAGTTGTAGTTGGACACAATGCCTTTATTTCATTTATTTTTATGTGGTGCTGAGGATCAAACCCAAGGCCTCGCATGTGCTAGGTGAGCGCTCTACCACTGAGCCTAAACCCCAGCCCCAGGATTTCTTTTTGAAGTGATGAACATTGTAGTGGTGATTGCATATATACCTATGAACATATTAAAAACTATTTGTGTACTAAAATAATATAAAATAATATCATGATGTGGGAAAATGAAAGTTAAAACATTCTAAGGTCATTGCATTGTGTTTTATTTGTTTTTCAGTCCTGGGGATTGAACCGAGGACCTCAGGACCTCATATGATAGGCAAGTGCTCTACTGCTGACCTTATTGCAATTTTTTGTTTGCTTGCTTACTTTCTGTGGTACCAGAGATTGGACCCAGGGTACACTACCACTAAGCTACATCACCAGTTTTTTTTTATTTTTTTTATTTTTTGAGACAGAGTCTTGCTCAGTTGCTAAGGCCAGTTTCAAACTTGTGATCATTTTGCCTCAGCCTCCTAAGTAGCTGGGATTACAGGTGAGCACCACCAGGCCTGGTTACCAGCCCTATGGTTCAGGAGTAAAATAGAGAAGTTGATTATCTTTATACATTAAGCCAAACAGTGGATTCTAAAAATTTAAAGGAAACCACTTAATGAAAAAGGATTAAGACAAATCTCTGTGTTACAAAGCAAATCTATTATTTATTTTTCACTGCTGAAGACTGAACCCAAGGCCTTGCGCATAATAGGCACAGAGTGAAAACTAGCTTCAAATCCATTATTTTTAATTCTGGCAGCTTACCTGAGATTCCAGAATCTCCAACTTACGTTTTCTTGCATGAAGAGCTTTACTTGGAAAAGCCCAATAGTAATTAGAAGTTCCAATCCTCTCACAGTCAACCATACCATCATCAACTAAGCTTTGAAGGACTTCTTTTACTGACATAGCAGCTAAGAAAGAGATTTTTCAAAAACTATATTAAGAAACACTATTGATAAAATTAAAAACAAATAACTGAAAAATCTGAAAAAATAAAAAGAAATCTGAAAACATCTGAAAAATATTAAACATAAAGATAATAGTTAATAAAAATCTCTTAAAAATAACACAAAGATCGAAAAACAGTATATTATATCGATAGGAATATATAAAATATTCATGGCCAACATATGTAAAAAAATCCAACCCTATTCTCTTTTTTATTGGTACTGGGGATTGAATCCAGGGACAGTTAACCACTGAGCCACATCCCCAGCCCTTTTTATTTTGAGATAGGGCTCACCAAATTGCTTAGCATGTCACTAAGTTGCTAAGGCTGGCTTTGAATTTGTGATATTTCTGCCTCAGCCTCCTCAGCTGTTGGGATTACAGGCGTGCACCACTGTTCCTGGCTTGACCCCACTCCTACTTGAAGAGATGCAAAATAAAGCACTGATATATACTTTCTTGACTAACAAATGAAAAATGTCAAAAAATAAAGGATTCAAGGAAACGTATACTCTCAACATGGTGAAGAAATATGGTAGTGTGTATTTAAAACTTCAGCTTTATGCATATCTTTTATGGAGAAATTTTGCGTTTATAAATTAGCCACAGAGAATAATGATATATGCTTAAGGAGCTTTATGGAAGCATTGTTTTCAATAGCAAAAATTAAAAACCAGTCCAAGAGCTGAATTTTTAAAAATTACTATGCAATCATTTGTTACAAAAGCCTATTTAAGAATATTTAATGATATGAATATATTTTCAAAATGTCTTCATAGAAAAATAAAGGACCGTAAGCACTAATCTGACAGTGATTATCTTTGGATAACAGGTAACACATGATTTTTAGTTCCTTATTTTTGCTTATTTCTTCCCCCTTCCAACAATTAACATGTATTACTCTTTGCTAAGAAAACTAAAACAAAACTATTATGAAAAATTAAGGAATAAAGGATATTTGGGTGCTATAGTTAAGGTTCAGATTAAAGATCAGAAAAAGTTTTAAAAATACCACGTAAAGATACAAAGTCACATATCATAAGTGTCTGAAATCCATTAATAATCCTTACTTTGTTGGTTTTTTTTTTTGAGGTGGTGGGGATTGAACCCAGGGCCTTGCATATTGTAAGGCAAGTACTCTACCTCTGAGCTACATTCCTAGCCCTTTTTATTTTTTTGAGACAGAGTCTCAAGAAGTTGCCTAGGCCATCCTTATACTTGCAAACTTGCTACCCTTCTTCTTAGCCTCCCAAGTAGCAAGGATTATAGGTGTTTGTCACCTCACCAGGCAATAATTCTTACTTTGTTGTACCAAGAAATTTATCTATATTTTAGTTTTCATTTTAATTTTTCTTAGACTCCCCACTATAATAAAATTATTTTAAAAATTAAAGATTTGCTAGGTCAGTGGCATAAATCTATAATACCAACTACTTGTGAGGCTGAGGAAGAAAAATTGCAAGTTAGTGGCCAGTCTCAGTAACTTAGCCAGACTCTGTCTCAAAATAAAATATAAAAAGCGCTGGGGAAGTAGCTCAGTGGTAGAGTACCCCTGGGTTCCATCAGTACTACCGGCACAGAAAGTTGGGGAGATCCTAAAAAACAAACACCAAAATTAAAGATTTAATAAATAAATAAACTCAATACCAAATGCACAAAACATGCAACCTCAACTCCATTTTTAAAGCAGTACAAACTGAAATGTCCAAGAATTCAAAATATGAAAACTGTTTCAAGAAATGAGAGTTGAGAGTGAGGTTCAGTATACAGTGCTTGCTTAGCAGGTACAGGGCCCTGGGTACAGCGTTGCAAAAAATAAAAAAAATTAGTGGGAACATAAATTGGTATATGCTTCTGTTATGCTTTAGATATTAGGTATTCTTCAAAAGCTCTTGTGTGGGCTGGGGTTGTGGCTCAGTTGTAGTAATGTATGAGGCACTGGATTAGAACCTCAGCACCACATAAAAATAAATAAAACAAATGTATATATAAAAAAGAACTCACACCCATGTGTGAGACAGTTCAAGAAAGTTTAGAGGTGAAATGATTGGATTATGAGAGTATTAACCTAATCAGTGCATATTAATCCCTGACAGGGATTAACTGTGTGGTAACTGTAGGCAGGTAGGGTGTGGCTAGAGGACATGAGTCCTTAGGGATGTGCCTTTGGGTATATATTTTGTTATGGTTGAACAGGGATCTCTCTCTCTGCTTCTTGGTGCCTGTGGCCAGCTGCTTTCCTCTACAACACACTTTCACAATGATGTTCTGCTTCATCTCAGGCCTGAAGAAAAGGAGTCAGTCATCTATGAACTAAGACCTTTGATGCTATGAGCCCCCAAATAAACTTCTCTTCCTCTAATTGTTCTTATTAGGTGTTTTAGACACAGCAGTGGAAAATTTGACTAAACTACCTTCCCTGAAGGCAGTGTGAGATTACATATTAAAAAGGCTAAAAAAGGACACAGATATCTATTTTCTATTGTATGTACCAAGCAACTCAGTGAGACCCTGTCTCTAAATAAAATACAAAAAAAGGGCTGGGGAATTGGCTCAATGGTCAAATGCCCCTGAGTTTAATCCCCAGTATCAAACAGACAAACAAAAAATGGGGGAAAATAATTCAGTCCAGAGCAGATTGTATGTTAATGACATATTATTTCTAGCAGCAATATTTGGAAACAATTTAAATGTTCAATAAGTGACCATCTAAGCCAAGTTATGGTATTGTGATGATCACAAAATGAAATTTTAGGAGATGGAGTTGTCAAAAATCATTTTTAAAACAAGTGATGTAAATGTAGATGGTAAAATGCTATATAAAAATACATAGCTGAGGGTTTAGCTCAGTGGTAGAGCACTTGCCTAGCAAGCATGAGGCCCGAGGTTCAAATCCCAATACCAACTCCCCCAAAACCCCACAAACACAAAACTGCATACACAGCATGGTTTCCTATCAGAGAGATGGACAAAAATATATACACACACAGAGAAACATCCAAATGTTAACAGTGGTGACCTCAGAATAGGATTATGAAAAAATTTCACCTTCTTCCTTATAGTTTTTATAGTTCCAAATTTGTTAAAATAAACTAACATGCATAGTTTACATAATCAGAAAGGTTTAAAAAGAAACATGTCATGTGTAGTGGACTTAGTAGTTCCCCTACCCCCCAAATACATTCAAGGTCCTAACCTCCTGGAACCTGTGAATATCAGCTTGTTTGGGAAAAGGGTCTTTGTAGATGTAATTAAAAATTAAGTTAAGGAGATATGACATATGTTTTTATGAAAGAGAGAAGAAAAGAAAAACAGATGCAAAGGATAAGGCTGTGTGAAGACAGAGCCAGGGATTAGAATCCTGTTAGAAACCATTAGAAGCTAGGAAAAGAAGAAAGAAATGGATTCTCCTTTGGAGCCTCCCAAAGGAACCAGAACTGCCCACCCATTAATTTCAAACTTCTGGCCCCCAGAACTATGAGAAAATAAATTACTGTTGCGTTAAGCCAATATATGTATAGGAATTTGTTAGGGCAGCACTAGGAAACTAATACATAATGTAAAGACACAAAATCACGTTTAACAAATACTAGAACATAAGAACACAATGTTCATTTCTTTTGAAATAAACTACATTAAAAAATAAGGGTGTATATTGTATATGTATATGCATGTGTGAGTATATACATGTATTCCATTTTAATTCTTCTACAGCATATAATCCAAACACAAGAACTGATGGCCAACAGACATTACATAGGAACTTTTACAAACATTTTTCATCTCTAGAAATTTGTTTTTCATAAAAAGAAATATTATTGCAGAAAATATGACTGATATTTTCCAAAGTATTCCAGCATATCTTTAATACTTACTAATGCCTTTCTCTTTGGGAGCAATCTTCTCCAAGTCTTTCAATTGAAACACATCTTTCTGTTTAAAAGGAGTAGAAAATATGAAAAATACATTTATTTTCTACTATACGTTTATGTAATTATATTCATAAAATATTGTATTAAAAAGTATGCATGAAAACAAAGAGTGCAATAGAATAAAGCATTTTAGAACTATAAAAAACTTTGTGATTATCTCCTTTAATACCCTCCATATAACTTAAAACATATAAGACTTCAGCCTGAGCATAATTCTTTAGAATAAGTGGAGATTGAAACAAAGAACAACTTCCTGCTGAACCAGAAAAACAAATAAAAAATAGTGCCTTATTTAGCATAAATTACACTCTGCAGATTTAGCAGTTCTAATCAAAACAACAGACAACTGTCAAGATTTGTTTACATTTAAGGTTTCATGAAGCAGTTACACCTAAATATAGAAAATTATACAATTCATAGCCATCTCTCAATCATTCATCTATACACGTTGCATGCCCACCATATGCAATGTAAAACATAGAGGGAAAATAAGCATGTAGGATATTTAATCTGATGGTCATAAAAAATGTTGACTACTTTTTTCTACTTGTAATAAGCTTTGGTTTAAGTGGTAAAAAGAACTTGGATAATAAAACAAAACTGTCTCAAAAGACTAAAGTATTCAGTAATTATAACAGAAATACTATTATTATTGTTATGGAAATCTGGGATTCATTTCTTCCAAAATAAACTTGAAAAGGCAACTTTAATTGGATGGAAACAAAACTTAAAAAAAATTAAAAACTTCTGTCCATCCCAATGGACACTGCTAAGAAACTGAAAAAACAAATACCACCTAGAAGAACATATTCAAAATCACATATTTGGTAAAGGCCTGGTACCCAGGCTATTTATATATGAATTCCTTTAAAGTATATTTTTAAAATTGATGAATGAATAAAGAAGTGGATAGATGAATACATATATGATAAAGTGAGTAAAGTCAGATGTTAATGGTAGAGTCTGGGTAGTAGAAACATGTGTATTCACTGTAAAATTCTTTTGTTTTTGTTATATGTTTGAACTTTTTTTATAATAAAATATTTGAAAAAATTTCATCTCACTACACCTAAGATTTAGTGAAAAGAGAATACTAACTCATTAGAGTATAAGATCAATCCATTTTGCACAATTGAGAATTAAAGGTGACAATTTAGAATTGGGAATTAAAGATGACAATTTAGAATCTTAGGGAACATATAATAAATTATTGGTTATAGGTTTCTAATGCACTAGACAAATCCATTCTATCTCTTTGCAAATACTTCATAGTGCCTGGAAAAAGAACATGAATTCATTGAGAGATCTGCTTATATGTGGTCACCAGAGAGCCCCAGTCACACTGGCCAACCTTATGGACTATTGGGTAAACAAACGGGCTTGCACAAAGAGTCTCACAACCCAAATGGACTGAACAAATAATCTCAAGTAAATCTTAGTTCTTAGTCTCCCTAGCATTAAGCACTGATGATAAAAGAAATGAACATAATAGATCTAGTTAGTTCCCCTTCCCTCCATAAAAACTACATGTAAGATTCCATGGAAGACATATGGTTTAACACTAGATTAATTTAGTATTTATGACCTAGAGTTTGTAATGTTTTACATAAATTATTTCATTTAATTCTCATACCAACACTGTGAGATTGGTGCATCTGTTCTCTTTAACAGATGAAGAACCTGAGAAACAGAGAAGTCAAGGTCCTTTCTTAACGTTATACCAATATTAAGTAAAACAGATTCCAAGTTCAAGTTCGAAATCACAGCTATCCTGTCCCCATGTTCTTCCCAAGTGCAACAGGCAAAGAATTTTTTTATTACATTGGAAGCTTCAAATATGCAACAGATCCATATATATATATGTGTGTGTATATATCTATATATGATATGTCTGTCTCATTCTATTTATAGATTTATGTAAAATTCTCTGGGTATAAGTGTGCCAATGGAGAGCTATTCACTTAAGTCTTTGCTGAGATAATTTTAAGAAAAATTCAACAAAAGTTTATTGGAAGACTATTTGTACCTCAACATACAAAATGGTTCATGAAGGGATAAGAAGGTTCTTACACTTTCATGAACTGTCAGGATTACTGAAGACTGTGTTTTAAAAAGATTTCTAAACCTTTGCAAATGAACCACTTATGATTAGAGGCACCAAAGTATGTGGTGCTTTGTTGGTTGGTTTTCTAATTTGATTCAAAAGGTGATATATGTTCGCTATAAGTAAATGAAAAAAGAGACTTAAAACAAAATCCACCTATCATCTTACCACTGTTAATATCTGTGATCATATTGCAATATTTTTATATACTTTTTTTAACTTTCTACATCATGAACAGTTCTCCTTGACATTAGTCTAAAATGAGGTTACTATTCACATCTAAAGTCATATTCTGTAACTAAAGCTAGTGTCACCATATTTGATTTTGTTGGAATTTTCACTTGCCAATTCCAACAATGGAACTGGAATAAAGATTCCAGAATCTGAATTCTAGAATCCATGCTTTCCCTATGTACCATATTATTGATTTGTTTCAAAATGATGAAGGGTTTGTGTCTAATATTTGTCAACATTTGACATCGATCTGGATCCTGGATATATCATATCCTGTTCATGAGATAGTAAATGAAACGGTCTCCATTACTTTTCTCAAGTCTGTTATACTTTTTAATTCTGTTAAAAACTGATGAACTACATAAATGAGCAGCAAATAACTAGGATGAAAGGTGGAAAAGGAACAGGCATGTATGAATTGAAACCAAGGAACAGAATTAATTCCTCGTTTTCCCCAAAACCTCACTGATAACTTCTTTAAGCTGCTAATATTCATTAGTATCAGTCTTTAGTATCTTAATGTTATTGAGGGGGAAAGTTAAACATTTCTCAATCAGAAATAGCCAATTTTTATATTTGGGATAATTAACAATACTACAAAGGACAAAATAATTTCACTGACTACTTTCCCCAGCTTTCCACTGTCTGGTAGGAATTAAATCGATTTTTCTTGCTCTAAGACTATAGGAAAAATATTTCATCTCAGCAGAATAATTGTCATAATTTTCATATGCAAACTTTACCAATTTATCTTCTTAATGATATCATCACTATTAATATGATATACTATTCTGAATTGCAAATGACTTTTAGAAACAGTAAAAGTTACACTCACAGAAGAAATACATGCTTTTTAAATTCCCAGAATATTTTGCTCATTTTATTGAGAATCTACATTATCAAAATGAAAAGGAATTTTATCAATTTAATATTCTGCTTAAACACTTTTCCCCATCTTCTTCATGTCTGTATATGATGAAAATAGCCAGTAGTTGGGGTCAGTAGGTTAAAGTTTCTGCCAAGCCACATGAAGTTAACGTAGATTAAGGTAAAAGGCCTATTTGGACTTGAACCTGGAGGCAAAGAAAGGCCATTGTACAGCAACATGGTGAAGAGAATAAGAACAGGCTCTAGAGCCAGGTGGCTGGGTTTGAATTCTGTCTCTGCTACTTAAAAGTTAAAATTTTAAACATATTTCCTGTTAATGGCAAGCATAAACATCTGGAGCAAATTAGGGAGGCCTGTGAACGATCATATATGCATCATATAATACATATGATAGATTGATAAATAAATACAAACAGGCACTCCTTCTAAAATCAGATGATCTCCTTTGTTTGAATACTGGTATTGTCACTTCTATTTTTGGGATCCAGAATAGGCTTCTTATAGACACTCTGCATCTCAAAAGTCCTCATCTATAAAACAGTGATGATAGCAATACCTCATAGGGTTGATATATGGAGAAATCAGATAATCTCTGATAAATGCTTGGAACAGTGATTGGCACCTCAGTATCACTAAGTAAACATGAATTACTTTCATTACTTTCAGGCAGAAAGAACAATCAAATATATGTATCTGAAAGATAATTCTGGTGAATGAGACTCTACCAACAGTGGGACATGATTCTTCCATACTCTTGTAGTTCATGGGAAGACAAATGTTTGCAAAATTTTATACATCTTTCAAGAAATTGGACCGTATGGATCTCTAACAAAGCAGCAGTGGCTAACAGTGAATTAATTAATGTAAAAATACACAATATACTAACTGTGAAAATAAACAATGTGAAAATTACATAAAATACTAAAAATTTTAATGAAAACAACTTACTGTCTCAAAAAATATTTCCATCATGCGGGTTCTCTTTTCTTCTGCACTCAATCCTTTCTTCTTTGACTAAAGCACAAAAGTAAAAAAGTAAACACTAAGTTTTTAAAAACTCGGTGTAAAACATAATCTGATCTTTTTCCTTGATCTACTCTCAAATACTACAGTCCCCTAGTGTTGGGCTATTGATGTCCTCAGCTCTTCACACCTCTTCTTTGATCTTATCTCTTTCATGGTTTTAACACTAATACTGAGACCTCAAAACTTTACATCAATCTTATGTACTTACCTGCCTGTGGGAAAGACTTTAAACTCAGGTGGTCCATGATGAATTCTTCCTTTCCCACACCTACTCCCAAACTTGTTATTCTAGTTTAAGTTAGAGACTACTTTGTTACCCATGCCAGTGGATTAGCAGTTATTCTAGGGGCCATCATTTCTTACCCCATATCCAACCATGGCCAAGTTCTGCTAATTTTGGCACTTAAGTATTTCTCTAACCTGTCCTGCCTGCTTCAAACCTAACATCACTACCTCAGTTCCGGCTTTCATTATCTACCTCCAGCCATCTAATTACATTGTCTCACCCTCTAAGGTCACATTCTACATTGTGAAAAAGAAAATCTGATCATGCCTTTCCCTTGCTTAAAATCTTTTAGTGGCTCCTAGCTATCAAAGAGATCCTAGAACCCCTAGTATGATATATAAGGTCTTTATCACCAGACCCCAACCTACCCCTCTCATAGTCACTCCCCACCTAAAGTTTTACTGTAACAACATGGAGAGACAAGCAGTTTGGGTTGTAATACTAAAGTCACTTATAATTCTCTACTCCAAGCAAGCTCTCGTTTCTGTGCCTTTGAAAAAAAAAATATTGCTTTACCTAAAACACCTTTCCTCTTGCCAAATCAAAAACTCCAAAATGTCTCCTGAAATTCTGTCCAGAATTTCCCTGAGCTCACAGGCCAAACATGTGTTCCCAGGACTCACTTTCATCAAATCATTTACCACATTGAAAAGAAGTGTTTACTTGTCTCTCTCAGCAGACTGAAAAACTTCAAAGCATGAACCGCTTTCACTTTCCCAGTGTTTTGTAAACCAGGTTAGAGAGAACGGAGGTAAGGACCAGCACTGAATTTTGACATATCTAAAGCCCCTAACTCTAACATTTAAGGCTGTATAGGCTTCCAAACCTCACAACACTCACAATATTCCCAACATATGATGCAGAGTGAGTTAATAAGGAATTCTGGGATAACTATTATCTTGCTTGCAAAGAGAAATCCTACAAATCTCAGGTAGGCAAGCTCCAGGAAACCATATAAATCTGTTCACTAAACACAGGGCTGAGGAGCTGGAGTCCAAGATTTTTTATAAGTCTCCCTTCACACTGGCTTCCTGCAGTATCTGAATCAATCAAGCATGAAATTCACACCCAGTTAGAAGGCTCTTCAGCTCACTTCTTGGTTCCTTCCAGTGGGCCTCAAACTGCCAGACATTGGGATCATCTCAGCTTTCAAAATACTGATGCCTAGGGCTGGGGATGTAGCACTTGCCTAGCCAAATGCCAAGCCCTGGGTTTAATCTCTGGTACCACACACACAAAAAAAATACTGATGCACAGGCACATCTTGTAGGAACTGAATCATTCTTTGAGATGGGCCCCAGGTGTGCATATTTAAAAAGCTCTCTCTAGGTATTTTAACTGTGCCCAGATTTGGGAACCTTATTTTTCTTATCCCAGAATCTAAAGGACATCAGAGGCTATGTTGGAGCAAGGAAAATCTCTTTAGGACTTTAGTCTGTGGGTGCATGAGCAGAAAACAGATCTCAAAGTTATAGGAAAGGTCCCTAGCAGTTTGGCATTATACATAGCTCCTGGAAAGCCTTTGTACACTTGTGGACCTGTGTGTACACTTTGTACACTTGTGTGTATATACACACACAACCCAGGCACACACACACCCTCAGGCAGTAAGAATTGAATGTCCTGGGACATGGTTTTAGAAAAGTTCTCTACAGTTATAAGTTATTCAAGAAAAGTGGATGAACTGTATATACATTTCCAGGCAGAATCAGTCTCTTTTAAGACTCGAAATAATTTTTGTTATTAACGCAATAGGAGAGTTAGCATGGTCAGAATTAAAATGACTTTTATAAAGGATGCCATATTAATGCCTGTGTTAGGAAACCTCTCCCTCCAATTAGGACTCATTTAATACTTGGACTAGGAAAAAAAATCTAGTGATGTGTAATTTAAAGATGCATTCAAATTAGTAAGAAGGAGATTCCAAACTTGGCCTGAGGACTATGCTGCTTTCTAGTTGACCAAAATATTGTAAACCACTAAAAAAAACCTATGTCCCAGTAGCCTTCTCAAATTAGGATTTTCAGTATTACTGAAAACAGTATTCCTGTTGATCAATTAGCAAAAATCTCTTAACAACTTAAAAATAGGTGCTATCTGCTTTCCTCGGAGCTGTACTTCTCCAACTTAAAAAATGTACCCAGCCTTGTAATTGTTTACTCAATAAACTCAACCAGATTGGAACAGTTATTAATTCACAATCGGGAAAGAGGGCGAAAATTTATCTTTGACCAAGATAACACTAAACTATTTATCATATTTTTTAAAAAAAAATAGCAAGTACCTATTTATAAAAAGTTCTGTTTCATGGTTCTCCATGATCAGAAGTAAGCATCTGAAAAGAATTAGCAGCACATTCAATTATTTATACGAGAAGGTGATTTAAAATGGATACAGAGATTATGGCAAAGTCGATGCGTCTGTGCTGCACAGGGGTCGGTAGTGGGTTAGACTAGACCAGCAACTCTACCAAGAGAAATGTGATAACACAAAGCACTGTTCACAGATTTCTTTTAAGTCTGCTCCTGTGGCTTCTGGGTCCATTTGATGCCCAGGTGCCTGGGTTGTTAGTTAAACCACAAAGAAGCCGTTATCACTTAATTACAGCTGGGCAAGTATCTTCAAATACCCTGCCACTCGATCCTTGTCCATCATGGGTGGGGCAAAATAACGGCCACTTAACTAAATTAAGATATTAAAATCTCAAGATTCATTTGACTAGACGTTAATTCTCTGCCGACACAAGCAGGAAAAAAAATCGCTCGAAACTTTGAAGGTGTATGAAAATGAGGACACGAAGCTCACAGGGCAAGCTGGTTTGGAACCTTCCCGGCGGGTAACCCTCCGGGCTCACAGGGGAAACCCCACGACACGAGCGCAGCGCCGCGCTGACAGGCGACACCCGCCAGGCCCGCAGCGGCCACGCACAGAGCGTGATCCCCGCCGTTTGCTAAGACCCGGGGGATTTTCACGAGTGGACCGGGGTGAAGGGAAGATCCGCTGGGTACTTTTGGGATCGCCGGCAGATCCGGAGTGTGCGCGGCACCGGGCCACACAGCCACCGCGCCCTCGGGAGCACGCGCCACCGCGCCAGCCCGCACTTTCCTTCGCGGTTCAGGCCGAAGCCGGAGGCGTCCAGGCCACCGATTCTGTGGCGCCTCGCGGCCTGTAGGACAAACCCCGAGTAGACGGGATTCTCGGCTCACGTTCGCCCAGGCCGCCAGCGTTCTACCCCACCCGGCCGCCCCGCCCCGGCACAGGCGGGTGCCCGCCGGGAAGCGCGCGGGGGCCGCGGCGTCGACCTGACGGGCGCCTCCGCCTGGGCAGGAGGATCCCGCGTCGTCTCGGGCTCCGAAGCCCAGACACTGAGGAGAAAGGCGACCCGGGACAGTGGCCTCAGCTCTTACCATGGTGCGGGTAGCAGGGTCGGCGCGCGGGCTAAGGGGCGGGGCGCGTCAGGGGAGGGCAGGTTTGTTTTTGGCGCCAACAAGCACAGGGGGCGGAGCAGCGAAGGGGAAAGTTCCGGGAGGCGATTGACCCTCTTCCGCACGGAGCACAACGACCCCTGGCGGCTCTGCCGCGCGGCCGACTAGGAGGAGGGCGGGGCCCGGGAGGAGGGCGGGGCCCGGGAGGAGGGCGGGGCCCGGGAGTGGAGTCGCAGAGCAGTTTTCTCCTTTTTTTCTTCTGTGTTGTGTGTGGCTTTTTTTCTTCTTTTTGAAAGAAAGTTTTGAGTCTTTGTTTTTACGTGCATTTTCCTCTCCGCAATGGCAGTCGGACCTTAATTTGACTTAAAAAATAGGCAATTTTGGAATGCATTGGCACACACCTACAATTCCAGCTATTCTGGAGGCTGAGGCAGGAGGATGGCACGTTTGGGGCTAGCCTGGGCAATACCAGGAGACTATCTCGAAACAAAAAGAGCTGGTGAAGTAGCTCAGTGGTCGAGTACCCCTGTGCTGTCAAAAAAATAAAAGTAAAATTAAAAACCAGTTTGTTTGTATTCTTGTTTTTCCCTTAGGTTTTTAAAAAAGTAAAACCCAGTAAATTTGAGGCTGGGGCTGTAGCTCAGTGGTAGAACGCTTGCCTTGCAAGTGTGAGGCACTGAGTTCTATCCTCAGCACCACATAAAAATAAATAAAAATATGGGCTGGGGAATGTGGCTCAAGCGGTAGCGAGCTCGCCTAGCATGCGTGCGGCCCGGGTTCGATCAGCACCACATACCAACAAAGATGTTGTGTCCGCCGAGAACTAAGAAAAAAATAAATAAATGTTAAAATTCTCTCTCTCTCTCTCTCTCACTCTCTCTCTCTCTCTTTAAAAAAATAAATAAATAAATAAATAAATAAAAATATTTAAAAAATCCAATGAATTTAAAATCAAGTGGATCAAAAATATGGTTCCCTATGGTAGTAGATGCAGATTTAGAGCAAATGCCTGGGTCCTTTCTCCTGAAAAACACTGAAAAATATATATATTTGCCAAAAGTTGAAGTGTTTTAAATTTATATGGATTTTTGAATTATTATAAAGCATAACAATTTTACTAAAGACTTAATGACCTCTAAAATAAGAATTTGTAGTCCTTGTTGCTTCTTATGAAAGCAGGAGAAGGGGTACATTGAACTGCAGTTTCATTAATTCAGTTTTTCTTAAAGAGCCTTATATGATACAGGACATAATTTGAAAATAGTAAATGGGTATCTAAGTAATAAATGTTTTAATATGTACTAGAAAAAATGTAATTAACATATCCTATCTTTCTCATGTATTGGTCATGATATGGTTAAAGTAGGTACTGTGATAGTTAAAAAAATAAAGGAGATATAAGAAAAATATGAAGTAACTGGTGATATATATATCGAACGAATGATGGTAAAATTGCCTCATTGCTCATCATTTCTTCTTGAGCTTTCTTCTTGTTTTTTGGTACCGGGGATTGAACTCAGGGGCACTCAACCACATCCCCAGCCCTTTTTTTCATATTTTATTTAGAGAGAGTCTCACTAAGTTGCTTAGGGCTTCACAAAGTTGCTGAGGCTGGCTTTGAACTTGAAATCCTACTGCTTGAGCTTCCTGAGCCACTGGGATTACAGGCATGTGCCACCTGGCCTCTTCTTGAGCTTTCTGTGGTCTTGCCATGTTCAACTATTTGTTCTTCCCTGGACAACCCATCCTCTCTCCGACTCATTGAGCTTGAGTGTGGGACATCTGAGTTGCAAGTTGTGGCACCCAGTGCCAATGAAACTACATTCAACCAGCAAGTGTCCCCATGCCAAGGGAGTGTGACATTAAAATGCAAAAGAAAAATACCATGATCAGTTAGAGAGACCCCAGAAGAAAGGGAAAAGCCTTTTCCATGCTTTTAAACAATGGATCCCGTGATTATGTTTCACACTAGGCCCCACAAATTATGTAGTGGGCCCCATTTACATTCATTTATTGACTCAGTAGAATAAGGCTCCATGAGAACAGGGACTTCTTTTTTTCCTTTAGAGTTCTAGGAATTGGACCTAGGGCCACGTGCATGCTAGACAAATATTCTACCCCTGAGCTACGTTACCAGCAGGGACTCTTACTTACTGCTATTTCCTCTGAAGTGTTGAACATACCTTGCTCAATAAATATTGGCTAATGGATATATATTAGCATATATTGCTAAAATATTTTATAAATACTTAAAAAACAGATTATAGTATTGTAAGTATCTGATCTGTTTCACCAACCAGACTGTAAGCTTTTGGAAGGAACAGTCTTCATTTTTCATCTTTATATCCCTTACACTTAGCTGAAAATCTGGTGTACAAGTGCTTAGATAATTGTTCAGCGACCACGGTAACAACAACAACAACAAACCACTAGGATGAATAGAGGACCGAATGTCTATTTGCCCTGCCTGTCTCCTAATTTGGGCAATAGCAACCTGTAGCTTAAATGAACTCTTCTCGTCAGAGAGATGTATTTGGCTTTATGTGAAATATGTTCCAAATGGGCCATCTGAAATATGCTGAACCTCCCACCCCTGCTGAGTCTGAAAGACTCCAAGGGGGCACAATGGTAAGGGTACCTCCGTGGGTAAAGAAAAAAATAAGTGAAGAATAGAAGTAGGATTCAGCAATATTAATATTCACAGTCAGTAGTCAATGGTGTCATGTGGGATCTTTCTCTAATTTCTGTTGTTTCATCTCTCCTTCTAACTTAGGTTTCCTCTTTCAGAGTTCCAATCAATTCTGAATGTTTTTGAACCCTCAAGAAAACAAAAAATCCTGCATTGTTCACAAAGGATACTTAAATTTAATCTCAAACTTAGATGAATTTTAGTGTTCATTCTGTCACAGTAAATATGAATCAGAAGCTTAATGATTAAAGTCTACAAATGTATCTGGAAATGTATGAAAAATATATGCAAACATGTAAACATGCAAAACAAGCTGGAAAGTTGCTTACAAACAACAGAGAGAGGTAAGATTCACTTACAGGAAGACAAAAGAGTAAGCACCAAGCCTGGACACCACACATAATTGTGGAAAAGATACGGGCCCCTAGATAAAGGAATTTAAATGACAACTTTGACATTATTAATAGAGATTATATTTAAGATTTTATTTATTTATTTATCTGTAGATGGATGCAATACCTTCATTCCATTCACTTCTACATGGTGCTGAGGATCGAACCCAGTGCCCCACATATGCCATGCAAGTGGTCCACACTGAGCCACATCTCCAGCCCTTAAGAAACATTTTGAGGACGTGAAAACTAACTTTTTTGAAAAGATGTGACATTTATACATTTATCATCAGGGTTCTCCAAAGACTGAAGTCCAGGGGGCTGTCCAGGTGTGTTCATTATTCATCTTTGTATCCCTTACACTTAGCTGAAAGTCTGGTGCACCAGAAGTTGTGTTCTCTAGATGATTTGACTAGTGCTTGCAATACATGGCCAGTTGCTTGATATGACATAGAAAGTTTTATCGTAATGAACTCTATGTGATTAAATTCTGGGCCCTAAACACAATGTTTGTAGCGAGTTCGCTCTCAAGTCCTTTGGTCTATAGAAATGTGTCTGCTGTGACTGTGGACGTTCCTGTTATCTTGCAGTTCTTTAAGGATTATAAAGACAATGATTTTCACTTTTATAACTCTCTAAATACATATGCTGGACATGTGTGTCAGGATTTTGCAAATTCTTGATTAACATGCATCCTAAATGCTAACAGATGGTTGGCAACATAACCAACAAAAATTTTACTAAGCTTCTTCTCATTAATATAAACAGTTTGAATTATTGCCATCTTCCATGTATTCTAGAATATTCCTTTAGTCCCCTTCTCGCAGGGAAATAATTTGTTAAATAAATAAACATTCACTCTAGAAATGGAGAAAACAAGCTTTATTATAATGATTTGAGATTTTTTTGTGCATGGTAAAGATATACACGAGTCTTGTTTCTCCTATGTTTCAAGACAGAATTAATTTAAAGTTTTATTGTAGACTAAAGCATCCAAAATACTGTGGTACGTATGTAGCTACGAACATACAAACACTTTGATGCACAGCGTTCATTCTTTAAATAGGCAGTCAGCATTTTGATTCATAAAATAACAAATGGTAAGAATATATCAGTATCAATGTCAGAGAGCGCAAGACTTAGTGTTCTATACACAAAACATATGAAACGGACCTATAAAGATGGAATGTACAAAATCTAAAAAGAAAACAAAGGAAGCAAAAACCCTTCATACTCATACCTTGGATTGAAAGGCTATAGAGTTGAGAATGATACAAAAGAATTCTGTTATGAGAATACACTATTGTGCTGGGGAGTAGCTCAGTGGTAGAGCGCTTGACTACCATGCTCGAGGCCCTGGGTTTGATCCCCAGCACTGCAAAAAAACCAAAAACACTCTTGATGACAGAACATTCCCCATGTCATAAAGCAAAAGCATTGAGTTGAGTTTAAGGCTGTGTTGCTTTCAAAAGTTAATGGAAGTGCTGTACATTCATTGGAACAACATAGCCAATTTATTAACCTATTCTAGAATATTAATAGCTTTCATACATTCTCCACAAACAGATCACACAATCACTGCCACACAATTCATCTTTAGAAAGTTTTTAAGATTAGCATCATGATTTGTAGCTTACTGTCATTTAAAACAAAACAAAAAAGTATTTATACCAAATAAATCTTTAATGGGCACTTAGTTTCCTTTATGGCAATGCTAGATTCCTAGATATCAAAAATATTAAAAATAATTGTAAAGTTTAAAACCCTGCAACATTTACAGAAAGCAACAGTATTATACGACTTCCGGTAAAGCAAAATTAGATAAGGTCTGCATCAAATAGCTTCAATTTTATCCTGCCTGGAAATGCCTTGTTTTTAAATTATTCAACTAAAAACACTCCTCCCTTTTCAGAAGCTGGTGAATAGAGAGGATGTCATAGTATTCAAATGTACAAAAAGATTTTTTCCATTTGAAGTGATCTGCAGATTATTTGCTGTTGACTTGCTGTTTCCTCCAATTTATTCAGTAGGTATTACCTAAGCATTTATGTTGACCCTTCAGTATGAGGATCCATAGATACTAAGTAAGGTACTACTATTCCAGTTAATTCCATTCTAGGATACCCTGTATATTTAGTAGTGGAAGCAAGTGTGCAATAGTTGCATGGATCTGGGGTATTAATTGGCCTTAAATCTAGTCTTAAGGAAACCTGGAGACTTGTTTAATTATGGGGTCTAAAACTTCACCAAAATACTATATGCCATTTAAAAAAATGGCAAACACAGTCATAAAGGCTTTTTATTTATGTGTTTCAGGATGGTCAAGTAACTCCCTCCATCCCCATGTCCAGCAGGGGAGGTCTGTATTGGGGGAAAATGCATTGTCACTGACCTTCAAATCCTAATTGGCAATACTATGCCATAAGTGCCCGGGGGAATTTTGAGTGAGTACTTTCTCAGTGCTACTTATCATGAATGTATGACAGGTTCTATACACTTGACAAAGCGAAACCAAATAATAATGGTAGCCCAGAATAAAAGCCACTTATTTTAATATCCTTCTCAGTTTACCAGAAACCATTTTCCATAGAATGTGACAAAATTTCATTTAAATCTTATCTATTTGTATCTTATCAGCAGCACTTTCTCCCCAAAATATGCTCACCAGAAATACAGTAAATGCACATATGTATCCAGGTATGAAATGTTATCTATATTTTAATATATATGATTACATATTTTGGGGGAAAAATATAGTGTTTCCTGGAGTGCCCATAGCATAGGTTTAGTTAAGAGACAGTGGAACAGGTCCAAATCAAACTATCTATACATCCATTCCAGTTTGTGCCAAAATTGACATGGAAATAAATTAACTATGTATTTAGATACTTGGCCTGATATGATATGATGGAGGCTGATTAATTTTTAAATTCATTTCTAAGTTCATAAGTACTTCAAAAAAAAAAAAAGAAAGAAAAAAAAAAAGAAAACCCTCTGTAGGTAAACTAGTTTTAAAATCAATAGTCTAGGGCTGGGGATGTAGCTCAATGGTAGAGCATTTACCTAGTATGTCAAGGCCCTGGTTCAGTCCCCAGCACTGCAAAACCAGAGAAACAAACAAACAAACAAAAAAACCCAACAGTCTGTGATAGAATTTAAATAGGAAGCCATTTACACTCATGAAAATAAACTAAAATTAACAACCAATTTAAAAGATTTTCTTTTAAATAGTCCAAGAACTATTAAGAGTCTAGCCTCCCTTTTAGGCAGAACATTTTATAGTAAATGGCAAAATGAAATTCCTTCCCCCAGGATGTAAACTCCAAGGGGACAGGGATGTTTTTGTTTGTTTTATCTATTAGTCTATTCCCAGTGCCTAGAAGAGAACCTAGAACCTAGAAGGGACTCTGTAAATAGGAACATTTCAATTCAAAGTCTTGGGCTGCAGGTGCAGCTCAGTGGTAGAACTGGCTCTTACATTTGCAATTTCCAGCACCAAGAAAAAAATTAAAAAAAAAAAATCAAAGACTTATTTCACTGGCATTAGGAAACAATGTCTTAGTTTAACATTCTAAAAATTTTATTGGATTTTATAACTTCATCACACAGACTTGATAATTCAAAAACTAAAAAATTAAAAAAAAATTAAAAATACTAAACCTAAACGTTACTCTTTCTGAGAAAGCTTTATTTTCAGAGCTGATTTGGGCCTAATAAATTTAATGGACAACTGGAAGTTGCTAGATTCCCTTCCAATTTTTAAAAAGTCCTATATAGAGGATGGCTGAATTTTAAATTAATAAGTAATAAGCATCACATTCATATAATAATACGTACAGGAAATGTTTTCTTATAGTACAAGTTCTAAGGTGCTTTTAATGAAAAAGATCCCAAAGTCATTATTGAAAACATCAAACATGACATCCTGTTTGGTAGAACTGAGTAGAAAATTAAACAGTGGAAACAGTCTGCATCTTATTTTACAGTATCAATGACAGGTTGACTAAATTGTTCTTAACATTTCTCAAAATGCGTTTATACTTAGTTCAGATGTAAGTCCAGTTCAACTTTTATTTTGACCTGTTTTTTCTCATTTTTCTTCTCTTTTGAAAACACAAGACGATCAGCCACCACCATCGTTCCCGGGAAATGGCAAACATCCAACCTGTGTTAGGGCTTGCTCCACAAGGGACGGCTTGAGCTGCATTAGTAAAGGAATGTGCTGAAGAATGGCTGGACAGAATGCTTCTGTCTTTCCGAGTGCTGCCTATTTCAATACACCAAAGCTATATATATATTTATATTATACATTCTATCTTACCCTAATCATGTATACATAGTCCCTTGATACCTCTACTATTCATTGAACAATGATAAATAACCATAACATGCTCTTACCTGTAATGCTCTCGAGATAACAGAACTTTGGTAACACTCGCTAAGGGGAAATCATTAATCAATCCACATGCCTTTGGTTGACACCATCGGTCCTCCAAAGGGCTGCTTATGGCTCTCTGTCCTAGGATACTGGTGTCCTACTACATGTGCTGACATTTTGCAGAAGGTAAAGCTCTTGCTTTCATGAAGTGGAAGAGGAAAGAAAGACACATGTGAAAACATGGCACAGATAAAACGTGACCTTTTCTTGATTACGTTCCAGTATATTCATCTGGAGTTAATGGGGCTATTCGTTGACTGAAAGGTAGTATTACTTCTGTAAGATGATTTTTCAAAGCATCAGAGATTTTCAGGTTTCTCGGAAAATGTACTTTGTTTTCTGATACCAGGTGAGTAGGAAAGAGAAGGTGAAAAGAACCGACAGAAAGGATCTTTGATCTAACCCAGAAAGGCTGGGAAATCTGCATTGACTCAAGTGTTGTCTGCAAATCAGAGCTGGGAGGATTTTGCAAGACAGCCTCAATTTTTTTTTCTGAAGTAAGTAATATGTAGTTGTCGATTACCAGCTCCCCCCGCCCAAAGAAGGAAGGAAAGAAAGAAAGAAAGAAAGAAAGAAAGAAAGAAAGAAAGGAAGAAAGAAAGAAAGAAAGAAAAAACCATACTGTAAAAGTGAGGTTAGAAGGTTCCACAGGTCTTCTGACCTGGGTTAAATAAAGTATATAAGGACTACAGAATTTGTTTTTGGAAGCTCTGCGCAAAGGCTATCATTCACAGGATCAACAAATATTTTTACATATGCTAGTTTTTGTTTAATGTTTGTTTGATTTGCAAAATTAATTTAACTACATAAATCCCTGTCCTATAAGCCATAGTTCACAGGTGTAAAACTTCGCAGTTTGTATATTCAGTAGAAGACTTTTTTTTTTTTAAACCCTAATGGTGAATTTTAGAAATTGGATGAGCAGTTTTTTAAGGAAATTGTTACATTCAGAAATAACCATGGAAAGTTCATCAACGATTCCTTCTAGCATGAAAAGTCTAGTCATAATCTGGTCCCTGGTGGAGAAATCCATTCCAGTTTATAGTGCAAGACCGTCTCGAGGGGACATCCGGCTGGCCACCGTTACTGTAGGTATCGATAGACCTTGAAACAGTGATTTCCAGAGTCTGCAACCACAACATGGCCGTCTGAAGTTAGGGCTAGGCCTTGGGGGCCGTAGAGCGGGTCAGCAGATGTGTTAATGTAGGACAAAAACGATCCACTCCCATCAAACACCTGTGAAAACAGAAAGCCAGATCATCAGGGAAGACGTGATGGTAATGTGCTGAAATACGGTTTACAGAACGCTGGATGCTAACGGCTTTAATATAAAAGTGTGCTCACTCCTAGGTTTTCTTAGACCCCTTGGGCATAGCCCTTCCCTCCACTCATTCTTACCTTGCTTCTCCTCCTGCCTCTCTTTACACCCAGAGTCACTGATAGAGAACACGCCCCTGGCTGCCAGATCTCCCTTGGATTCTGAAACTAGTTGCACAATGATTTGGTGGGGACGGCACTGGATAGTGTTTAAAAAATGAATGAACCTTATTTTTCAGGCTGTTTTGACTTCTTTTCCTTCCAGCTTTAAATCTCCACCTCATGCCCACTCTTGTTTTGTTTTGGGTATTGGGGATTGAATTCAGGGGCACTGGACCACTGAGCCACATCCCTATTTTGTATTTTTATTTAGAGACAGGTCTCACTGAGTTGCCTAGCGCCTCATCTTTGCTGAGGCTGGCTTTGAACTTGCGATCCTCCTGCCTCAGCCTCCTGAGGTGCAGGGATTATGGGTGTGGACCACCTCACCTGGCTCACGCCCACTCTTACAGGAGAAAAATCAGCAACTAGATCAAAGAATGATCCCGAGTCACAATGGGCTATGGCAAAAATCGAGATTTCTTTTTGCTTTTCCCAAAAAAGAATAAATTGTACGAAGTCCATGGTTCAATGTGTATGTTTAGATATGGAAAAGGTCTTCTTTTTGGTTAATAACCTTCTTATAAAATAAAAGGAACAAATTGAGGTCCTTATGCTTTTTCTTTACCAGAATCAGGCTGGTTTGTTTTGACCATATACCACTTTCTTTGGCCCACATGGCGTTTTTGTTGTTGTTGTTGTTGGTGGTGGTTTTTTTTGGTAGTGATTTAACTCAGGATTGAATCCAGGAGCATTACATCACTGAGACATATCCCCAGCCCTTTTTAAATTTTTTTGAGAGAGGGTCTCTCTAAATTGCTTGGGGCCTTGCTAAGTTGCTGAGGCTGGCTTTGAACTTGTGATCCTCCTGCCTCAGTCTCCTAATCACTGGGATTTACAGGCATGTGTCACCACTTCCGCTGGCACACATAGTGTTTTAAAAGGCAGTGTAACTAGTGGTGCTATGAGGGCCACAATTTTTAGCACTGATGGTCCCATATAGTCCTATTTAGTGAACTTGGTTTAGTTCTGTGGTACATTAGACCCTTGACATAGTTCTCATATGAGATACAGAATATCTCTTTCAATATAGATGTCCTCTGGGATAATTAAGCAAGGTAAGTAAGTATACTGGAGAAATCAAAGCATTTGTGTAACATTTATAGTCTCAATTCTTTTCCTGAGGAAGTACCTGTTTCATATTCAAACTGATGATGGAAGCTGTCCTCACAGAGACACCTGAAAGTAGCTGGATTTGACAGTGCACCCTGGGTTTTCAGAAACACACAGGGCCACATTAGCAAGGATGAATAGTGCCATCTGGAAATATGTATTTAGATCCATGAAGGTATGAACACAGAGAAACTAGAGAACAGTCTTCCTTCAACTTGAGGATCCAAAAGCTTTGTTCTTCATGTAAAGAATTATGTTTTAGTGCTTTTTTTTTTCATTTCTGGAATGTAACCAATTAATCAACAGAACTATTACATCCTCATGAAGACCTTACTCTTGCTACTCCTTGAGAGTTACCCGACTACCCTGGTCCTGCTGCCCTCACAACCACTCCTCTTTTTTCCCTCTCTATAATTTTGTCATTTTTAGAACGTTACATAAATGGAATCAAGTACTATGTGACCTTTTCAAAGTGGCTTTTTCACTCACCACAGTGCCCTTGAGATGCATCCAACCTATTGAGTGTATCATTAGCCTATTTTAAATGCTGAGTAGTATTCCATAGTGTGGAAATATCACAACTTGTTTAGCCATAAATCTACTGAGGGACATCTTGGTTAATTCAGTTTGGGGCTATTACAAATATACATTCTATGAATGACAGCATATAAGCTTTTATGTGGACCTAGTTTTCATTTCTCTGGGATACACTCTCAGTAATGCAACTCCTGGATTGCATAGTAAGTATATGTTTATAGTTTTTTAAAGAAACTGCCAAACTATTTTCAAGGTTGATTGTGCTATTATGTATTCCCACTAACAATGTAGTAGAGATCTAATTTCCCCACATTCTCACCGGTATTTGGCATTATCAATAGTTTTAATTTTAGCTATTCAAATATGATTGCAATAGTACCTCATCATGGTCTTAATCTGCACTTTTCTAATGTCTAATGATGTTGAACATCTTTTCATGTTCAACATCAATTCAATGAAACTTCTCTTTATCTCTCTTGTCCACTTTCTAATTAGATTGGTTATTTTATTGTTGAGTTCTGAGAGTCCTTACCAAGGATTGAACCCAAAGGTGCTTAACCGCCAAGTCACATCCCCCGACTATTTTTATATTTTATTTAGAGACAGGGTCTCCCTAAGTTGCTTACAGCCCTAAGTTGCTGAGGCTGGCTTTGAGTTCATAATCCTCCTGCCTCAGCCTCCAGAGCTGCTGGGATTACAGGCATGTGTCACTGCACCTGGCAGTTCTGAGTCTTTACCCACACAAGGTGTAAGCCCTTCATCAGGAGTGTGGTTTGAATATGTGAAGGCTAGAGAGGAAAAAGGGACAGAAAGGGTGGGGAAGGGGATCTCATGAAAATCAAAGAGAAATAATAAAAACAGGAAAGGGAACAGGGCATGGGAGGATGGGGGAGGGCAGGGGCGACATACTGGGAACCCATATTGGCCAAACTATATTGTTACACTGTGTGCATGTTTGACTATGTAACTACAAATTCTACCATTATGTATAACTATAATGCACCAATAAAAAAAGTTGGAAAAAAAATGTGGATTGTAAATATTTTCTCCCATGTCTGTTTGCCTCTATTTTTAGCCTTATCTCTTTTACAGATCCAGATGTTTATGTTTGATGAAGTCTAATTTATTGATTTTCCCCTTATGCATAGTAGTTTAGGCATCCTGTTAAAAACCTCTTCACCAAGCCCTAGGTCTCCAAGAGTTTCTCCTAAAATCTTTTAAAAGTTTGTTTTCTAAAACACAATCTCCAAAAAGTTTTCTAGCTTTCCATTTAAGCCTATGATCCATTTTGAGATAATTTTTTTATGAGATTTATTTATTTTGCCTTAGTGGTTATCTTACTTTCGACAGTCCCATTTGTTGAAAAGGGTGTCTGTCATTCATCCATTGAATTGCTCTTATGTCTTCCTCAAAAAAATCAGTTGGCCATACGTGTGGGGGCCATTTCTGGATTGTGTCCTGTGGATGTGTCTGTCCTTCCACCAGTACCACACAGGCTGATTAATGCAGGTATATAGAAATCCAGAGAAGCAATTCATCTCAATCTATTTTTCTTTTTCAATATTGTTTTAGCTATTCCTGTTTCTTTGCTTTGCCATATAAATATTAAAATAATCTTTTTTGTTATCTACAAAAAAATACTGCTTAGATTTTGTGTTAAAAACCTGTATATTAATTGGAGTCAGTTGATGGTGCTTCACGTTGATCCATCCCTGTTGAGTCTTGTCATCGTGAACATCCTTTGTCTATCCCTTTATTATTTAGATCTTCTTTTATGAGCATTTTATAGTTTTCAGCATATAAATACTGGATATATTTTGTTATTATACCTAAATATTTCAATTTTTCTTTTTCTTTTGCAATTGTAAATGGTATTGGATTTTGAATTTTTGGCTTCCACGTGCTCATTGGAAGCACACTAGTACAGCTGATTTTTGTTATGTTGATCTGTTATTCTGTGATCTGGCACAACTCCTCTATTAGTTCTAGGAAACTTTTAGAGATTCCTTGGCATTTTTCATGTAAATAATCCTTTATTTGCGAACATGCAAAGTTTTAAATTTTCTCCTTTCCAACTTTTCATTTCCTATTTCTTCTTTATTGTGCTGGCTGAACCTTCCGGTACTATGTTGGATAAGGATGGTGAGGACAGACATCCTTGCTTAGTCCCCGATTATATACGAAAGGTGTTCAGATGTTCACCCAAGAGAAAGCTGCTAACCAAAGGTTTCACAGACGTTCTTTATCAAGTAGAGAAAGAGTCTTTATTCCATCATGAAAGTGTATCAAATGTTGTCAAATGTTTTTTCTGCATCAATTAATATCATAATTTTTCTCCTTTAGACTTATAATATGGTAGATTAATATTGACTGATTTTTAAATTCTAAGCTGGCCCTGCATCCCTGGAATAAACTCTACTTGGTCATAGAGGGATTTTTACATATTGCTGAATTCCATTTCTCAGTATTTTGTTAAAAATTCTGGGATGAACTCAGTATATTTATGAGGAATACGTATGTCTGTAGTTTTGTTTTTTGTATTGTCTGTGTCTGATTTTGCTATCACAACTTCAGCAGCAGGATTGAAAGTGAGTTGGGAAAGTGTTTCCTTGTTTTCTGTTTTCTGGAAGAAACTATGTAGAATTAGCATTAATTTTTCTTTAAACATTCAGTAGAATTCTTCAGTGAAACCATCTGAACCCTGACATTTCTTTCTGGAGAGTTTGAAAATTATGAATTAAATTTCCTTAACAGTTATAGGGCTATTCAAATTATTTATTTCATACTGAGTGAGTTATAGAATTTGTAGTTTCTGACAAATTGTCCATTTTATCTAAGCAGTTAAATCTGTAATATGTAGAGTGTTTACAGAATTCTCTCTCTCTTTTTTTGGTAGCAGGGATTGAACCCAGGAGCACTTAACCACTAAGTCACATCCCCAGCCCTTTTAATATTTCATTTAGAGACAGAGTCTAAGTTGCTTAGGACCTTGCTAAGTTGCTGAGGCTGGCTTTGAACTTCCAATCCTCTTGCCTCTGGGAATACAAGCATGCGCCACTGCACCTGGCTTATGTGTGCTTTTTAAATTGAAACACTAAATAACAAGGAATAGCTAAAGGCTTAATAATTACTATAATTTTATGGTAATGATGAGTATAAGTGACAACTGGGGGTGTCTGCATCAAATGTAATGTGACATAAAAATTTCTTTTGATTTTTTTTCTTGGTGACAAAATCATAGGTATTACTAAAACTACTGTGGATTGTTACCTTAGATTGTTAACAAATAAAGGGAAATGACAATTTTCACTCAGAAATTAGTAAAAATAAGAATGTAGTATTTATGCTCAATGAATCTTTTGAATTCCATCCATAAATGAACCTAAATTGGGGTTCTATGGGATCCACGTTGAAAGCCCTGAAATAGAGGATCTCCTGCTGTAGGCATGTGCCTTTGGTCTAGTCCAGCTTGCATTGTTTGGTCCTTCTGGTGACTTAACCAGTGGAGAAAGGAAAACACCCCCAATCTGGGGGACAGCCAGTTCTTCATTTTGAACAAATCCTAACATCTAACCATATACATGATGAGTGTTCATTGTACCTGGATCCTGCTGTTTCCCCAGTCTGCCACAATGATGTTTCCATTCGAATCCACTGCTACACCTGTGGGGGCATTAAACTGCCCATTTCCTTCTCCGTTGGAGCCAAACTTCAACATGAATTCTCCTTCCTGATTAAACACCTGTGGAAATATTTTTAAATTGTTTTACATTAAAATCATGGACCCAACATCGGGGACTTAAAAAATCTCTCTCTGAACAGGTTACTTGCAACAAAACCTGTAATATAAGGCATTCTGGGGGGAAAAAAGTAAATCTACAACCTGAAGCTGTCTATCACTTATGGTTCTTCAACGTACTACAGAAACCTGATTCATAATTTATTTAAGTCACTCTTCTCTTTTTTATGGTTTATATCTAGTACTGATGTGAAAAATACTTTTGTTATAAATCATAAAATACAAATATAAGGTGGTATGAGTAAGTAGAGCTATAATTTTCAGCAATATTATTCTTTCTGACTTAAACAGCTCAATTTCAAGAATGGAGATTGTATTTCCAGTGGGATAGAAAGTCATTCAGTTTAGACCAGAGAGGGGGTTTTTGTTAGGTCAGAAAGCTCAGAATCTATTACTGTTTTCTTACATCACATAACAAGAAAGCGGAGGCTGGACTCCATACAAGAGGAGATTCAGTGTGTGTGTGTGTGTGTGTGTGTGTGTGTGTGTGTGTGTGTGAATGCACAGCCACTTGCACAATGGAAGCAGGTGAAGAGTAACCAAAGGATTTATTCCAGTTAATATAGGTAGTCTATATGATTCTAAGGCTTTGACCCACAGAACCTACAGAGATTGTTAGAAGTGAGGGGATAAATAGAACGCTTTTTTCTTTTTGGTACTGAGGATTGAACTCAGAGGCACTTAACCACTGAGGCCCATCCTCAGCCCTTTTTTTATATTTCATTTAGAGACAGAGTCTTGCTGAGTTGCTTAGGGCTTTGCTAAGTTGCTGAGGCTGGCTTTGAATTCGTGATCAAGCAATGGGATTTGCTGTGGTTAAGTAAATATTTTTATTAATACAGTGTTACTATGTTATATATATATATGTTTGTGTATGTGTGTATACATATTTTATATATATTATATATAATACAGAGTACTGATTTTGAGATAATTAACATTTTAATGTGTTAATGTTATCATTAACATTTTAATGATAACACTACAGTAAATATAATTCTATCTTGATGCTTAGATGATACTTAATGGTTCTGAAATGTCTCTTGAGACTTGATTTTAAACATCCATCACCATGATGTCTAGATGCACAGAGACAGTCACTAACAAATCCAAAAGGACTACACTCCAGGTCCCTTTAGAGTAGAGATGACTTAAATGTGGCCTGAGAAAGTTCACCATATGTGAGCGTAGATCTAATCTGAGGATGAGCTCAGAACCTTTGAGGACCTCTTTGTCTTCACAAGGAACAGACATAAGAACACCAGCTTTCACTATGGCATTTTAAGTTTTCCCTGACTGAAGACTGGGGTGTGGTTCAGTGGTACAGAACTTGCGTAGCATGTTCCAGGACCTGGGTTTAATTTCCGGCACACACAGACCCTCTACCTCCCCAAAAATAAAGCATAAAAAAAGTACCCTGACTCTTTCTGTCACCTTTTATCCACATCCTTCTAATTTTAAAGACCAATGGGAACAAATAAAATATATAAAAGAAAAAGGCCAATGGGAATGTGTCTATGCTGTTGAAGACACATTTATTATTCTCTGATCTTTCCCTGATTAATTCCTACAAATAATAAGTTTGTTTGTACTTATCTGAGTCACTGTATTTCCTTGGCATAACTGCTGCTTCTTCACATGAGAATAATGGAGAATGCTGAATCTTGCCTTACTTGTTTTATAATAAAAAGAAAATATATACAGTCATCTCCCCTAACCTGGGGTTTTATTTTCTTCAGTTTCAGTTATCTATACCACTGGAGCAGGAAAATATGATGTGGAACATTCCAGAAATAAACAGTTCATAAGTGATAAGTAACTTCATATCATTTTAATTGTTCTATTCCATTATTAGTGATTACTGTTAATGGCTTATTGTGCCTTATTTATAAGTTAAACTTCATCATAGGTATAAATAAGAAAAATATAGTATTTATATAGAGTTTGGTACTGTATAGTTTTGGGCGCTCCCCCGGGGGTCTTGGAACTATTCCCCAATCATGTACTGCAGGGGCTGGGAAGTGTAGCTCAGTCGTAGAGCACTTGCCTGATGTGTGAAGGCCTGGGTTCAATCCCCAGCGTCAGGGGGGGAAAAGTACTGTAAATAGCTAAAGAACTAACTAGAGCAGACTTACTTGGCAGCACTGACTTACGAGCACAGTTTTTACATTTACCAACAGAGAAGTGACCTGAGTTCAGAACTACTGCTGCCACGTGGGAAACCAAAGAGCCCACGTATTTCAGAGAAGTTGCACGTCAGTAGCTATCAGAGAGAAGAGAAAAACAAATGGCTGTGACTTTCTTAACTAAGAAGAAAACTGGGTTTAAAGAATTAAAATACTCTACTGTCTTGAGAACTTGGTGAGTTTTCAGAACTTTAATGACTATAAATTTCTCATATTTTGTTTTCCATCTAAAAGTCATTGAATTACTTACAAATGACTCAGGTGAAAACATATTAAGAGGCAGAAATATGAGCTGAGATTTTTATAACTTGCTCTTTGTTAAGTATTTATAGCATTAAAAAAACCTGACAATAATTCCTTTTTTTTATTATTAGTTGTTCAAAACATAATAATTCTTTCTTGATTTCAAAATCTTCATCATGTCAAATACCTGAATGATATGAAAGTTTTTCTTGATAACCCTAGCCCTAATTATACAAATACATTCTCTCTCTCTCTCTCTCTCTCTCTCTCCCCCACTCCCCCAAGAGCTGGGCCCTTGGCCTCCCAAATACTTCCAACCTCCTATAAATCTTTTCTCTGGAATCATGAATTTTACACATCCCTATTTTTATGAAATCATTATTGCTGTCTGCCTAGCACTTTGGTTACTTACATATGTTTCTAGAGTGTCAGGACTGATTAATAGGAGCTGTCCCACTACAAACTGTTGATCCATAGAGGCTGCCCAGAGCATAGGACAGGAAAGACTCTGAGGCCACCAGGTAGCTTGGTGGAAAAGAGCAACTGGATTAATCATTGTCTTCCGGTGGGTGGGTGGGTGTCAGGGCAGCACTTATGCCAGGCATTTGCTAGCCTCTGCCCCTGTGAGGATCTTTCTGGGTTTTGCTCTTGTTGAATGCCCTGGAGCTAAACAAATGGTTCCTCTATAGAGTGATGGAGGGTAGGAAGAAGGATCACAGCCTGTGTTCTAAAAAGTGTCAATCAGAGCTGATCAATAGAAGCTGTCCCACAGCGACCCCCTCACAGAAATATGAGCTCATTCTACAGCAGTGTTATGGCCCCTGAAGATAGGGACATGCTCACTTCCTGATGCCTTTTTGCTATCCTCCTCCTCCTCTTCCTCCTCCTCCCCCTTCCCCCTCCCCCTCCTCCACCCATCCCAGGGGAATTTTCCTATCATCCTCTTCCTTTAGACACCTCCCTTAGAGTGGGACCACAGGGAATGCAGCTTATCTGCAGTGGGTGGAGGGGGCGCTCTACCACTGAGCTACATCCCTAGTCCTAATCATCCTAAAAATTAACACATTAAAATATGTCAATAAATAGTAAGATTTATAAAAACCAAATATGTGTGTCAGAGCACTGCCATGGCCACCTGACATACGTCAGTGGTCAAGAAGATCAATAAGTGTTTTCTCA
Organism: Ictidomys tridecemlineatus; assembly: GCF_052094955.1. Taxonomy (NCBI): domain Eukaryota; kingdom Metazoa; phylum Chordata; class Mammalia; order Rodentia; family Sciuridae; genus Ictidomys; species Ictidomys tridecemlineatus. Next base: position 122,038,924 of record NC_135485.1, read on the forward strand.
TCATAAGAAATATGCCTGAGTTACCTTATTAGTTCTTGATTTTCCTCATAATAATGTTTAAATTTTCCTCTTCCTGTACTCAGTAAGAAGGATGTACTATATTATTTAAAAAGGCCATTATTTTCTAAGTAATACCAAATGTGTGAAGGTATAACTATGAAATATACCATACGAATATACATAATTCCTAACCCACTTCCCCCAAGTCTGTTGTAGCACAATTCTAATAGATTTTATTTTAAAGGCATTTTGGTTCATGAAAATTGAAAAAAATGATTTTTGTTTTAATCTGTCAGATAGCCACAAAATATTAAGTTTCAGAAAGTTCTGTTTCTACATTCAAGAAATTGTTTTTTAAAACTTAATTTTCAGGTCATCTTTGATAAATTTTCTAATCATCTTTAATAAAGCAACTGCCACTGTATTTTGTTCAATTCCTTGACTCTTTGAAGTCTGTATGTCCACATGAAAATCTGCATTTTTAAGCATAAGCAAAATCTACTCATTTGAGGTTGATTTCCTTAAATTCTGTGTGTCTATGTAAGTATTGTATGTTTGTTCTCTCCCAGACCAATCTCTCCATAAAAGCAGCTTAAAAAAAAAAAAAAAAGTAAACAACAACTGATGTGTTCATAGTACCTTGACAGAATGATTATGGAAATCTGTAACAATAATCTCATTATTGCTATTTACAGCTGCAAAATGAGGACCTGCAATAAAAAATGGAAAAAAAATTATGTAATGACTAAAACAACAAAAATAATTGCAACAGAGCAATTACTATAACAATAACAAACTGAATACATTAACTTGATTATTTAAGGAAGAACAAACAACCAGAGACCCCCATCCCTGCATGATCATATAGCCAGCCCTTTGTGCTCTAGATAATGTGGATCCTATGTTATTCTGCACTTGGGATTGTCTAGTCTGACTTCTCCCGGATCAAGCAAAGAGTTCCAGCAGCCCTAACAAAGTAGGACCAGCAGTAAGCATCAGAATTCATTCTCCACACCATCATCTGAAAGTCACACCTGCCAGCTTCTCTGAATACATTAGTCTTTTTTTAGGATCCTAAAAAAAAAAAAAAGTGTTTACTAAGGAAAGATATGAGGACACTTAGCCCTGGAAAAGAGACTCCAGTATGTAATTTTTCTTTTCTAAAAAACTGAGCAGGAAACCCACTTTCATAATTTGGAGTGACATTCAGAACCTGGCAGGACAAAGAACTGGAGACAAAGCCACAAAGAAAGATTATGCAAATGAATGTAAAATGCCCAAAGCATCCTTTCAAAATGAAAATGAACTGTGTTCAGCCTCTTCTTGCAGATGTGAGAAAACCGAAGCTTGTGATTGCTAAGTGGCACTCCCAGAAGAGAAGTAAGAGACTTCCTCCCCGCACTTGGCAAACATTCTGAACCCTTACCCTTGTTCTCATAATCACTTAGGTGAAATAAATTCCAACTAGAGGCTCTTTAAATAAAAATTCAGTATGGAAAACAGGAGTTACTCCACTGTTCCTCAAAGAGTTTTATTTTTAAAATGTTTTATTTTAAATGCATATTTTACCTAACATCAATATTTGAGGAGCAGACTTGTGCACTGTGAATTGGGACCCCACAGCAACCACACAGGAACTGCAGTCTGACTTACTGGTGGAGTAACTGAAAAGCATCGAAGCATGCTTCAGCTTAGATTTCATCCCCAGCATCTCTCCCCAAAGCCAGCAAACACCCTGGGGATGTGGCGTCTTCAACATGCTCCATCATGCAAATGTGAGCAGAAGAAGCATAAAAAAGGGGGTTTACGTATTACCGTCGAGTGTACCTGCAAACTGCCTGTCCCCGTTTCCTCGGCTACCAAACCTGGTGACTATTTTCCCATTTGGTTGGAAGATAAACACGCAGCATGCTTTGTTGTCCACCACGATAATGTGCCCGTTGCGGTCCACAGAGACTCCTTTGGGCCCCATCAGCTTTCCCGATCCGATTTTTGTCTGTTAGAAACAAGTGCAGAAACTGAGTACAGACCTCAAAGTTTAAAACACTAGAGAACATGAAGTCAGACACTGTTTCAGTAACGTTGGTTCGAATGTTCAGGCCGAGCAGGTACTCAGGCACCCACCCAGTGATCTCTGTCTCAGCAAATTGGCTTTGTCACATCTAGTATCTGCTATGAGTATTTATATGAAAATCTTATTTTTGAAAAGGGATCGCCACCACCAAACATGTTCTAGAATTTCCTAGCCTGGGGTCACAATGCCCTCTTCTAAAGAGGCGGTGTAGTTGAGTGACAGGTCAGTCACTGGGTTAGGAGTCAGAGAACTGTCCTGCTGCTGTCACCTGCTTTCAGCACCCCCGATGTGGCCCAAATTTAATTGCTTTAATTTCCAGATTTCTCATCTATTAAAAAAAAAGTCAAAAAACTCCCACCAACCTGTGTTATTAAACTTTCAATGGTACTTCTGGAATATGTGTTAAGTAAAATAATGTAGGTAGGGCTGGGGTTGTAGTTCAGTGGAGAGTGTTTGCCTAGCATGTGTGAGGCACTGGGTTCGATTCTCAGCACCACATATAAATAAAATAAAAGTACATTGACAACTAACAAAAATTTAAAAAATAATAATAATGTAGGTAAAGGGTTTAATGTAGAGCACACAGTAAGCACTCACTAAAAGGAAGCCATTGTTGCTATTGTAACCTAGCACTCTTGATGTTGAAACTGCCAGGCATCTGCCACTGACCTTGACTAGAATTCAGTTCCACATGAGTGGAAGTTGCGTCTGTTTTATCCACCACTTCCTGGTGTATAACAGGTACTCAACAAGTATTTACTAAATAAACTTTAAAAGACTAGATTATTAGTGGGTAATCATGATGAAATGGTTTCACTCTTCACTTTATTTTAAAAGGACAGAAAAGCATGAGATTGCTATCAACCATATATCATAAACACTTTAAGTTTCATTTATGTTCCTGAATCAATTAAATTTAGTGAATATATAAATGCATGTTGGAGATGGAGTTTAACTTAGTCTCATTTTTCTACCTCCGTTTTAGAGCGCTCATAAAGAATTGCTTCACGCACTAACCTCTACTTACTAGCTCTACAGACCTGAGTACCCACCATGTACTCGATATTGTGTTCCAGGCTTGTGGTAAATAAACACAGATAAGACACAGCTTCTGCCTCAAGGATGTCTCTGTCACACTGGCACCCATGCCTCCAGCGTCAGAGGGAAACACATTTATGTGTGTTTTTATGAGAGCTCTTTCAGCTATATTATTGAACAAAGCAAGGTACTGAGTAGGGAGTACAGTCTTGAGTCCACTTGGGTTAAGTGTATGCACACAGGCATGTATGTATAGTCAGCCCAAGCATCCTGGGCGCTGCAAATGCAGACTCAACAAATCTCAGATTGAAAATATTTAGAAGACAAAAGAAAAAAGTCTCTGTGTGTGTGCTGAACTTATACAGATTTTTTTTTTTTTGGTCACTATTCCCTTAACAATATAGCATAACACTATTAACATTGTCATTTACATTGTAGTAGGTATTATAAGTAATTTAGAGATGATTTAAAATATACAGGAGAATGTGACTAGGTTCCATGCAAATTCTACACCATTTTATCTGAGGGACATGAGCATCTTCAGGTTTGTTATCTAAGGAGTGGGAGGTTGCTGGAACCAATCCCCCATGGACACCAAGGGACAATGGTACTTCTGTAAGGAAAAGTGAGAAACCAGTGTCTCTACCTTAGAAAGCGGTATTAGTGGTGGCAGGAGGCACACTCACTGTTCATTTTATACTCTTAGGCACATCTTAAAAGCCTATTTGCATGTATAACTTTTTAAATTAAAAATTAACAAACCCCTCATAACATTCTCATAGGTTCGACCCCAGACCTCTAAATTTAGTAGCAGAGGGTGGGTGCTTTCTCATAGTAGGGATTCAGATTTGGTACAACCCTTTATTCTTCAAGTTTATAAATGACTGAGATTCAGATTTAATCTCTTTGGACAAAGGAATACAATCAGAGCAAGGAAACCCTGGTTTTCTTGGCAAAAGGATCTGTTGTGTAAATTTGATTCTGATTCTGCAATCTAGCCCAGAGATCAAAGAGGCTACAGCATAATGGCATGTAAAGAAATGGCATAATTCTTTCATGTCTGAATGGAAGGGACGTCAACAGAGATCAAAAGCAGATCCGGCAATCTGATTACCACCACCCGATGTTATGAACACTAGCAGTTACTTAGAATGACGCAACCACACAATACCTAATGGATAACTACCTAGAACAAAAACGGACAATAAGGTATGCCCTCCATTCTGTCATGTAATGGCCACCAGGGTGGACCTAAAAGAACTAGTTACATGTTGAACCCAAACTTCTTTTCCTTCCACCTTCCACTATCACTCTGGTTTTGCTACACTGGATTCTACCAGTAAAATAAAAATCATCTGGATTGACTACATCCCCTCTGTTAGAATAAAAAGCAAAAACCTCTAAACTGGCTTTGGAATGATCAAATGAGAGTATTTAACTGAACAATAAAGTTCTTAAATCGAAGAGGGAAGAGACGAGCTATTTTAGAATATGGCGGCCATGGGGACCACCACCATATCTATTCTGTGTTTGTTTTGATCACAAAGGTTCCTGGATGGACTAGAAGATTCAAGCCAGGAGGGAAGATGAAAAGGTAAAACCTTAAAGGAGGCAGAGAGGAATAAAACTTGACACAAGCCATCAGTGAATAAAAGAGAGGGAAAAAAATAAGATGTTACACCTCTGCAACTATTAGGAATGAATAGAAAGAATCTGCAGTGAGGTTAAAGATGTCTTTCACTTGTTTAATTTTACCGAAGGAAAAAGAGCAACAATATCTTGATAGTAAGATTTCACACTTGAATGAACTCTATTTGTAATACTAAAGTATTTTTGCTTGCTATCCTTTTACCACTGGGTTCTGATCAGCAATCAGAGTACTGCAGAAACTATACCATATCCAATTTCCCATTCCTCCAGAGGGTGAGAGTGGTTTTTAGTATTTATTCCAACTAATAGCAATATTATTCCAACTCCAAGCCTCCAGTTCTTCCAAGAAGAGTGTATATAATACATAGTAATATACATGTAATATAGTATATATTACATAGTAAAGTATATACTACTCTTCCAAGAAGACAGTATATTACAGTAGATTATGGAACAGTGGTGTACACAAAGCTTACTTGAGGAAAGGCTTCTCTCTTAGATATCACACTCCTGCCTTCATATGTGAAACCTATTTCAGTTTTAGCTACTGAAGGTACAGACAGACCATGATTTTCCTGGAGTCTGAAACAAGAACAAACCGGTTGCCTCCAAACTACATGTAGGCTCTGGAGAGGTCACTCAAGAGTTTTCATTGCGTCCATATTAGAGTTGTCACATTTGGGTATGTCTTACCCAAATATGATGACAAAACACTAACAGCAAACTTTGTGCCATCATCAGGGAACCAGAACGGGTCATGAAAAGTGGCCTCTCTAGAGTATTAGGTTGGAAATAATGACCACCAGGAGTCCACATGACATCCTGGAGTCAAAATCATGGCTGCCCAGACAGACTTCATTTTTTCTGAATGGGTTATGAAAGGCATGGAAAAGAACATTTCTTAGATATTTATTTAGTATGAGGCACATATGACATCCAGAAATAAAACCTCATTTAGTCCTTACTCAGATCCTATAAGTTTTTTTTTAATCCAAATTTTAAATATGCAGCTGCTGAGGTTCAAGGAAGTTTCATAATTTGATGAAAGCCAAAGAATTAATAAGCCAGAGAGCTGGGTTTCTAGTTGCTTGATTTGTCTGAGTAAAAGTTCATACTGTCAATTCAAACAGAAGTCTCTCATAGTTTGAATAAGGGAAATATGGAAGGCATAATATATAAGGTCTTCAAAAAGACTTTTAATGGACAAAATGGACTGGATGATAACAATTCTGGATGACACCTTGGAAGAGAGATTTCTGTTATTACCACTGGGCTGTCTTTGGTGACTCATTGAAGAAATAGAAGCTGCGATGGTTTGGAACTTAAATTATTCTCCAGGCCATATGTTAAAGACTTGGTCACCAGCATGTGGTGCTGTTGGGAGCTAGGGCCTAGGAGGAGGAAGTTAGCATTCAGGATGTACCTGTGAAGGGGATACTGGCTCCTTCCTCTTTTTTTTTGCTTCCCTGCAACTATGAAGTGAGCAGTTTCCTATGTCCTGCTTACCCACTGTGATGATTCCACAATGGGTATAAAACCATAAGGCCAAACAACGAGGGACTGAAGCTTTCAAAATTATAAACCAAAATGGGTCTCTCTTCCTCTTAAAGTTGACTTTCTCAGGTATTTTGTCACAGCAACAGAAAGCTGATTAACACCAAAACCATTTTTACATTTCCATAAATATAATAGTGGGAGTAACAGCAAACAGGTCAAATGATGGCAGGATCCCTCAAAGTGTAGCTCAACCTGCATCTTTTCTTTAAGTTCAGCCTCCATTTTCTTTTCCTTTCAAATCTTATGTTCCTTAGCACAATGTTTTTAGATGGTATGAAATAACTTATGACTCATTAGAGGCTGCCATGAATTATTTCCTGTCCTTTCTTGTATATTTATCTTTTTTCCTCCCTGAGCTTATACATTTTTCAGAAGGCAGAAACCATGTCTTATGATTCTGTTTCATTCTGTTTCTTCCATGTCATCTGTTTCAGGCCTAAGAAAGTAGAAGGCACTTCTATGTGACAAGTTATAGGTTAATGCAAGGGTTATAAATTGCTTCTTCCTAACCCTTTTCGAAAGGATGATTTTTTTCATTGAAATGGGGTCATAAGGACAGTTTTCCTCTAAATCTGGTTAAAAAAAGTACCTGTGCAAACTAATTGCTCTATAAAACGAAAACACATTTATGAGCATCTGTATGAGCAGGTTTATAAAAACAATCATTGTTATTCTCATTTTACAAAATTTAGATATCAGATGTCTTTGTATAAGAAGAATTGTTGAACATTGGATTGGATTTAAAAAAGAAAAAGACCATTTCAACTTTTATTTCCTATTTCCTCTTCTCTATGGTTTAGTGGTCTGTTGATACTTGAGCTTACCTTAAACTTTCCATCTGATGAGAAGATGCTAACCCACTTATTATCATAATCTGCAATGATTATGTCCCCACTGGGGTGCACGGCTACTCCTGTGGGCCTCTGCAGCTGCCCGGGAGAGCGTCCTCGTATGCCAAAACGACTCTTGAACTGGCCATCATTGGAAAATATCTGTAAAACAATTTATGTTGATTGGAATGTTCATAGAAACCACTCAGGAAGAAACAGGCAAGGAGATCTGTCATAAATACTATAGGTTAGGACATGCCCTCACTGTTTAAGAAAAGCCTACAGACACATTAAAAGGCTCTTGGAGCTGGGATTGTGGCTCAGTGGTAGAGGGCTTGCCTCGCTCACCCTGGGTTCGATCCTCAGCACCACATAAAAATAAATAAATAAAATAAAGATATTGTGTCCAGTTACAACCAAAAAATAAATATTAGAAAGAGGCTCTTTCCTTAACTACATGTCTGAAGACATGAATGGTGTGACTCTGCATTGTGTACAACCAGAGATATGAAAAACTGTGTTCTATACGTGTAATACGAAGTGAAATGCATTCTGCTGTCACATATAACAAATCAGAATGAATTTTTAAAAAAGAAAACAACCACTGATTTAAAGGCAGCATTAATCCGTATAGTTTAATCAATTTCAGCACAAATTTATTCTGGAATAGTACTGTGAAGATCTGTTCAGACTATTGAAAAGATAAATGTGAAATGAACACAAAAAGGTTCTTGTCTTACGGGAACTGAGTGACTGAAATGAATTGCGATAGCAGTCGCTTGGGTTAGAGTGGCCCGTAGGTGGTGCTGTAGAAAGGCCAGTTCAGTTGTCTGCCTGTCAGCAGTGTTACTTGCCAGGTTGTCTAGATCTGGTTTGGGCCTTAGCAATATATGTTGTTGCCTTATGAACTTCTTATAAAATTCTTTTAAATGTTCTAAAATGTATACTAACATTATGCATGCATTTATATGATTCCTAAAAAAAAATGTTGTGCTAAATGGTTAAAGTATATAACAGATTTGTTGATAATTTATGCAATGAATTAATATTCTAGATTGTTTTAAAGATATAATTACTTATTTCCAGATTCTACAATCTGATTATAACCAATATCAAAATTTATATTGTTTATTTTGATTTTGTTCTACATTTACACATCAAATTAAAGGATAGAATATGTGTGAACGAACATGGAAAAAAAAAAGGCTCTTTCCTTGTACTATGAATCTTAAGTCTAAAGTAGGAAAATATGTAACTCTATTGGTTTTATTAATATAAGTAGTTAAAGGTACACAGTAGGGACTCTACCTGGACACATTGGTTGTTACTGTCTGCAATTAATATCTTTCCAGTTGTAGATGCAGCTACCCCCTGAAGATTCGTAAACTCTCCTTTATTTCTTCCTTTGGTTCCTAAAAATAAATGATAAAAGCACAAAAATCAAGCACAAGAGAATTTGATTTCTCAGTTTCAGAAAGGAATTACTCAAGCTTCCATTGGTAATCTGAGAATTCATTGTTTTTATTTTATATTTCCTTTTCTTGTAGGGCTAGGGATTGAATCTGGGACCTTATGTGTGTTAGAATGAGCTATACAATTCCCAGCCCCTACACGGTGTTTAAATAATACTTTTTTAAAAAATGAGATCCCTTCCTCCATGACTTAACCCATATGCTACTGAACTTTACTTCTAGACCAATAAAGTTTTTGCAAGATCACTATTTTAGGGCTGGGGTTGTGGCTGAGTGGTAGAGTGCTTGCCTAGCATGTGTGAGGCACTGATTCTCAGCACCACATCTATAAATAAATAAATAAATAAAATAAAGGTCTACCAACAACCAAAAATTTAAAAAAATCATTTTTTAGGCAAATGCAACCTTCCTATATTAATCTATACATGCATATTTACTTGATTAAAACATAACAAATTCCACAAAGACATAATAATAAAAATGAATATTCTAATCAATGAGATACAACAAGAGAGGAGCTTTACTTTAGGAATTTTGTCAAAACTCTACCTTCTTACTCAGTAGCTCTTAGAAGAAAACTAGGCCCTTGATTTTCAGAGCATTTAACAAACTGTAAGACCACAGATAGTATGAAAGGGCAGGCTGATTTGCATATACTGGATCCATTTATGCATTATTTTCTAAGATTCAAGATCTCAATAACTGTGTATTCTTCCTGAAATTAAAAAAGGTATCCCAACAGGGTACTTTCCAGATTAAGAAAATTAGAAAGACAAAGGGAAATTAATACAGGAAATATTCTCATCCTTTTTTTTTTTTTTTTGATTGGTCCTGGGGATTGAACCCTGGGGCACTTTACCATTGAGCTACCTCCCAAGTCTTTTTATTTATTTATTTATTTATTTTCATTTTCTTAATGGTACTGAGGATTGAATGCAGAGGCATTTCATCATTGAGCTACAATCCTAGCCGTTTTATTTTTTATTTTGAGACAGGGTCTCATTAAGTTGCTTAGGTCCTTGATAAATTGCTGAGGCTGGCCTTGAACTTGTGATCCTCCTGCCTCAACCCTTTGAGTGGCTAGATTTAAGGGCATGGACCACTGCCCCCAGCTAGACTCCTTTTTTTAAAGGGACAGATAAGGCGGGGGGAAGAAAAGCAATAGCACCTATAGGTTAACAGTTATCTGTTTTTGTTTCAAAAGATGTTTTTATAATTTACTTCAATAGAACTATATAAGTATCAATGGATGGAAACAGAGTAAGCTTTGTTCCAGAACAAATGATCCAGAAGGAGGTGTAAATTTTAATTGCTTGAGAAAGAAAACTATGTCTTGGGTTTTATAACTGAGTTTTATACTCAAAAGAGCCATTTGATGATTTTATTTTTAGACACCAACACTGTGCCTTAGGAAGGAGGACAAGAGGACCCGTACACAAGGACCCACCGAGGTTGGCTGACGTCTAACACCTGCAGAAGCGCCACCTGGGAATCCTGAGCATCAGCTCTCCTGAAACAGATTTTTGGGTTTAAGAAATGAATCTGGTGATGGATTACAGCAGAGCTGCTTGGATCTCAAATGGGCTGGTTCTCACTAGACCCACATGGCCGTCACCTGATTGAAGTCACATCAGGTCTTTTCACTACTTCTGCATCTCGGCTACTCTCACTAGGATGAAAGGAAACTTGTGAGGCCCAACTCCTCCAAAGAGCTTTATCCTACATTGTGAAGGAAACCATACTATTTTATTTCAAATGTGCCTGAAGAGGGGATCTTTTATATTTGATCCACACAGAACACCCTGGATACACAGGAATATGGCATCAGGGAACATGCTTTAAAAATGATATGCTGGAGCCGGACATGGTGGTGCACCTGTGCTCCCAGCTAGTTAGGAGACTGAGGCAGGAGTTCAAGGCCAGCAACAGTGCTAGACCCCCATCTTTAAATAAATAAATAAGGTGTGAAGGCATCTGGTGGTAGAAGGCAGAGGAAGGGGTGGTTAGCCCTTTAAGGGGATGTGTACTAACGTGTTATTCATTTTTGGTCATTTCTCCCGATTTCTATATAACTGAGCAACAGATACAGCACAACTGAAGGACCACAAAAAGGATGAGTTCTACAACATTCAGTCTAGAAATACTGTTAAAAGGTAGTAGAGGAAAGGTCAGGACTTCCAAAGAACAAAAATAAAATTTTTTAAAAAACATTTAATAAGCAAAAGCAGTGAGTGAATTTTGCTAAATGAGAAATGCATGGCCAGTTAAAGAAACATAGTTGAAAGAAGTGTCTTAGAACTCTCATTGGAACATGAACAAAAGAAGAAGTGACTCTGTAAAGAAAACCCAGGCTGCTGTAGATCGTTGCTTACACAGAATTGGAGGTGCACCTGGGGCTTGGAGGGCGCAGAGGTAGAGGTAAGAAATACTAAATGTTGGGGCTGGGGCTGGGGCTCAGTGGTAGAGCGCTTGCCTACCTCATCACCACGGAAAAATAAAAACTAAATAAAATACAGATATTATTTACAAGTAAAAAATATTAAAAAGAAAGAAAGAAATACTGAAATGTAATGGGGGAGAGGGTGCGCAGGAAGACCCGTGTGGAGTAGAGAAACACTGACTTGCTGTGCTGTGCTTTTGGTCCAGGCAGTGACAAAATGCCTTCGACCCTCCCTCATTTGATCTTCTGTCTGTTGCTAAAGACAAAGCTCTATCACTCAGAAAGACTCCGCAGACAGCAGCAGTAGATAAAAGAAAAGGGGGAAATGGAGAAAATAGTTAAGTAGAAGTCAGAAAGATCCCGCTTGCCTTCTGGAATCATGGAAGTGATGCTGCAAGACAGAGGAAATATAGAAACAAAAATGCACTTTTGTGCGTGTGATGTGGAGACATAAACATTCTTTTTGAGCCTCAGTAGAATCGGAAATAATTGCATTTGGAAGACAATTAGACTCTCTACTAATACTGTTGAGACTCAGGGGAAGGAGAGCCTATGTCCACCTGATGTGAGGGGCTCAGTAGCTGCCAATACTAGGTCACCAGAGCAATGGAACTAGGTCGCAAGTGAACACACTGCTGCAAGAGTGTGTACTTACAAGATTTTTTTTTTTTCTGTCTACTTTGATGTCAAAGATTTCATTTGATGGTTATCCAGCGGCTGGAAAAATGAATAATGTGAATTTTGAAAGGATCTATGAACAATTTAGCAATAATCCCATAAGGTCATTAAAGGAGTTTTTCCAGATGCTAAACTAATCTATGAAGCATAAAGTGAAGTTTTAAGTCCAAAGCTTCTCACCCGTGTTCTTCCAGGTCACTTCTATCCGCCCTTCCAGGTCACTTCTACCCGCCCTTCCAGGAGGATGACAGAAGGAAGGTGAGCCCGTGCATTGAATGGGGATCAACAGATGCAGTTTCCCTCTCACTACCCACTCCAACTTAGGGTGAAAATTCATGCTCAATAAAGCAAAAATACTCTGAATGGAATAGTGCAACAAAATCTAACCGAGCCACATGTCGCCTCTAACAGTTTCGTCAGCCATGCAGGTGGGTCACAGATGTTTGCTGAATGAACGAGCGCGGAAAAAGACAGGCCACGTTACAGCATGGGAAAATGAAATACTTGAATGTGTTCATAGCACTTCATGTACATTATCTCATGAACTCTTTATAATAATCCCATGAGTTAGCAGAACAGATACTATCATTTCCACTTTATAGATGAGCAAGTTGAAGCTAGCCACATCACACAGGTAGTTAGTGACAGTGGGAAGAATAAAACCGGGTTCTCCTGACCCTTTATGTAACAATTTTTCCAACATTTACATTGCTTCTTTCTAATTAGACTTTAAAATACCAGGTTTCAGAGGTAAAGGTAATTACGCTCTAGGCTCATGCTGGTCATATTTTTCTATTAATATCCTTTAGAAAACTCCATCCCTATCACACAGCATTTTAACTGCCTTTCTGTACTCCTGGCTAGACTGTAAGCTCCCTGAGGCCAGGAGCAGCATCTGCCCTAATCATTGCAGCACTCTATACTGTGGTGCTTCTGTGAGCATCTTGAATGTCTGGGCCCCCAGCCTGTGGTGCTATTACAAGGTGGTGGAACCCTTAGGAGGTAGAACCTAGTGGCAGGAAGTCAGGTCATCGAGGACATGCCTTGGGCCGGGGTGATACTGGAACCCCAGGGGTACTGCTTCCTCACTGCCATGGGGTGAGCAGCTTCATTCACAGCTGCTGCCTGGCCACAGGCCCCAAAGCAAAGAAGCTAGATGACCATGAACTGGAATCTCCAAAATGTGGAGCCAAAATAAATCTTTGCTCTTTTTTAGTTGATTATAATCATGGAGTTTGTTATAATCATGGAACGCTGACTAACACGGATGAGATTCTTGAGGAGTGGGGCAGGGTTCCTATAATGACCTTAGGTGTCAAATCAGCATGACCTTCCTCCTCACATATTTTAGGGAGAGGGTGGTGGCTTGCTGAGGTAAGGCCGGGGTAAATGCATCTTCCTCTGAATGCATGCTAAGAAGTGGCTTTACACACCCATTTTAAATTACACCTCGCAGAGTACAAATGAGTGTTCCATTCAACTCTCCATCAACATATAAAGGTATGGCGTATGAATCACACAATTTCAAACAATTCAGCTGTAATTCTTCCCCTCCCCCTCACATCTTCCAGTTCCCCTGTTGCTCAATGACTTTCTTTCTTTTTTTAAAAATATTAATTTACACTTGATTTATTACTTTATTTATTTATTTTTTAAAGAGAGAGAGACAGAGAGAGAATTTTTTTTTAATATTAGTTCTCGGTGGATACAACATCTTAGTTTGTATGTGGTGCTGAGGTTCGGAACCTGGGTCGCATGCATGCCAGGCGAGTGCACTACCGCTTGAGCCAAATCCCCAGCTCCAATGACTTTCTTTAGTAGCTAACAACACCAGCTCAGGCTTCTAATCCAGCAAACTCTAATAGTCTGGGGGAAAGAATCCCTGAGTTCAAGGAATCATCATCAAGAGGTGCTCTAGGCTACTTCTCTAAACTCATTCAGATTGTTTCCCAATACAATGAGAGTCCCACAGTAACTCACTCCATGGACAAACAAGTTTTGAGGCATGGGAGGTGCCCGATAGCTCAACTTTGGAAAACCACAGTAGTTAAAGGGCATTCAAAGGGCATAAGTTTCACTTCTCTAAGCCTCTAATTCTTCAGTGGTAAGGATAATTATATGATGTCATGGTAATTTGGCTCCCCAGGGTAGCGGCTGGGAGGGTGGAGGAGGGCTCTGATTGGAGCATTTGCCCATTTCCATATCCCTAATGCTCCTATTGTGGCACATTTCAAACCACCAACATGAAACCATGGCAAGGCCAGTATGAACTGGCCCCAGTTCTACACCCCCAGGGGTGCTTTACCACTGAGCTACATCCCCAGTCCTCCTTCTTGTTTTTCATTTTGAGACTCACAGTCTCACAGTAGGTGTATTATATTGCATTAGGACCTGCAAGAATATTATGTCTACTAAGAATTTTAAGTGAAATGACATATAGAAATCCTACGTACTAAGGATTTTAAGTGAGATGACATACAGCATATTCCTGGTTCAGAGAATACATGTTCTCTCTCCTGCATCCATTCCCCATCTTTTCTTCCTTGAGCCACAACTTCTGTCTTTGACATTTCATTAAAGCTCATGGTTTAAAGGAACTTCTACTTTTCATTTAAATGGACCTCTCTAGCCTTGACTTCTTTGTTGAGCTCCAAATCCACACTCCATACTGTCTATCTGGATTAGAACTGAAACGTTCTTGCTCGCCTTCTTTCTTATCTTAGCTTGGTGGATGATGACACCAACTATGATAATCGACATTTATCAAGTCCCTGCTTTGCGCCTGTATTGTCCTAAGCCTTTACATGCATTCTTTTAATCCTTCACACAGGAGGAAATGCATTAATGTCGTCCCCATTTTACAGATGAAGAAACTGAGGCATGGAGAGGCCAATTTTTCCCAAGTCATATGGCTAACGAGTAGCAGCTTGGAATTCACACCGAGACGGTCAGGTTTTCAGCTCTTCCTGTCTTCTTAGCTACTTATCTTAGTTATTATTTCTATACTAGAACTAAGAATAATTTATTAATTAGTCCCATTTACTTTGCCTCCCTAAAACTATTGAGGTTTTATTCAGTACCAAGCCTTGTCTAAGCTTTGCTGTGTATTAAATTCATTTAATCCTCACAAAACCCCCTTAGGAAGAAAATTCTTTCTTTCTTTTTTTTTTTTTTTTTGCACTGGGGATTGAACCCAGGGGTGCTTTACCACTGAGCTACATCCCCAGTCCTTCTTCTTGTTTTTTATTTTGAGACACAGTCTCCCATCTGTTGATGATGATTCTTTTCCCCAGACTATTAGAGTTTGCTGATTAGAAGCCATGAGCTGGTTTTGTTTGCTACTAAATTGTTAGGGTCTGGCTAAATTGCTGAGGCTGGCCTCGAACTTGTGATCCTCCTTTTGCAGCCACCTGAGTTGCTGAAGGTGTGTACCACCATGCCCGGCTTTTTTCTCTCTTTTATAGAGGAAATGAAGGCACTGAGAGTTTAAGTAACTTTGGGGACTGGGACTCAGGACAGCCTAGCTCAGAGCCTGCAGTGTTAACTACCCACACTATTGCCCCCCATCCCTATAACACCCAAGTCCCATAGCTGGGAGTTCAAACTCATCACCAATTTCTGCCCTCTCTCTCCTAGGCATTTTACAAATCTGCTCTTTCCTGTCTATTCCATTATGTCACTCTTAATTAGTCTCTCTGCTTCCAGGTCAACATTCTCAATAGATCTCCTACTGTCCTCAGGTACTCTAGAAAGTCAAAATCTCAGTAAGTCATGACATGACACTACATCATTCAGTGCCTCCTCCCCACAACCTACAGAGCTGTGTTTTTCCCACTTCATTGTGTGTAAATGTCAATGAAGCCTGCAGAATGCAGACTCACAGTCCTTCTGCAGAGATTCAAATTCTGGACGTGCGGTTCAGAATTCAAGAATTTCCATTTTTACCAGGCACCCTGGGACATTCAGATGTGCATGGCTTGTGGACTACACTCCAAGGAAAACAGGTTTACAGAACAAGTCCCAACTGCTGATCAGGGAAACATAAGCTGGTCTCTGCTTGCATCTCACCTCATCTGATGCTTCAGGATGATGGAATCATTTACAGTTCCTCCAACTAACCAGTTTCTCACGTTCGTGCCTTTGTACCTGCTCTCCATTATCTGAAAGACTCTTTTCCTCCTTCCACTTGAAAGGTTCCTCCTCAAAGCCAGTTGATGTTTAGATGTCATCTGTAGGAATGTTTCCTTAACTGGCCCGCCCTGACTTTCATGCCTTGATTCATACTTAAGGGTTAGGGTGAGGGTTAGCAGCTCTACACAACCCCAGCCCCGGTACTAAGTTTTTAACACTCTATCTTCTAAACTGAGGCCTCCTCCAGGATTGCATCCTTCTTTTTCTACCTCAGCTTAGCATAGAAAGTGCTCACAGAGCAGAGCCACATCTAAGTAGGGGGCTGGAGGAGGAATGAAGATGGTGAGAATGCGAATTGCAATTACTCCTGAAAATCCTTCACCTCATCCACAAAGGGATGATTCACTTTCATGAATACACAAAATTGACACATGTATTTGCGGTGGTGATGGAAACCCTAATATAGATTTTATAAAACTATGCACCCTTATGCACAAAATTAGTGCCACAAGAAGCTTAGTACACTTGAGATAAGCCGAGGGGACAGCAGACTCGTGGTTGCCACCTCACAGGTGCAGTTGAGTTTGGCTGATTTCAGGAATACATGCAGCTGTCTCCAGCACATGCACGGAGAGATTGTCCAAACCATAAATGCTCTATTATGCACTAAGAACCTGAAGTTCTAACATGAAAGTGTTACTGAACAAGAAAGTTGAACTCTTGTCATTATTAATATAAAACCTACCCATGTGTAGCCAAAAGTACAATACATTGAAAAAGTAAGTTCCTGGGCCATCCCTGTTTGACATTGTCTAACATTATCAGAACTGGGCCCTGATAGTGAGAGAGAAATTAAGGAGGAAAGTGAAATCATGCAGTCCACCGTGACTTGATCCTTCTCAAAGAGACATAGTTCTTATGCAACACTACTACTGTCTTCTGAGTATGTGTGTGGGGGGGTGGGATGTTAATGACATTATCTTTGACCTCAAGGAATCTACAGCCTTGTTAGGTCATAAGACCCAGGCATAAATAATATCACTGTGGATTCTAAAATAGAAGGTAATCGTTGGGAGAAGGATAACATGGGGAAAACATTCCAGAGACAAAGATACCCAGGAAGGAGAACACTGATGTCATTCGGGAAGCAGTGGAAAGCTGTGCATGGTGGTGCACACCTATAACCCCAGTAACTCAGGAGGCTGAGGTTGGAGGATCACAAGTTTGAGGTCAATCTGCACAAATTAGTAAGACTCTGTCTCAAAATTTAAAAGGTTGGGTATATAGTTTAGAGGTACAACACTCCTGGCTTCAATGTCCAGGAATAAAGAAGAAAAAAAAAACAAACTGTCCAACTACAACAACAAATAAATAAATAAATATTACCAAAAAATAAAAAGAAAAAAGAAAGAAAGAAACAAACAAACACTGGGCTCCAGCATGGATTTGTCCAACGGCATCCTTTTACCTTCCTGCTCACTCTGCATGAGATGTGCATGATCTGAAACCATCAATCATGTTTTCTCTTTACCTCCTTATTCTCTTCACACTGGTCCTTCTGCTTGAGATGCCATTTTCACCCATCAATTTGGCTACATCCTACTCAATCATTCCACTCCTGCTTTAAATTCCTTCTTATTTCTGTAGCCATAATATGGCCCATCATAAAAGAGTGAGTTAGTCATACAAACTGTAAGCTCTTTGAGGGAAGAATTCTCATATACTTTCATCAATAGCATAGTGCCTATTAGGAACCAGGTGTCCTAGAATTTTTTTTTTTTCTTGGTACCAGGGATTGAACTCAGGGTCAACCACTGAGCCGCACCCCTAGCCCCATTTTGTATTTTATTTAGAGACAGGTTCTCAATGAGTTGCTTAGAGCCTTGCTTCTGCTGAGGCTGGCTTTGAACTTGCCATCTTTCTGACTCAGCCTCCAGGGCTGCTGGTATTATAGGCCACGGTGCCCAGCTAGAAATGTTTTTTGAGCTATATTATTACACACTGAGTGCTGTCTTTTGACTAGACTCTGGGTTAGAATATAAAGCTAAAGAAAATTTAAACAACAACTTAAGAATAGATTTAGCTAAGAAGGTGAGATCTGTACACTGAAAATGGTAAGTCAGTGATGAAAGAAATTTAAGGTGACACAAGTAAATGAAAAGATATCCCATGTTCATGGATTGGAAGAATATTGTTAAAATGACCATCTAAAAATTCACTGCAATACTATCAACATTACAGTGACATCTTCCACAGAAATAGAAAAGTAATCCTAAAATTTGGAACCCCAAATTCCCCCCGAATAGCCAAAGCAATCTGAGCAAAAAGAACAAAGCTAGAGGCATCACATTACCTGATGTAAAATCTACCTCAAATCTATTATTAAAAAAACAGCATGGTACTGACATAAAACAGATACATAGATAATGGAACAGAATAGAAGATCCAGAAATAAGTCCACATATTTATAGTTTACTGATTTTCAACAAAGATGCCTAGAACACAGAATCTCAGTCAGACAAGAAGAGTCTTTTCAATAAATGGTGTTGGAAAAACTGTGTGTGTGTGTATATATATATATATATATATATATATATATATATATATATATATAACTGTATGTATATATATATTAAAATATATATATATTTTTAATAGCTTTATTTTATTTTTTTATTTTTATGTGGTGCTGAGGATCGAACCCAGGGCCTTGCATGTGCGAGGCGAGTGCTCTACCACTGCGTCACAACACAGCTCCCAGAATACCTGTATATCGATATACAGAAGAATAAAATTAGATCCTGGTCTCATATTACATATAAAAATCAACTCAAATGGTTTAAAGACTTATAGTTAAGACCTGAAACTATAAAACCACTAAGTGAAAACACAGAAGAAGGGCTGGGGTTGTGGTTCCATGGCAGAGCCCTGGCCTTGCACATGTGAGGCACCGGGTTCAATTCTCAACACCACATGAAAATAAAATAAACAAAATAAAGATATTGTGTCCATGTATAACTAAAAAAAAATTTTTTTTTTAAAGAAAAAGAAAATTTAGGGAAAAAAAATCTCCATGACTTGGTCTGGGCAATAATGATTTTGAATAGGAACTTAAAAGTATAGGTAACTAAAGCAAAAATAGACAACGGGATCTTCCAAACCTAAAAGGTCTGCACAGTACAAGAAACAATTACCAAAGTGAAGAGACAATCTACAGATTGAGAAAATATTTGCAAACCACACATCTGATATGGGGCTAATATTACATAAGGAACAATTCATTGGTAAGAAGACAACCTCATTATAAAATAGGCAAAGGATCTGAATTAGACACTTTTCAAAAGAAGATATGCAAATGCCCAACAGGTACATAAAAAATGCTCAACATCATTAGTCATCGGGGAAATGAAAATCAAAACCACAGTGAGATCTCACCTCAGATCTGTCAGGCTGTCTATCATCAAAAAGACAAACTGTAAGTGCTGGAAAGGATGTGGAGAAAAGGAAACCCTTGTGCACTGCTGGTGGGAAAGTAAATGACTAGAGCCATTATGGAAAACAGTGTGGAGGTTCCTCCCAAATTAAAAATAGAGGTACCATGTGATGTGGCAAACCCACTACCCAATATACATCCAAAGGAGACTAAACTGATTCAAAGAGACATCTTCAGTCTCGTGTTCATTGCAACATTATTCATGGCAGCCATGTTATGAACTCAACCTAAGTTTTCATTAAAGGATGAGAAGATACAGAAAATGTGATATATATAAAAATAAAATACCACTTAACCTTTAAATAGAAGGAGCCCTTATAATTTGTGACAACATGGATAAACCAAGGGGACATTATGTGTTAAGTGAAATAAACCAGACACAGAAAGGCAATTATTGCATGATTTCAATTATACATGGAATCTAAAACAATAAAAACTCAAAAGAGTAGGATGGGGCTATGTCTGTAGCTCAGCGGTAACGTGCTTGCCTGGCACATGTGAGGCACTGGGTTGGATCCTCAGAACCATATAAAAATAAATAAATAAAATAAGGGTATTGTGTCCATCTACAACTAAAAAACTTAAACTAAAAAAAAAAAAAAAAAAAAAAAGAGTAAAAAATATAGTGGTTGCCAGAGCCTGGGAGTGGGAAGATTAGGGAGATGTTGATTAAAGGTCACAAAATTTCAGTTTGACAGTAGGGATAGGCTCATGAGAGATTATAGTTATTAACAATATGTTGTATATTTAAAAATTGCCAAGAGTAGATTTCCAGTATTCTTACTACAAAACTTCATAAGAGTGTGAGGTGATGCATATATTAGCCTGATTTAGCCATTCCACGACATATATATATATATATATATATATATATAGAGAGAGAGAGAGAGAGAGAGATATATAGATATGCACATATACATATATATATATATATATATATATATACATATATATACACATACACATCATCTTATATACCATAAATATAAGCAAATTTTACTGGTCAATAATAATAATAATAATAATAATAATAGACCAGTAAGACTTGCTTTTGTGTTCCTACATACCTGAGATGCATTGCATTTGTTACAGACTAAAATCTATATGGTGAAATCCCAACTTCCAGCACATCTGAATGAAACCATGTCTGAGAATAAGATCTTTAAAGAGATGATTAAGTTAAAACGAAACCATTAAGGTGGGGTCCTAATCCAATATGATTAGCGTCCTTTTAAGAGGAGGAAGAGACACCAAGGGTGTGTGTAAACAGAGGGACAACATAAAGACAAAGCCCGAGAGGATGACCCTGAACAGATGTCTCAGAGAAACCAACTCTTCCACACCTTGGACCTAAACTCCACCTTGATTTTGGATTTCCAGCACTTGATCTTGAATTTGTAACTCAAAAGTTCTAGTTTTAGAACTGTGAGAAGATAAATTTCTGTTAAGTCCCTCAGACTATGCCTTTTTGTTATAGAAGCCCTTGCAAACCCCTTCATTAATAAACTCAATCATCATGCTGTACGCCAGGCACTAAGTTCTTTATAAACATTTAAACATTCAAACACCTTTCTACCAGTGTCAGTGAACTATGATGGCTCCATTTCTGAAGAGCGAGGAAGGAAGAAAAGAGTATCTCCTCCTCAAAGAACAACTCACAACTGTAGAGTTGGGGAAAGTATCCTTCTTAAGAGACAAGTATCAAGACGTGAAGATGGTGTTTATCACTAGTAATAACAATAGTAAAATCTTAGCCAACATTAACTGAACACTTATTGTACATAGGTGAGTGTCAGGCATATTATAAGAATTCTTTCTCATTTTCCCCCACAGCAACCTTAAAAGGTAGGAATAGTTCATTCCCTTTATTTACAGAGTTTGGGAAGGGCAAGCTAGTTATTCAGTCAGTACAGAGAATCAGGATTAAGACCCAGATCGGTCTGATTTCAGTATCCTGCACATTGCCTAAGGAAGTAGCTGGGGACAGGTGGTGAGTTTTGAATGGGAGCATGAATTTGTCCTTGATGGAGGAGGTCATTGGAAGCAGCAATCTTTGAAAAGAAAAGGTAGTAGGGAGAATTTAACAGTCTTAATTTAGCTTCTCTTATAGGCCAGGCATTAAGCTTTGAACTTAGAACCAACAGTTCTGAGAAACAAAAATTCTTGCATTTTTTGTTATGAACATCAAAACTGAACTTCAGGGAAGCTAAAAGATCTGACCAAGGCTCAAGGAAGTGGTGGAACTGGAGTGACTAATCCTGCATCTGCCCAACTCCTCTGCACCCTCCTCTGCACCTGCATTTCTGACTGCCAAAGAATGCATGAAGGCCTCCAAGCTCTGAACGGGCAAGTTATATGTCACACCAGTCTCTACCAAGATGCAGCCTCAAACATGACCAGAGCAACCCTGCCCAAGAATGTTTCAAGGGGCCTCAGTTTTCTATGATGTTCCACGGAAAAAGTCTGATGGTCAATAAAGTTTGCAAGTGCTGCCCATTATCCTTGTCTTGCTTCAGAAATGCAGTGCACAGCAGCAGATTCTAAAGATGTTGAGAAGATCTACAGTTAAAAAAAAAAATCTGTTTCCTTCATTTGGCTGAAGATTTCCTCAATTTATTTGGATCACATTGGTCAGTTAATATACTGTGCAGCACCCTTTTAGAGATGCTGCAATGCAGGACTAAACACGGGGAAAGAAAGGCAGGCTGGGGCTACTTTCTGAAACTAACCAAAATGCAGACTTTTTTTTTTTTTATAACTTAAGAAGGATCAAACCCTTTGTTGTTTACATTTACTTTGCTTTCTACTGAGAGAACAATTGAAAAACAAAACAAAGTAAAAAATAAATAAAAATGATAGGCAATAAATCAGAGGAGGGAAGGGCTATTTACATTCCCAAACCTCTTAGCTCATCCTGCACCTTCTATCTTCCAGGCCAACCCCACCCCAACCCCATTCCATTCTCCACCCTCTTGCCCCAGGGCTGTTCTCCAGCTAGACACAAGTAGTGGCCACCACAGCTTGCAATGCCTCCTGCCCCTAACCCTTACAGCACAGACATGGTGACAGAGAGGCATCAAAGGTCTACCCAGGGCAACCCGAGCTGACAGATTTCAGGGAAACCCAAGAAGCTGCCCGAGTCAATCATCTCTCTGCCACTCCCATGGGGTGGGGGAGGAAGACTGCCAACATTTCCTTTCAAATTTATGGGTGCTGTGCTTCTTCTATTTCTCTTTCTGCTTGTTTTCTAAAATGAAGATGCAGCACTTGCAAGTTAAAGAACAGAAGGAGAAGGGACAGGAGGAGGAGGAAGAGGGAAAGATGAAGGAGGGAGAGAACAAAAGGAGGGAAAGAGTGGAGGAGGAGGAGGAGGAGGAGGAGGAGGACTCCCCCTCCAGAGAATGCTCTGCAGGAGCTAGACTCAGAAAACCTACCAGCAGCGCCCCAGCCCGTCTGGTGTAAATTCTGAGCCGCAGGGTCCCCCCCTCAGCCACCCCTTAACCAAAGCCACCCAGATGCTCGGGCACCAGGCGCAATGCACTCTCTCCTTACCCACTCGAAAGATCAGATCGTCCTCGATGGGGTTCTCTTTTCGCTTCCCGGTGCTGTACATGCTCGCAGGTCTTTTCACAGCTTTCTGCTTCACGTGGCCGCTCCCTGGGGACTTGACGCGCCGCTTCACGCCTTCGGTGGTGGGCGACACGTCGGCGGACCGGATCACCTTCAGCTTAAACGGGCTGCCTCGTATGTGCTGGTCGTAGAGTCTCAGAGACAGGGTGAAGTCGCCTTCCTTCTGGACCGTGTACAAAAATTCGTAGGTGCCGTTTTTGTTGTTGTTGTCCAGGATCTCCCCGTCCGCCACGCTGCCGTCGGGGGTGCTCAGCTCAGCCGTGAGGTAGGCATTGCCGGTTTTGCACAGCTCGCCGTCTTTGTCCTTGGTCGTTATGGTAACGGACATGGGCTGCCCGATGATGGTCTGCCGCAGCCCCTCGCCCGTGGCCACCGTCTCGGAGGCCACCGCGTTGGTGGTCAGAATGGTCCCGAGGTTGTGGATGGACTTCTTGAGCCCCTCGGTTTCCACGATGAAGTCCAGCTGATCGTTTTCACGCGGGTGCAGGGGGAAATCTTGGTCGGCCAGTTCGTTCAGCTTCTCGCTCATCTGCTTCTTCACCAGCAGCACCTCCGTTTCCGTGCCATGGTTGAGGGCCTGCGCGGTGAAGTTGCTGCAGCTCTTGATGCTCTCCTGCCCCTGGAGCAGAGTATCCAGCTGCGACTGCAGCACCTGCCGGGAAACAGGGCTGGTGAGCTCTGTCTGTGGGACTCCTGCCAGGCACGCTGGGGCACTGCCCTCCTTCTGCAAGAACCTTGCTCTACACCTGCCCACACAGAGCGAGCGGCCTTTTAACCCAGTGAACCCAGTTCTAATGCAGAATCCTAAATTGCATTCCCAATACCTTCTGGAGATTTCCCTTTGGCCTCCCCCTGCCTCATCACCCACCTATGTATGGCTTGGATCACGCCTTTAGATAACAGAAACCAAGAGCGTGGCAAACAAATTGCCACGTTGGACACCTAAAATATGTATTATTCAGTATCTTTCCTGAACGTTCAAAACTCCCCCATTGCCTTGCAAAGGGACAGAAACCAAACAGATGAAAAGCCTCCACAACTGAACATCAGAAGCCTTTCCTCCTTGCTTTTGTGAACAGACATGCAGAGTTAAACAAAGAATGCAGGCAGGGTTCACTCTGAAGTTGACTAACAGGTTGGTGTGGATGAGACGGCAATTAAGGGACGATTCCACATTATAATTAAGGAAGGAAAACAATCCAGTTTAACCCTAAACCCTGAAAGAATTACATGATACTCAACCTCGCCTTCTGTCAAATTATAAATTGCTACTTAAGGTCACAGAATTAAACAGTTCTGCTGCAAACAGGAAAGAAAAAAAAAAGAAAAAAAAGAAAGAAAGAAAAGCTCGATATTCTATTGGATGAAAATTTAGTTACTATACAGTGGGGGACATTGATGGACCCATTTGGGTCCCTTTTGTTGCTGTCAGTGACACAGCCAGTGCTGTGAAGTGTCCAATACCACGTCTCTTTCAGAATATCTATGAGAACATGGAGTCTTACTTTGTGTTTGAGGCCATAGTTGACCTCCAGTTCCATCAGCAGCACGCTCTTGCGCACATTTAACGTCTTCTGGAGCTCATCGAAGGTGGAATGGATGTCATCCACGATGCTGGCCTTTTGGTTGGTTAACTGATGGATGATTTCTGAGATGAACTGAAGAGCAGAATCTATTTCTGGGAGCCTGGAGATGGTTGTTAAAGATTATTATTTAACATCACTCTGGAAGTGGTCCAAAGTCTCTCCAAACACTCTGTTCTATCAAAACAACAAAATATTTTTCCTATCCTTTCATCATCTTTAAAAAATAATAATGGAATAATGGAGTGAATGAAAGTTTGAGGTTCCACATCTATTTCAATCTACCTTCTAATTTTAATAATTGATGGTACCAAGACTTGAAGGTCAAAGAAAAAGAAAAAAAAAGACCTGAAGGCCTTTGAAAAGCAATTATGACCAGATAATTCTTTGTTCAGGGGATTGTTCTGGGCATTGCAGGATATTTAATAGCATCATCCCAGAAGGCAACAGCATCCCTCCACACAGTTGTGATAGCAAAAATGTCTTCATACATTGCCAAATGTACCCTGGGGAAACATAATCACCAGAACAGAGTCACTGTTCTAAATATGTAGCTGTACCATTTTCCCCAACCACATGAAAACTTATCTAAATTCAGTTTCCTGGGAAGGTCTCCTAAGTTCCCAAGTTCTTGTCATTAGTATAGAATAACGACAGTGTTCTCACTCCAACTATTGACCATTGACTATCGGCAAGAGATCTACTATTTTGACTGCTTTTCAACTGGCTGTTAAAAGTTTCTGCTCCTGTCTTTTTCACAGCTACTCTACTCCTCATGTTCGTGCCAAAGAAAGAAACGGAAAGCAGGAACACACAAGGGAAATTGAGCGTTCATTGCTCAGCACCATTTGGTAGGGCTCACACAGAGAGGAGCCAGTGGGCCTAAGTCTGTGTGTCCAGGACAACAGCTCAGGAGCTCCTCAGAGGGCCCAGTCTGAGGCATGGATTTCAGAGATCTCCTGAGAGCATGTTCCTTGAATGCACTTTCATTCATCTCATCTTCCTAAGAGACTCTGACAAAAAATGCTGCGACTCCTCGTATCAGGCAGCTGGAGGTTTGCCAAGGGGCAGGGAAGCCTTCACCACTCACTGGTTTATGATGACAGACCCATCATCACAGGAAAATCTAGTTACGACTGAGATCTCGAAGAGTCCCATGAACGCATTATCGCACTGAGACCACAGACCATGGAGCCAGGCCTTGGGCACGGAACAGGCCCCGGCTGGGAGCCTGTGGAGGGAAGCCGCACCTTTTGTTGACAGCATCCAGCTGGACCTGGAGTGAGGCCTTGTGCTGCTCCACCACGTCCTTGAGGGGGACCGTGGGGTGCTCTGCGTGCTCGCCCTCAGTGCACTCCCGACACATGGCGGTCTCACAGGACTGGCAGTAAAATTCCATCACCTGTGGGTTACACGAGAAAAGTTCCAAGTTCATGGCCACTGGTTGAGTGCTCACTTTGCAGGAATCAGTCCTCTCACTTAATTCTCCCACCCACCCCACACTGTTGGCAGTATTATGTCCAGCTTCATGGCAGAGAAGGAAGGATAAACTTGTTTTTGAGCATTGAGGATTGAACCAAGAACAGTTTAACACTGAGCTATATCCCCAGTCCTTTTTTAAAACTTTGTTTTGAGACAGGGTCTTGTTAAGTTACTTTGGGCCTTGCTAAACTGCTGAGGCTAGCCTCAAACTTGTGATCCTCCTGCCTCAGCTCCTGAGTCGCTGAGATTACAAGTGTGTGCCACTGTGCCTAGCTGGAAGAATAAACTTTCATGTGACATGTCACAAACAAGGTGGGTCCAACTCCAAAGCTACTGCTGTGGCCATAAAATCAGATTTTTGGTAGCTATTTTCTAAGGCAGAACTGTGTAGGATTATTGTTTTAAAGCCTTGTGGTCTTGGACTTCTTTATGCTCTTTATAAATTATTGAGAACTCCTTAAGAACCTTTGGGTATATGCGTTATGTCTACAGATATTTGCGATGTTAAAAATTAAAACTGAAGCCAGGCATGGTGGCACATGATTGTAATCCCAGTGACCCCAGAAAGACTGCAAGATAAAAGCGCAGCCTCAGCAATTTATTGAGACCCCTTAATTGCATGCCTGTAATCCCAGCAGCTTGGGAGGCTGAGGTAGGAGGATTGCAAGTTCAAAGCCAGCCTCAGCAAAAAATCGAGACCCAAAGCAACTCAGTGAGACCCTGTCTCTGCATAAAATTTTAAAAAGGGCTGGGGATGTGGCTCAATGGTTAAGTGCCCCTGAGTTCAATTCCTATTTCCAAAAAATAAATAAATAAATAAAGCTGAGAAAATTTTTAAAGTATTAATTTATTAGAAGGTCATTTAAACATTGATGTGAATGATATAGTTTGTGAAAAACAACTACATTTGCAAACAAACAAACAAACCCTGAGAATAGCATTGTTGCCCAGTTTTTGAAATCTCTGCAGCACCTGGCTTATCAGAAGACTGTTGGCTTCTCATGATTGCTTTTGCATTCATTTTGTTGGGATAGCACATAGCCTACAGCCTTTCCAAGGTACCACAGTACATTCTTGAGAGAATGAGAGCAAAAAAAGATATCTTCATATTGCTGTATTGTGAATACAGCATTGACCTTGTGGACCTCTGGAAAGGGTCTTGGAACCCACAAAGGTTCCCGAAGCGCACTTTGCAAATCGCTACTGTTTGGGTCAGAGATAAGCTGAACTGAGCGGTCTGCATTTGGCTCTACCATTTACTTTGCTGAATGACCTTAAGCAAAAAATTACTTAACCTGACTGTGTCTCAACTTCTACCTCTGTCAGTGTAGACAATAATAGTAACCTACTTTACCGGGCTGCTATGAGGATTATGTAGGTTAGTTTGCACAAAGAACTCAAGTGATGCCTGGCCCTGGTTCAAAATATGTTCTTAATAAGTAAGAGCGGCTATGATGATGATAATGATGATGTTATCTGGTTCCCTGAAAATAAAACCACTGTATCCTGGTCATCCTGGAAGTTAGTTTCCTTGTGGAGGCAGTCCCTGGGCTCTCAGTGAGAAGTAACATCCTCTAATTTATTAAGTTTTTTTTTTTTTCCTGTACCAAGGATTGAATCCCGGGTTCCTTAACCACTAAGCCACAACCGCAAGCCATTTTTATGTTTTATTTAGAGACAATCTCATATAGGGACTCACTAAATAGCTGCAGCTGACTTTGAACTTGTGATCCTCCCGTCTAAGCCTCCCAAGCTGCTGGGATTATAGGAGTGTGCCATGGTACCCAGCTATTAACTCTTTCTAAGGTTTTAAGTTTCTAAGTACAGAAACTCACCCACCCTGAGCCTAGTTCAAGCCTTGCCTGTAGTAGGAACTCAGCACTGCTAGTGAGTAAATGAGAGGTTACTCCTAGCCACAATTTGGATGGTAGGTATTAGGGCAAACAAAAGATACCCCCTGACTTATTAAGACTCACTATTTTACACAGTACTTTCTGGAGTGGATTCTCCCAGGAATAAAACAGTCTGCTGAAACCCCAAGGAACCAGATTCAGATCAAAGTCCTTCAAACCATCTTCCAGATTTTAGATTTCATGTTTCATCACAGTTTGCAGTGGACACTTAGTGAGTTAGGGGAACACATTTTTGTGTGTGTATTATATATTTTTTGTGGGTATTAATTCCACATACTTTACTCCTTTGCAGACCATTTAGGAATGCACTTGGATTATCAATTGGAAGTTTCCATTCTTGACCCTGCTTCTGCTCAAAAAACATTTCTCTACACATTCCATTGATGAGCATTTGGGAATTCAAATGAAAATCCAAATCTCCTAGAGGAAGATCATGATGCTAGGCACTCAAACCTTATTTTGGAGGAGGTCTGATTCAATCTAGCAGAAGGTCCAGCACTTAGAAATGGTTTAAAAATTATTTGCCAAAGGACTGGAAGACCTAAGGAACTCTCCCAAGGGATCATTCTTTCTCTGGGGACTGGCTGAGGGAAGACGCTTCAGTCACTTTATGGCATTTTCCATTCTATTCTCGGACAGTCCTTCACGTGACCAGTAGATGGAGTGATTGAAAACTATATGAAGTCATATAAACTTCCTATCACAAAGTTTTTAGAAATTATTTTGGGGATACAAACATGGTAAGAATTTATAAACCCTGTATCATATGTATTGTATTCATTATTTGAAAATATTTTTAATCTGATGGGTTTCTCCCCCCCTCCCCCCCAAAAAAAGGGCTAGTGGAGGACAGCATGAAAGAACATTCCTCACTCTATTCTGAGATTTTCCTTGGCATATCCTCCTCCTCAGGGATCTGTGAAGTTTACATCGTTCTCCTGAAGGCTGAGGATCCTTGTCACTCCATGGCTTCAGCCGAAGGTGACTCTTACATGGGAACCTATTCTTTCTAGACTATTAACTGGATTCCTGTTTACTGACATTTCACCTTCACAGTCAGGGCTCAGGAAACCCTTCTAAAGCAGACCCAGTGCCCGGCATGCGTAGCACAGGCGAGTCCAAGAGCAGAATGTGAAAAGACTTCTTCCCAAGTGAGTCAGGGTGTTGTCACATTAACAGGGCTATTCAATCCACTGGCACACTTGTCACTCAAGGCTGAGACCGAGAGAAAGGGACATGCCCTCACGTCTGGAATGGGTCTGAGCCAAAGGTGAATTTTATTTGGCAATCAGTGTCCATATTGTGTTGAGAAGTCACAAAGGCATATTAGTGA
The DNA here is from genome assembly GCF_052094955.1 of Ictidomys tridecemlineatus. NCBI lineage: Eukaryota > Metazoa > Chordata > Mammalia > Rodentia > Sciuridae > Ictidomys > Ictidomys tridecemlineatus. The sequence continues at coordinate 122,068,228 of NC_135485.1, forward strand.
CATTTTCCTGTTGTGAGTTAAGTTCTCCAGCAGTCTGGGAGTGAGATGACAAAGGATACAAATTAGAGAGAGAAAGAGAGAGAGAGAGAGAGAGAGAGAGAGAGAGAGAGAGAGAGAGAGAGAGAAATAGATACAAAGTAACATAGAGTCACTAAAAATACAAAAAGTCCTCAAGGCAAGAGCCCATTATTTACAAGAAAGACTCAGCATCTGTTGCCATCACTAATCCTCTTTCAAATTAATAATTGAAAACAGTTGATGGCCGAGGAGTGACATCACTGAAAACGGCCGAGTAAAGAAATCTGTTGTATCACTAGCTGATTAGACTAAACCAGGGGAACATGTCAGTGGCCACACATGACAAAAATCAAAGACTTTACAAAATTGATTCTGAAAAGTCGACAAACCAACAAGAAGACAAACAAACAAAACAAAACAAAAAAAACACAATAAGGAACAACAAAATATCATAGGGAGGAGGGAGAGTCTGCATTCTGGAGTTGAAACATTATAATATTTTAAATGTCCAGTTTCCATTAAAAAAAATAAAGCTTAAAAAAAGGGAAAACAAACAAACAAACAAAATGAAATGAAAAAAGAGAAAAGGAAAGAAAAGAAGGTATGGCCCACATCAAAATACAAGAAATTAATAGAAACCCCCCCCCCCTCCAGAGAGTCCAGATTGAATTTCCTGGATTATTTATTTATTTTGGTACCAGGGGTTGAACCCAGGGATGCTCAACCACTAAGCCAAATCTCCAGCCCCTTTTTATTTTTTATTTAGAGAGAGGGTCTTGCTAAGTTGCTGAGGCTGGTTTTGAACTCATGATCCTCCTGCCTCAGCCTCCCAAGCCACTGGGATTACAGACCTGGGCTGAATTTATTAAATTTTAAATAAACTCCCTTTTATATATCCTCATGGAATTAAAAAAGAAGAAGAAGAGAAGAAAGAAAAGGAAAGAAAAAGAGAACTAATGGAAACTATGAGACTATGTCTCATCAAATGTAGAATATTAATAAAGGGAGAGAGATTACAAAAAGGAACCAAGTAGAAATATTTTAGAATCAAAAGTAATTAGATTAAAATGTGGTGGTGCACGCCTGTAATCCCAGCAGCTTGGGAGGCTGAGGCAGGAGGATTGTGAGTTCAAAACCAGTCTCAGCAATAGCAAGGTGCTAAGCAACTCAGTGAGACCCTGTCTGTAAATAAAATACAAAGAAAAAACAGCTGGGAATGCAGTTTAGTGGTTGAGTGCCCCTGAGTTCAATCTCTAGTACTACCCCCAACAACAACAAAGATTGAAAAAGGGCTGGGAATGTGGCTCAGTGACTAAGTGTCCCTTGGTACAATCCCCAGTATCTGGGAAAAAAAAAAAAAAAGTGAAATTCACTAGAGGAGTTCCACAGAAGTGAGTAAGCAGAAGAAAGAATCGGTGAAGGTGAAGACAGGACCATAGAGATTACACAGAAATAAAAAAAAGGAATGAAGAAAAAAATCACAGAACCTGAGAGACCTGTGGGGCACCCTCACATGTATCAACAATGTACCATGAGAGTCCCAGAAGGCGACAGAGAAAGGGGATAAAATAATGGCTCGAAACTTCCCAAATTTTGAAGAAACGTGCAAATCTATAAGTCTGAAAAGTGTAATAAATTCCATGTACACAACACAAAGAGATCCAAATCAAGATACCGTTTAGACAAACTGTTAGGGGACGTGGAGAATCTGAGATCAGCAAGACAGCAGTGAATCATCACACACAAGAGATACTCACCATGAACAACAGGTTTCCATCAGAAAGCTCAGTAGGTCCAAAGACCCACTGAGAATAGGTTGGACGGGAAAGGATGGAAGAAGATATTCTCTGCAAACTGTAACCAAACTGGGGCCAGCGCGGCTGGTCTAATGCCAGTCAAAAGAGATGTAAGGCCAGAGTGTTGCAACAGACAGAGGACAGTTACACTTGACCAAAACTAGCTAGACTGACCAAGAAAAAAAGACAGAAGCCTCAGATTACTAAAAACAGGAAGGAAAGGGGGAAATTACCACTGACAGGGAAATAAAAAGAATTATAACAGATAAGGATAGTAGTATGCCAGCAAATTGATAACCTAGATGAAATAGACAAACCCCGAGACATATGCAAACTTCCAAAACTTGTTCAAAGGAGAAACAGAAAGTCTGAATAGACTTGTAATAATACAAGTTCAAAGAAAAGCCCAGAATCAAATAGCTTCGCTGATAAATTCTACCAAACATTCATTCCTTCATTGAGATAGGGTCTCCCTAAATGGCACAAGATGGCCTTGAACTTGAGATCCTCCTGCCTTAGCCTCTGGAGTAGCTTGGTTTACAGATGTACACTCTGGCACCCAGCTTTCGGACAAACATTTAAATAGGAAGCAGTACCAATCCTCAAACTCTTCAAAAAGCTGAAAAGGAGGAATATTTACTAAGCCATCCTATTAGGCTACTATTTCTTTGAAATCAAGGAGAAGAAAATTACAGGTCAACATCCTTTAAGAATATAGATTTAAAAAATCCTTAGCAAAATATTAATAAAAGAGGCTGGGACCAGGGTGCATGCCTGTAATCCCAAGGACTCGGGAGGCTGAGGCAGGAAGACTGCAAGTTCAAGGTCAACCTTGGCAACTTTGGGAGACCCTCCCTATATCAAATTTCTTTGTGTGTGTGTGTGTGTGTTGCTAGGAATTGAACCTAGGGCTTTATGCCAGGCAGCACTCTACCACTGAGCCACATTCCCAGCCTCCTAGCTCAAATCAAAAATAAAGAGGACTGGAGTTGTGTCCTGGATTCGGTCCCCAGTACCTCCCACACCAAAAATGCTAACAAAAGAACTGAGCTACATATTAAAAGGATTATACAAACACAAGCAAGTAGAATTTATCCCAGGAAAGCAAGAGCAGTTCACAGATGAAATTCACTACATGTAGTATATCCCATTTATAGAGGGAAGGGGCTGCTTGTGAGTATGGAGAGTCTTTGGGGGATAATGAAAATGTTGTGGAATTAGATAGTGGTGATGTCTGCACAACTCTATGAATATACTAAGACCCACAAATTGTGCCCTTTTCAGTAGTTGAAATGTTGAATTTGACTTTGTGTGAACTTTACCTTAAAACCCAAACTCATCATTGCTTTGAGGAGAGAGCAGCAGACCTGGGGTCACTGGCCCCCATCAATAGCCTCACTGTGTCTTGGGAGCAGAGGCCCTGGAATAATTCCGAAGTGTCCATAGCTAGTCATTCACAAACACTTGTGCTTGGGTTCTGACATCTGCGACTCCAGCCGAGAGTCGATTGTGTAAAGTGTACAGCTCAGCTGAGCTCATCCATCTCGTCCATCCCCAGTGAGATGAGGTCGCTGCTCCCAGGGCTGGGAGATCATGCCAGAGGCCAGGATGAGCTTATTGTTGTTGACAGATAATCACCACCCGTGTACATCAGAAGAGGAGATTGGCAGGACTGTGTGTATTTCTAACATAAAAAGGATGGTCAGGGCCTCGAAGCTAACCCTGAGATTTCTGTGAGGATCCTAATAATTAATCCTGGTGGGGGAACTGAGGACTTGTTAGTGGCAAAACATTCTTCTTCTTTTTTTTTAATTGGTTCTTTTTAGTTAAATATGACAGTCTACTGTCCATTTTTATACAATTATACAAGCATGGAATATATCTGATTCTAATTAGGTCTCCCATCTTGTGGATGGACACAAGGTGAGATTCAGTGTGGTGTATTCATATACGTATGTAGGAAAGTGATGTCAGATTCATTCCACTGTCTTTCTTTTCCCTATCCCCTGCCCTTCCCTTCACTCCCCTTTGTCTAATCCAGTGTTCCTCTTAACAGCCTCAACAGGAAGGCCACCTAAGCAAGCAATAACAAAGGTTCCTGGTCATTTGTGTACCTGGGATCAGGAGACACAAGCTCAGTGTCAGCCCGAAGTGCAGAGACCCTCTTAGATCACTAACCACTATTCCTCCTTTTCTTTTGTGTTTGGACAGTGCTGCGATGGCAGTTTAATTAGGAGACAGAGTGTCACGGCACTTAAAGCAGATGACAGGCTTTTATCCACACGTGCTAATCAGCACCAGGCCGTTATGATGGCAGCATCCTGCTTTGCTGTTAATTACCCGATTTTATTAACCTTCAGACGCTTGACTTGTTTTTAAAGATTTACCCATGGCAATTAACTGCAGCAATTTGTCTGGAATATTGCATGCATTTGGCTTGAATATGCAATGAGGACCCCTATTTCAGAGCAGCAGCACTGAACTTCTACAGTCTATGATCAAACAATAGAATGATTTAAGACACACGCTGCTCATTTTCCAAGGCCTCTTGCTGGTTTATAAATTTTATGATTCCAAAGACTCCTAATGACTCAGTGTCGCACAGTGCTCAAAATATACTTTAAATAGCTTCATTCACCTCAAGGAGGGTCAAACTCTTCAGATGGAGTTAATTTTTAATGTGAATTGATGAGATGTGTTTGATAGAAAGCAGGATGAAGTTTTAACCTAAAGAATTCTTTAACTTTGCTGGAATTAGTATCTCTGGGAGTGTTTCCATTTAGCAAGTACCCAAAGGTCTTCATTGCTGAGGTGTGCTCAGGAAATATATCTTTAGGAATGCTTTCCTAATTTGTCCTTTAGGCAATGACAACAGATTTCAATTTCCAAAGTTTCCCTGAGATGGATAGTTCTATTTTATAAGAGTTCATAGTAACTTTAAGGACCCAACTTTGATTTCAGTTGGTAGCACCACCGCTTCTTTGGGCACCCAAGCTACACACCTGGAAGTCACCTAGTGTCACTTGGGACTGGTGCCTCTGCCCACCAGCTCACGCAGTCAACTCCTTGGTCCACTCCTCCAACCTAATTCCCACAGGCCTGGACCAGGGCTCCTCTGAGGGTTATTCTAGCAGGTTCCCAGGTGGGAAACCTCCCCTGTGTCCGGCTCCTCTACTCTGAATCTACCCTCACTATCTCTAGCTTCTTTGAAATGAATTTGATGTAGGGTCTCGCTGAATTGCTTAGAGCCTTGCGCTTGCTGAGGCTGGCTTTGAACTTGAGATCCTCCTGCCTCAGCCACCTGAGCTGCTGGGGTTCCAGGCGTGTGCCACTGTGCCTGGTGCTTAACAGCCTTTAATGAAATAGCTCCCCGTGATTCAGGACAAATTCAAGCTCCAATGGCATCCCGGAGCCCTCCATGTCCCAGACTTTACCTGTCTAGCCCGTCATCACTACTTCTGGCTCCGGGGAACACTGGGCTGATGGACAGCACAAAAGTCTCTCTGCTTTCTCTATTCTCTCTGCAACTTTGTCTCTTCTGCACAAAAACATCTTTCTCCTTTCTATACTGTATACCCTGTGATCCTACAATTAAAAAAAAAACTCTAAACATAAACGTATTCATGTATACCAACAAATATGGCGTTTGTTTTGAAAAACATCAGTTTGGAGCTGGGGGTGTAGCTCAGGAGTAGAGCATGTACTTAGCACATGTGAGGCCCTGGGTATGATCCCCAGTATCAAACAACAACGACGACAACAAAATAAATAAAAATAAATCCCCCTCAGTTTTAATGGCTACCCAACAATCTGTTATTTGGACTTAACATAATTTAACAATGTTCTTAATATTGCACATTTAGATTATTCCCAATTTTTACTGAAATATAAAAATCTAACATTTTTTTTTCTCTTCTTTTGTGGTGCTGGTGATGTAGCCCAGGGCCTTGCACATGATAGGCAGGTGCTCTACCACTAACCTACATTCCCAGACCCACAACAATCATTCTTAATATTAAGTCTTTGTCTTCATATCAAAGTATTTCCTTAGAAATATTTCTATTAGTGAAACTACTATATTAAAAGATGAATGGTGGTAGAAAACACTCATTACACTTTATTAAATTAACATCAACTTTCTAAAGAGCAATTTACCCTTCCGCCCACGGCATATAAAAATATCTCAATATACATCTCCTCATCAGCACTGGCTATTATCTTTTCAAAAAATTGTAGCTGATTTGCAAAGATTTGATTATTTGTGAAGTTTGTTTAATATCTGTGTGTGTGTGTGTGTGTGTGTGTGTGTGTATACAAGCACATGCACACAGTTATTGGCCACTTAGAAAACCTCCCCCCTGTGGATTTTCTAAGTTCCTTCTCATTTTTTTGCGTGTGATGATCATAGTTTTCTTAACTTGTAAGTTCTCTTACATATTAAGAATTTGCTACGGGGGAGCTGGGGTTGTGGCTCAGCGGTAGAGTGCTCGCCTAGCATGCGTGAGGCCTTGGGTTCGATCCTCAGCACCACATAAAAATAAATAAACAAAATAAAGATACTGTGTCTAACCAAAAAAAAAAAAAAAAAGAATTTGCTAGGGTATTTTAATTAAGAAATTCATAGCTACTACCACAGTTGAATTATTAATAGCTTGTTATCGTCACTAGGTTTTGTCATCAGGGTTATGAGTGCATCATAAATGAATTGCGTGGTTTTCTATCTTTCCTTTTATTTCTTTTATCCTTTCTTCTTTTTTTTTTCTTTTTTGTGGTGGTGCTGGGGACTAAACCCAGGGCCTTGTGCATCCTAGGCTAGGACTCCACCACTGAGCGACATCACCTGCCTTTTTAAGACACAGTCTCGCTGAGTTGCCTGGCCTGCCCTTGAACTTTCAATCCTCTTGCCTCAGGCTCCCCAGTAATGGGGATGACAGGTGTGTACCACTATGCCCCACAAATTCTCAATCTTAATAGTTTAGTTTAACAGATTTTAGAATATATATTTTCATTTGTGGGAGGCAGATATTCAAGTGAAAGAGTACTCTTTTCTCTGAAATTTGCCTTCTCTTCTCTAGAGCCACTGATACCATTCTAGTTCTATCTGATGGTTTCTCTTTGGAAAACAATAAATTCAGAATTGGCCCAGCAGGGTGGCACATGCTTGTAAGCCCAGTGACTCAGGAGGCTGAGGCAGAAAGATTGTTAAATTGAAGGCCCATCTCAGCAATTTAGCAAGACCCTCAACAACTAAGAAAGACCCTGTCTCAAAATAAAAAATAAAAGGGGCTAGGGATGTGGCTCAGTGGCAAAGCACCCATGGGTTCAATCCCCAGAATCAAAAAATAAATAAATAAAATAAAAAATAAATCCAGAATCAGTGTCCCATCCTTTAGTCTCTGCTATTCCATTCCTCCTTAAAGCCACTGAAATAGCCACCTTTTATTTAACAGATCTCAGTGCTTTCACACTGCTTAAGGAATTTCAAGCAAACATTTTCTTGATGACATTTATAGCTGGTCACAATCTCTCCCACAGCTTGCTAAGCTCCTCTGTATAACTTCTACTGCCACCCGTGCCAGCCATCACCTCCTGCCTGATGCCCAAGCTGCTCCCAGCTACCAGCCATTTATGAATTCCACCACATCCTTCTTTTGCTTAGTGATGTTACCTTCCTTCCCCAGTGCCATCATTTCTTTTTTGACATTTTTGCTACTTTACATTCCAAACTTAGACCAGGGTCTAAAGCAGGTCTCCTCATGTTTCTAAAATTTACCCCTCTATCAAGTTGAGTCTGGCCTACACTTGAAGGGGATTCTCGTGGCTGACTCTAAAGGCCTTTTAGAACTGATAAGATGTGAGTTCCAAGAAGAGACAGACAATGTTCAATATCAGCCAGTGTGGGAATGGTCACAAGAACACCCAAACTGCTGTTGAAGGCATGCCTTTAAGGTTTTTTTTCCCCCAAAATTTACCAGGTAATTCTCCCTTGGAGTGCAATGCACAGAACACCTGATAGCTACTAATAGTCTCCTATGCTTTCAGTTAAATAATGACTGATACATAATACAGTGTTTGATTGAAATTCCTTAAGCAGTGTGATATAAAAAGTCTCTCTCTTGTGTGGGCTACCAAAGAACTCAGGATGCCATTTCTTCCTGGTCTAGCTTTTATGACGTGTCAATTAGCTTTGTGACTTAAACTATTCAAGCCTGAGTATTTTCATCTAAAAAAACGAAGGTAACACCAACTTTGCAGAATGCATTTGAAGAACCAAGTATGTTGTTGGGCAAATCTGTTGGATAAACGTGCACTGACTGGCTTCCATGTGTAAGATTCTGCATTTGGTGCTAAGGGGAGTAAGGAACCAGGTCCCTGCCCACATGGAACTCATATTCTAAAGGGAAAGCCAGAGGACCCTTAAGTAGCAATATGCAGCCAGGTGCAGAGATGCATGCCTGTAATCCCACCAGCTCAGGAGGCTGAGGCCAGAGGATCGTGAGTTCAAAGCCAGCCTCAGCAACTTAGTGAGGTCCTAAGCAACTCAGCAAGAACCTGTTTCTAATGAAAATATTAAAAAGAGCTGGGGATGTGGCTCAGTGGTTAAGCTCCCCTAGGTTCAATCCCTGATGCCAGGGGAAAAAAAATGTAGCAATCTGCAAACGAAGTGGGAGCGCCATGGAGCCAAGAAGGAAGTGACGTGGAGGGCCATGGTGCAAGAGGTGGCCTGCCTGGGCTAGCTACATAAAGAAGACACAAACAGCATTCCAGGCAGAAGGAACAGGACAGTCAGTTCTGCAGGTAAGAAACCATTTGGCAAGTCCTAGGAGCCCAGGGAAGCTATGGCACAGTAGGCAGAGAAAGTGACGTGACATGACGTCATCAAACAGTACTGCGGCTGGTAATTATTACCTGCCTCTAACAATCCCTTGCTTGCCTTAGTGATTGTATTACACATGGGCTTTTTATTATAAGCAGTTAAGTACTTTAAAAGTGGCCACTATATAATGAAAAAAGTGAACAAAGTCATTGATTAGAAATTGTAGTAGGGGTGTAGTTCAGTGGTTGGGCACATGATGAGCATGTCCAGGCCTTTGATTCAATAACATATATATATTTATTATTATTATAATTTTGGGAGTATGGTGCTCGGAATTGAATCCAGGGCCTGCTTATGCCAGGCAAGCACTCTACCACTCAGCTACACCCCCCGCCCAAGAAAGAATTTTAATAGCTACCTTTATTGAGAGTTTACCACATACTCCATATGATTCAAACATTTCATTTTTCCTGTGTCCTATATGGTAAATATTATTATTACTTCCTTTTGACACAAGAGGAAATGAGACACAGAGAGTTTAATAAAGTTGCCAAAGCTGACTCAGGGATTATGATTAGGAACAGGACTTGAATTAGGCCAGCAGACCCCAAAGCCAGTGCTCTTTGCCATGACACCATGCTGTCTCTTCAGGTTACAGAACATACTATAGTCAATCAGTTATCTGATGACACACAAGTGACACTTGTTCTTGCTAATAGGAAAACATATTGGCAATTCATAATCCATGATCTATCACTTCTAATCCTAATCTATGATTCATAGCCTCAAATTCTACTTATAGCCTCAAATTCTATTTATTATTAAGGAATGGGGCGTAAGGGAATATAGGAAAAATTTCCATCCCAAGAAAAATAAACAGCTCTAATGAATTAACATCTTAATAATCACTCTCAATTTGCAGAATGTATCCATTATTAAATCTTTACCCATAATTTATGACACAGATGTTGATGTGGGACAACTTATGTCCAGCTTGCAAGCAGGTACTGACTTGCTCTCCTGAGGATACCAACAGTAGGGGCTAAGCAGACACAATCAAAATGGATCTTATTATTTAAATAATTCTGATCAGAGAAAGTGAGCAGGCCAACATATCCGAGTGCTGTAAAAACCAACCAACCAACCAACCCTCACTTTCCAGGTGGAGTTTTTTAACCTATCATCTCTGTTGAGCCCAAGGTCAAAGCCATCGGGCTTCTGGGCAGTGTCCACCATCCCCTTCACTTACATTCCCATCGTGGTTCGGGCAAGAGAGAGGCTTTCCCGCAGCCACAGCGGTGACGGTCTCCAGGATGGAAGACTCCTCTATGTTGCTGCCTGGCGTCCGCTGCAGCACGTCCATCAGGTTTGTGATGAAGAAGTTGTTCTGAAGCGCGGCCACCCCTTTCTCGGGCAGGATGGAGGTCTGGCGGCACACTGGGCAGGAGAGGGTTAAACTGTGGGCGGGAATGTAGTTCTGCAGGCACCTGTCGCAGAGGAAGACAGGAGGACAGTCAGCATGGAGCAGCCCAAGGGATGGAAGCACCACTTCCTGCCCATTCCCTCCATGTTCTCAGCAATTATATAGACCACGTTGCAGAAATCCCTTCCAGAGTCCTTCACTAGGGAAATGATATTACAAAAACCAAGAGCTAACCTGTTCTCACAGTGGACCTGTCAGGCAAAGGGCTGTGCTCATGGAAAGAAAAGCGTCATTGACTTCTATAGCGTTTTCTAGAGTCTTGGCACACAGGTGTGGTTCAGGGTGAGCCGCCTATGCCTCCTAGGGAACTGGGTAGAAATCCAGAATCTCGGGCCCCGTCCAGACTACTGGATTCCAATGTGTGATTCACACACACATTCAAATTTGAGAAGCAATGGTCTACAATAGTTAGCACAGAGCTTCCAAATGTGTGGACATGGAAACATGTCCAACATTTTTGTTAACGCTGAATTCATTATAGAGACCATAATCAGATACTAAAAACACATGAGAGGGGAAATGTTTGGGTGAAGCAGGAATGGGACACGCAGACTGAGTCAGACCATCTCTTCTCCTTCCTCCCCTTTAACAGGCATCAACTAAATTCATTTAATTAAAGAAATAAATCACTAATGATGACCACCATATTTATTCAAAGTACTTCCAAAGAACTTCCAAAGAAAATTCTATTATGATCACCTTAGAGAAATGAGGACACACAGGCAGAGAAAGACTAAGGTGATCTGCCCAAGGTTAAGTGCAGAACAGGATTCAGAACCCAGGCAGTTTGCCACCATAATCCAAGCTCTAAACAACCAGACTTGGGGCTGAGGGTGTAGCTCAGTGGCAGCACTTGCCTAGCACGTGCAAAGCCCTGGGTTCAATCTCCAATGCTGCAAAAATAAAGCACAAACAACAACAAAGACTATTTAATGTTTTCCTGCTGCTTAGCCAAATGGAATTCGAAAACCCCTGAATTGGTCCCACTCTCCTGGTTTTTCAGAAGGAAAAACTGACATTGAGGAAGGTTGACTGATCTTCTCTGTATCACAGAGATAGCTAGTACTGAATCAATATCAGAAACGAAACAGTTTTCCTTAAGGTCACAAATGATACCTAAACCCCACAGACGTCTTTCAACCCTATCTTTGGAGACTTCTCAGCAGCATTCACCAAGCCTCACCTTGTCCCTCTCCTCTTCTTTTTGGCTATTTATCTTCCTTTGTCTTTCTTACACCATCTGATCCTCCCTCTGTCTTCTCTCTCTTTTCTGAGTTAATAAAGTTTGGAGTTACCTGAGGTCCCATCCTCAGAGATGTCTCCTCTGAGTCCCATACCTGGGTGTCAACTGCCTTCTTGACATCTCCTCTTAGATATCTCACAGGTCCTAAAACTCAACAAGTCCAAAACCAAACCATCTCTTCTTCCTACCTCGATAATTGGCACTTCCATCCATTCATCAGAGCAAACCAGAAACCAGGAGTCATTCATCAAACAGTAATTCCCGCTGCTGACCTTCAGTCCTGTATCCAACCCATCACAAAAGGCTGTCAGTTCCCAGGTATCTTTCTGCCCCCTCCAGTTCTCTTCTCCCCTGCTACACCCACCTTTCTTGGACTTCGGCAATGGACTTTCACCTCCATCCTGTCATCTCCCCTTGTACTCCCTGACCCTTCTCCCTATCACACTCAGAGTAACCTCATCAGAATCTCAAAACTCACCCTTTCTATCTCCCCGTCCTCCCAACATGGATCCCACTGCCCTGTTATGAAAATAAGAAACCATACTTTGTAGCATGGATGACTCACGTATTTTGTCTCTCCCTCTCATGGGTCTGTGAAAATTCTTGTGACGTGTCTGTGCCTTTCACTATAGCACCTCTGCCCAGACCCGAAATCCTTTCCTTTACTCATTCCTCTTGGCTTAATATGGACTCGTTCTTGGGGTTTCTGCTTAACAGTTCTGCAGGGATGCCTTCCCTGAAAGAGCAGTTGCCTCTACCCCATGGTTTTCTGTGTCATTATGGTACGAAGCCCTTGTTCCTGTTTTCATGTCACATTAATTGGAGACTAGGGAATTAGGAACTGGCTTCTTCACAGCCAAGCATGGTGTCTGGTGTTGCTCCTTCCAAGCCCCGTTGATGGTGCCTTGGAAGACTGTGACGGTGTCACCAAGCAGCGGGTACGTGTGTCCAGCATAAGGGGTCCTACGGTTCAGTCTCCTGACAGTGAGCCAAACTGTGAAGTTCCATCTCTACAGAAATAAAATCTTCTCAAGGGAAGAAATTCCCTCCAAAAGGAAATCATTTCAGTGTTCACGGTGCTGGAATAATTCTAACGCATGGCATTCCACAGGGACTCGCCATAGCAGGAGCTCACAAATCTCCACCACTTGGTGTGGGGCAGAGAGCAGGGGTGGGCTGGGCCAGACCCAGGCCAGCTCAGATGCCTTGTTCTCACCTGTGAGTGTAAGGAAAGAGGACCCCCAAAACAGATGGGATCCCAAACACAGGAATGGAGTCACCTTGAATGACTCTCAGTGTGGTGTACAATGAAAGCCACCCTATGCCAACTGCTACAGTCAAGTAATGGAGGTGCCATGTGGACATGGGGACACATGGACAGTTTTCTGGGATTCATGTTTTAGCTACACCCATTAAGTGGTAGGGAAAAAAAATCATACTCTATTTAATTACTTTGGAATATAAGTTACGAAGCCTTTAAGCCAAAGTGTAAAATGAGTAAAATAAAAGGTGTTGCTACACTATATATTCCACCACTCAAGCAAACAAAAGTCTATATATACACGTAAACACACACACTCTCACACACGCAACCTCAAACAAACAAAAACCCACAACTACAAGTAATAAATCTACCATCTCTCTCTACCAATCACCATCACCAAGGATATGGTTATTCTTTTGCATTTGAGACCTTCCAAAGTAAATCAACAATCAGATAACAAATGTGTGTTCAGTCGATGATAAATATAGTCATCATACATTTGAAGCCATTGCAAGTATTGATTTCCATTCCATCATGGGGGGTAAAGCATTTTAATTATGTATATTAAATAATAATAAAAATGTATGTAACAAAATGCTAAAAAGCATAATTACCATTTTGCTTTTAAGAAAAATATGTAAACTTTACTATGAAAATACTGAAATTGGGCCACAGATAAATTAATTACTTAGAAAGTTTTTATGTCTAAATTCTTACAAGGTAAGTTAAACAATAGGGTAAAAGCATATTTTGGTAACTAATACCACACTTCAAAAAAAATCCTCTCAATAGAGACAAATACGAAAGTGTGTTTTCTTAAGGTAATTTCTAATAATTATATATATGCATTTTATGTAGTTTTTTCATTTATCTAAGACATCTCAGTGTCCCAAAGTGACATTAATATGTGTTTGAAGTATTTCTGAGGAAACAACGCTGTTCTGTGAACTGACCCCTTATATGGTATGTTAAATATATAAATTTAAATATATATATTTAAATTTACTTACTTTTTGGCCAATTACCACTGCAGTTTGCAGTTGGCAAAAACTATTTCATGAAGAACAAAGAAAAAAAATTTAAATGTCTTTATCTTAAACTACTTTTTTAATGTTCCACCTCCTTTGAAAACCAGTCAGTAGTTACCTGGTTGCTTTCTCTGACGTGCATTATTTGAAATACAGTACGTTAGCTCATGATTGGGTTTCTAGATGTCTGTCGGAAGCACAAGCGCTTCATTGTCTCCCTTGGGTGATGGTAGAATTCTGGGAAAGAAGCCTGCGGTAGGAGGTCAGTCTGTGCAAGTCCCTTCTCCAAGCACCAAAGAGGCTTACCTCTCGCAGAACGTGTGCAGACAGGGGAGAACCTTGGGGTTCTTGTACCGTTCCAGGCATATACTGCAAATCAGAAACTGCTTGTCAATCTGGCGCACCACAGGACTTGGGATGTTGGTGGCTTCACTGGCCATCCTAGACCACTGACATGGGAGGCCGGCTGTCTTTGACCCTGCACGCTGCTGCTGTCAGACAGAAAAACCAAAATGGAAAAATATATAATTATCCATAGTGCAAATCAACCCCTGGCTCTTTTACCCAAGGCATCAAGATATACACAGGTGGAAGTCAGTTAGTGACCTCAAAATGACCATAGCCAGCCCTCATGGCTGTTGTTTGTTTTGTATATGCTTGTTGGGTTTCAAGGCTGAGCGGTGGCCAAGGGAATAAATACTTATAGATAGCTGTCTGTTCACACCTTCAGCCATAACTATATTTGAATACATATTTGCCTTTTTCTATTATCTAATTCAATGTCTCCCCAACTATTGTATTTAAAGGGAACAGAATATGCTTATGCAAAATGTGTCACTTTGGTGTTAAGGATTATTTTGAACTTTTGTGTCTCAGCAGACACAAAAGGAGCTCTCTGTCTTCCCCCATTTGCCTAAAACTGGCATAAAATTCCTTTGTGAAGAGGAAATGTCCATTTGTGAAGGTGCTCCTCTCCTATGCCAGAAAGACCAGAAGACTCTTATCTCTGGAGATGGCAAGGTGATGAGCCTGTTGAACCAAACTAAACAAATCTTAAAATGTAGACATCGTACATTTTCCAGTCACCTTTCTGCAATTTACTGCCCTTTGTAGTCCAGCCCCGCCTTGCCTTTGTAGACAGCTCTCCACAATTTATCACCTGTTGTTAAAATGGTATATAAACCCCCGATTCTAATGACTTCCTTGGGTTTTCATTTCTTCTCTACGAAGCTTCCGAATGTAAAATCAAAAACATTAATATTTACACAATTTGTATATGTTTTCTACTATTAGTCTTTTACCACTTTAATTTACAGGCCCCAGGCAGATAACCTAAGAGAGCAGAAGAAAAAATTTTCTTCCACTACAAATGATTAGTATGTAAGATAGAGAAAAGATGAGCTGTGGCTGGGGCTCAGTGGCAAAGCACTTGCCTCACATGTGTGAGGCACTGGGTTCAATCCTCAGCACCACATAAAAATAAGTGAAATAAAGATATTGTGTCATTAAAGAGAGAGAGAGAGAGAGAGAGAGAGAGAGAGAGAGAGAGAGAGAGAGAAAGAGAAAAGATGACATTGCCCCAAGAGCCAAAAATAAATAGGAATTGGGGGGAAAAATGCTAAATGGAGATTATTAGAATTTTGAATTAAAAATTTTATATATAGTGTTTTCCTAAGAACTAAAGGTTTATAGATTGAAAATTAAAATGTTTCTGCCATGGAGCCAGGTGAAAAAGCTGGAGTTAGCCCCTGTAGTTTGAAAGAAATATCCATGGGTATTCATGTGTGTGCATTTGAAGGACATGGAGAAGTGAGTGAATTCAGAGGAGGTTGCAATATGTCAGAGATCACACCAGAAAAGAAGATATTAGGAGAGAACACCAAGAAGAAAGCATAGAGCCCAAGAGTGCAAAAAGGAGGAGAAGTTATAATACAAAACACCATCCATTTACCACTTCAGGTGTTTACCCCAAAGGGGTAAACCAGGGATGAACTAAAATTCACTTCTCAATTTTTCTAAATATTTGCTAAGTTGTCCCCAGCCCTATATATAATTCCCTAAGGAAATACTCTCCGTCCCTTCCCCTAAAAAGGGATACTTAATATAATTATAGTAGGAAGTGCTATTATTATTCTCACTCTATAGATAAAACAAACCATACATGCATACACACAAGGACACAAAACAGCACAAGCCAGGTACGGTGGCTCACACCTGTAATCCCAGCAGCTGGGGAGGCTGAGACAAAAGGATCACGAGTTCAAAGCCAGCCTCAGCGAAAAGCAAGGTGCTGAGCAACTCAGTGAGACCCTGTCTCTAAATAAAATACACAATAGGGCTGGGGATGGGGCTCGGTGGTGGAGTGCCCTGAGTTCAATCCCTGGTACCCCGCCTCACCAAAAAAACCCCACATACAACAACACAGGCTCAGTCAAGTTCACCTGCATGTGACATGCAAACTGAAGAGAGATGTATGCTTCTAAAACCCATGGCCTCTTCACGCCCTAAACCCCTACCAGCACCACCTTGACCTTGTTTCATGAAGACTGTACAACAGAAGCTTGGTTTATATATGACACTTGAACTTGACCTGTGACCAGCATTTGAAGCTGGTAAATACTGAAAAACCAGCCCCTACCTCAGAACAAAGCCTGTCCAAGGAAGGGGGCATGACTCTTGTCCTTGGAAAGACCCACAGAGCACTCCTAGGCACATACCCACCCTGCTGAATTGTTTATCTACAAATAACAGGAGAGATCTGCTGTACCAGGTGTCCCTGACTCAGTCAGGCTAGGTGAGGACCCATAGCAACCCCCTAGCAGCCACCAATCAGCATGAGACAGGGAAAATACCTGGGAAGCCAGATGACCCTCCCAGTAGTTTATGGTGTTGGGAAAGTATGTAGTTCAGCACGAACACCCCTCTTGGCTTAAACCAATCAGTTCAAATGAATCCCCTTCTTGTAGTAACCAATCACCCCTACCCAACTTGCCAGTGAATGTGCTAATCATGTTTTAGAGTTGTTTGATTTTCCCGCAGTGTGTGATGATTTGGTAAGAGATGCTATGGTGTATGTGAAGTCTCTGCCTTCCCCAGTATAAAACTGCTGCAAACCCTGGGCTCAGGGCCTCTCAGCATCACCAGTTGCTGTGTGTGCGCGTGGAGGACTGAGCTAGCTCGCAATAAACACCTCTTTGCTGCTTACATCGATCATGGTCTCTGGTGGTCTTTTGGGGGTCCCGAATTCGAGCATAACAATACAACATAATTACAAAGTCAACAATTTGACACTCTTTTCCAGATGTAAATGATAGCTTTCCTTACTCCCCAACAAATCACCAAATTTTTGAAAGGTATTTCAACTTTCAGTAAGAAAATTCCATTTGGATATATGTGAATATGGTCACATAGGTGACACACCCATATCCAAACTCCACATTTTGCAGACAGGTTCATCAAAGAGTATGATCAATAAACATATCGCACCTTGGGAAACACCTGCTATCCAAGAGCGTGGGTTCAGGCAGAAGTCGGTGCACAGTTAAGCAGTGTAGCTGTGAATGTCTAATTAGCCAGCACCACCAGCTAGGCTTCTCATAGCCTGCCTCCCTAAAGAACCAGAGTAGAGAATTTTATTCACTGACTAAATGCAATGGAGCTAGAATGTTGGCGCACTGTCTGCTTTTTTTTACCACATCCCTATGACTTCAGAAAGGAAAGAATTTGTCTGTCTTAAAGATAAAGAAACCAAACCTGAGGGCTTAAATGACTTGCCCAAGGTCATCCAGTAAAATCAGTAATCAGAAAGCTCAGATTTCAAGTTTTCTGCCTTATCAGAGAAGTTGATGAAATCTAACAAGTTTAGGGTTGGGAACATAGCTCTGAGGTAGAATGCTCGCCTATCAAGTGCAAGGCCCTGGGTTCCATCCCCAGCACCACAAAGCAAAAAAGTTTCACATTTCACAAGTGTGGAGGGCATGACAATGATAGAGTGCTCACCTCAGCAATATTAAAATTTGAATGACATAGAAAAAAAATTGGCATAGCCCCTGCACAAGGATGGCACAAATATTCATATATTTTAAAAAATGATATTGAGGGATGGGCAGGCATACACCTGGATTCACAGTTACTTAGGAGGCTGGGGTGGGAGGATCCTAAGTTTGAGTCCAGCCTTGGCCATTTAGCAAGACCCTGTCTCAAAATAAAAAATAAATAGGATTGGGTATAGCCTCCTGGTAGAGCATCCCTGGGTTCAATGCCTATTACTAGAGAATGAGGAGGAGAAAGACAGGCCAGGTGGCACATGCCTATAGTCCCACTTACTCAAGAGGCTGAGGCAGGAGGATCGAAATTCAAAGCCAGTCTGAGCAACTTAGAGAGGTTATAAGCAATTTAGTGAGACTCTGTCTCAAAATTTTAAAAAAGGACTAGGGATCTGGCTCGGTGGTTGAACACCCTTGGCTTCAATCCCTGGTACAATGAAGGGAAAAAAAAAAAAAAAGAAAAGAGGGCTGGGGGTTGTGGTTCAGAGGAAGAGCTCTTGCCTAGCATGCGTGAGGCACTGGGTTCAATCCTCAGCACCACATAAAAGTAAAATAAAGGTATTGTGTCTACCTATCACTAAAAAATAAATGTTATAAAAAAGAGGAAGAAGATATTGAGGACTGGGATATAGCTCAGTGGTAAGAGTAACATGTATAAAAGTCCTGGGTCAATTCCCCAGCATGAAAGAAACAGAAAAGAATGGAAGAAAGATGATATTGAACTTATCAGTTAAAATAATTTTCTTGACTCCTATAGTGAAAGAATTAAAACCAAGAATCAATAAATGGGATGGAATCAAACTAAGAAGTTTCTTCTCAGCAAAAGAAATAATCTGTGAGGTGAATAGAGAGCCCACAGAATGGGAGCAAATTTTTACCCCTCACACATCAGATAGAGCACTAATCTCTAGGGTATATAAAGAACTCAAAAAGCTAAACACAGAAAAAAACAAATAACCCAATCAACAAATGGGCCAAGGACCTGAACAGACACTTCTCAGAAGAGGATGTACAATCAATCAACAAATATATGAAAAAATGCTCATCATCTCTAGCAATCAGAGAAATGCAAATCAAAACTACTCTGAGATGTCATCTCACTCCAGTCAGAATGGCAGCTATTATGAAGACAAACAACAATAAATGCTGGCGAGGATGTGGGAGGAAAGGCACACTCATACACTGCTGGTGGGACTGCAAATTGGTGCAGCCAATATGGAAAGCAGTATGGAGATTCCTTGGAAATCTGGGAATTTCAAGTTTTCTGCCATTTGACCCAGCTATTCCTCTCCTCGGACTATACCCAAAGGACTTAAAAACAGCATACTACAGAGACACAGCCACATCAATGTTTATAGCAGCACAATTCACAATAGCTAAACTGTGGAGTCAACCTAGATGTCCTTCAGTGGATGAATGGATAAAAAAAAATGTGGAATATATACACCATGGAATTTTACTCAGCATTAAAAAAGAACAAAACCATGACATTTGCTTGCAGGTAAATGGATGGCGTTGGAAAAGATAATGCTAAGTGAAGTTAGCCAATCCCAAAAGACCAAATGCCAAATGTTTTCTCTGATATAAGGAGGCTGACTCATGGTGGGGTAGGGAGGAAGAGCATGGGAGGATTAGATGAATTCTGGATAGGGAAGAGGGGTGGGAGGGAAAGGGAGGGGGCAGGGGATTAGCAAGGATGGTGGAATGTGATGGACATCATTATCCAAAGTACATGTATGAAGACTTTATATACATACTTTATATACAAACAGATATGAAAAATTGTAGTATATATGTGTATTAAGAATTGTAATGATAAAAAACCAAAGTACATGTATAAAGGCATGAATTCCTTTTAAAATGTTCTGTTTGTTCACAATTGTAGCATGTTTTTGACCTGGCATCTAAAACCTGTTGTACTGCAGCTGCCAAGACTTGCCCTTGTTCATTAATGTCTCTACATAATTTATGTGTTTAAGTCTTTGTTTCCATGTTCTAATGGCCTCCTTGCACCAATGATTTGCTTGCTCATAAGCCAGTTGTTTTATTAATGACATTGCTTGTTCTGAATCCCAAAAAACTCTGGTAGCTATTTGAATAAGCCTATCTACAAATTCAGCGTAAGGTTCATTAGGTCCTTGTATTACCTTAGATAACTGACCTTGTAAATCTCCATGTCCTTGTAAAGTCTTCCAAGCCCTAACTGTATCTGCAGCAATTTGTGAGTATATAGCAGGATCATATCTAATCTGTTGCTGCTGATCCTCAAAAGGTCCCTTTCCTAACAACATATCTAGATTTCTCTGAGGATAACTGGCTGCTGCATTTTGCCTAGTCGTCTCCAGGCAAAATTCCTCATTGGCAACCTTCAATAACAGGTATTGTCCTCCATTTAGCACAGCTTTACACATACTAGCCCAATCTGCTGGCGTCATGTTCAAGTTGGTAATGGATTCGACCAAGCTTACAGTGAAGGGTGCTTGAGGACCATAGGTTGTTACAGCCTCTTTTAGCTGCTTCACTGTTTTGAAATCTAAAACATGGTGATTTCGCTGCCCTCCTGCCGCCTCAAATACAGGGCATGCTAATCTTTGAGGTCCTGTCTCAGGATCCCATCTATCAACTATGGGGGTTGAGGGCCACTCAGCATATGTTGTCTCCATAGGTGGAGCTGTTGGTTGGACACTTACGCCCTCTGGTGATAGAAAGGTGTTAGTAGCAACCTCCCACTGTAACTTCTCTCCGGATAGCCCCTCCTTCTCTAAACTTTTTTCCCCTGTCTAACACGAGAGACTTCCTCTTTTACTTGATTTAAAATGTCTTCTCCTAGACTAAGCAAACAAGATTATACCAATGTCCATAATGGTAATGTACCAACTGGCAGAGTTCCTGGGCTTTCCTTTTGTATCTTTTTAAAATCTTCACCATGATGGTTCCATTGTGATATATTTAACAACCCCTCTTTAATGAACCATGGGCTACACCTTTGTATCTATCGTATTAACGTATGCCTTAACTATTCTTGATTTTACTGAGATGCCTCCTTCCTCTAGCACTTTACTTAACGCCCTTTCGGTTTGGTTCTTATTAATTTTTAATTCCACATTTCCGTGACGAAGATATCCCTCACTAAGATAATGCAAAACAAAACCAAGAAAAAATGAAACAAAAATGCAACAAAAATTCATTAGATCAGCCTTTCTATCCTCCTGAAATATCCATCTGTCCTTTCTCCCTATCTGTTCCTCAGAGGCAAATAGTTTTCCCTCAGTTGTGAGCGGGTTTTTCTTCGGTCCCACCCATCTCCAGGGACTGGCAACTTAAAACAAATGTGAAACAAAATGAAAGAAGAATCTTTAAATGGTTACCCATCCTCTCGCACTGCCCTCAGGAGCAAGCAGTTTATCTTATCACTTACCCCCAGGCGTTCCCCGTACGGGCCACCAAATGCCTCAGTCTGGCTGGGCACAAAATAACGGAGCCGCCACAAGGCACTTGTAGGTTCAAAACAGAAACTCCCGCGAATGCCACCCACGGGGCCCTTCCAGGAACCACCAACCGGAAATCCCTCCTCGGAACTTCCCCAACCAACTCGAACTCCCCAGGAATCCCAGCAATAACTCCAAAGTAGCTGGCAGGGGTCTATATACAACTGAATACGCAGATTAACTTAACCATTATCATCTCAATGGCTCGCTGGGGTCACCTCTCAACCACTCCCTCTGGCAAAATGCTAGGCGTCATTCCCACTTGACTGTGGCCCTCAACATACGAAATATACAAAGATGAAAAATTGTGCTCTATATGTGTAATAAGAATTGTAATGCATTCTACTGCTGTCGTGTATTTTAAAAAAATAAAATCTATAAAAGATTTTAAAAATAATAATTTTCTTTACGATAGCTTTTGAAAGTTTTTCATATTATCCTTTGAAATAATCAGAGCCACCATGGGTATGGAAAAAAGCAAATACATCAAATTGATATTTATTCTTTTTCTGAACCTTAGAATTTTAGACTCAGGGCAAAGATAAACATTTGTTGTAATCAAATGACATATGTTGACTAAATGGAATTGTTTAAGCCAACATTTTTATGCTTTAAAGTTGAAATTTTTTTTTCGCTTTCTAATTTAATAATAAGTAGCGTCGTGGATGACGAAAGTCTTTGTTAGTATGGCTCATTTACCAAGCAACTGAATTACGTTTACTCATTAACACTAATTTAAAATCATGACAATATCACAAATCTGTCACAAGTGACCTGTTGAAGGCATCTGGATTTTTACAACTCCCAGGATCAACACGAAATTTCCAATCCCCAAAGATCCCCAAAACATTGCCAAGATAACACTCCTTCCCTGAACATAATGGCAGTACTCACAATAGGGACATGTTTGACTGCTCCTAAAGGGACACTGTGTTCAGAGTAACTCTGCCAGTGAGCACTGTGGGAGCCTGCCATCCCTCCGAACATTCCATGAGGGATATGCAAAGATACAAAAGAGCCTTTCATCAGAGTGTCTGGGCACTACCAGTTTCTGGTCCCCTTTTCCTCTCTGGAGGTGTCTAGAGAACTTCTCCAGCCTCCTCACCAGCAGAAATCAGTGCAAGATAATAAAGGTGACCAGAAGACAGACAGACCTACTCTTCGGCTGGAGATTAGCAAAACTAATTTCTAGAGGGATGCCCGTGACAACGTGCCTGGAACCTTGTACCTGATGGAGCACCCCTGCTATTGGACGCTGGAACATCCATCGCCATGACAAAAGGTCAACAGAAAGGACAGGGTAGAGAAGCGAAGGTAGGGAAGCCATTTTTAAATGACGTAGTCAACATTAGATGGGTAACGACATTAACCAGTTCTCAGAGCCTCCAAGTGGCAGACTGGCTGGGAGGTGGGAGCAGCAGCAGTGAGCTTATGAAGGTGTTCACTCCCCGCTCCAGGCTCTGTTCAGTGTCACCTGCTCGATGTGACCATCCGATCCTGTGCAGAAGGGCAGCTCATCCCCAGGCCCTTGTACCTTATCCTGACTTTGCTGTTCTCTCCATAGCATGGGTTGCCCTGCTATGGATGCCACCATTGTGCCCCCGCCTCCCAAAATCATATCGAAGCCCTAGTTCCCAACGTGATGGTAGGTGAAGACGGAGCCTTTGGAAATTAGGTCCCCATGACGGGATTAGTGCCTTTTAAGACACAGGAGTTCACACTTTTTCTCCCACATGAGGATACAAGAAGGCCATCTGTCAAAACCCAGAAAAGAGCCCTCACCAGAACCTCACCATGCTGGCACCTGATCTCAGAATTCCCAGCCTCCAGAACTGTAGGAAATAAATTCATGTTGTCTAAGGCATCTAGTCTATGGTGTTTTGTTAGAGCAAGAAATCTAATTAAGACACCTTCTATCTGGGGCTGTGTGGCTCAGTGGTAGAACACTTATCCAGCATGCACAAGCAAGCCCAAAACAACCAACCAAAAAACTCCTCATACTGTATGTAATCTATTTATTTTACATACTGTCTTTCTACCCCCTGCACTGCCATCCCACCCAACCAGTGTTAGGTTGACTGAGGGTAGCAATTTTTGTCTGACTACTCATTCCAGTAGTCTCAACATCTAGAACTATGTAAGCCTAGTACTTAAGAGCCACTTATTATTTTTTAAATGAATTGAACTAACAGAGCATGACATGGAAACGTACTTAAGCACAGTAGGAGAAAAGAACATTTGCGGACTTCTGTGACAAAAAGCATAGCGATTGTGAACGTTGTCATTTGTCATTAGACATCATCTGCTCCCTGTGAAGGACAATCTAAGGCTTAGCAATATAAGCTTTCATCTAGAGAGTAATTTAAAAAAAGATTTTTTTTTTTTAGTTGTAGATGAACACAATACATTTATTTATTTATTTATTTATTTAATGTGGTACTGAGGATCCAGGGTCACTCTACCACGGAGCTACATCCCCAGCTCACTTCCCTCCTTGTTTTGAGACAGGCCTAGCTAAGTTGCTGTGGTTAGCTTTGAACTTGCAATCCTCCTGCCTCAGCCTCCCCGTCGCTGAGATTAGAGGCATTGGCCACGAGCCCTGGTTAGAGGGTAAATAGTAGTGACATATTTTAACACGATCAAAAATGCAAAAAAATAAACAAACAAATATTGAGTACACATATGCACGGTCATAAAAAGTCTGAGAAGATGGCACACGAGTTCCTTGTTGGTGGGGGCTTTGCTGACTAAGTGCAGCCTGTGGTGGGGAAACCACGCAGCAATCCCACAACTAAATCCTTGTGCAGAAAAGCCCTGCCCCAGCATTTCTTTCCTCACCTCATCTCTGATGTTTTTCCTGGCTTACTTTCACAGCTTGGTGGAAATGACCACCAGATGGAAAAGAATTTGATAGGAGATGAAAAAAGAGAAAAATGCCTGTGTCCGCAATTCTAAGATTTGGACCATGTTTCTCACCCGCAAAACAAAACTGTTTGGATCAGAAAGAATCCAGACTCTCCGTTGCTGACACCAGCACGAGGAAGAACAAAGAGAGATAGAAGAGAAAAGCGAGAAGGGAAGGGAGTTGGCCAAACTAACTTGTCAGGTAGAGAACATGGCTGGGGAACAGAAGCCAAGAGCCCTCTGAAAAATGAAATTCTAACATGTGATTTGTGGGTAAGTAGAAGTCTATTTGATTACATGTACTCTATCCACACACACACACACACACACACATTCAGTTGTAGATGAACACGATTGATTGATTGATTTTTATGTAGTGCTGAGAATCAAACCCAGGGCTTCACATCTGCGAGGCAAGCGCTTTACCATTGAGCTACAGCCCCAATCTCCTTTTTTTTGGCAGCTTGGGCATTGAACTCAGGGGCACTTTACCACAGAGCTATGTCCCTAAGTGTTTTTTTCATTTTGAGACAGAGTCTTGCTACATTGCCCAGGCTGGCCTTGAACTTGGGATCCTCCTGCCTCAGCTTCCTGGAGGAGCTGGGATTGCTGGTGTGCACCACAGCACCTGGCGTCAATCCCATTCCTACAGTCTAGTTTTATGACACTTCTCTTTGTTGCCCCTTTGGGTAAATTTATTTATTACTACGCTTACATTTTTGTTCTTGGGCCAATGACAAGGGTGTGGGCAAGCAAAAATCACCATCTCTGGAGATAAAAAAAATCTTTTGGTACATTTATAAAAAGGAAATCTTGAACCATTAAGATTATTTTTAACTCATATATTACCCTCTACCTGCCAGAGCAGGTGACACCTAGCGTGCAAGGCACAGGTGAAAGCATGCTTAGAGAAACAGGTACTTGTAGTTATTTTAGGTGATGAGCCTGCTAGCATTCACCTGTAATTGAATTTGAATTGTTACCGAGGAACAACTAGAAGAAAGAAAAGAGGACAATCTTAAGTGAAATTAAAACAGGGTGACCCACTTCCAGTTAAATCAAATCTCTATCCCAGATGGGCCATTTTGTAAATTAGAAGGCTGGATGCATTCTCTTTCCTGATAGTGTGTGAGTGTGTGTGTGTGTGAGTGTGTGTGTGTGTGAGTGTGTGTGTGTGTGTGTGCTTGTGTGTAAGGGGCGGGGCATCTATAAAGAGCTGTCTACTTTAATTTGTCTCCAGGCAGGATGTACCCAACTTCCCAAGTCACTCCCTTTAATTTCCAGGGTCCCATGTATGATGTGCTGCCTTTTTCTATATCACGGTTGATTTTTGAGCTGAGCTCCAACTTCTCTCCATAATACCTACACCCGTGTCCCCGATGTCTCTCTTCAGTGTAGCGAGGTCATCGTTGGCCATTGCCTTCTTTATAGAAAGCCTCACCTCTGGCTTCAGGTCTTAAGCTTTGATTTGGGTTTTCCAACTTTCAGAGGCTGCTTCTGTGTGATGGAGTGTTAAGTGGTTGGGCTGATTGACCCTTTCGGTACCCTGGGACAATCAAGATGAGTGGGGTCTCTTCTCCCTCCATCAATCATCCTGTCAAGTCTCTCTCCCCTTGCTTTCCTTGTGGGTGACACAAAGAGGCTGAGCATTCTTGGACCGCAAGAAAGGCAGCGGACAGTCAGGGTGCTCAGTGGTGGGGACAGACTCTGGGGATGGGGAGAGGCTGACAAGAAGCGGGCAGAGAAATTTATTTATCATCAGAACTTCAAGAGACACAAGCCTAAGTGGCAGTAAACCCCTTTTGGCCACTGGAGTATAGGAAGTACATTATTTACTTCTGTTGTTGGCTACAATGTTTCCTTCAATTAATAGGTTTTCAAGAAAAGTAATAAAAAGCACTTAGTGGAAAAATGGAGGCTATTGAGACTGAAGGCAGAGAGGGTCACAGAGAAGGGATGTGAGATTAGTAGGAAAAAACAGCAACCCCTGGTTTTTCAATGATGCTATTTGACTACTTAACTCATTCTTTTTCTCACTTTCTAGTCTTAATCTAAAACTCCAAATTTAAGAAGAAATCTAATTGGTTAAATTCAGACAATCTGCACAATAGAAATATTAAAAAAAAAACCACATTTGACAGCAAATTGTACTCTCACACTGAAACACTTGTATAAGCAATAGAGACACAGATGGCAACAGAGAATTGAAAAAAGAAAGAAAGCTGTTACGGTTGTGTGCAAATTGTCATTTGTCACAATGTGGAAGTCATTCGCTCACATTTTTTGAGGGAAAAAAAAAGAAAAACTAAGAAGGGGCTGGGGGGGCGTGTAGCTCGGTGGTACCGCGCTTGCCTAGCACGCACAAGGTCCTGGGTTCCAACCCCCCTGAAAGGAAAAAACCCTAAGATAGTAAATAATTTGGCAGTAAATGCTTTCAAGTTTGAAAATATTTCTCTTCTGTATATCCCAATAATACCTACAAATATTTGCTTAAAGTGTTAGTTTTATCAGAGAGAATGAAAAGGGGTATGAGAGAATCTTAAAAATTAAACTTTGGTAAATTTAAAAAATTGCTACATATTTGGGATTTTTCTTATTTTTTTCTTTTTCTTTTTTTTTTTTCCTTGTGCAGAAACCTGGGAATAAACAGGATTTTTCCTATTTAATGAAGATAAAAATAAAAGAAGGTCAAAAGCTTAGAGAAATTAAAGCCTAAAGTTATCCGGATGAAGACCATTTTCATTTCTTAGCAAAGACAAAGAATGAGTGTTTTGACTTTCACAAATCACAAAGTCTACTAATCTTTTGTTACCCTCTAAATCTTAACAATTAAGTCATCTCAGGATTGGAACATTAACTATGGTGAAAATGTGTGGATTTTATTCCCCCTTTTTAGACAAATGTGTGGGTTAAATATGCTGCATTCACATATTCTGAAAGCACATTCTATCTGAGAATTTTTTACATTCAGCCGAGTTTTAACCTTTGCAATGCAAATCCCTTGGGTCTTTCTAGGAGAAATTGGAAAGAAATGCTTAGTGGTTCAGGAAGGGCTACCAACTGAGATCTTGGCATAAGAAAGCAGCTTTCTCCTACCACAGTGCACATGAAACTTCTCATTGTGTGCTTGCTGGGGAGGGGCCTGCATTATTCAACATCACAGTGGATTAGGAACAGTGCCAATAAAGCATCTGCCCCCCCCCAATTAATGAAAGCCCCCCAAAATTCACCCTAGGCAAAATGAATCCTAATACTATTTGAGAAATCAGTTTAAAGATCTGAGCAAACAAATGGCTCTTTTTACATACTGTAGGTTTTTAAGAAACCTCCGATTGATTCACAAGGAATAAAACTGCTGTAATATGATCCAAGCTGAAGAAAGGAACTGATAATTTTTTAAATACCTCATCCTGAGTCTATATGTTCTTGAAAGCTAGGACATTGAAATGATCTTTTCTTCAGACAAAAATATTTTCTCCTTTGATTCTGAATGCATTGATTAACATTCAATTTTTAGCTTTCAATAGCCTTTCTGCATGCTCTTCTATCTCCTACAAGAAGAACTAATGATAGGGTGGGGCATTCTTGTAGAAAAAGCTCTGACACAAAAATATTACCCACAGTTTAAGGAAGTGAAACCTAAGGGCCAAACCAAAGATTTTTTTTTTCCCTTCTCAGTGTATTGCTACCATTGAGCTCCACCCAGATTTGATTGTACTTCCAAGGCAGGAAAAAAAATTGTCTGAAAGAAAGAAATCGTGTGCTGTGTATTTTTGCTTGCTGGTTCTCAATGGCATTCAGAATTCAGAGGGTCGAGTCGTGCATTTTGAATGACTGGGTTTCCAATGGTAACTGGGAGCCATGGAACTCAACCCCAGGGTTCTCTTAACAGTGGGCAGGGTGGGGGAGGGTGCATCCTACGTTCTCCTCCACCCTGGGGTATAGAGGAAGGAATCCTGCAAATTAAATATTTCATCTCGACAGAAAGATACAGGGATTTTTTTTTTTTTACTTAAAACAAACCAGGACAACATTCAAATAAAGACCAGGAAAAAAAAATAAAGATAAAACCTAGCCAATTCACATAGAACTTGATGGAAAAAAAAAATCTTGCATAACTTTGCCCCCATAACTGGTTAATTTGATGCCTTTGTTTAAGCAAACAGTGGATCTCTAAAGAGTTATGGAGCATGCAGCACCACTAGCAGAAAGGGGTGGGGGTGAGGAAGCCAGATACAAGAGAGAGCAGGAGAAATCAGTTATCAGCCTGGCACAGCACGAAGCAACCCGGGCCTCTGAACCTACCCATTTCTGCAGACAGACTCATCAGGCAAAGAAGAATTAAATCCTCCCGAGTCTGTCGCTGGAGCTCCGCGGCAATCCAAAAGAACAAAGCCCATGTCTGCTACCATCTCAAGTCTGGAAGCACCATGCAAAGAGACTGGTTAAAATTCCCTACCATGCAGTGCAGCCATCATCAGAAGCCCAGCATATCTTCTGCTCTAGGGAGGGATGCGCCAGCTCAGGAACAGGACAGAGGAGGAGGAAGATGGAGGAAACGAGAGGAGGCTCAGCCAAGTCGGCCGGACTGTTGCTGGGTCATTAACAAGTGGGAGACCCCCTTCGGCACTCAGACCAATCAATCTTTATCTGATAGGACATCTCTTCTCTCGGCGCCCGTGGAAGGGACTGCAGCAAGCCCGGCAAGGGATTGTGGGATAGGGATGCAGCAGCGAGCTGCGCCGAGATTCGCGGGCGGCTGCTGCGCCTCTGAGTCAGCAGTCAGCTGCTCGCGCGCCGGCTCGGCCGCCGGGCTCCGTCCCCCGAACGCGGCTGCGGGATGCACGCGGGGAGGAGAGGCGGCCGCGCACGTCGCCCCCGCCACGCGGCCAGGATGGGTACCCGAGCGTGACAGATGTGCTGCCACGCAGGGGGAAGAGATTCGAGGGGGAAAACCAAGTACCGGGAAGTTCAGATTCAGAGGAGAGTTTGGGGTGCGTGTGAGAGCACCCGCTAACCTTGGTTGGTCAAAAAAAAGGGGTGGGGGGAGAAGAAAGAAAGAAGAAGAAAAAGAACCCATTGCCTTAGATGTTTCAATTACTTTTTAAAAAGCAAAAAAAAAAAAAAAAAAAATGGTCCAGTTTCACAAACCTTTACCAACCTCCCCATTGCAAAAAAAAAAAAAAAAAAAGTCCTCTGCTTTTTTTCTCATTCAGAGAAAAGGCTTATGGTGCGTTTATCTGATGGAGGAGACAGCAGACTCTCTTTTCTGATGCTGAAGTTTTCTGCTGAAGGTTAAGAAACTTAACAAACTACATATGCACACAATCTAATTTCTCACCGACTTCTTAAATTTATTTTAAGAATATTAATAGAATGAAAGTGGTCAACAAATAGGTATAGAGAATGATTAGGAGAGCTGAGGATGTGGCTCAGCACTTGCCTGGCATGTAGGCGTGGGTTCAGTCTCCCAAAACAGGAAAAGTGATAGAGCCTCACATTACAAATAATACTTTAGAATTTAAAAAAACCTTACATATGAGAATGGAATTCACAATCACTCTTTTTTTTCAACTCCTTTTTCCAATACAGAACACTGTATCCTTTTCAGTTATCAAAGTGATCACTAATCATTTCTGTTTCAATAAGACTACATATTTGATCTGCATGTTTGATTACATTAATATTTATTACATTGCTTCCATTAATATTTATTATATTCTTTCTGTACTCAAGCATTGCATTGAGCCCTCTCAGGGGCCTTGGCTTCCCAGAGCAGTTACCCTTGGTGGTAGCAGAGGTCCAGGAGATCACAGAGAACTCAGTGAAGTCAACAGACCCCGGAAACGCATGGACACGTGAATTTTGGCACACAGTCTTCCAAAGCACAGGTGACCATCTGCTACAGAGTTTCGTGTGATTAAACAGCTTCTTTGAGATATAAATCACATACTATGTGATTCTCCTGTATAAAATATACAGTTCAGTGGCTTCTAGTGCATTCACAGAAGCGGGCAACTATTACCACTGTTAACTTTAGAACATTTTCATCACCTCAAAATAGAACAACAACAACAATGTTATACCCTCTAGTTGTCAGGCCCAACTTCCCTTCCCACCTCCCATAGGCTTAAATACTCACCAATCTACCTTCTGTCTATATATTTCTACCTTCTATGGGACTCTGCCATACAAGTAAATATAGGTCACATAAATGAAATCATCTGTGTGATCTTATGTGTCTGGCTCTGTCTTTCAAAGTTTGTCCACGTTGTAGCTTCTATTACTATTTCATTCCTTGTCATGGCCATTGTCCCCTGTGTGCATATAGCACACTCCATTTATCCATTCTCATTATTTGATGGACATTTGGGTTTTTCCACTTTTTGGCTATTATGAATAAGGCTGCTGTAAACATTTGTGTGTGAGATTCTGTGTGGACCTATGCCCTGCTTCAGAAGCCTATAGTTTAATGAGGACCAATTCCTGAAACTCCAGGCAGGCTGTCCCACCCCACAGTGTCCTCTTCCTAGAACAAATCCTCACAAAGGTGTCTGGCCTGCTGTGGAGGGGAGTCCTCACCTCTTTTCACTCTGCTACTGAGCCCATCCCAAATCCAAATGCATTACATGCTGGCCTCTCCCCTAGCACATCCTTTCTTCCTTCTCTCCCTCCTTCTCTGTCTCCATGGAACCCAGATTCTTAAGGTTATATATATGGATTGGGTCTCTGTTCGCAGAAGATGGAGAAGTGGGAGAGATCCTGGTCTTGCGGCTGAGCTTAGAGTCAGAGAAGGTGCACTTATTCAATCATTCATTCCAATGAACACTTACTGAACATGGAGTATGTTTTAGGTATTGATTAGGCCTGAGGACACAGAGAAGAATTTAATGAATTCTGAGCCTTTGGCAAGGTCACAGTCCAGTTTGGAAGATGGATTAATAAGCAGGCCATTGTAATGTGCGGTGGCAAGTGCTTGACAGCGAGAGGAACTGTGTGCTCTGGGTACCCACAGGAGGGATATGATTTGCAAGAGCATTTCAGGCACAGAGCACAGCACAAGTAAAGACTTGGAGGTGCAGGCCTGTAATCCCAGAGACTCGGGAGGCTGAGGCAGGGGGATCACAAGTCAAAGCTAGTTTCACCAACTTAGCAAGGCCTTAGGCAACTCAGTGAGACCCTGTCTCTAAATAAAATACAAAAAATGGGCTGGAGATGTGGCTCAGTGGTTAAGCACCCCTGAGTTCAATCCCCAGTACCAAATAATAATAATTATAATAATAACAATAAAAGAGTAGTAGCTAAGTATGACTGGAATCTGGGTAAAGGTATGACAAATGGGGATCATATTTCTTTTCAATCTTTTGCTTGGAATTAGAAACACCTCTTCCTTGGAAATAGCATTACATAGGATAGTGGGGTTCCAAACACCTTCACCGCTATGGTTTAATTACTATATGGGTAAAATGGGGTTTGAGGGCCAGGCTGGAACCTAACAAATACACATAACATTACTGATCATAGAAAAATGCAGCCTTATTTTTAGTTCATGCTATGGCAGTGAGCACCAGTGCTTAGAAGTTGGGGCTTGGGTTGCCACAGGATGTATTAGCAGTCCATGGTATCTTCGCCTTGGCACTCCCTAGTGACGGGTAGAGGTGATAGTGGCCTTTGATCTTTTTCTTTCTGAGTCAGAGTTTGCCTGGATTGAGATTTCCAGCAACCAGATGTGGGGCCTCAAGGGCAGAGAGGTGGGGCTGAGTATGTCAAGACAGTGGTAGAGCATGTGCTTAGCATTCACAAAGACATGAGTTTGATCAGCAACACACACACACACACACACACACACACACACACACACCAGAAAAGAGCCCAAGATCCTGGAGATTAAGGTTGCTGCACACCTTACTGACTCCTTGGAGAGATCTTTCCCCTTGTCACTGTTTCTGTCCAGTTGAAGGGACATTAGCATTAACTGTCATCAGCCAGTTTGACTGTGGTGTGCATTTGAATCTCTGATGTGCATTTGTGACTAATAAGGTTGGGCAGGATCCTGAGAGATAGTGACCCAGAATTTATCAACCCTGTATTATGTGCCAGACTCCATCCAAACACTTTGTATATGGTCTATCAAGGAAATTCCTTCTAGGAAGTAATCTTCAGATGGCATACAGGGCATTTATAATCTGCCTTCCTAATTTTTCTCCTCCTTCTGTCTTACCTAGTCATATTCTAGTTCCAATTCCTCCATGAATCTTCTCAGCAGTGTCCCTCAACCATGGGATGCCCCATGAAGTGGTCAGGTATGCATTTTGAACTGTCATATTGGGTGTGGGTATGCGTGTACTACTGACATTTAGCTGTGGGGACAGGGATGCCAAACATCCCCCAAGGCATGGCAGAGGCCCATCCATTTGTCCCCGCTAATTGTCAACAGCATCCCCTTTGGGAAACACCCACCTCTAAGCTCATGTACCACTTGCTCTACCAGGAACACTCTCATCTTCCTCTGGTTAACTCCTCTGACTCCTTCAGAGCTCAGCAAAATCACAACTCACTTTTGGAAGGATTCTCTGACTTCCCCTGCAGCCTCCAGACGCTCCCACACCCAGTCTGGATGGGGTGCCACTCCTGAGAGCTCTATGGCATTCTTTGCCAAACCCAGTTGGAGGTTTTCATCTTTGATCTCTCACTCCTTAGCTCCTAGTGTAATGCCTGTCACGTGTAGCTGCCCAATAAATAGACACAGAATAATACAAGGGATGGGTGATATAATATGGCATAAAGATCAAAGTTCATCTCACAATTGGAAAATATTTGGACTAGACACCATTAGAAAGCAGCAGTTCTACATATCTGCTTAGTGGTTGAAAATTTAGAAAATGCCTTCATAGTAGATTTTCTCTTTGGTCCTCAAAGAAAACCCAGAAATGGGTAGAACAGGCTTTAATATTAATGGAATTTGAGGTTTAGAAAGACCAAGTCACCAACTTAGTGTGGAGTAGCCATTATGAAGTAAAAGTAAACTAGAGTCCATGTCTTGTGGCTTTCTCTTTTCCTCTTTCGGAGTGCGCTGATGGTCCTTCAGAATGGGCAAGAGCAGAAATGGTCATCAGGCAACTCCAGAGTGGCCCAAAGCCAGCTGATTAAAGAGGTGATGTGTTTCAGAGAGAGATAAGCACAGTCAGCCAGAAGGAGGCAACCTGAAATCGAGAGCTTACAAACTCTGCCCAATGCAGTTGTTCTTTTGCTTTTCTCGTCTTTGCTTTCCAAAAACTCTATGAAAACTATTGCCCAATGTTCTTATGAAAGAGGATGGTAAGGAACCTCTGTTTCCAGCCTTCTGTTCAGGCATGGGCAGAGGGGAAGAGATGTGGTTCTGATGGATTTCACAGGTCCACTCTTGGCAGTCAGTGGGGTTGAGTGGTTTGGGGTAAACCCCAACAGGTTCCTGATAAGGACCCCTATCTTAGACATTGGCATCATTCTTCAGTGGCTATGGGGAGGTCCTAGACCAAGTAAGACTGTCAGAAAATGATCGTAGGTGAAACACGTTGGCCTTCGCTGTTGGTATCATATGAACAGATGTGAACTAACCAGAGAACCAATGGAGCCAGCTCCATCCACGAGGTCACACTATAACTGACCTGGCATTGGGATCACCCCTAAATATGGTACATTTCAAAACCATTATGTGATAGGCAGTGTATTAGGTATGAGTGATACAAATATAAATGACATAAACAAAACCCCTCAAAGTGAGTCCTGGGGACACATTCCCTTCCTCCAACTCACAGTTGATTGGGTCTCAGGATTCAGGACAGCCCTTCTCAGCTAGGTGGTGTTTGAAGTAAAGGGGACACAGATCCTGCACCCGTCTCCCTCGAGAATACTTTTTGTATTTTCCACAGGGTATTGCCTAAAACTGAAGGCACAACCAGGTGGGCTCTGCCCAGCAGAGAACAGAAAATCATCATCTTTTTCCTGACTCCACACCTGTCCTTTTATTAATACTACTGAGTTCATTGTACTTTTCTTGTCACCTTTCTCATATGACATATATGATGCCTATTGAACAGACAACTAATATCTGAGTCCAGTAGGTCTCCAAAAGGAATTGCCATTGGTCTGATATAATTTATTCTTACAGAACTCAGGTTGCTTTCTTTTATAGGTGTTTCTGAACTATCTCATTAATAATCCTTCTCCAGAATTACGCTCGATATCAAATTCCTTAGTCTATAATTTGTGGGTTTCAGCTTTTTATTTGTTTTTCTTTTCTTTTTTGGTCCTAGGGATTGAACTCAAGGGCGCTTAACCACTGAACCATATCCACAGCCCTTCTTTAAAAAAATTCTGAGACATGGTCTCACAGGTCGCTTACAGCCCCACTAAGTTGCTGAGGCTGGCTTCAAACCTGCAATCCTCCTGTCTCAGCCTCCCGAGCCATTGTCATCTTTTTGACTTTGTAAATGAAAATATACTTTCCTATCTTGGTCTTGAGAAAACTCTCCCTTCCCCTAAATCAAGGCCTCTGATTTGACAATCTTAATTATGTCTTCTCCCAAGAACCCGGGAAGTGATTTATGGAAGTCAGGAGACTGATTTATTTACAGCAACAGAGCTTTTTCATATATATATATATTATAATATGGGTATGATCTCATCTTTTATATATATATATACATATATATATATAAAAGTACCACAAACCCACATGGCTTAGGACAATACAGTCTGGAGGCCAGAAGTCCAAACTGAAGGCATTGCCAGGGCCATGCTCCCTCTGAAGCCTTTGGGGAGGATGTTTCTCACCTCTTTCCAGCTTCTGGTAGCCCCAGGCCTTCCCAGGCTTGTAGATGTGTCACTATGATCTCTATCTCCATCCTAACCTGGCCCTCTGGCCCTCTTCTTCCTGTGTGTCTTTGCTTATTCACATTATAGCCTCCTCCCTGTGGCTCTGCTTGCTCGCTTTCTCTCTCTCCTTTTCTCTCTTTGTGGTTCTAGGGATGGATCTAGGGCCTTGCACATGCTAACCTCTCCACCACTGGATCCCTTCCCAACCCCATTTTCTCTTCTTATAAGGATCCCAATCACATTGGATTAGGGCCCACCCTAATATGGGTATGAGCTCATCTTAACTTGATAACATCTGCAAAGACCTCTTTCCAAATGAGGCATCAGGGTTTAGGACTTCAATAAATCTTCTCGGAGGGACACAGTTCAACCCAAAACACCTATTGTGGATAAAAGGTTAAGGAGGTCTGGGCTAGTGCAGGCTCTCACAAGAGTGACCTGGCTCTTCCATAGCTTTGATCTCTTGAAAACAGAAGAAAGATAAATGGAAAATGCTATGTCTGTCTTATCTATGGTGTGACCTGTGGAGCTGGGAGTTGGCTCCATGACCAAGAAGACATAAAAGATTGGTGGAGAAAAGGGTCTGCAACTTCTGTGGGTCAAGGTGACCTGCACTGGCTCTTCTCCTGGCTCTCCTCCTGGGTATATTCCTGAGAGGGTGAAGGGTCAATCAAATGCTCAGCAGTCTGTCTGCTGTTCCATGTTCTTTGTAAGCATGTGAACAAAAGGCTCATTTGCTTTGCTACTGTTTGACTTGGGAAGTTCAAAGTGGACTCTCTGTCCAGAGTATACCTGGCATAAAATCTCCCAGTGCTAGCTCCAGATTCCTGAGTCTACACTGATGCACAGAACAGGAACGTGTTGTTTTTCTAAGGAGTTTCATGCTGACACTTGTCACATGAACAATGAAATTCAAGGTGATGTGCTCCTTCCTCGATTGCTCCGTGGTTTACCTTGTTTAATTACCAGAGGTTTGGTTTGCAGCGCTGGGGATGGAACTCGGGGCCTGATGCATACTAGGCTAGGGCTCTACCACTGACTACACCCCAGTCGAGTTGTGATTTGGAGTTAGGGATTCTACCCAGCAACTCTCCCTGAGTTGTCATCTTACAGGGCACGTTGCTGATAACGCCTTGCTAGGCTCCTGGCTTCCTCTTGCTCACATTCTTTTTTTTATTTTTATTTTTTTACTCTAATTTGTCATGCCTGATAGCAGGATGCATTTCGATCCATAGTACACATTTAGAGCACAATTTTTCTCTTGCTCACATTCTTAAACCAACACGTAGTACACAGAGAACCTTACAAATGGCCCTCTCCTGGCCAGGTAATCCGGCCCCTAGGCCTCTACACAGTGATCTCCAACACCCTGCCACCTCAGCCCTGGCCTCCTGGCCAGCCCTGGCCTCGTGGCCGGCCCTGCCCGGAGCGTCTGCGGCTGTGCGCCCGTCTCCATGGCAACAGGCCCCGCCCCTGGGAGGCCCGCCGCTGGGCTCCAGCTGAAGAGGCCCGGGCGGGTCAGGGCTGAGACAATGACCGCCCCGTGGGGTTAGGCATTCCTTCCCTCCCAGCCCCAACTCTGTTGCTTCCCTGTCTGTCCTCATCATCCCTCACAGGATCTGTCTGTAAGAGAGCGGATTCGAGTAGGGGAGACCTGCGGGGGAGGGGTCTGGGCTGCAGGGACAGCCCTCCCAGTCTGAGCCACTGCGACCAGCCCGGCCGGCCCTCCTGGAAGGAGCGTGCTCTGCACTGCGTGACCTTTCCCAGTCCTGGACCCCGGCTCTCCTGCCTCCAGCTGTAGCTTCAGGTTCCAGGGACGTGCCCTGGGGGCTGTGGACTTGAGTGTGACCTCTCCCAGGAACGTGCCTGAGGTTCCCCAGGGGCTTCTAGATCAGTGCTCTGGAGTCTAACCTGGAGGGGGTACTAAAATGGCACCTTGGCAGAGAGAGATAAGCTGAGGACAGGGGCCTGGCATCGTCCTCAAGGCTGCCTCCTCTGACATGTCATCAGAGAGTGTTTTCCTCAGCGGGCTGTGGGGCTCCAGGCCCCGCCGTCACCCATCCCTCCATTGCACGCGCACTGTGCAGTCAGCCTGTGGCTGTGACCAAGGCACAGGCTCCAGAGGCACATGGGGATTGGCTCTACTGTAGAGCCCCTGTCTGCCCGGATACGTTTATGGCCCCACCGAATGCCTTGGATTGCACATGGTAATGAAGTCGATGTACAGTATGTTTTCCCCTATGCCTACATACAGGCACACATATATCTATGATGAAGTTTAGTTCATAAACTAGGCACCGAAAGAGATTAACAACTCATAATAAAATAGAACAATTGTGGGCTGGGGTTGTGGCTCAGTGGTGGAGTGCTTGCCTAGCACGTGTGAGGCACTGGGTTTGACCCTCACACCACATATAAATAAATAAATAAAGACATTGTGTCTATATACAACTGAATTTAAAAAAAAATAAATAAATAAAACAACTGTAACAGTAGACTATAATAAAATTTTTCAAATGTGGTCTCTGGCTCAAAATAATCTTATCATTCTTTCACCTTTGGCACTTAAAGGAAACACTTTACAACTTCTGTCTGGGATATTTGAATTGCCACCATCACTATTCTTGTGCTTTGGGCCATTATTAAGTAAAATAGGAGTTATTTGAACACAAGCGCTGACCTGATCACTAGGAGGCTACTGCATACCTAATGGGCAGGTAATATATACAGCATGGATACACTGAGTCATGTCATGATGAGTCATGTCCTGAGTAAGATTAAGACGATGATGTGAGATTTCACCATGCTACTCAGAATGGTGTTCAATTTAAAATTTAGGCATTGTTTATTCCTGGAATTTTCTACTTTAGATAACTGAAACCCTGGAAAGCCAAATTGTGGGTAAGGGATGACTAATAAATATATCTTTGGGTTCCTTCTTGCCTCTGTTAGGTCATTTGCAGAGGGCCACCTTGTAAGGCTATCGTAGATAATTAAATGG
The DNA here is from genome assembly GCF_052094955.1 of Ictidomys tridecemlineatus. NCBI lineage: Eukaryota > Metazoa > Chordata > Mammalia > Rodentia > Sciuridae > Ictidomys > Ictidomys tridecemlineatus. The sequence continues at coordinate 122,106,173 of NC_135485.1, forward strand.
GATAGAGTGTGGGTGCCTTGGCCCCTTGCTTAACACACAATGAGTCTCAAGTTACTATAATCAGAAGCAGTGTGGTGCAGTGGTGGAGAATGGGCTTAGAGCCTAGGATGCGTTTGGGTCCCAACTCTGCCACTTACAAGCTGAACAACTCTGAGAAAGTAATTTAACCTCTCTGTTATGGTTTGGATCTGAAATGTCCCCCAAAGGCCAAAGGCTGCAGGCCTGTTGACTAGCCTGTGGTCACCAGCTTTAGGAGGTGATGGAAACTTTGAGGCCTAGTGGGAGGAAGTGAGGCGACTGAGGGCATGCCTTTGAAGAAGATGTTGGGACCCTGACTCCTTCCTCTCCCTCTTTTTATTTCCTGAGTGCCGAAGTCTGGCTTGGCACAAATCAGGAGCCACTTGTCAAAAAGAAACTAACTTTATTTTTAGAACTACAAACGCCAAACAAAACAGCTCCAGGGAAAAACCCTCAGAGCCCAACTGCCACCACCGGCTTCCACAAGCCTCTCTCTCCCACACCAGCCTCTCAACCTCCCACAATCCTCCTCCTCTTGAGGCCGATTGGCTGGGTTGCGTGGGCAGAGCCAAAGAAGTCACCCAATGAGCAGCTCCGTGGAGGAGCCAATCAGCTAGATGTTGCTGGGGCCACTGTGAGCCAATCATCAGCCGGCAACTGGAAGTTTGCTGGCAGCTGGATCATCAGCCGGCAGCTGGAAGTTTGCTGGGGCCCCTTTGGCTGTGGCTCTCAACACTGAGAGGTGGGGAGTTTGCTTTACCATGGGTGGCTTATCGTGATGTTCTGCCTCATCACAAGCCCAGAATAAAGAAGCCAACCAACCATGGGCTGAGCCTTCTGAAATTCTGAACCAAAATAAATCTCTCCTCCTTTTAACTTGTTGTCTCAGGTATTTTGTCACAGCGATGGAAATCTGACTAACACGCCCCCCTCCGCCTCCATTTCATCATCAGCATGAAGGGGATAATAAGGGTACCTACTACACAGGTTCAGTTTTTGTCAAGAACCTGATACAGTGCCTGATGTATTGTAGGCAGGCAGTACACAAATTATCATAATTGTTATTATTAGAGCCACTATTGGATTTGTAAGTTTCTTTAGAAAGGATGCATTCTTCTATTCCTGGAACTAGGCTCAGTTTAGGATTCAATCAACATTTGTTTTTTAGGTATAAGAATAAGTAAGTCTAATATACCACTCTCCATTACCTTCTCTCAGAGCTAAATAAATGAATAAATGACAATGGTCCAAATCATGAAAAATAAGGAGATTCACTGACACAAATCAGTGTGCCAGGCTAGAGGCAGCCTCCCTCCTGCCTCCTCACCCACTCAATGCTGGTGTCCAGCAGGCAGCCTGGATACAGTTAAGAGGCCCAAGTGCAACTTTGTTGCTCCTGTTGAATCCTCATGCTAACTCCAGTGCCAGGCCAGGCCCAGGAAGGAGGAGGGTCCCTGTCCGCCCATCTGCCCCTTATTCTCACCGGAAAGACACCTGCTGCTCTCTGCTGGTCTGTGGCCAGTGGAAATGAGTCCCCACTGGCCAGCACGGTCCCTTACAGCCAGCAGCCTTCTTGGGAAGATAAGAAGAAGAAAGACAAGAAACGACTCCTTTGATCCCGTTCCAGAGTCAGAGTTTTGCCCTTTGACGTGCGTAAGCCGTTGTCTCTGGACAGGAGGCCGGGAGACCTGGCTGTCCTGTCCTCTGTATGTCTCAGTGGTCGCACGCTAAAGCAAAGGCTGACTCACCAGGCTCCCTCAGAGGTTGGCAGTGTGTCTGGGCCAGGTGCCAGGAAGCCACAGTGTCACCAGAGGGGAGGGACGGAGGCAGGAGGATAGGAGCAGATGGCCGCAGCAGAAGGAGCACACCACCAGACAGGGGTGGCCATGCCTGTGAGCTCTGGTATGGGGAAGCAGCAGCACGGAGCCGTCCACGGTCAGGCCAGTGCCAGGGACCCCAGCGCTTCCTTGATGGTGTCTTTCCTCTTTTTTTCTGTCTTATTCCCCCTTTTCATGCCTTATCCCCCTCTTCCCTTCTTTCTACCCACCTCATGCAACAAACTTTTTTTTTTCCCTTTGGTACTGGGGATTGAACTCAGGGGCACTCAACCACTGAGCCACATCCCCAGCCCTATTTTGTATTTTATTTAGAGACAGGGTCTCAGTGAGTTGCTTAGCGCCTTGCTTTTGCTGAGACTGACTTTGAACTCGTGATCCTCCTGCCTCAGCCTCTGGAGCCACTGCCATTACAGGTGTGCACCACAGGGCCATGCAACAGACTTTTAATTCAGTTTTTACTACATGCAGGGCCACAAACAGCCACTATCCTTAAGCAATTTAAATACTCTCACTGAGAGAGACAAACACAAACTGTCAAGTAAACAAAATTAAATTAATTAAAAAAGAAGCAAATTAAATCTGGAATAAACAACTTTTATCTGGGTCCTCTACTACAGACCCACCAAGGACATGCATGGATATTGCTCCAGCTGAGATGACTTTTTGTGGTGGATAAGTGTTAAGGCTCTGGAATCAGACAAATGTGGTTATGAGTCCCAGCTCTGACACTGATCAGCTGGGTATAATGGGCCTCTCTGATCCTCCTTTTCTTCATCTCTAAAATGGTGATTAAAAGAAATATGCCGTATAGGTTGTCAGGAAGATTCAACAAGACAGATTTTTAGCATAACTGGCTGGTACACAGTAAGACTCAAAAGATCGACTATTTTTGCTGTTTTTTTAATTTAAACCTTTTATGTGAAGAGAGAGACAGTGAACACTTTGGGCTTTGTTGGCCAATACAGTACCTGTTGCAATGACCCAGTTCTACTGTGAGACAAGGCAGCCTTAGACAACAGGCAAGCAAATGATTACAACTGTGCTCCAATGACACAATATTTTAAACACTGCAATCTGAAATTGTATGTCATTTTCAGACATCACAGAATATATTTTTTCATTTTTTCAAGTCATTAGAAATCTTGAAAACCAGTTTATGGACTGTCTCAAAAGCAGGCTGGGGGCCAGAGTTGACCTGCAGGCCAGTTGCCCACTCCTGCTCAAGCCCCTGAAAAAGCCGGCACTTCCTCTCAGATTTTGCTTCGGAGGAGAATCCAGCTGGTGTGTCCATGACACCCTGGTTCTGTGGATAGGTCCTAGGACACAAGCCAGACTAATGAGATCAGGAACAAAGGCTCATAAAAGAAAAGTGAAAAGCTCATGAAAGAAAAAACAATACCTATACTCGTGCGCAAGTCAAGATAAGTGAACAGAACCTCCTATTCACTGGCACAGGATGAGGAAGGGGGGAGATAATCGGTCCCTTAAATGCACGATGACTACTGGGTTTTGCAGGTGGAGGCAAGCCTTTCCAGACAGGTGCGAGAACCTGCTGTGTGTACACTTTGCTTTTCAGCACTACGTACAAAGAAAACCTGCCACAGGAGATATCTTACATCAGAGGGTCGTAAGCTCCCTAGACTTTAGACACTCAGGATAGAAAGGACAATCCATGCTAAGTGAAGAAAGCTAGGGAACATGAGGGAGGGCAGGAGGAACCTGCTGGAAGTAGGCCCAGCCCCACCAAAATGGAAATAAAATCCCGTATCATTCAGTTGTTAATCAATCAGGTGCCCCAAGTAACATTGTGTGACTCCTCAGTCCCTTTCCTTTCTTTCTCCCTTTCCCTCTTACCTCTGGAAAAAAGACACTGCATTTCACTTTCTGCTACATTCGAAGAAGACTTTCAGTTTCAAGTTCATATCAAATTCCTTGCAGGCCAGATATTCAATCTCTGATGATACCTACTATTCCAGAGGCATTGCAATTAATAATTCAGCTGGGCTCCCGCGGCCCAGAGGGAATGCAGAGCTTTTCTCATCAACTCACTCTAAGAATCAAACCTGCTCCCTGCACATCTGACCGACGTCCATATCCAGCCATTATTTTTAGATGAAGAATTTGCTTATCCAGCCCAACTGAAGGACTGAACAGTCCGCCATGTCATAATAATGCCCTCTGACTTGGTGGGGACTCTCCTCTGGGAAGAACACAGACCCTGCTTAGTAGTTTGAGCCACAGGTCCCTACAAAATTGCCTCTGTATTTTAACTGCTGGGAAAGGCTTCCTCAGAAAAGGTCTGGGATCTGGAAAGGAGTCTAGTCAGGATGGACCCTACTGCACCCAGTGCTCCTTCTTTACCCAGTAAGAAGCACCAGGCCTCCAGGCATGGTGGCACACGCCTGGAATCCCAGCTACTCAGGAGGTTGAGGCAGGAGGTTCGCAGGTTCAAGGCCAGCCTCGGTAACTTAGTGAAATCCTTTTTCAAAAGGGTTGGGGACAGAGCTCAGTGGCAGAATTCATGCTTAACACGAGCAAATCTCTGGGTTCAATCCCCAGCACCAAATAAAGGGAAGTGCTGTGGGTCCTTGGAAACCGGCCAACACCTGGCACCCATGCTGGCGCCCAGCTAACTTGCAGCTCTTCAAAACACCTGGAGCTCTATGGACAATCCAATTTTGTCACCAATGCACAAAGAGACACAGGTCTCAGGAGATGGTTTGACTCCCCCTGTGCCATACAACACAAGGGCCTGTGTCTCTCTAAGTCCCTGCCACCATCAGGTACAGCCAGACCTGGGGTGTTCTACAGGCTGCCTGGGGTTCTGTGGAAATTATTCCCCCGTAGAAACTACTGGAATCACAAGAAGCAAAGGCCTTGCTAAGTGAGACGAGAAAACTCCGCTGAGAGATAGCAAAGGGTTCTCCTACCACTACTGGCCTGCTCCAGGCATTAACGGTTTCAGTCCATGAATCCGCACACACCCCGTGGAACAGCAGGAGCTCCCCACAGAGTGGAGAGACAGGAACCCGCACAAAGGACCAGAGCACTAAAAGGTTAAAATCCAGCCAGTCGCATGGCAAAGGGCAGGGAAAAAATAAACCACGACATCCGGTCAAGGGGGAGTCACAGAGAAGGCAGACGCCTGGGAATAGAAAAGAAAAAAAAAAAAAACAAGTCATAATAGACCAAGGCCAGCTACCAGCTCTAAGTGGTTAAGAGCTGCATGTCCCCAGAGCAGCCTTGACAGTAAACCCAACACCAACACAAGCATAGAGAGTAGCGGGTAAGTCATCAGCAGTTGGTGAAGCCTTTTAATCCAGTCAAATTGTGAGCCAGGTGAACGATAAAAGCACACGTGTACCCATAGGATCCATGCTGTTGGCATCAGATGGCCACCCTACTGGACACCTGGCTCTCTTCCTGCTTGTCCCCTCATGGGCCTCTGCACCTCTAACTAGAGAGCACCCGCACTAATGCCATGTGGGGTCCCACCCTCAGGATCACTAATTACCTAAACAGCTGTCAAAGGCTCCGTCTCCAAATCCATCACACTGGGGCTTAGGGCTCAACCTGTGAATTTTCAGGGGCATGATTCAGTGAAAGACAGGGAGCCTTTAGGCTTCCACACAAAGGAGCCCGTCACTTCTGTCTCCATGACCTCATCTTCTGGCTATGACCAGGGCATGCACACCACTTCTGGTCACTGGACACACTGAGATCCTATGACCCAAGCGCAGGACATGTAAGCACACAGAAAATGCATGCAATTGATCTGCAGCTGCCGCCCTGACTCGCCCTCCAAGCCTTCTTTAAAAGATTTAAACTGCATTTATTCTATGCCCCTCATAGTTTGGATATGAGGTTTCCCCAAGAGTTAATGCAAGAGTGTTCAGAGGGGAAACAATGAAAGACTGAGAAAGTGACTCATCAGTCCATCCCAACCTGAATGGACTTAGTGGGTGGTAACTCTAGGCAGGTGGGGTGTCCCTGGAGGAGCTGGGTCACGGGGGGCATGCCCTGGAAGGGAGTCCCTTCCCTGAGGCCCGCGCACTCCTGCTTCCTGGCTGCCATGCGGTGAGCAGCTTCTCTCCACCATGTCCTTTCACCAAGTTCTTCCTCATCCCGGGGCCAGAGGAATGGAGCAGGCCAACTGTGGACTGAACCTCCGAAACTGAGAGCCAAAATAAAATTTTCCTCCTCTAACTTGTCTGGTATTTTGGTCACAGTAAACAAAAGCTAACTAATAAGGCCTCCAGAGAGCCCTGGGTTATTTTGCTCCATTTTTTTTTTTTTTTTTAAACTTCTGTCCCTTTGTACAGGCCTCCCCTCTGCCTGGAGCGCCTCCTTTCTCCCCCCCTCCCCCGTGCCAGAGATTCATATGGAAAACTCTCCTGGAAGGCCTCTCACCCTGGCCTCCTTGGAGTACCCACCAATTCTTCCACACACTTCTATTGCTGAGATCACTGTCTGCGGGAATTCTCTGTTTCAGGTCTGCCTCTCTACATCTTTCATCCTTAGCTATTGCATGTCTCCAGCACCCACAGATATCGCAGGGTCGAGGTAATGAAAAGTGCCCAGGAAACAGCAGTCACTTATTCTATGAGTAGTACTTTCTCCCCAAACACCTTTTGGCTCATGGCTTATGAAGGGGAAGGGCCATTATATTTTGACTGCGGATTAGGTACCCAGCTTCTATGCTAGATAATCCCTTTTATTCAAGACAACTTTATAAGATAGAAACTATAGTCATGCATTGCCTCATGACAGGAGAAGTGAGTCCTGGATAGATTTTTTCACTGTGCAAACATCACAGTGTACAGAGACCTAGACAGTAGGGGCTACTCTACACCTCTGCTATACAAGATGCACAGAACCTATAGCCTGTTGTTCCTAGGGCTATGATAAATGAAAACTCCACAAGATTAAACCAAACACAACAGAAAATGACACAATGAAACGCTGGGGAAACACAAACTGTCTGAAGGTGCTACTGGCATAAGATGGCAAACTTTTTATCTAAGTGGGAGAACATGTAAAATAACAATAAAAAGAATTGTGAAGAAAAAGCATGAACCAGTCACAGTCATTTCTTATCATGATCCCACATTATGCACGGTACATAATCGTATGTGCTATGCTTTTATAGCACAGGTTTGTTTATATGTTTATACCTAAACATGTGAGCATGTGTTGGGCTGCAACATTCTGGTGGCTCCATCAACAGGACAGGAAATTCCCAGCTTATGGTAGGTACTGGGTGTTGAACTTAGGGGCACTTAACCACTGAGCCACATTCCCAGCCCTTTTTGATATTTTATTTAGAGACAGGGTCTCACTGATTTGCCGAGCGTGGCTTTGAACTCGAAATCCTTCTGCCTCAGCCTCCTGAGCTGCTGGAGTTACAGGTGTGCGTCACCGTGCCCAAGCCTAGAATCTTATGGGTCCACCATTGTATGTGTAGCCTGGTGTTGCCTGAAATGTCGTTATGCGGTGCCTGATGGTATAAGTTTGAATGCAGCAGAGCCTGAAGAACCATTTTATTAAAAATATTACTTACCAAAAATGTCAAGGGTCCTATCTGGTCCATTTTGAATTAATAATATTGTGGGAGCTTAGTTATATGAACTCCTAAAGAGTATAATGCTTGACAGTAAAGGTTTACCAAGTAACATGAGTGTGTTTGTGATTAAAACTAACATCTTGGCAAAGCTTATGACCTACCAAAACATGAAAGTGACCAAGAACCGTCAGCTTGGGATTAACAGGAAAGCCACCAAGTCGGTAGAGGAACCGCCTACCTGTTCCAGTTTACTGGTCTGTATCAGTGGATTGCTCTGTGGGACACAGCCCTGGTCCTTTCCACCTGGTGGGTTGGAACATCACCACTAGTATGATTCCTCAGAGCACATGTTCTTCAATTATTCTATTAGCATTTTTTTTAAATTGGATGAAAAAATTCTTTTAAAATAATTCCATTGTTTGAATGCATCTGCTGTTGTTTTGATGCCCCGACAGATGATCTTCTATTATTCTGATTTCACGGTCCAACCTCAAAGTACTTGGAAGTCTTTTTTTTTTTTTGGCAGGGTGGGGGTGGTGGTGGTGGTGGTGGTTATCAGCTATATATATATATTTTTTAAATATTTTATTTAGTTAGTTGTAGTTGGATACAATACCTTTATTTTTATTTTTAGGTGGTGCTGAGGATTGAACCCAGGGCCTCGATCACACTAGGCGAGTGCTCTAGCGCTGAGCCACAACTCCAGCCCAGCCGTATATTCTACATGTCTCTCCTATATCCAGAAAAGATGCCTTTTGTGATCTTTCACAACAGCCAATTCATTACCTTTACCTCCATGAACTCTGCTCGGGTACAAATTGTGAAAGTGCCATGTGTCATGCCTTTGTAATTTTGGAGGTAAGCTCCCATTGAAACACATTAAACAACCAAGAACTGGCAAAACCTCCCCCAGACTATGTGCTAACCAGTTGATTTGAGTGCTTTAACCTGCTTCTGAGTGTTGCTTAGCGAGGACATTCACACAAAAGGTACTGCCACTACCACCTTACATCTCGTCCTAACTCTGGGGTTAGGTGGAGAGAGGAACAGAAGGACAAACAAATAAGAAAGTCCAACTTCCTGGGCCCAGCAGGGAGGGGAATCGGGGAATGAAGGACGGGCACTGTCAGTGAGTGAACAGCTGGTATAAGGTACAAGAAGAGGACAGACAGAAGGGAAAGCTGGAACACTAAGTAGAAGCTACCCTGTGAATGGCCCTAACTGCCAACGTTCCCCACGTTCCCTGTCCGGAGCAATTCAAGAAGCACAGGAAGGCAACAGAACTCTGTTTAAGAAGATCAATCTGGTTGCAGGTAACAGGATGAGTTTCCTGAAGGAGAGAAGGAGAGACACCAGGAAGCAAATGATTACACAGTTCACTACTCACTCATTCATTGCTGTGGTCTGAATTCTCCACCACAACTCATGTTGAAGTTTAATCACTGTTGTAAGGAAGAAAGCAGTGGACCAGAGCGGGGCATGATGGCGTGTGCCTCTAAACCAAGGAACTTGGGAGGCTGAGGCAGGAGGATTGCAAGTTTGAAGCCAGCCTCAGCAACTTAGTGAGACCCTGTCTCAAATTGAAAAATAAAAAGGGCTGGGGATGTGGCTCAGAGATAAGGCATCCCTAGATTCAATATCTAGCCTTCCCCCCATAAGAAGTGAACCAGGTGGGGCCTTTGAGAGGTGATTAATCTACTCATGCATTAATGGGCTAGTGGGTGACCTTGGGAGTGCCCTTGTTATAAAACGAGCTTCCTCTGTCTTGCCATGTGATGCTCTGTACCACCTTGGGATTCAGCAGAGAGTCCCACTAGCAAGAAGACTCACCAGTTGGGATCCCTTGACCTTGGACTTCCCTGCCTCCAGAACTGTAAGAAATATATTTCTTTTTTTTTTAATACCTTTATTTTATTTTTATGTGGTGCTGAGGATCAAACCCAGTGCCTCACACATGCTAGGCAAGCACTCCACCTCTGAGCCACAACCCCATATTTCTTTTCTTTATAAATAATATTTCTTTTCTTTATAAGTAATCCAGTTTGTGGTATTCTGTTATAGCAACAGAAAACAGACTAAAACATTCACCTTCGAGGAAACACTGATTGATCATGGTCTATATATTAGGTTCCTGCATGTGTCAAGGGAACACTGGATACAGAGCTAACCATATGGAGCCCTCAGGAGACAAAGAGCCCAGGGGGTGAAAGAAGCATTATAGTCCAGGTGGCCAAGAGCTCTGATGGAGGTGAACACAGGCTCCCCTGGGCCTGCCCTAGAGGAGGTGACACTTCAGGTGGAGTCTCCAGGGCCTGTAGGGACTGGTCAAAGGAAAAAGACTGGGAAGGGTAATCTGGTCAGAAGAAAAGCCAGTGCAAAGACACAGAGTCTGCAAGAAGTTGTGGTCCAGAAGAAGGTCAATTGAGACTTTTTAAATAGTTAAAATAATCATTATTATAAATCAAATAATGATCTTGGCCACCTTTTACATACTTGGCATGTGCCAGGAACAATTCTTTCTTTCTTTTTTGGTGTCGGGGATTGAACTCAGGCGCACATAACCACTGAGCCACATCCCTTTTTATTTTTTACTTTGAGACAGAGTCTTGCTAAATTGCTGAGGCTGGCTTTGGACTCACAATCCTCCTGCCTCAGCCTCCCCAGTTGCTGGGATTACAGGCATGTGCCACCATACCTGGCAGGAACTATCTTCTTTTTTTATTGATTTTATTTTTTAAATACATGACAGCAGAACGAGGAACTATTTTTTATACATGATAATTCATCACTTCTCACAAATCTATGAAGGAGGCATTGTTATTCCCATTTTACAGATGCACAAACTGACTCTGAGCATTTCAGAAATTCCCTTCTCAGAGTCATACAGCTATTGGCTACAGATCAGGGGATTCAAGTCCAAAGTCTTTCCAACTCAAAAACCAGGGTTCACTGATCCCTGAAGGACAAGGAAGAATCAGCCAGACAATGAAACGTGCAACAAGCACCTTAGGCAGAGGACACCTGGGGGTATGTGAGTGTCCCTGAGAAAAGACCAAGGACAAGCAGTTAGGTGTCACTGGAGTGTGAAGTACAAGGCCAGGGGCAGGGGAGAGGAGAGGAGAGGCAGCCAGAGGCCAGGCTATATATGGGCCTCCTTGTAGCCTGAAGGTTGTGGACTTGACCCTGGAAGCTATGAGAGCCACTCAAGACCAGGAACAGGGAAGGCTGAGAGGGCAGGATTCATTTACCAGCAAATGGATGGATCTGGAGACTCAAACTAAATGAAGTAACCCAATCCCCCAAATCAAAGGCCGGATGTTTTCTCTGATAGGTGGAAGCTAATCTCCAATGGGGGGTGGGTAGGGGTGCTTAAAAAAAAAGAAGAGAAGTTCAGTGGAACAGACAAAGGGGAATGACGGGAGAGGGGAGGATGGGGAGGAGAGGCAGTGGAACGAACCTGACCCGACTTTCCTACGCACATACAGGAGTACGCCACAGGAACCTCACCATTGTGCACATCCACAGGAAATCAATTTAAAAAATAGCTGTGGGTAAAGAGAAGAAAGATCCGTAGAGGGAAGGGAGTCTGGGTGGCGGGAGGTGAGGGAAAGAAGAGGCACTGGGGACAGAATTAGGACAAGATACATCCTATGCTTTTATACTCCTGTCAAATGGCTTCTATCCTCATGCAATAACTAAAAACAACCAATAACTAAATAAACATGAAAAGGAAGGGGCAGACACACAGAGGCTGGGGTGAGCTGTGGAGCAAGACTGGAGTCACAAGTTTGGTAACCCAATGAGTGACATGTGACCCAGGCTCAGAATTAGCCTTCCTAGAAGAACCAGATTATGCGCAGGCAGCCCAGGTGTGGAGTGAAAGGCGGCACCTCTAGAGAAGCTGACTGGCAACAGAGGGGTCTGTGTGCCTGGGGATAGGACAGGCAGTGGCAGGAGAGAGAATTGGGGAGAGAAGGTGGTTTGGACGTTATCCCCATATTAAAATTTAATCCCCATTGTGAGGTTTTAAGAGGGGCACCTTTAAGAGATGAGTGGGTCATGAGGAAAGTGTCATTAATTCATTCATGGATTATTGTCTTAACAGTGGGTCAGTGCCAGGCACGGTGGTGCACACCTGTAATCCCAGCAGTTTAGGAGGCTGAAGCAGAAGGATTGCAAATTTGAGGCCAGCCTCGGCAATTTAGCAAGCCTATAAGCAACCTAATAAGACCCTGTCTCAAAATAAAAAATAAAAAGAATTAGGGATGTGGCTCAGTGGTTAAGTACCCTTAGGTTCAATCCCTGGTACCAAATAAATAAGTAAATAAATAAAGACTGGGTCAGTGATAAAAAGTCAACTTAGATCTATTTCTTTTTTATTTGTTCAATTTTTTTAGACATGGATAAACTTTTATTTTATTCGTTTATTTATATGTAGTGCTCATATAAATAAGTGAAGGCAGCGGAGGGGTCTGTGTGCCTGGGGATAGGACAGGCAGTGGCAGGGGAGAGAACTGGGGAGAGAAGGTGGTGATGCCCTATTTTCTACTGCTCAGGGTCTAAACCAGTGCCTCACACATACTAGGCAAGCGCTCTACCACTGAGCCACAACCCTAACCCTTGGTTCTATTTCTTTTAAGTGCCCCCTCACCATGTTTTGCCCTGTGCCACCTTGAGACTGCAGAGTCTCCACCAATAAGAAAACCTCCACTAGAGGCAGCCCCTTGATCTTGGACCTCCCAGCTTCCAGAACAGTGAGCTGAATAAACCTTTTTTCTTTATAAATTCCTTAGTCTCTGGTATTTAGCTGTAGCCACAATATGACAGACATATTAAGCTGGAGATGCTTACAGAATAACAGTGGTGGTCTGCAGCTGTTGAGTTCATAGTTCTAATTCAGAACAGGCTCAGAAGAAAGGTCTGGGTAAGAAACCAAAACCTGAGATGGAAAAGAAATCCAAGAAGGCAAAGAAATTGTGACAGTAAGTTTGGCTATTAACCAGGCATAGAAACAATGCTTCTCATGTATTTTCTCTTTTATCTTTACAGTGGCCATACAGAATAGACAGGTAACTATTATTAGCCCATTTTATAGTCAGTGAAGCTCACTAAGCCACAAGAACACTCAGTAACCTGCCTAGGATCATAAAGGAGCCATATGCTTTCTACCCAGATAGAAAGTAACCAAAACCAAACTTTGGTTACTATAATCCACAATAGAAGCACATTTTATGTTGGGGTCTAGTACAGACATATATATTTCACTGAAATTAATATGGCATGAAACCACACTGTGCCCTCTGCCCTATTTCCTACTCCATTCTATTTCAAATTTTAAATAGGCAGGTTGCAACTCACAAACTTGGTTCACAACCCACTCGTGAAACCCACCGTTTAAGAATCACACTGTTGGACGCCCTCTTGCCTCCCAGCCCTGAACCCGAGTGATGGAAGTGGGTGTGCAGAGATGAGGGAAGGTGCAAGAGACATCACGGGCATTCAAGAGAGAGCTCCACTTCAGGGTGGCTTTAAGTCAAGCATAACCTGATGAGAATCAAATCGCTGCTTCCAAATCATGCCCTGAAGACGTGTCTGTGGAAGCCAGCTCTTTTGCAGTGAGTCATTTATGGCTGTCACATGTATTTATGGGAAGACTGAAGCCATTTTCACGGCCAACTTTTCCCACTGTGCAGGAAAAGATGCGGATGCACTTAACCTTGAATTCTGAAGCTGTAAGTTCTAGAATCACTGCAGTGTTCCACGCAGCAGGACGTGGGTCCTGTGCCTGCAAGCCAAGTGAAGGCCATTCCTGTAGGCCGTAACTGCAATAGGAAGCTCTGAGGCCTCTGAGGGGGAAGTTAGATACGACATGGACATCTTGCTTGACAGGAAACGGGCTTGCTGGCAGGGCCTTTAGGATTTCATCCCCCAAATACATCACAGACCCTGAATGTGAGCATCCATCCTTCCTTCTGCTTTGCAGGAAGAGGGGACACGTTCCTGTTCACCAAGGTGACCCCTTCGGAGTGACGCACTGCCTGCCACCACCTCCTTGGCTTCTTGGTTGTCCACTTGACTGGCTTGAGGATGCCTAAATAACTGGTGAGGCCCGCTCCCGGGGACGTCCCTGTCGGTGTTTCCAGAGAAGATCGGCTCGTGCCTCAGTGAACTGAGCCGAGAAGACCCGCTCTGAGCGCAGGCAGCACCTCGGGGCTGGAGACCCGGATGTCTCGGGGCTGGAGACCCGGATATCACGAAGCTGGAGACCAGTGCGCGCATGCGCAAAGTAGGTGGTACACGCCTGAGGGCTTTTTTTTTTTTGCTACTACTGTTGCCCATGGATGTCAGACTCCAGATTTTTCAGCCTTTGAACACAGACTTGCACCAGCAACTCTCCAGGGAGCTTCCAGGCCTGCAGCCTTGGAGCAGGCTGCAAGATTGGTTCCCTCTGGTTCTGAGGCTTCCAACTTCTTGGACCACGCAGCTACTGGTTTCCCGGAGAGCCCGCAGACAGCGGCTGTGGGGCCTGATCTGATCTCCTGTTACTGGTGTATGTGCCTTCTGCAGAGAGCCCTCACACAGCCTCTCTCCCTCAGCAACGCTTCCATCTTGGACACTGGCACCTCCACTCGCGTGGGTCCCTTCCCTTCTGGCTTCAGGGACACCGAGGTTCCCTCTTTAAAGCCCCTGAGCCTGAAGGAATGTGGGTGATGCAGTCACTGTTCTATCTTTTTGATTTTAAGATTTTCTTAGTTGTGGATGGACCTTGGTTTATGTGTGGTGCTGAGAACTGAACCCAGGGCCTCACACATGCTGCTGGGCAAGCCCCCCACCACTGAGCCGCAGCCCCAGCCCCAGCCCCAGCCCCAGCCCCAGCCCAGCCCCAGCCCCAGCCCATCACTGTTCCATATCCTGACAGTGGCCACCGTGGCATGATTACAGCGTCTGTCCAGACTCACAAACTGAACACTAGAAAGGATGGGTCTCACTGTACCTAAACTACATCTCAAAAGCCACGACTTTCTAGTAAAAGTCCTCCCAGGCCCCTGCCTTGACGGTGCTGCCCTGCGATGATCATCTTCTTTCTCTTCCTTTCTCTTCTCTCTCTCCCTTCTTTCCCTGCTGCTTGTTCTTCCCAACGTCCCATTTCAGCTGAGACCTAAGTCTTGCCCCCTTGCCCTCACCCATTCTCAGCTCCTCCTCGCACCTTCCTGTGGCTCCTGGCTCTGAAACTTCTACTGGAAACTCCTTTTCTTCAGTTTTGGGAGTAGAGAGCCCCACTGTTTCGCCTCTACTTTTTAAGATGCCTTTTGGACTGGTTTTGGGCCATCCTTTAACCCTGGGAATTTGCCAAACTATCAAGGCCACGGTCCCGCTCCTACATTCACTCTGAGATCCCACCCACTCTCGGGGATTAAAGGACAGCCGGAATGCATCTGAATCCCAGATCCACGTCTGCAGGGAGGACAGCTGGCTGGAGCTTCCAGTGGCCCCGTGGACATCTGCACGTGCCTCTCTCACCAGGTCAAATGCAGCACGTGTGGCCGGATCCTGCCCTCCTTTGCCAGCCTAGATCACTCGTGTGGATGACCTCATCATTGGTCCTCCCAAGGCAGAAACCCCAAAGACACCAGGCACCCAGCCCCTCGTTGGCCAGGACCAAAGGAGGCAGCAATGAAGAAATGCCCTGGGCAGCACCAGGCTCCCTATTAGGAACAGTCTCGTTGCTACTGCAGAAGTCCTTCAATTCCTCCTTTAAAAGGTCTGTTTTACCTATTTCTTCTCTTGCATCCCCTCCCCCAGTCTATGGCTCCCTTCCCTCCCTCCACTGTATTCTGCTTTCTGTGGTCAGTCTGCCTTTCCCAGAACTTTCTCCTTCTCACTCCGCTGCTCAAAAAAGACTATAATGGCACCTGTTATGGATTGAAGTGTGTCTGCCTGCTCCCCCTGTCTCTGCCCAGGCTCCATTCAAAAGACATGTTGAATTCTCCCGGGATCTAAGAAGGTGACCTCACTTAGAAACACAGGTGCTCCTCGACTTATGGAGTCAAACACGATAAACCCATTCCAAGCTGAAAACATCGTGAGTTGAAAATGCCCATTACTCTACGACTGGCCAATAGAAATGCAAATTAAGACCACACTGAGATTCCATCTCACTCCAGTCAGAATGGCAATCATCAAGAACACAAGTAAGGGGGCTGGGGATGTGGCTCAAGCGGTAGTGCTCGCCTGGCATGCGTGCTGTCAGGGTTCGATCCTCAGCACCACATGCAAATAAAGATGTTGTGTCCGCCGAAAACTAAAAATAAAATAAATATTAAAACATTCTCTCTCTCTCTCTCTAAAAAAAAAAAAAAAAGAACACAAGTAACAATAAATGTTGGCAAGAATGTGGGGGGAAAGATTCACTCATACACTGCTGGTGGGACTGCAAATACAGCCATTCTGGAAAACAGTATGGAGAGTCCTCAGAAAACTTGGAATGGAACCACCATTTGACCCAGTTATCCCACTCCTTGGTGTATACCCAAAGGACTTAAAATTAGCATACTACAGTGATGTGGCCACATCAATGTTTATAGCAGCTCAATTCACAATAGCTAAACCATGAAACCAACCTCGGTGCCCTTCAACAGATGAATGGATAAAGAAACTGTGGTATATCTACACAATGGAATATTACTCAGCTATAAAGAAGAATGAAATGATGGCATTTGCTGATAAATGGATGGAACTGGAAACTATCATGCTAAGTGAAATAAGCCAATCCCAAAGAACCAAAGGCCAAATATTCTCATATGTGGATGCTAACACACAATGGCGGAGGGAGGAGAAGATCAGAAGTTCATTGGATTGGACAAAAAAGAATGAAGGGAAGGGAGGGGGGATGAGAATAGGAAAGACAGTAGAATGAATCGGTCATAACTGTCCTATGTTCACATATGAACACAGACCAGTGAAATCCACATAATGTACAACCACAAGAATTGGATCCTAATTAGAAAATGTTATACTCCATGTACACATAATATACCAAGATACACTGTCATGTATATATAAAAAGAATAAATTTTAAAAACACATACACACACAAAAAAGAAATGCATTACTCCCCTAACCTTCTAAACCGCACCTACCTTAAATGCACTCAGGACACTCCCATTAGCCTATGGCAAAATCATCCCAAGCCTATTTTATAAAAGTGTTGAGTATCTCATGTAGTGTACTGAATGCCCGCCATCCCAAAATGCAGGCCACACAGTCAACTGCCTTGTGGGTTATTTCCCCTTCGGATCACGTGGCTGTCTAGGAGGATGGCTCACTGCCACGGCCCAGGATTTCCAGAGAGGATCATCCTGCATATCGCCAGCCCAGGCACAGATCAAAATTCAAAATACACAGCACGGTTTATCCCGAATGCGTATCATTTGGGCAACAGGATAAAGCTGAAAAAAATTGTCAATCAAACCAACGCTAAGTTGGGAAAATTCTGTGGTTCTTCCCAGAGGTGATCAAGTTTAAATTCCGTCATCAGGGTGGACTCTACTCCAATCTGACGGCTGTCCTTATAAAAGGGGAAACTGTGGACCTAGAGACACTGCTAGAGGGAAGATGAGTGAAGACCCAGACAGAGGCCAAGTACAAGCCAAGGAATGCCTGAGGCTACAGAAGCCAGGGGAGAGGCTGGAACAGATTCTCCAGCACAGCCTGCACACAGACCCGACTCTGCTCACCCACTCTGCAGTGCCTGAACGTCAAGTCCATCAGGCCAGGAAGATCCTCGTGGATTTATTCCTAGATTAATTCCCACAACCTCCAGGCTAAGACCTTCTGGTCAATTCCTTCTGCTCACTAATCCCCACCTGGAATACAGCCCATTATGCTCACCCCACTTCCCTCTTGCATCCAAATCTTGGACATTCTTTAAGTTCTAACTTTAGTCCTTCTTCCTCAATAATATTGTTTTCTCTCTCTTCTCTGAACCTCCGGCTGAGGGTGTAGTTCAGTGGTAGAGCACTTGCCCAGCATGCAGAAGGCCCTGGGTTCAACCCCAGTGCCACAAAAATAAATAAAGTCTTCTCTGAACCACCACTGTATTTATTGTCCGGATCCCATAAATTGACATGCGATCATGCCTGGTTCACAGAATTCCCTGTTAGTTTTTTTTGTGTGTGTGTAATATGCTTGGATCTAGAGTTGAATTTTAAATGACCAATCTCTATTGGAAACCTCTTTTCTGGACACCTTTCTAGATTTGTTTTCACATGGTACAGCCTTTCATCTAGAGCTTCCCACAATTCTGGTATTATTATTGACCTTTTTTATTCCTGTAGTGCTGGGGATAGAACCCAGGGTCTCACGTATGTGAAGCATTGAGCTACATCCCAGTCCCAGGTATTGTTTTAACATGTCATTCAACCAGATGTTACTGAGCACTTGGTCTACTGAGAAGGACATTACTGGAAAAGTCACTCAACTTCTTCAAGGCTTAGTTTTCCCACCTCTAAAATGTTTCCTCTAAGAGTCACTGCAAAGATAAGATGGAGCCGAGCGCAGTGGCCCACACCTGTAATCCCAGTGACATGGGAGGCTGAAGCAGGAGGATCACAAATTCAAGGCCCGCCTCAGCAAGTTAGCAAGGCCCTTAGCAATTTAGCAAGACCCTGTCTCAAAATAAAAATATAAAGGGCTTCGGGGGCTGGGTTGTGGCTCAGTGGTAGAGCGCTCGCCTGGCACACGTGAGGTATTCAGTTCCATCCTCAGCACCACATAAAAATAAAATAAAGGTATTATATTAACCTACAACTAAATTTTATATATATATATATATATAAATGATCTGGAATGTAGCTCAATTGTAAAGCGCCCCTGGGTTAGATCCCCAGTACAAAAAGAAAAAAAAAAGATGGAGTGATTTATGTCTTGGTTTTGCCTTGTTTTGTTTGTACTGTGCATCAAACACAAGGCCTCGTGCTAGGCAAGTGCCCTACCTCTGAGCTTCACCCCCAGCCCTGTAATAATTTATGTGAAGGTGATTTTGTTTTTGAGGTGCTGGGCAATCAAACCCCGGGCCTCAGGGCCTCGAAAAAGCTAGGCAAACCCTTTATCACTGAGTCACACCCCTACCTTTTGAAAAAGTCCTTTTTTAAAGGTAAAGGTTTTCTCAACTGTGGGATTAAATCATTACTATGATCTCAGTGCCAAGTGAGCTCAGCTCGTTAGCTGCCAGGCTGAAGGAATTATGGGCTTGAACCCAGTGAGCTGGCTCCTCCCGATTCATGCCACAGGGACCCATAAATTTCATGACTAATAAAGAATGGTAGTAGGGATGCAGAGAGTGGCAGGGCACATCCTGGTGGGTCAACAGGGTTACCTGCATAAATAAAAGACAGATAGCACACTGTCACTTCAGTGCACCTAAGGCACGCAGTATCCCAGGCTCTCAGAAGAAATGATTGACGGTTCCCAATACAACCCGTGCTAGGCCGTAAATCCACAAGGTGATACATGACGCCTAAGCCAAGAGTTTAATGTTGGTTTTAAATTGAATTCTACTGATTTGAAGACTAAAAACTAACCACGAATTGCTGAATGTGAATTGGCAAGTCTGATTTAGACTCTTGATAGATTTCATCCCAGGAGCATTTCAAACCAGGGAAGAACCCACTGACCTCGTAGTCAACTTCAAATAAAGGTGAACTGCAGTAGCACACAGAGTCAGTATGCTTGGTAAGGATGCACATCCAGAAACCACCAAACTTCCCCTAAAAACCAGCCATATGACCGTGAGTTAAATGTTTCTATTTTAAAGTGATGAAAAAAAGTTTTTTCTTTTATATCATCTTTGTTATTTGTTCCATAAACTAGAATCTGAGCAACAATTTTTAATGAATTAAGAAGTGAACATTTTTAAGTTGTGGACACCAAACACAGTGCACATATTAAGACAGTAAATACTGTAGCAGTCTTGTATAAATTCCCAAGGCTGGGCCCTGGGTCTCCCGGGATATGGGCAGGAGGTCTGGATGTCTCTTTCCCTCCCTCTGGTCTACCTGGGAACTCTTTTTTTTTTTTTTTTTCCTTTTTAATTTTTAGTTGTAGGTGGGCACAATACCTTCATTTTATTTATTTATGTGGTGAGGATTGAACCTGGTGCCCCACGTATGAAAGGCAAGTGCTTTACCACTGAGTTACAACCCCAGCCCAATCCGTGAACTCTTGTCCCCCTTGATCAACCATCAACAGAGACTGGCTGAATGGTTGAATAAAGAAGGTTAAAGACTAAACTATCTCAGCAGCTGGGGAAGCTCAGGCAGGAGGATCACAAGTTCAAAGTCAGTCTCAGCAATTTAGTGAGGCCCTAAGCAACTTAGTAAGATTCTGTCTCAAAACAAAACATAATTAAAAAAAAAAATGTCTGGGGATATGGCTTAGTGATAAAGTGCCTCTGGGTTCATCCCTGGTACCAACAACAACAATAAAAGACTAAATCATACTCACAGAGATGGAAAGACCTGGCAGCACCTCAGTGAACACATTTATCCACAAGACTTCATGAAAAAGAAATGAGTTAGGAAAAAAATATTTAGGAAAAGAAATCATTTGGTCCTATCTAGATTGAGTTTTAGCACAGAGGATCCCATGTGGAATAAGCCCCAAGCATGCCAAGAATATTCTGTACCGCATTACAAATGCAAACCAGCTCCCAAGCAGATGGAATTCAGAATTTTATAGCCCATAAATCTGTCTTCCTCTTATCACAGAAACTGCTTTAACGATTCAAAGCAAATTCTTAATAATTTCCTATTCTCGATGTTTAAAGCCTCTTTAGAAAGTAATATGAACTTGAGGGCTGGGGGGAGGGAGCGCACTTAGCATTCACAAAGCCCTGGATTCAATCTCCCATCACCAAAAGAGAAAGAGAGAGAGAGAGAGGGAGAGAGAGAGAAATACAAGTTGGATCTGTAATAGGTACTTATTAAAAATTCAGAACCTTTGTTTAAGCAAAACAATTTATTTGTACTACCAGAAAAATCCTTACAGAGGAAATCCCTGAAAAATCCAATATTTTGTCTTTTATCTTTTAATGAAACTGTATTAAAGGTGAATAAGATAGCCAAGTGGCGCCGATCTGCAATCCCAGCTACTGGGGAGGCTGAGCCAGGACAATCAAGAGTTCAAGGTCAACCCTGGCAATTTAGCAAGATCCTGTCTCAAAATTAAAAAAGGGCTGGGGATGTAGCTCAGTTAAACCTCCAGCAACACGCCCTCCCCCTTAATTAATTAAATAATTAAAATTTATAACACTTATTTCTTATGCTGATGCAGAGACATGAGAATAAATGTCACAAGAAAAAAAATCAAAAACCCAGCACTCTGCACAGGGCCCACCCACACCTCACTTCCTTCCACCTTCTTCCCTTTCACACCCCCACCCAGGGCTGGGAATTGAACCAGGGCACTGGAGAGCTAAGCGGGTGCTCTACTTCTGAGCCACACCCCCAGCCCCTACCAGATCTTCTCATGTTGTTTGGGTGGGTGGCAGCTCTGAGTGGCTTTGAGCCTTCAGGCATCAATTACTTTGTACTGTGCATTTCCGGATGGAGACTTTGGGGACAGGAAGGGGACAAAGGATGAAGGACCCTTGAAGGGTAATTGCTACTTGATGTCAGAAAATAAGGACAAACAGCAAAAGACTGCATTGGGCCTCCGCTCATCCCTCTTCCAAGCAAATGGCACCCTGTCACTTCATTGTCCCCTGACTGTGTGCCAGCCTCATGATTGGGGCAAAAGAGAGCGTTTATCATTTAAGCTCATTTGTTAGCCCAAGCGTGTGCTGTAACAGATGGACAAAGCATCGTTCTTATAAAAAAAGAGGAACAGCTTTGTGAAAGAGAATTCTGCTTAATAGTGGCAGAAATCTGGAGACCACATTCTGTAACCGTTTGCTAAATTTGGTTTTGATCGCTAGCTTTGTTACTGGCAGAGTTAGAGGAGAAAAACAGGATTGGGGGATTTTTTTGGTTTGTTTTGGTTGTTTATTTTATGTTATTTTTGCGTCATGGGGATTGACCCCAGGGGTGCTCTACTTCTGAACAACATCCCCAGCACTTTTGTCTTTTTTATTTTGAGACTGGGTCTTGCTAAATTGCTGAGGCTAACCTTAAACTTGGGATAGTCCTGCCTCAACCTTCCAAGTCCCTGGGATTATAGGCATGTGCCACCACACTGGCTTAGACACTCTGTTTTTTTGTTTCTTCGTATGTAGCAACCTGGATGCTAATATCCAGAATACCCTCTGGGAAATCTTACAGACTGAGTGTAAAACTCCAGCCAGCCACACTTAAGTTTTTCTCCCTTATAACTTCATCCTTAAAATCAAAGCTGTAAATCATCAAGAACACAAGCAACAATAAAGGTTGGCGAGGATGTGTGGAAAAAGGTACTCTCATACATTGCTGCTGGGACTGAAAATTGGTGCAACCACTCTGGAAAGCAGTACGGAGATTCTTCAGAAAACTTGGAATGGAACCACCATTTGACCCAGTCATCCCATTCCTAGGTTTATACTTAAAGGACTTAAAATCAGCATACTACAGTGACACAGCAACATCAATGTTTATAGCAGCTCAATTCACAATAGCTAAACTATGGAACCAACCTAGGCACCCCTCAACAGATGAATGGATAAAGAAAATGTGGTATATGGTCTGGGGTTGTAGCTCAGTGGTGGAGCACTTGCCTAGCATCTGTGAGGCACTGGGTTCAATCCTCAACACTGCATATAAATAAATAAAATAAAGGTCCATCAATGCCTAAAATATTTTTTTAAATGTGGTATATATATATATATATATATATATATATATATATATATATATTTACACACACACACAATGGAATATTACTCAGCTACAAAGAAGAATGAAATTATGGTATCTGCTGATAAAGGGGTTGGAATTGGAGAATATTATGCTAATCGAAAAAAGCCAAAGAACCAAAGACTGAATGTTGTCTCTGATATGCGGGTGCTAATTCACAATGGTGGAGGGGAGAATAGAGGTATTTTGGACTAGACGAGGGGAGGAAAAGGAGGGGAGGGGGGATGGGAGTCGAACATTATTACCCTATGTGCCTATAGGATTACATGACCTGTGTAACTACATCATGGACAACCAGACGAATGAGAAGTTAGAGCCCATTCATGTATGATGTGTCAGAATGCATTCTACTGTCATGTATAACTAATTAGAATAGATTTTTAAAAAATCAAAGCTGTAACTTAAAGCTACAGAGCACTGCTCATCTCAGCCATTAGAGTCACACGCAGGGTAAAGTGCCCCATGAGCTGTGGTTAAATTCTAGGTTAGAGCAGGAAGTACTAAGTGCCTGGCTAGGACCTGAGTGAGAACAGGGGTGATGAGGATGATTGAAGCTTGCAAGCAGAGGAAGGGAAGGTGTCAGAGTACTGAGGGTGACATGGGTGTGGAGGCTCATGAGGAAGGAGTACCGTGTCCTGCAGCCTTCGGCCCACTTGAGGACCCTTTATCACACTTTTTTGTGGGTGACCTTCTTGTCCATGCTACATAAGGGGACACCCAAAATAGAGGCTTACATTGCATAAGAGACTTACTTTTACAACTTCTTTAACTAACATGTGATTATGTGGCATTATTAAGTGAATCCAATGCACGGAGTGGGTGGAGGAAGCCCTGGGCAAATTCTGAACAATTAAGGGGAGCCAGATGTCCCAAGTTGAGAAGGAGATCATTCACACACAAAACCAAAGAGATTATTACACACCGATAGCCTTTGCTACTGCTCAGGCAAATTGTACTGCCAATCTGGAATTAAAAAAAAAAAAAAAGTTTCTGCCACCCCCAAGCTAACCCCTAGTTCACTATTTTAATCATCACTAAGGCAGACGGCCCAGCTTCAAAAGCTAGACGTGAATCCTCCATTGTGTCCAATAAGCCAGGACGTACAGGCAAGCAAACAAGATGCAAATCCCATTCCATGTGGCTAAATCCTTTTTTATCTTTAAGCAAAGGCCCAGAAAACTTACTCTCTTTGGTGGTTTTTATAATACAGCTTCAACACCATTGTAGACTGTGCGACACTCATTTAAATAAATCGCATGTAGCCAGCAAGACAGCTCTTTGTTTAGTCTGAGGCTGTTTTCATGATTAAAGAGACCTGATCTCATCCTCGTAATTAATGCAAAGCTCAAGGATATCTATCATTTACCCTGCAGCAATGCTCCCATTATGGGGCATTTTGGAGCTGCCCACGGTCACTGTTGAAGTGGCTGGTAGCTGGGGAAGGAACACCCTGGGAGTAGAGTCGTGCATCAACGGGAGTCTCCAGGGTGAGCAGCAAATGCCACCTCACTCAGGTCATGTTGACTGAGCCAAGAAGACCCTTTATACCCACCCAAGAAAGCTAATCTCAGGACAAGGCAACCATCTTCCTTCTCTCAGAAAGTGTGCCTGAACTACTGAAGAGGTTTTGGATGTGATTTCCCAGTTTCTCATGAGAAAAGACTTTTGAAGACATGAATGGGTAGGAAGAAGGATGCTCACTAAGGTCTAATGGCTCCAGAAAGACTTGAAATGTCTTCAGGGTACGCTCTGCCTTCTGAATTATTGTACTCTCCAGATCATCAAGCAGGGGATTCGAAATGTATTTATTGCATAAATCCTTGTTGGTTGACAGGCTGGGGTTATGGGCTTGAAAAACATCTTTCCTTCTTTCTACCAAGTTGGTCAGCACAACTAAAACAAAACTGGTTCTAGGGTCTGGGGTGTGGAGCTCAGTGGCAGAATACCTGCTTAGCATGCACAGGGCTCGGGGTTCCATCCCCAGCACCAACCAACAAACCATCCAAGAGTTGTTCTAATTTTAGTTTAAATCATTTAAACTGGAAAAAAAAAATCCCTGAAAAGGCGTCTGTTCTGAAACCTGGAGAACACTTCCACTAAGGAGATGGTGATTTATAAGGCCAATCACCTCCCTGGACTCCCGCTGCCTCCAGTAAAGTCAGGCAAATTGTACTGCCAATCTGGAATTACAAAAAAAAAAAAAAAGGTTCTGCCCTCCGGTTCCAAAAGTCAGCACATCTTAGCTTGGTTCATTTCTAAAGTGTCATAAGTTAACAATGATGCTGACAGGGACAGTGTTTTTGCTTGACCACCCACAGGGACACTTTTTTTCTTTTTTTCTCCAGGGATGAAACCCAGGCCTCCTCACACATGCAAGACAAGTGCTGTACCACTGAACAGTACTCCTAGCCCTGGGACACATTCAAATCATCCAGGGCCAGCCCATCCACAGAAAACAAACTGCCTATAGACATACAGTATGTTATAAAATGGGAAAATATTGAAAATTCTAGAGAGAGCATATTTCTATTTGAGGATTAAGATGAGATTCGAAGGCAGCACGTACAAAAAGAATGCTTTTCAGTAGAAAGGAATCATTATGAGTAGAATAAAACATTTGCCAACATGACTCAGTTTCTAGCTGGGTATGTTGGCACATGCTTATAATCCCAGCTGCTCAGGAGGCTGAGATGGGAGGATACCAAGTTTAAGGCCAGCCTCAGCAACTCAGCGAGACTGTGTCTCAAAAGAAAAAGTAAAGCGGGTTGTGGATGTAGCTCAGTGATAGAGCACTCCTATGTTCAATCCCCAGTATCACCAAAAACAACAACAACAAAAACCCTTCAGTTTCTGAGGTTGAATTTACACCAAACCATCAAAAATTACATATAAGCTGAGTGGCAAGGAAAGAGTAACTCAGTGTCACTAGATTTAGCGCCACCAAGTTTGATTTTCTCTCTACCTATTTATTGAAAAATTGTACTTTGTCAACTGTCTTAACTCTAAGACCAAATACTATCCATATCATGAGACATACATTTTCTTTGAGAGAAAAGAATATATTAAACTCACAGATGATTTGTAGGGATTCTTTCAGACTTGCCAACTAGCAAGTCAGTTTTAAAATCTAATATAGAAGAACCTAAAAAATACAGTAGTCCCTTAGTATCTCAGGGGAATGGGTTTCTCTGGCACCCCCACCCCTGTGGACATCAAAATCTGTGGCTATCTGAGTCTCTCATATAAAAAGGTACAGTTTACATATAACCTATGCATATCCTGCTATATAATTTAAATCATCTCTAGATTCCTTATAATGCCTAACACAATGTCAAATGCTATATAAACAGTTGTTAAACCATATTGTTTAGGAAAGAAGGACAAGGGAAAATAAAAGTACATGTCCAGTACAGACAAGCAACCACTATGTGCCAGCAATGACATTTTTTTTTTTTTTGATCCCTAGTTATTTGAATCCCAGGATGTGGAAGCTGCAGAATTAGGGCACCAACTATAATATTGATGACAGAGTTAGATAGGACCTCAGCCTTTGCCTCAAGGCTTTTCAAACAACATTCTCAGTGGGGCATCCCAAGCAGACATCCTGAAACGATTTTCCCCAGAAAAATCAAAAGGAAAAAATGTTCCTATCTTCATCATTAGCAATAGCATTCAAAGCATTTCACCAGCCCTTGCCAGTATGCATACACTTTTAGTGCCCGAATACATTCAAGCTAACGTTTTCTTTCAGATATTTATACCCCAAGATGGGATTTAGTGTAAACCAAAGCAGAATCATTTTTTTGTGGGGTGATGAGAAAAAGAGAACACTATGGTAATATTATCTTCCCAGGATTTGGGGATTCCAGGATATCATTTTCAAAGCTTCTTTGGGTGCTGCTATATTATTCAACTCAGTTATCTCCATTGAACGGGGTCACGCAAAAGCTCAGGAAAGGACGCACAAATGGGTCACTCCTGCTCCACAAGGTAACTATCCAGCTTCTTTCTAGAATAGTCAATGGACAGAAATTCAAAGGAAAGAATGCAACTCAAGAGCAGACCAAAGAAGAGATCCCGAGATGTTAATTCTTATGCAGACTCTAAGCCATTTATGTTTAGTATCTTATAAGAAGTTCCTCTGCTTGTACTTCAGGTAAGAAGTAGAAATAACCAGCTGACCAGACAATCAAGAAGCCATGCGATGGAATTTCCAGGGGAATCTAATAAACATAGAATATTCCATGAAAATAAAGGCAGGGATTGGAAAAATGTTCTCAGATAATTACTGATAAGGGATTTTTTTAAAAAAACAAACCATAATAATAAAAGGTCATGGTATGCTACATCCCATGATCCAAAAATAGCATGGTAGGGACTTAAATGGGATTCTATAGTACAGGGTTGAAAGAAGTGGGAAGCTGTTGGGAAAAGAATGTGCTGATAGTGGTGCATGAGATCTGGTGTGACCCCCCAGTCCCCACCCCAGAGCATGACCAGATTATCTCTCCTAGAAGACATTCCATTAGTGTAGATGACCTTGCCCATCTCAACCAAACCCATGAGTATCCTAAGGAAGAAGGGAGGTGCAGGTTTTAAAAAACTGATCCTTAATCACTATATGAAAGTAAATTTGCAGGGGAAGGAAATGTAACATGCGTCATCGAAAGTTCCACCAAACACTTTATGTCTTTGGTGTGGGTTGTCAAAGCACTCCAGATCATTCCTGCTCTTTTTGTTTCCTGAGTTGAAGGGCAGGTACTAGTTCTGCCAAGGATGAAATCAAGTGGAAATCTGAGACTAGAGGTCAAATAGAACAGGGAGGTACTGACCCCACCGCAGTACCGCCTCCCACCCCTGGTAAAGGAATCTGGAAATACAAGTTGCCTTGCAACAAGTCCATGACTATATTCTAAAATTACAGATGAAAAATTTAATCTCCATTTTTAGAAGAAAACAGGTTAAAATCTGTTTCATGAAAAAAGCATGGCTATGCAGACTGCCACATGAACCACCTTTCATGCACACCCTAGGAGCTGACCTAATCTAATGTTGGACCTCCAAAACTCTAAAATTAAAAAGTTTTTAAAAATTAACTATTTAAGGGCTGGGGTTGTAGTTCAGAGGTAGAGCGTTTGCCTAGCAAACGTGAGGGACTGGGTTGGATCCTCAGCACCACATAAAAAATAAATAAAATAAAGGTAGCCTGTCCATCTACAACTAAAAATATTTCTTTTTAAATTAGATATTTAAAAAGCGTTTGGGTGGGAGGGGAGGGGAGGAGGGATAGTAGAGGATAGGAAAGGCAACAGAATACAACAGATACTAGTATGGCAGTATGTAAAAACGTGGATATGGAACCGATGGGATTCTGCAATCTGTATACGGGGTAAAAATGGGAGTTCATAACCCACTTGAATCAAATGTATGAAATATGATATGTCAAGAGCTATGTAATGTTTTGAACAACTAATAATTAAAATTAAAAAATAAAAAAATAAACTATAAAAAAAAGCCTTTGGGGGTTGGGGGAGTAGACTAGTGGTTCAGATCTTGCCCTAACACGGTAAGGTCCTGTGTTCAATCTCCAACACAATAAATAAATAAATAAATTAAATAAAGTTTGGATCTAAAGCTGTCTATTCCATAAATTAAATTTAGTGGTTTACAGGGGGGTGTAGAGGAAATTATTAGCTCTATGAAGTTGGATCTCAGATGGGAATCGATACGGGGTTCATAAGGTGGGAATGGATATGGGGTTCATCAAACGCTTTGGATCTGATAGGTATCAGGTGAGACAAGCCTCCCTCCCCACCCCCAACCTTTTATCTAGTTTGTCAGCTGCGGTTTTCATCATGGGACAAGTATTTCCAGAATAAATACATCAATCAAAAGAAGTGCTGCAAGCCCTCAAAAATCAACATCTTCCTCCTTAATAAAACCCACAACCGTTTGGCCAGAGAATGAGTGGAGGCTAATAGGAAGGGAATCTATTGGAATTTTCCCTTTTAAAAAACGACCAAAAAAATGTTGTAAAATAAACAGAAAAAGAGAAAGAAGCCCGTATTTTCAAGATCATCACAACTACTGCTTTAAGGTTGCAGAAAATCTTGAATATCTTTTTTTTTTCTTTCCCCAAGGCAAAATGACTTTAAAAGCTTTACACACGCACACACACACCCGCCCCCCTCCCGAGCCTGGAACCGCCGGGGGTCGGGGTCGGGGAGACGGCGGGGCCTGGCCGCGGGCAAGGTCAGGCTCGGCGCTTCCGCAGCCCCCGCCGCGCTCCAGCGGCACGGTCCTGGCGGCTCCTGGGCACCGCGGCGGGGATCCGGAAATGGATTCCCGGCAGCCTTCCCGCACACCTCGGTCCACCCCGACCTGGCCAGAGCCCAGCGCTCCAGGTGGCCGCCGCGCGCTGCGGCCCGAGCTGCCACTTACTGCGAGACCCGGGCTGGCTCCGCGGAGGAAACGCGCGCGGGAAGGGGACCCCGCCACTGCTCCGGCGCCGCTGCGCCCCCAGCCAGAGCCCTGGTCGGCTGGCTCGCGACCTCAGGCGGCGGCGCCCGCTGCTCTCCGCCTCCTTCCCTCCCCCGCAGCCGCACTCGTGCAGCCCGATTTCTGTCTGAAGGTCAAAGCGCTTTACCGCCTGACGTTTGCGGAGCGAGCGGCCCGAGTAGTGAAAGCCCGCACGAGGGGGAAAGTGTGCCTCCCGGCTGGGCTCCCAAGGACCTGCGCTCGGGGTCCCCGGTTCCAGATGGCTCCCGGGCTGGTCATCTCCATTCTGGGCTCAGTCCCAGGGCGGCGAGACATCTGCTGTCCATAAACCTCGAGGCGGAGGCAGATCCCGGATTATCGGTGGCCGGGATCGCGCAGCTGATCCCGCACCGGGAGGCCGAGACGGACACGCCAGTGGGGGCCCAGCTCCAGAAGGATTTCTCGGCCCGATGACTCAAGGCTCCTGCGCCAATCGCAGGCCAGGGGGCCTGGAAAACCGGGTTGGCTCGGTTTCCAGGTCTACTCCTCCTGGGTCCTGTAAACAAGAAGGCAAACACTGTCCCTTCAGGGGAAGTGACTTCAGTTGGATGGGGCCTGGACCGCTGAAAAGGGCCGGCCTCCTTTATGGGACAGCTCAGGATGAAAAACCAACGTGACCAAATATATAAAAGGGGAAAAAAAAAATCTGGTTTTTATTCCAACAAACAAGTCAGCTATGATACAATCAGCACTGGAAATAGTGACATATCACCGTCTCTCTGGGAGTTTAGTTTTTAACTCAGTGAATTCGTCCTTCCACACTGAGGAGTGCCTTAGGAGTGAAAGTTGGAAAAAGCACCAAGTCGCTACTCCCAAGCGCCTGACAGTCTAGTGGGGCGGGGTGGGGGGGGTACATGGGGGATACCTAACATTACTGTGATAGAAATGCGTGACCAGTGGGTGAGAAAGAGGTTTTAAATCACACGGAAAAAAAAGAAGGGCCTCCCAGAGCAGGCTGGCTTTGAGTTTTGAAGACTGAACAGGTTTGTAGAACAAAGAGAAAGGGCTGTGGGAAGCAGGAGCTGGTGAGAGATCCAGTTACTGATGGTGACAAAGAGTGAGATCCCCAGGAGCTTGTTTGCTAAGCCAGGGGATACGAACTTTCTCTGGAAGTCAGGGGAACTCTCCTCCAAGGGATTTCAGCGGGGCAAGTAAGTGACTTGATGGGATGTGTTTGAGAAAGGTTATTTCAGAAGGGATATCAAAGGAGGCCAACCTAAGAAGGGAGTGGGAGTGGAGCTCCGCAGATGATGCCTACAGGGAGGGGAGCAGAGTTGTAGGCTCTCAGCCATAACAAAGTACCACCTTGGCTTAAACAGAAACTTACTGCCTTACTGGATGCTGGAAGTTTGAGATTAAGGATCTCTTCCAGGCCTCTCCCCTAGGTTCTTTTAGTTCCTTGGCTCATGGCAATGTAACTCCTCCAATCTTCACATGGGGTTTTCCCTGCACCCTTGTATCCAAATTTCCCTTTTCTAAGAACACCAGTCACGTTGGATTAGGGACCCACCTGCTGCAGAATGGCTTCACTTGAACTAATTGCATCTGCCCTTCCAGTTACTATGACAAAATACCTGAAATAATCAGCTTATTAAAAGGAAAGTTTTATTTGGGCTCATGTTCTGGAGATTTCAGGACACGGTCACTTGGCCCTGTTGCTTTGAGCCTGTAGCAGCACACTACATCATGCATGGTGAAAGAGGCCTGTTCATTTTGTGGTGAACGAGAAGCAAAGAAACAATTCTACCCATAAAATTCACCCAGTGTGAACTGATTGACATGAGGATGGAGATGAGAAGAAATATCAGCTGTAAGTAAATAGGCAAACAGAGTTGCTCTGAAAGGAAACAGAAAAAGAAAAATTAGAAAGTACAAGAGGGGCAGGGTATAGTGGCGTACACTTGTAATCCCAGAGGCTCAGAAGGCTGAGGCAGGAGGATCAAGAGTTCAAAGCCAGCCTCAGCAAAAGCAAGGCGTTAAGCAACTCAATGAAACCCTGTCTTGATACAAAATAGGGATGGGGATGTGGCTCAGTGGTTGAGAGCCCCTCAGTTCAATTCCCACTACCAAAAAAAGAAAGTACAAGAGGGGCTGGGTGTGATGGTGCATACTTGTAATCCAAGCTACTTGGGAGGTTGAGGCAGGAGGATCTCAAGTTCAAGGCCAGCCTGGGCAACTTAGTGAGACCCTGTCTCAAAATAAGAAAGGACTGGGGTGCACGTCAGTGGTAGAGTATCCCTAGGTTCAATCCCCAGTGAGGATGGGGGTAGGAAGAAAGGAAGGTGACCAACAATCAGGGAAGTAGAAGTGAAATGTTTAAGAAAGGAGTGATTAATATTGTCCAAAGCTTAGAAGGTCAGACAAGGTAATGTTTTTCTAACATTCTGAGAAACTGCCAGACAGTTTTCCAAATCTGCACCATGTGGGAGTTACAGATTTTTTTTTTTAATTGAATCCAGGGACACTTAATCACTGAGCCACATCCCCAGCTCTTTTTTATATTTTTTCTAGAGAAGCGTCTTGCTAAGTTGCTTAGGATCTTGCTAAATTGCTGAGGCTGGCTTTGAACTTGTGATCCTCCTGATTCTTTTTTTTAAAAAAAATTTATTTATTTATTTATTATAATTTGTTATGCATAACAGCAGAATACATTTAATTCATAGTGCACAAATGAAGCACAATTGGGCATTTCATTGTGGTTTTGATTTCCCTAATGATGAATAATGTTAAGTATCTTTCTCTTGCTTATTGACCATTTGTACACCTTTGTAGAAATGTCTATTGAAATCCTTTGCCCACTTTTCAAATTTTATTTTTAAAATTGTGGTTATATATCCCTACCATAAAATTCATTATTTTGAGAAGTTTTACGTGTCCAGTTCAATCCCATTGAGTAGAGTCACATTGCTGAACAACCAACATTCTTTGCCCATTTTTACATTGTCTTTTCATATTTCTCTTTTGTGGTTTGAAATTGTCCTATTCTGGATACAAGTCCCTAATCAGATATTTGATTTGCAAATATTTTCCCTCATTCTTGGGGGCGGCCTTTTACTTTTTGGTTGGTATCCTAATATTCTCTAATAAATTCCTTTAATTCTCATACCAACAAGAATAATTTCTATCATCAGTAGCTAAGAATGCTGGCAGATGCGCTGGGGTCTGTTAAATAACATCCTTTTATACTGTTTTCTATCACCTATCTTAGATCTTCTATCCAAACTTGCCACTGTACTTTTATTTTTTCTTAAAGTTTTTTTCCATACTATCCAAACATACTATCCGAACTATCTCGAACTATTCCGAATCCCAGCCACATTGTGTATTTCCTGGGCACAGATGCACAGCATCAATGGCTGCCATTAATACAGCTATAAGCATAACTTCCAGCAGCCTTCCCTTTATTTTTATTTTTATCACAGTCATGTGGGATCTTACAAATGCATCAATGCCCTAGTTAATCCTTTGGCTTTGCAAAAACTTGGAACACAAAAATTTTATGTTTGATGGAACTAAATCTTGTGCTATTTTCCTTTTTTCTTTCTTTCTTTTTTTTTTTTTTTTTTTGGTACTGGGGGTTGAACTTAGAGGCACTTGACATTGAGCCACATCCCCAGCCCTATTTTATATTTTATTTAGAGATGGGGTTTCAGTGAATTGCTAAGTGCCTTACTTTTGCTGAGGCTTGTGATCCTCCTGCCTCAGCTTCCCCAGCCACTGGAATTTTAGGCATGTGCTGCCTCACCAAGCTCTTGTGCTGTTTTTCCTTCTTGTGCTGGGAATCGAACACACAGCCTCATAGATACTAGGCGATAGCTCTGCCGCTGAGCTACACTCCAGGCCCCTCCTCCACTTCTTGAGACAGGGGTCTATGTTGCTCTGACTAGTTGAAAATTCCTGGGCTCAAGTGATTTTCCTGCCTCAGCTGTGTCTGGCTCCTTAATTTAATTTTTTATCCTAAAATAATATTTAAGAGAGTTACTGATTCTCAACTTTTCTCTCTCAATGGCCTCATTTGAAGGAGTAGAACCTGACATTGGATTTGGGGACTAATCTCTAGTGTCCATTTTGTGACTGGAAGGATGGAGTTTTTTGGAGATCTAATTTTTAGGGGCTTCTGAAATGGTGAAAAGAGGGAGGATATCCCAGATAAAGACTTCAGGACCCAGGAAGGAGCTACAACGTATTATTTGAAATATCACAAGTGTAAAGTGAAATCCTTTCCTGGCAGGTTTTTCAGGTGGATTAGGCTTTGTGACCATCACTTTGTATCTTGGATCTACTCCTTCTTTGTGGTCTACTTTTTGGGGTAGAGATGGGTACTGGGGATTGAACCCAGGGGCACTTAACCACTAAGCCACATCTCCAGCCCTTTAAAAAAATTTTTTTTTAATTTAGAAATAGGATCTTACTGAGTTGCTTAGGGCCTTGCTAAATTGCTGAGGCTGGCTTTGAACTTGTGATCACCTGCCTCAGCCTCCTGAGCTGGGACTACATGTGTGCACCACTGAGCCTGGCTTGTGGGCTACTTTTAATCTCACCTCCTTGTTCCTATACCTGCATAGCAATCTATAGTTTTATATTAGGGATTAACAGAAAGATGCCTTTATAAAATAGCTGGAAAAGAGCCCGTATTTGTACAGCCACAAATTCAGCCTGTGTTGACTGAGCACACAGCTTATGCACACCACCACCCTGGCACAAAGGGAACCGAAGTACCTTTCCTATAACCAGCAGTTGGATGACTAATGGGGGTGAGGGTCAACACAAACACAATTAACTCTAAGCCTCTCCATAAAAGAGGCACTAAAAACCATTTTGAGGATTCAAAGGAAGGAGAAACACATTTTTTAAAAATTATGTTTTTGAGGTGCAGGGATGGAGCCCCAGAGTCTCATGCATGCTAAAAAATGCTCTACCATTAAACCACATCCTAGCCCCAAACTTTTTTCTTTAGTAGTAGAAAAGGCTTCTTGGAGAAGGTAGGAAAGGAGAAGTTTGGTGCACAAAGGAACCATGACCTGTTGCCACACTGGAGGAAAAGCCTGGTGGTGTGAGACTTGTCGATCCCACACTTGCCCAACATACATAATTATCCAGATTGCCCAGGACTGTGAGTCACTAAAACGCTCCTTTTAGGTGCTGGTTTGAGAACCTAACTTCTTCCTAGGCACTAAGATTAAACTCCGTGGTATTCAGTGGCTCCTAAGCTGTGCTCCCTTGGTTTTATGATCTCTGCCCCTTCTGAGCCTGGTGTGGCCTCGTCTTCATCTTCCCCAGTCCACGTGCTGCCCACCTTTGATGATGGAGCTCAGCTGGCTGCCCTTGACCCACTGTTTCACTGACAGCACTTCCAGCCCCTGGGTGCTCTGGTTTTTTTGTGTATGCAACTCATCTCATGACTCTGCCTACTCCTGGAGGATCCTAGGGCTTCTTATCATCTGGATTCCTGTCATGAAGTTAGTATCAATTCAAAATTGTTTTATAAATTGCTATAGTTAGGATAAATGTCCCCCAAAGGCTCGAGTGCTAAAAAGCTTGATCCCCAGATTTGCACTACCTGCAGGAGATGGAACCCTTAGGAGGCAGGGCCTACTGGGAGGTCCTTAGATCCTGGGGGCCATGCTATTGAAGGGGATGGTGGGACCCCACCCCTTCCTCTTCCTCTTTTCACTTCCCAGCCATGAAGTCAGCAGGTTTGCCCTGCTACACACTCCCACCAGGATGCCCCATCCTCAGGCCCAAAACAAAGGGGCCAACCGACCATGGACTGAAACCTCCAAAACTGTGAGCTAAAATAAATTCTCTACCTTTGAGGATCTCAGGGATTTGTTACAGTAATGGAAAAATGAAGGACACATAAACTTATGAAATAATGTCATTTAACAAAACGCTAGTTTGAAATAAAAAGAGCACTTCTTTGAAAGAAAACAAAGCTTAATTTTAGTTGTATTGATTGTGGTCCTAATGTTACATAGAAATGGAAGACAGTCAGTCTAAGCAAAGGAATATTAATGATTCAAATAAAGGACTCACAGATTCTCATTGCTATGGTCTGAATGTGTGTCCTCAAATTCATATTTGAAATCTTTTTTTTTTGCCATACTGAGGATTGAACCCAGGGCCTCACGCATGCCCTATGACAAAGCTACATCTTCAGCCCCATATATTGAAATTTAATTGCAAATGTGATTGTATTAAGAGATAGAAGCATTAAGAGTGTGTAGGTCATGAGGACTCCACCCTGTGGATGGATTAATGCCCTGATGCAAGGCCTCGGGGGAACCAGCTTTTGTCCTTCTGTTTCTTCTGCCGTGGGAGGACCCGGGGTTCAAGGCACCATGTTGGAAACAGAGAGCAGCCCTCACCAGGTACTGTCCCTCCCTGCACCTTGATCTCAGACTTTCTGCCCTTCACAACGGTGAGAAATGATTTTCTGTTACAGTCATACCTGGCTTAGCGACAAGAGCACATTCTGAGACCTGTGTTGTTGGATGATTTCATCACTGTCCAAACCTCGTTAGCGTCCACCCACCCACACGCAGATGACATAGCCTACTGCGACTACCGCATGGCCTCTGCTAGGCAGCATCAGCAGAGGATTTGGTACACTGAGGAGCCAAGGTGAACCAAGATTAAATCAAGCACAGGAGAAAATGATGCCATCAAGACCCGATGAACCTGAGATGAATGAGGCTGCTGCCCACGTTCGCAGCACACGGTCCTTCTTGAAACCTTTTTTATAAGTGGAAGGCAGATGCTCTCAAATAATGATACCAAGCCTGGTATAATAAATACATAAACCAGTCACATAGTAGTTTATTATCATGACCAAGTAGAATCGACTGTACATCACTGTACTTTAATACAACTGGCAGCACAACACGTTTGTGGACACCAGCTATTATCACCACAAACACGTGAGTAAAGCACAGTGATATGATGTTATGTCAGCTCTGATGTCAGTTGGCACTGAATGTCAGCTCTATTGTAATCTTTTTTTTTTTTTTTTTTTTTGGTACCAGGGATTGAACC
This sequence comes from Ictidomys tridecemlineatus, assembly GCF_052094955.1. Classification (NCBI taxonomy): domain Eukaryota; kingdom Metazoa; phylum Chordata; class Mammalia; order Rodentia; family Sciuridae; genus Ictidomys; species Ictidomys tridecemlineatus. The sequence goes on from NC_135485.1 coordinate 122,142,049, forward strand.
CAGGGGTGTTTAACCACTGAACCACATCCCCAGCCCTCTTTTGTGTTTTATTTTGAGACAGGGTCTCAATAAGTTGCCTAGACCCTCACTAAGTTGCCGAGGCTGCCTTTGAATTTGTGATCCTCCTGCTTCAGCCTACGGAGCCTCTGGAATTGCAGGCAGGCACCACCATGGCTGGCCACCATGATGGTCTTATGGGACCACCATGGTGTATGTGGTTCATCACTGACCAAAACAGCACAAACGGCACATGGATGTATTTATAAACTACCCAGACTCGGGTGTTTTTTTTTTTTTTATAGCAGCACAAATGAACTAGAGTTCATCTTTAGAGTGTTTGGGGTACAGGCTAAAGGAAGCCTGGGGAAACATGTCTCCTTTTGCTTCATCTCAAAGGGCACAAAACCCGCCTACTTATTCTGCAACCCCTTAATCCCTCTGTGGAAGAGGAATAAAAACGTAAGAATCACGACTATGGTCCAGGAACTAAGAAATGGGGTGGGGTGGAACACTGAATTTTAGATCGACTATGGAGTCAGTTCAGGAACATAGGCACTAACGATATTTCAGAACGGTTGGGAAACTGACAAGGAAATCACTACTGGATTCCATTAGAGGAAGAGCGGAGTTTCCTGGAATGTTTTCTTGAAATGATGATGTATTGATCTTCCTGGGCTAATCCATTAGCCATAGATGCTCCTGACTCTCCCTAGATGTTGCTCAGTGGAAGCTTCAGGTCACATCACAAAACCATAAACTTCTTCAAAATGAAGTTCTAAGGCAGGACATTAGAAAGCCAAGACAGGGAGAGAACTCATGGGGACACTGGTGTGACCTGCAGTCCCAGCTTCTCTGGAGGCTGAGGAGGGAGGATCACCAGAGCCCAGGGGTTGAAGAGGGGTCTGAGCAAGACCCTGCCTCAGATAAAACAAGACAACAAAAACCTCTTTCTGGGGACTTGATTACTTTTCTCAGTTCCTTCCCCAAAAATCTCTCATAAATCTCCTTATTTTTTATGCATGTCTGGAATTTGAAGTTTTCAACCAAAAAGTCTTACTTGAATAAACCAACACAAAACAATTAAAACAGGCAAAGTACTTTATAAAACTGTGCTTCTAGCTGGGTACGTTGGTGCACACCTGCAATCCGAGTGGCTCAGGAGGCTGAGACAGGAGGATCTCTAGTTCAAAGCCAGCTTCAGCAACTTAGTGAGACCCTAAGCAACTTTGCAAAACCCTGTCTCTAAATAAAATATAAAAAAGGGCTGGGGATGTGGCTCGGTGGTTAAACGCCCCTGGGTTCAATCTCCAGTACAAAAAACCAACCAACCAACCAACTAAACAAACAAAAAACAAAATTGCACTTCTTAGGACTATGGGGACTTAATGTCCATTCAATTCTTGCATTGTGGACGAAAAAATAAAACAAAAAGGACTCATAGAAGTATTTCTTTCAAAATCTCCTCTTATCCAACGTGTTCTTATTTTTCATAATTGATTTTAATGTTTGTCTCTAACTTCCAAAAGGTTCTCTTCAACATGTAGAGGTTTTTTTTTATTTTATTTTTGCAGTATGGGGGACTGAACCCAGGAACATTCTACCTCTGAGCTGCATCCCCAGCCCTTTTCTTTTTTATTTTGATACAGGGCCTCACTCTGTTGCCCAGGCTGGCCTTGAACTTGGTTCTTCCTGCTTAAGTCTCCTGCATAGCTGGGACTACAGGTGTCGTCCAATACACCTGGCCAATAGAACTGTTGTTTTTGGCATTGAGGTTTGAAACCAGGTGCACTTAACTACTGAACCACATCTCAGCTCTTTTTTTGCATTTTATTTAGAGACAAGGACTCACTGAGTTGCTTAGTTCCTCACTTAGTTGCTCAGACTATCTTTGAACTTGAGATCCTTCTGCCTCAGCTTCCTGAGCCACTGGGATTACAGGGGTGTGGCACTGCACCCAGCTGTTGTTGTTTTTGGTAAACATTTTTGGGAGGTGCTGGGGATTAAACCCAGGGCTTTACTGTGTTGTGAGCCATCCATGGGCTGCCTGTGGGCCACCACGCATCAAGCCTAGTGGATAGGAATTACCAGTGTCTGGGAATTACCAGTGGATATTTTCTCTGGTCAAGTGCCCAGGGACATTGTGAATTTCTACCTTGCTCTGCTGTGTCCCACACAGCACCTGAGATGGGTGTGTCCTGCCAAGATGCCAATCAACCTGCTGACTGCAAGACATCATGAAGCAAGAGTCCGCCCTTAAAATCTTATCCCTGCCTTTGATGCACCCCCTTAAATAAACCTCTGACATCTTTCCTATGTCTAGTTCCAGCTGTGGTGTGGACTGGACCTGTCAGGGGCTCCACTTGTGAAAATACATTTCTGACTCTTTGTCTTTTGTTCTTCACTAGTCATTTTAGACTTTTAAGTTTTCAGGTGGCTTATGTCCTCCTTGGCAGGAAGAAGAACCCCCCCATGGACGCCGGCCGTCGCTCCTTATATTACTGCATGCTCCACATGCATTCTACCACTGAGTTACACCAACAGTGGGGGGAAAAAACTTTAAATAAACATAACTTACAAACAGAAAAGTTCACAGTACCAAGGCTGTAACAGCTCAGCGGGTTACCATAAAGAAACCACAGCACAGCAAATACCACCCAGACCAAGAAGTAGGACTCCCAGCTCCCCACATGCCCTCTCTCAAGTATAGCTTTGAGCTAGATATATTTTCCATGGAAATAATATTATTGATGTTAGTAACTGCCCAGATTGCCCATAAAAGCCACAAAATGTACTGGGACTCTAGCAAAATGGCATCATATCAACATCACTGTTTTCGTGGGGAAATGCAATTTCAGTTCCAAATAGGTCAGGGGCTTGTCTGGATTCATCATCCTTGAATTTCAAGGACTCTGAGTGGGTGGGGGACTTGTGGAGGGAGAAGGAGCTATGCCAAGGTCCCCCCTACAGTGGCTCAGGTCAACCCACCCTGGGTTCAACTCACTGTAGGCTGAATTTTTTTTTTTTCCTTTAGAAGATGGGGCATCTCTCTCTGCTCAAGAGAGCCTCTGGTCTGAGCCTCCATAGTATTTGTGTTAGTTGGGAGTTCAGGGACATCCAGGTGGTAGAGACAGGGTATTAGAACGAAGCTGTTAGAGGACAAGTGAAAGAGTCCTGTCCCTATTTACAATCAATCCTATTACAATGACAACTCCCACCACCAGGGACTTATCACTATGACAAACTCCATGCTGAGGTTCAAATTTGAAAGTGACCAATGGGGGGTAAAGTGGGCAATATTCTAATTAGGTTTTCTAAAGTAACCAATGGGGGTGGGGATTGGAAAATATTCTAATCAGGTAACCAATGGGAGCAAATAGGGTAAGGTCTTCAATCAGGTCCGCATAAGGAATCCAATGCCCCACGGATCAGGATACAAGGCCTTAGTTTCTAGACATTGAGACCCTGAGTCAGTCTCTCCCTTTCTCTCTCCCTCCCTCTCTCCCTCTCCCCCTCCCTCCCCATTCCCCTCAACCTCATGGAGTGCTAGCTTCACCTTCAATAAAGCTGTACTCTGTTACTTCTGTGTGTCTTGCTCAATTCTTTGTTTGGACACCAAGGACCTGGACTTCAATTGGACTCCCCAACAGTAACATTTGGGGGACTACAGGTGTGTACCCCCCTGCACTTAGCTCCATTTGGGGGGGATATATATATCTCAAAGGGCTGGGGATGTGGCTCAGTGGTCAAGTACCTCCGGGTTCAATCCCTGGTACCAAAACATAAAAACAAGAAAACAAAACACAGACTTAAGAGGTCCAACCCAGATCACTGAATCAGAACTTCCCTGGGGGAGGCTTGGCTATCCGTTTAGCAACAACCCCATGCATTTCTTCCTTTTAATACAATACAGGGAAACTTGGCTTGGTTTAAGAAATATTAAAGAGCCCTGGATTCAGTTAAAAGTGTTCTGTAAGCGTTAGGTTTTTGTTTTAGCGGTTTTAGGGCCTCATGCATGCCGGGCAAGTACCCTATCTCTGTGCTACCCCACCAGCCCTATGCTGGTGAAGTTTCATGGAAACATTGTGCAGGGCTTAGAGGGGCATCTCCGTTAACCAGTGGCCTAACTTCATGGTTCTTTAATCAGCTGAACATGGAAATAGAAATTAGCATAACCAACCAGTGTTACTGTTGAGAAACTTAGTGCTATGTACCAAGAGCCTTCAGGACTGGGGTGGCTCAGTTGTTAGAGCCCAACATGCATGAGGCCCTGACTCAGACCCCAGGACTGAAAAGAAAAAAAAAATGTTTTTATCTTATTGTCTAGGAATTCCACTTTCAAAATCTTCTGAGTGGTGGCGCAGGTCTGTAATCCCAGCAGCTTAGGAGGCTGAGGCAGGAGGATCACAGGTTCAAAGCCAGCCTCAGCAACTTAGTGAGCCCCTGAGTAACTCAGCGTGACCCTGTCTCTAAATAAAAAATTTAAAAAAAGGGCTGGGGATGTGGCTCAGTGGTTAAGTACTCCTGGGTTCATTCCCTGGTATCAATAAAAGAAGAAGAAGAAGGGGAGGAAGAGGAGGAGGAGGAAGAAGGAGGAGGAGGAGGAGAAGAAGAAAAAAAAGTGTTTCCTGAAGCACTGTCAGGGGTGGTGACAGATGTGTGTCTGGACAGCCTCCCAGCTCTGGGTCTGCTCTCCACTTCCTAATTGTGCAAACTGGAACATCTACTCTGAACCTCAGTTTCCTCATCTATTAAATGATAATAACAGTACAGCAGTGACAGGGATTAATTAAAATGCCTCAAGAACTTGGCATGGTGGTTGTCATAGGCATCACTCCAGCGAATCTTAAGTATTATTTACTCTTGTGACAAAAAAACATTTATCACTGTACTGTGTATGATAAGAAATTTTCTTGAAATAATCTAACTGACCAGAAATAGGAGAATGAGTGCATATTCCTCCAGAAGACTAGAGTACACCTTGGGAATAATTGTACTGTAGTTACAAAACCAGGTGCTGCAGCCCAAACACTAGCCCGCCTGTTGCCGATGAGTGGCCTGGTACGTACAATATTCTGAACATTGTGAGCCTCACTTTTCTCATCTGAAAATGGAGAAGAAGAATACCCAGGTCAGGGGTTAACAGGTTCATATACGGAAGGCACTTGTGCTGTATTTTGGATCTGGAATGTCCCCAAGGCCTGTGTTTTGAAGGCTTGGTACCAGCTGTGGCATCATTGGCAGGTGGTGGAGCCTTTAGGAGGTGGGGCCTGGGGGAAGGAAGTTAGACTATTGGGGGTGTACCCTGGCAGGAGGTACTGGACCCCAGTCCCTCTTTGTTTCTCTTGGTTGATGTAATAAAGACTTCTCTACCACACACTGTGCCAGGGTGCACTGTCTTACCACAGGACCAAAGCAACAGGGCCAAGTGGCCACAGACTGAAATCTCTGAAATTGTGAACCAAAACAAACTTTTCCTTCTTTTAAATTGATTTATTGCAGGCATTTGTTATAGTCATGGAAAACTGACTGACACAACTTGGAACAGGTCTCGGGTTAACCAGTGTTAGTGTCTCCATTGAGAACAGAAGTTCTGAAGCCTGACTGATCCATCACATAGGACACCTCCCAGTCAGCAACTGAGGGAATACATTCCCTTGTACAAGAAGTCAAACAGAACCCAAACTCCCCTTGGAATGAATAGAAGCAATGGTAGATATAAACATAGACCTGGATGCTGTGTGCACAATGACCAGGTGAAGGACCCAGAAAGAGCTGCTCCACGGGTGGCAGGAGAATGCACTAGTCTGATTTAAAAGAAAAAGAAAGAAATGGGATAAAAAGAGAGCCCCACCCCCCCACCAACAAAAACAGCCGCCGTAGCAACACACAAGACCTGGCAAGAGAAAGGAGCCGAGATGGCTTGCTGATCTTGTCTGTGTCCACCTCTTTTCTTTTCCTTGCCAGTTCTACCTGCCTCTGACCTTGGGTCTTTCATACAACCTAAGGGAGGGAAAGGGGAAGAGAGTTTCACGTCCATTGAGGGGGACAGATGTGCAAGAACAACTTCCAAGGAAAGAACCAGGCCCCTCCCCATGACTCCGCCTCGCTCCTGAATCCCTCCTGGGGCTGAGGCCATAGCGGGATGTGGATCTGTTGTCCCAGAGCTGGCGCACAGCCGCCTTGGGAACCCAGAGGTATCGGATTTCTCTGACCCAGTGACCTTGATTCTTGGACTGGATAAGGATCAGTGGTCACCAGGCCCTTCCTGCATCCAGCCCTGTCCTACTGACCTGAACTCCTCTCAAGGACCCTGCCCTCAAGGCCACACCCAGAAGCTGGAGACACCCCCAGGCTGTGTGGCAGGCATGGCCACTGGGGAGGACGGAGGCCTCACACGGGAGGCCAGCCGTTCCCCGAGTGCCCTGGACAGGGGAAGCCTTGGGCCACCTGCCATGGCTCCCACCGCCCTGCCCCTCCCAGCCGTCCGGCGACAGCTCAGACAGTGGTGCCCCTTGGTTTTCTGCCTGAGTTAAAAGTGGGGAGAGGGCTGCTTTTTATCTTTCCTTGTCACAGATCCAACATGGCTTCTGGGACTAAAGGTCACTGCAGCCTTATAGGGGTCTTTCCATTTTCTTTTGGCAATGGATCAGCATTAATGAGTATTTATGCTGTGTCCCCAGTAGGTCCAGCACACAGGGAGCATCCAGGGACACAACAGCTATCCAAGTTGAGGGTCTATTGAAGGGAACTGATTTCTAAGAAATCACCAATTGCTCCTGGGTTTTATTTATTTTTTTTTTAAATGCTCTTGAGGAAATAGAACACTCCAGGGAAGAGTACAGGTGAAGAATCATATGTCCTGAGGGTCTTCATTCTTATCCTTGGGTCCCGATGAAGGACCTCAGTGATATATCAAAACGATTTGGCTGTACCGGCATTCTGGAAATGCAATCAGAGCCCAGTAGCCTGTGAAGCATTTTGAGGGACCCGTGGAGGGAGGGCGACAACCTTGGGGACATCCCAGGACTTTTGCAGCAGACAGAGGTTACTCATCAATATTTGCCTTGAAGCCCCGTGCCGAGGCCGCCTCACCATGATTCACTCCTGGCATTTCGGTTATCTGCCGTCGACCATGGTCTGAAAACACTCGATGGAAATTTTCAGAAATAAATAACTCCTAAGTGTTCCACAACTCGCATTACCATATATTGACGTAACTGTTCTGCGTTGTCATGAGTGAGTGTTGTTCCTCTCCTACTGGGTCAGATTTGCAAATTAAACTTTATCATAGGTATGGATGTAGAGGGAAAAAATCAGGGACTCTATAGTGGGAGGGACTCTCTGTGGTCTTAGGCATTGCCCTGAAGGAAGGGTTTTAGTACATATTCCCCAAAGAGGGAGGGAAGGCAACAGCATTTAAAATTGAGTCAGCCACAGAAAAAATGATGCAGATTTGAAACTCTTTTGGAAAGCACACGAGGGCTTTTCATGATCCATGGTTCTGAGGCCGGGCTACAGCCTCAAAGTTGAGTTGAAGCTCTACATTCAGGGAAGGGGATGTGGCTCAGTGGGTAGAGCACTCACCTCACTTGTGGGAGGCCCTGGGTCCCACCCCAGCACTGAGAGGAAACAACAACAACAACAACAAACAAACAAACAACAACAACAACAAACAAACAACAACCACAAACCCACCAAACTGTGTTGGAGGGTCCCCAGCAGAGGTCTCTGGGCAGGCTGTACTTAGGTCCTTAACACATCAAAGTCACACATTGGAAACTACCCCCAGGGCTTCACAGCGAGGCTTTGAGGTGCCAGGATTTCAAAATCGTCCTCCCACACACTCTTCTTCGAGGGCTGGACTATCATTTTTCAAGCTGGTTCCTGAGACAAGAGGTGGATCTGAGGATCCTGAAGTCGGAGACAGGCCCTCTGGCTCCTGCGGTTTCTAGAGTCAACAGTTTGAAGAATTTCTCTGCAGTTCTGTTTAGGTGACAGCTGCAAAATGGGGAGCGCGCTGTTCCCCCACTTACAGCTGGTCAAGGGCGGGACTAGAGAGCTCAGTGGAGAGAGGCCAACACACCTGGTGGTTACAGAGCTGCACACGGGAAAGGCTGTCCTTGAAAAGCTGGGCAGGACTGCAGAGGTGATAAGGGGTCGGGTTCCCAGCAGGTGCTCCTGAGGTGAGAGGATGCTGATCTACACAGCTCCCAGGAAGTGGAGGGTGGGGTGTGTGTGTCCTGGTTTCTGATTCACCTGCCATCTTTTTTGGTGAGTCCTTTTCTCACCTCTGGAAAACCAAATCTCATGCTCATTGACGTGGGTGAGGGTGTGGAGTGTGCCTTTCTTGAAAATTGAAGCAGAACAGAAAATTCTTGAATGTCAACTAAACTGGGGCTCATTGTCCTACTTAGAGAGACCTCAGGAATACAAAGGTCACCAGTCTCTCTGCTCCTTAGACATCTGTGGGAGACTTTCCAACACTTTTCTTTCTTTCTATTCTTTTTTTTTATACCAGGGATTTGAACCCAGAGGTGTCTGACAATTGAGCCATATCCCTAACCCTTTTTCAAAATTTTTTATTTTGAGACATGGTCTCACTAAGTTGCTTAAGGCCTTGCTAAGTTGCTGAGGCTGGCCTCGAACTTGCAATCCTCCAGCCTCAGCCTCCTGAGCTGCTGGGATTACAGGCCTGTGCCACTGTACCTAGCTCCAACCCTTCTCTTGATCCCGTTGCATTAGACTCTTGGCTGCAGGGCCTGAGTTTTCCCAGGGGTTTCCATAAAATGGGCCTGGTGAAGAAATGATTCCACTTTTGTCTAATCTTAGAATTCACAGTGGACCTTCTGACAGGACACTTCTCCATCTTTGATATGGGTATGGTTTCAGTTCTGCCCTTGGCCCCTCTCCTAGTACCAGGTATGGCCTTTTAGGCTGTGCTTCTGAACTTAGAGAACACTGAAATGTTCTGTGTTGGAATTCTCTGCAGCAGCATCTGGAATCCGGAAACTTCAGTCAGAAGGGGGATGGTTTATCTACGAGGGAAAGGGCCACTTTTGAAAAGTTTTATCTTTTCAGTCCTCTTAATGACCCATAAGGTCGGTACCGTGAGACCTATTTTCAAGAAAGGATAATGAGAAGTGGAGTGGGTGAGAACTGGAGAAGTTCACTATTAGCCACCAGACACCTGGAGACCTCAGATGTGAGTCTAGCTTCGTGTGCTCTGTGTTCTGGTCTTGGCACAGCGATGGAACGTTGTACTTCTCATAAAACATACCGTGAAACTTTTAGATAAACACAAACTTTAGATAGACGAGTATTTGCTTATGGTACAAAGTAACCAACTCAAAAGAATTACCTCCTGAGAAAATCAGAAGCATAGTTTTGGGCTAGGGTTGCAGCTCAATGGTAGAGCGCCTGCCCTGCATGTGTTAGGCACTGGATTTGATTCTCAGCATAAATAAAATAAAGGTGGTGTGTCAAAAAAAATAGCATAGTTTTTATATTGCATATCAGATTTTTTTTTTTTCCAGTGCTGGGGATGGTACCCAGGGCCTCGTGCATGTAGGTCAATGCTATGTCACCTCCAGTCCCTCATCTATTATTCTTAAGTGAACCTTCAACAGAGATAAGCATGAACAACAAGGAGCTCAAGGGTGATTTCAAACCATCCCTATACTTGTGAATCCCTGGAAGGGAAAGTTGTTAGGTCTAGGGTCATAGACTAGGAATTAGGAAGAAATTTGAAGATATTGCCTTATGGACAAATCACAAACTGGTGGCCCTGTGGGACATACTCATCCAGAGCCACCCATTGGCCAGCAGTGGAGCAGGGACCAGGCCTCCAACTTGCCAGGGACCAGCCCCTGCTCTTTCCAGGATTCTGCATTCTCCTACAGCACCTCTCTCCCGAAGTCAAAAATAAGCCAGAGTGATATTTAGCAAAGATGGTCCGTATTTAGAACAGTCACTGAGTGGTGACAGTGAGATTGGGTAGAAGAAATAAAAAGAAAGGTAGGAAAAAACAAACAAACAAAGGAGGGATAAGAAAAATATATGTGTGTGTGTGTGAATGTATGCATGTATATTTTTGGTATCAGGGGTTAGAACCCAGGGACCTTAACCACTGACCACATCCCCAGGCTGTTTTTATATTTTATTTAGAGACAGAGTCTGACTGAGTTGCTTAGTGTCCTGCTTTTGCTGAGGCTGACTTTGAACTTGCAATCCTCCTGCCTCATCCTCCCAAACTGCAGGGATTACAGGTGTGCACCACTGTCCTCGGCTCTGATCTGTTCTTTACTTATTTCTTCAAAATCTTTTGAGCCCATAGTAAGGCTGTAGGCACTTGATAGGTTAAAGATAAGCCCCGACACGCCTTACCTTTTCCTTACCTTTCACACATTTAATTTGTCTCTAAATCGTTCATCCAACAAATATTTATTTATTTAGATGGGGTGCATCACAGTGCCTGGTAAGAAAATAGAATTTTCATCTGAAGTTCTGCGTGCCTTTTCAGGCCTGTCACTCCCCGAGTTAGTTCTTCTCCCAGGCCTGTCACTCTCAAATTTCTGGGACATCTATAAATCTTAGGGTTACTGAAAATTTGACCATTTAGGAAAATTACGTTGTACCCTTGCAATGAGTAGATTAGGCAGAGAGAGGTACACATTTTAAGAAACGTATAATTTAGGGGACTTTCCGCGACGTTATCTACTGACCATATCAGGCTAAAGATCCTGAGAACAGCCAGATACTGCAAACCATCTGTGATCACCAGACTGATGTCTTCTCTCCACACCTCCATGCCCACCCCTCACCATGCCTTCCTTTAATCTTGAACAGAATCCCAAAGTGCCCCACTCTCCAGATGCCGTCTTCTCCCTCCAGTGTGTTTTCCTTAATAAACCTCTGTGCCCTTGTGATTGACACATCCTTAAATTCATTTCTATCACATCTGCCAAAGACTCCACTTGTCCCAGGAAGTCCTGTGACCTCTTCCGGTGACAGTAGCCCTAATAAATGAATTGGCATTTACTCTGTATTGCTGAGTGCTGAGCACTGTATAAAGGACTTTGGCTCCTTATCACATTTAAGCCTCACAACCGCCCAGGAAATAGATTGGCATCTTTGTTATTTAGCCAAGGAGAGTAAAATTTGGGAGACAAGGTCACTTGCCTAATATTCCACCAGTAAAACATAAAAGGTCACGCTCAAGCCCAAGTGTGTCAGAATCAAAGCTCTTGCTCTTAACGGTGTGTTCTTCAGCTGCCGTCTCCTGTCGTCCCTCATGGGTCACCTCCCACCTGTGTGACAGGGCTGAGCCCCAAACACTTCCCCTCCAGTGGTCCTTCCTAGGATTCACCTCATTTCACAGATGAAGGAACCAGAGCACAGAGAAGTTAAGTAATTTGCACAAAGGTACACAGCCAGTCATAAGAACGATGTGACATTGTGACTTATTATATAATAAGAAATCATCTTTGGTCTCTCCCCTGTTTTCTTGCACACAGTTTCTAAAACCTTTGGAACCTTCAAAGTGATAAATTATCTTTGAATGTTAATGAGATGGCTGACTAATGGCTGGGGCTCTGGGCCCAGGACTCAGGAGGGAGCCTCAGGAGACTTGTCAGGGGAAGCCTGAGATTATAGAGGGTTGGAACTTGCAGCTCAACCCTCACTGCACAGCCGACCCCCACCTCCAGAGGGCAGAGAGGGACTGGAGATGGACTGAGTCGCCAAGGGCAGTGAGTTAACCAATCATGCCTACGTAAAGAAGTTTCTATAAAAACCCAAAGGGACGGTGTTCGCTCAGCACATGGAGGTCCAGGGACACGGAAGAGGCCACGGAGGCCCCCCCGCCCTTCCCCCATCCTCGCCCTAAGCTTCTCCTCCTCTGTGATATCCTTTAGGCTAAACCAGTGAACGCGATTCAGCGTCCCTGAGTTCTGAGAGTGAACCTGGGAGGGGTGCTGGGAACCTTCAGTTCATAGGACAAAGTTAGACAAAAACACGTGGCGCTCTCTCTCTCTCTCTCTCTCTCTCTCTCTCTCTCTCTCTCTCTCACACACACACACACACACACACACACACACCCGTGGTCATGGGAGGCTCTGATTTACAGCCTGTAGGCCAACTTGGGGCTTGCACCTGGCTTCTGGGATGGCGGGGTGGATTAGTGAGGTCTCCAGTGGACCTGGGAGGTGGGTGACGGACACCTGTCCTCTCCCTTCTACTCCTCCACCTGACCCCGGAGAGTCCAAGTTCGCGGTCAGAGTCAGCAGCTCTGTTCCTTTAGGAGACCAGCTCTGGGGCAGCTCACCTGAGAGCCATTCGCGGGAGCCTTTGCCCCACTTGGGACCTGCCTCCTGTTTTCATACAGTGGCTCAAATCTCCATGTGGCTTTTGTGAGGAACACAAAGCTCAGTGGTCCATTTTTAGAATGGGATGTTTGGCCTTAATTGGCAAGACCCAGTTGTAGCCATTTTAACTATAGCCCTTCCCTTTGCCCGCCCCAATTTTAAAATTAGCCAATCGCGTAGATGGTGACCCTCCTATCAGGGCAAGGGGGAGCACTGCCCTCAGGGATAAACGCAGGTGGCCGCCCAGGTGGCTTGCTAGCCAGGTTGGCAACCAGGAGGGGGTCCTGGGAACCTTCAGAAGTAGAGTTTGCCTCGCCCCCCCCACTTCAGAGCCGTGTTGATTTCTTGCAGCATCTCAGTATCTCTAACAATTTGGGTCAACTTTATTTGAAACACAGTCTTTGCATTCTGCTGTAACTTCTTCAGGAGCCACAAAAGTGTGGTGGCTTTAGACGTGATGTATCTTGACAGAAGGTAGAAACTGTGGGCATCGGGAGAGGCAGGGAGATCTTTAAAAGCGCTAGCGGTGTTACCTTCGCGGGGCTCAGCCTCTTGCCCTTATCAAACACAGACCTGAGTTCACTGACTTTACTCCACAAGGCTCATCAGAAAAGCAAGGGCACAATTCTCTGATCAAAGCTGCCTGGGAGGAGACTTCAGTTCAGCAGGAGGCAGGAACTTCTAAAGCTTTTCCCGGACTTCAGCGATTCCCCCCTCCCGCCCTTTCTAGCAACACAACCCTTCACTTGCCATTCATTTGTCCCTCCCTCCAAGATGACAACATCAGGCACCAGACACCAGACCTGAACAGGGTTCTGCCCTCATCATTCCTACACAAACCAGAAGCTACCTAGGTCCCAGGCTGGCCCGGCTCAGGTTTCACCCCCACCTCCCACAGTGTCCTCGGGCTCCCAGCCTTCTCCCTTGGGTAGTCAAGGACAAACTGCTTTGTTTGCCTGGGTCACTTCCTTCAATCTAAGGCCCCACTACAATGGCCCTACTACCCTTTGAGCACTTTTATGGTGCCATAAAACTTTACAGGCCTGCTAAAACCGTTCCCACATTTCTGAATGGAGCTATTTATGACAGACCAGACCCCTAAGCCCCCTGTTAATACTAGCAGATATCAGGCTTTTCAAAAGGAGTGAGTTACAGCCACTGACAGCTGGCTTATGGGAACCCCATCATGGTGGAGCTAAGCAGACTGTGAACAGCTAAGCTAGAAAACAGCGTTTGAGTCCCTCAACATCAACCAGAAATGAATGGCCTTCTGCTTCGCCACATCCTTGCTGCTTGAGTGTCTCAAATCCGCCTGCCTCTCTCCCCCAATTTTTTTGCTTCCTGGCTCTTTTCTTGCCTGGGTTGGCAGGGCTCACTATGAGCTTTGTCAGCAAATCCCAGTGAACTGGTTGGTCTTTTCCTTCAGTCCTTAGCAGGCAAGAAATCAAAACCAGGAAAAAGCTGGCAACTCAATCACAGATCGTCTCTTCCCGTGTCGGGGACTAACCAGCCAGTGCAGAAAAGTATCCTCAGACCCCTTGAAGCCTCCTTACCTGCCATCCATAACGGCCATTGGTGCATCAGACACTGGCCCCAGCTTCCTCCAAATGGGGACTCTGCTCCCTGCAGCCCTCAGACAATTGGGCCCATTATAGTCATCAGGCTGCGGAGTTAAAGGGTGGCCCTTAGGAAAATATAAACAGCTTGTCAGCACAAGCCAAAGGGGCGGGGCTGCGGTGCCAGGGGACAATGGGAGCCAATGACCAGCCTCTTGGGCCTGTGTTTGCTTAAGATATTGTGTTTCATTCTCAAGTACGGGAGTTGGGAGTAAGGAGCACTAAATAGGAAAGGCCAAAGCCTCTTTTTCTTCTTCTTCTTCTTTCCATTGAGGTTCTATATTTCTAATGTTTTTCTTTCTTTCATTTCTTTGGATTGAACCCAGAGGCCTGCTACCACTGAGCTACATCCCCAGTCCTTTTGATTTCTCATTTTGAGACAGGGTCTCCCTAAACTGTCCAAGTTGACCTCGAACTTGCCTTAGCCTCTCAAGTAGCCAGGATTACAGGCGTGTGCCTCAGTGTCTGGCTATTTCTGATGTTTCTTTAACAACCATCTTTGCGTGGGTAACACCCTCATGTACCTCTCAAGCTTGAATCCTGCTCTGAAATTCAGGTTCCTAAGTATAACTATAGGACACATGTCACTGAAGCTTCCCTCGACTCTCCAAGCCAACGTCTCCCCATCCAGTCCTGCCCACCTGCGACATATTTGCTTTTCCCATTTTCACTGAGCAGGTGTCTGAAACTGTGGGTTCTGAGTTCCCTTCACGAAGCATCAATGTCCTAGATTTCAGTTTCCAAGTACCCAGAAGAAAGCTTCTGATACATGCACCCAACAAGTCAGGCATCTGAGATTGGCATTGCCTGGGCTCTATGTCAGGAAGTGTCTGACTGCCACAGTGAGGGGAGGGGACATTACAGAGAAGAACTGTCTTGGGCTTCCTTAAGTCTGTAGTATCTCATTGACTCAGGCCTGGGCAGAACCCCTGACGGTATAGTGCAGGGTGTTCTTCAGGAAGCCTTGGAGATATGGTTCCCACAGAGGCTGAAGCCCTGCTCTGGGAGTCACCACTCTGGGCAGGTAGGGTGACACAGAGCCAGGAGTCCGTGATCTCACAGACTTTTAAGGTCAGGGTCTGGAGGGTGGCCAAGGTTTTCTCTGGCAGAACTTGACAGGATTCTGGATTTAAACCGGTCTGTCTTGAGCTAAACTGGTCCTTGACCCTAGGGACACAGGCTTCGAGTCAGATTCTGGAAGCAGACGGTAGGTTATGGATATGGTCTTCAAGGGGTCTTCAGGCATCGGAGCATTTCCTATGGATAGCTTTCAAGGAAGGAGACAGAGCTCATATGAGGCCTCCTTCCTGGAGGAAGTCCCTCTTGAGGAACTGAGAAATAAGGGGGGAACCACCTGCTTCTCCCTCCCTGGGGAAATGCAGGCAGAAGTACAGATGTGGGAAAGAAGGAGTCTGCAGGTAAGGAGCAGATTTTGCCAGTTTGGAAAGTTCCCAGGTGCAGCACATTTCTACCTCCTCCCTACCATGCAGATCCACACCTTTGGGGACCTTCCTGGTATTCTGGACGGGCATTGTGAAAATCTCAGCGCTTATAGCACAGGTGTAGTAAATTTTTCTCTGTTTGGCCCACAGAAAGGGGCAGGTGAGGAATTTATCCAAGGTTCTTCCTTAAAGTTCTACTAACACCTGCTTCACCCCGATCCTTGGACAGTCTTCTGTTGTATGCCCCTTACTCAGGGACTTTGGTGAGCATCAAATGGCCCTGGCTCCTGACCATAGGATCCCGAAGTTCTGATGAACGTTTCATAGATCCAGCACCTTCTGGGGCGAACCTTCTTGGCGAGCAGAGCATCAAGCCCACCCAGCTCAGCTTGGAAGGCTGTCAGCTAAGGCACCATCATTAGGCCTCCCGAGGGAGGCAGTGATGGGCCAGGACTTCACCAGGGCCTTCAGGGTCTCACTGCATGTCCAGGGGGAGACGTTTATGAACAGAGGCAGGAAGAGCATCTGGGCAGTTCTTTCAGAGTGAAGTAGCCACAGCCTCATCCTTCACTAGGCCCCGCCCCATCACTAGGCCCCTCCCCTTCGGTAGGCCCCACCCCTTCGGTAGGCCCCACCCCTTCAGTAGGCCCCACCCCTTCAGTAGGCCCCACCCCTTCGGTAGGCCCCGCCCCATCACTAGGCCCCTCCCCTTCAGTAGGTCCCACCCCTTCAGTAGGCCCCGCCCCTTCGGTAGGCCCCGCCCCTTCACTAAGTCCCACCCCTTCATTTCCAGGAGTCTGGGTGGGGCCTGACCGCACATCATCACGTGACCAGATTTGGACGTGGTTGGCAGGATGCCCGGACGACCTGCAGAACCAGGCTCTAGGATTCTGACCTCTCTTGCTGGGCAGATTGGAACTAAGTATTTCAAATTTTTAATTTCATTTTGACTGCCACAATTACAGTACATACTTACAGGGGTGTGGTGTGATATTTTGATATAGGTATACATTGTGTAGAAATCAAATCAGGATAATCACATATCCATCACCTCAAACATTTATTCTTTTTTCTTTTTTTTTTTGTGGTGAGAATGTTCAAAATCCTCTCTTCTAGCCATTTTGAAATATACAACACACGGTTGTTAATTATAGTCACCCTTCTGTGCAACAGAACAACAGAATTTATTCCTCCTATTTAACTTTATGGCAAATGTCAGGATTTCATTCTATTTTTATAGCTGAATAGTATTCCATTGTATGTGTGTGTGTGTATTATTTATATACAGACATACATACGTATATTTATGTATGTATATGTATATATGATTTTCTTTTTCCAGTTATCCACTGATGACCATTTAGGTTGATTCCATGTCTTGGCTTCTGTGAATAATGCTGCAATAATCATGGAAGTGCAGATCTCTTTTCAACATACTGATTTCATTTTCTTTGGATATGTGCCCAGCAGTAGGACTGCTGGCTCATATGGTAGTTCTATTTTTAATTTTTTGAGAAACTTTCATTTTTGAGAAACTTTAATTCTGTTTTCCAAAATGGCTGTATAATTTCCATCTATATCAACAGTGTGTAAGAGTTTCCCTGTCTCTACTTCTCTATAGCCTCATTAGCCTCTGTTACTTCCTGTCTTATTGATAATAGCCATTCTGAGGCCTGGTGATAGTTATTGTGTTTAGATTTGGTTTTCCTGAATGGTTACTAATGTTGAGTCTTTTTCAGATGCCTGTTGTTATTATTATTTTCTGTACTGAGGGTTGAAACCAGGGGTGCTCTACCTGCCCTGAGCTACATCCTTCTCAATTTTAAACTTTGAGACAGGGTCTCCTTAAGTTTCCCAGGTGAGCCTCAAACTTGAGATCCTCCTACCTCAGCCTCCAGAGTAGCTGGAGTTACAGGTGTGTACCACCATGCCCTACTCATGTCATCTTTTGAGAAATGTCTTTTGACCATTTTTTAATCAGATTATTATTTCCCCTACTGAGTTTTTCAGCTTCCCTCTGTGTTTCAGATATTAACTCCTTGTCAGATGCATAGTTTTACAAATATTTTCTCCCATTCTGTAGGATGTCTCTTTACTCTTGTTCCCTTTGGTGTGCAAGAACTTTTTGGTTTAATGTCATTCCATTTGTCTTCTTTGGTTTTTGTTGCCTATACTTTTGGAAACATTTATTTATTTATTTATCTTTGTGGTGCTGGGGATTGAACCTAGGGCCTTGCATGTGCTAAACCTGTGCTTTACCACTGAGCTATATACCCTCAGCCCCTTTGTTACCTACACACTTGAGGGCTTAACCAAAAACATCTTTGTGCACACCAATGTCATGAAGCATACTGTCTTCTAGTAGTTTCATATTTTACATGTAAGTCTTTAAACCATTTTGAGTTGATTTTGTGACTGGTGAGAGATAAGGGTCTAGTTTGATTCTTTGCATGTGGAGATAGAGTTTTTTCAGCACCATTTATTAAAGAGATTGTCCTGCTGTGCGCAGTGGCACATGTCTGTAATCCCAATGATTCAGGAGGCTGAGGCAGGAGGATTGCATGTTCCAGGCCAGCCTCAGCAATTTAGAAGACCCTGTCTCAAAATAAAAATGCTGGAGGTGTAGCTTGTTGGCAAAAGGGCCCCTGGTTTCTACCCTTATACTGGAATGAATGAATGAACGAACGAATGAATGAATAGATTGTATTTGGCCCACTGTGCGTTCTTGGCACCATTATTGAAAAGCAGTCAGCTGTACAAGTTCATTTTTCAAATGCTCATTTAATTTGCACATGTGTAACAAAACAGAATTTAGTTCAGTATATTTGGAAGAAGACAGGCCAGTTATGGCTTCTCTCTGTTGACTGGAATTTTGCCTTTAAATCTACTACACCAGTTAAACATTTCAGTACCTTATGATAACAACCAGGCCCCAGGAAATGAACTGTGCCTGTTTTTTTTTTTTCTTTATATGATTTCTAAATAATGCAGTGACGTAGAGATAAATTTAAGAGCTATTTAGTTGATTGTGTGGCATTGGATAAATTACAGGCATACAAACTTAGAGAAAAGTTACAATTTGGAATAGTCATGATTTATAAAGGGAAATGCAGTAGTTACCAAAATTACTTCATAGAGAAACAGAAAAATGTTGAAATAGACTCATTTTCCACAAAGTCCATAAGCCCTCCGGAGGCTGATTATAAAAGCAATAATCCAAAGATGCTATCCTTTCTACTCTATATGAGTTTTTAAATATTTATGATTCAGAGAATACAAGTTAATATGCAAATACAAATTAATCTTGTTTAATTATTAATACAAATATAAATTAATCTTGTTTAATTGCATTGAAATAAGCTCATCTCTAACTCATGACTTTAGATTTTAAGGTACAGGTTACCTTCTGGAAAGAACCTAATTTTCCTCTGATGTATTAAGACCTTGTCATTAAAAAAACCCAAAGCTTCAGGATACCAAAAATAGAAGCAATGAAAGAAAAAATTAAAAAAATCATTGTATCTTGAAGGATATTACCCATAGACAGATTATCTACAGGATAGGGAAAATATTTGTAAATCATCTATCTCTCTGATAAATTTCTAGTAACCACAATATATAATAAACTCTCACAATTCAACAAAAAAGCAGTACAATTTAAAAATGTGTAAAACTCTCACATAGCCATTCTTCAAAAATAATACATAAAGGGTCAACAAGTGCATGTGAAGATGCTTACATCATCATTAGATAAGCACAAATAAAAATATAGTGCAATGCCACCTCATACCTACTAAGATGACTGTAATGAAAGAAAGAAAGAAAGAATCAATCAAGTGTTGAGGAGAATATGGAGGCTTGCTACCCTTGTACTTTATTTTTGGGAATATAAAATACTTCTGTTGCTGTGGAAACAATTCCACCATTCTTCAGAAGGTTACACAGAATTACCATATAACCCAGCGATTCCCACTCCTGGATGATACACGAAAGAAATGAAAACAGGATTCAAAGACAGAGATGTATACCTATTCTCAGCATCAACATTCACAATTACTACAGGAGGAAACTGCCCCAATGTTCATCAACAGATGAACGGATGAACAGGTTGCAATGTACACATGCAATGGAACATTATGTAGCCTTAAAAAGGAATGAAGTACTAGCCTAGACTACTGAAAACATTAAGCTAAGTGAAATAAGGCAGACACAAAAGATCATATATTGTATGGTTCCATTTATATGAAATACTCAGAATAAATAAACTCAAAGAAACAGAATAATGATTGATGGCTGCCAGTGGCTATGGGGAGTGGGGATGGGGAGAAAATGCTTAATGGACATGGGGTTTATTTTGTAGTGATGAAAATATCCTGGAATTAGATAGAGGTGATGGCTGTGTGACACTGTCACATTCATCATGTTTAAATGCTTAATTATAAGATGAATGTTCCAAGTTTCAGTATCTCCTGGGTTTCACTGAAAGACCAACCTGAAAGTTTACTGACGTTTTAAAAGGAGGATTTATTCAGTTGTTCATTCATTGTATTTATGCATTGTCCACCATCTAGGAAGCTCTGGGGATCAGGAGCTGCACCTGTGCCTTTCCTCCCCAGGTGAGGAAGAACTTCCTAGTGGGGAAGGAATATGGTCAGCAGGGCGAGGTCACTGGTGTTTGGAAGTGGCTGCCATAGGCAAGGTGGTTTCCTGTGTGATCCCATTTAACATTCAGAACTGGGCTGGGGGCTGGGGATCTCGCTGTGTGGCAGAACAAGTACTTGTCTGTTCAACAAGAAGAGGAAGAAAGAAAGGAGGGCTGGCAGGGTGGTGCATGCCTGTAACTTAACCCCAGCAGCTTGGGAGGCTGAAGCAGGAGGATCGTGAGCTCAAATCCAGCCTCAGCAACTTAGCGAGGCCCTGTCTCTAAATAAAATATAGAAACGGGCTGGGGATGTGGTGCAGTGGTTAAGCGCCCCTGGGTTCAATCCCTAGCACCAAATAAATAAATAGATAAATAAATAAGGGAGAGAAGGAAGGAAGAAAGGCCAAAACCATTTGGAGTGATGGTGGGAATTCTCATTCCCTTTTTAAAGATAAGGAAACTGAGAATCAGAGAATCATATTAACTTCTTAGAGTCACCCAGCCTGTAGGCAATGGAGCCAAGTTCTTTTTTTTTAATTAGTGCATATTGATTACATATTATTCATAAACATACTTTGATCATATCTGCCCCCTCCCATTTGCCCTCTGTTACCCTCCCTTGCCAAGATCCCCTTCCATAGTGGCTGCACTAATTTTATTTCCACCAGGATGTAGAAGGGCTCCTTGTTCCTGGCATCCTCTCCAGCATTTGTTGGTTTTTGTCGTCTTCTTTTTTTTTCTTAAAAAAAAAAAATGTGTTCTGTTTAGGTATACATAATGTGCATGTTGACATATCATACACAGCCACAGTACAAATTATTCTAATTAGAATCCCATTCTTGTGGTTGTACATGAGGTGGAGTTACACTGATTGTGTATTCACAGATGAACATAGGAAACTGATGTCCAATTCATTCTGTCTTTCCTATTCTCATTCCCCTCCCTTCCCTGCATTCCCCTTTGTCTAAGCCAGTGAACTTCTCCCCACTTCTTCCCTCCTCCCCACTTATTGTGAGTCAGCATCTGAATATCAGAGAGAACATTCATCCTTTGGTAGGATTGGTTTATTTCACTTAGAATGAAAGTGGCTTTTGTATTCTCTCTCTCTCTCTCTCTCTCTCTCTCTCTCTCTCTCTCTCTCTCTCCCAGGGATTGAACCCAAGGATACTTAACCACTGAACCACATCCCCAGCCCTTTTAATTTTTTAATTTTGAGACCAAGTCTCACTAGGTTGCTTACAGTCTTGCTAAGTTGCTGAGGCTCACTTTAAACCTGTGGTCCTCCTGTCTCAGCCTCCTGGGCCACTGGAATTGCAAGCTTGCCTGGCCGGTTTTGGTATTCATGGTGATAGCCATTCTGACTGGGGTGAGAGGGACTCTCAATGAAGTTTTGATTGCATTTCCCTGATAAGCCAAGTTTGTTCCCATCTACTCTTCCACTCCTGGGCAGAGGGGGATGAAGGTCTGAATCCACTGGGAAACAACTGCTCCTCAGTCAGAAATAAAAAATAAAATAATGACTAAAATGCAGTAAGAAGCATTTTAGTTATCAAAAGAGCAGTGGGTCTCTCTTTTTAGTGGGATGAATACACAGACAAGGGGAAAAACTTGGTCAAACTTTTATTGAGAAACTATCATTCACAAAACCCAGCCACGGAGCTTTAGAGGTTTAGGGATTTTTCTAAGTTATTTGACCATACACCCTATTTTTCAGATAGGAAAAGAAAATGAGCTGCAAAATGAACTGACTTATCAGAGAACCAAAACATTTTTTAAATCAAAGAAACCAAAATTTTAAAAATTTTTAGTGTTTTAGATGTACATAAATAAAATAATAAATTTATTTTATCTATTTATTTTTCATGTGGTGCTGTGGATCAAACCCAGGGCCTCACACATGCTAGATAAGTGCTCTGCCACTGAGCCACAGCCCCTGCCCAGGGAACCAAGACTCTTTAACACCTGGTGCAAGATTTTTTTTCCACTGTGCCACACATACAAAATTAAGAAACTGATCCCAAACCAGGTGCTGTGGGAAACGCCTGTAATTAGAGCTACTCAGGGAGCTGAGGCAGGAGGGTCACAAATTCAAGACCAACCTCAGCAACTTAGTGAGATAAAAATAAATAAATAAATAAATAAATAAATAAATAAATAAATAAATAAATAAATGGGCTGGAGTTGTGGCTCAGTGGAAGAGTGTTTGCCTGGCATGTGCAAGGCCTGGGTTTGATCTCCAGTACAACAACAACAAAAAAAAAAAAAAAAAAAAAAAAAAAAGAAGAAGAAGAAGAAGAAGAAGAAAGAAATTGCCCCCAGGATTAATCTTGCATGAAATAAGTTGCAAATTCTCCACCCTTCATGTTAGCAAACAATTGGTACTCTAACATCTCTTAGTATGATGACCCACATAGTGGTTGACATTCTCAGTGAGTTTTCTAGTTTGTTCATCATATATTATATATTTTATCAAAAAATCTATAAAGAAGAACGATAATCACAAGCTATAAATCTGGGAAGGAGTAATTTTCAATGCTTTTTTTGTTTTTTTTCCCCCCAATGCTGGGCTAAGCAAGCCCTCGACCATGGAGCTGCGTCCCCAGTCTCTGAACTTAGTTTTGATATCCACAAGGCCTTGGAAAGATGAAACCGGAAATGAACTGAGAACAAGGAGGAAGGGGAGACTTGGAAAACATGGAAAGAAGACCTGGACAAGAATGTCACCAAGGAAACACAGCCACGTGAGGCTGGAACTCTCTAGCAAAGCTTTTCCATTCATCCCTGGGCCCTGTTTCTTCCCCGACCGTCACAGCTGTTGGTCTGCTGCTCTTATTAAACATAAGACTCAAAATAATTACAGGGGCAGGGATGTATTCTGTTAAAAGATGAGGAGATGACATCACTACTTTTTGAATTTCAAACCATTAGATTATATAATTCAGAAAATTGCTGTCTGCCCTTTGAGGATGCTCATCATCCAATTAAAATTTTACCCTCGATTCAAAACAGCTGCCTCTTAGTCAGCCCACTCTTGGCGACCTGAAGCTTCCTTTACCCATAGGTCTGCCCCTCCCCTCCATGAGCAGAAGCCCCAGTTGACTGGCTAGTCCAACATCCTGTGGAGCACTCATTGTCAAGTCCAACACACAATTTCTCTGCTGAAGAAGGAAGCATCATTGTGTACTGATGTATTTTTTTTAAGGAGATATGCACAAGAAACCCTATTCTCATGTCAAGAGACCATGTCATAATATGCTTAATGGGACTGAGCAGAGGCATAGCAGAGGCCCTCTGGATGAATGAATGGTCAGACGCCTTAAGTCTTCTCTGATGATCCCAGAAACTACAAAGTTCTAAGTTTAAATGATATTTATGTAATTTTTGCAGAGCTAGGGATCAAACCCAATTCCTCATGCTGCTAGGCAAGTGCTTTGCCACTGAGCTACAGCCATAGCCACATATTTTTAAAATCTTTCTTTTCCTTTGACCCACTGAATCATTGGGAGCTGGGGATTGAACCCATGTCCTCACATATGCTAAGCACAGCTTTACCACTTTGACCGGCATCCCCTTTCTTTTCCAAGAAATAAGAGGATGCTATCTTAATCCATTATACTATGACTAAATACTATAAACTTCATGGCTTATGAACTTGATTTTTTACAGTTCTGGAGCTGGAAATCCAAGGTCAAGGAACTGCCAGATTCCATGACTGGTGAGGGCTTCCTTATCAATTGACAACGGTCATTTTGCTGTGTTCTTAGGTGTCCTTTATAAGAACACTAGTCCTGGGGGTTGGGGAAGTAGCTCAGGTGGTAGAGTGCTTGTCTAGCATGCACAGAGCCCTGGGTTTCATCCCCAGAATCACCAAAACAAAAAACAAAAACAAAAACACGAATCCCATTCGTTTTATATCAATAGAATCATATCTTGTCCAGTCTTGGAAATCTAAAGCTTCATCACCCTTTGGTAGTGATCCCCCAACCATCTGAAAAAGAAACTGCTTTCTCATATGGCTTCTTGCGTTCCACGTAACTATTTTGAGATTGATCTGCTTGTTCAGCAGATTAATAGTTCACTATTTTTTAATCCTGAGTGATGTTCCATTATGTAAATATGTCACAATCTGTTTATTCACTTGCTGCTTTAACTTTTTTTTTTTTTTGGCTTTAACTTTTTGGCACTGAATTCCCGGGCTCAAGCAATCCTCCTGCGTCAGCCTCCTGAGTAGCTGGAACTACAGTCACACATCGCCACATCTAGCTTTCCGCTCATTTTCCTTTCTCCCTCCTTTCCCTCCTTCCCTCCCTCCCTCCCTCCTTCCTTTTTTATATCAGAGATGGAGTCCAGGGGCGCTTAACCACTGAGCCACATCCCCAGTCCCTTTTTACATTTTATTAGAGACATGGCCTCCTTGAGTTGCTTAGGGCCTTGATAAGTTGCTAAGGCAGGGTTTGAACTCGAGATCCTCCTGCCTCAGCCTCCGGAGTGGCTGGGATTACAGGCATGCGCCACCTCATCAGGCTCACTTCTTAAAGGAGTTTTAATCAATGAAATTATTTGATATTCTAAATTGGACAGAGGAGAGAACTTGAACTCTAGTTTCTGAGAATGGGTTTCCTCTAGCTTTCCTTCTTTGCTCTTTGCCCTTCTCCCCTCCAAGTTACCCCCATCTGTGCAGGCCCTACCCAGGCTGCTTCCTCTAGGCCTTGTTTGTCTGATGCTGGCTACAGAATTGCAGGCTGCAGGGCGGGGTCTCCTAGTGCCTGACCTCCCTCTGTGTCCTGATTCCCCCACCCCCGCTCCCACTTGTACACCCTCTTTTATTTATTTATTTTTTATTTTTTTTTAGTTGTCATTGGTACAATATCCTTATTTATTTATTTTTATGTGGTGCTGAGGAACAAACTCAGTTCCTCACACGTGCAAGGCAAGTGCTCTGCCACTGAGCCCCAGCCCCAGCCCCTCTTTTATTTCTGTTGCTACTTTCAAGTCTCTCACTTTCTCTCTCCTACACTTGACTGTGATCCACGGACTCCTCTTCAACATCTGTGCTCAATTTACCTTACCCAGAAAGCTCTCCAAGGCTGGTCTCAGCCAAAATCTGTCTGATCTTGTGATTCTGCCAAATATATTTCAGTTATATAATTGACGGGAGGTGGCATGGTAGTGTTTGAAAGGACAGACTCAGAACAGGCTGCCCCAGGTCAACTGTGATTTGGCCCTGTCCCTCTGTTTCCTCATCCATAAATTGGGGACAAGATTAGTCCTACCTCATGTGATTGTCATGAGGATTAAATGAGATATATTTGTCCATCATAAGAAAGTGGTGAGTGTATAGTGGGCATTGTCTGTGCTTTTCATAAAATAAACGTTTCTATGTTTTTCCTTATTAAAATGATTCTACCTGCATTCATCAATTTATTCACTTAAAAAACTTTTATTTATTGAGTGTCTCTCTTCTAAGAACTGGGGAATAAACAGTGAACGTAACACACACAAATTACTCTGGGGACACAGTCAGTAACAAATAGACAATTAAAAATAGACCATCTCTGGTAAATGCCATGGAGAAAAATAAAATAGCCTTAAAGAGAGGATTAGGAATTATTGAGTGTTAAATCAGCTTTCCGTTACTGTAACAAATACCTTAACATAATCAACTTAAAAAGAGGAAAGGTGTACTTGGGTTCACAGTTTTGCAGGTTTCAGTCCGTGGTCAGTTGGCTCCATTGCTGTTGGATCTCTGGCAGAGCGGTACATCATGGCGGGAACGTGTGGCAAAGAAAGCTGCCCACGTCCCAGTGGCCAGGAAAAAAAGTAAGACAGCCCCCTTGGTGGGCATCTCCCCAAACCCTGAAACTTCCCATGAGGCCTCGCTCCTTAGGATTCCACCACTTCTCAGCAAGGTCAAGCTGAGGACCCAGACTTCAATACGAGATCCAAGCTCAGTACCAAGGTGGGCTTGGGTCGGCTGAGCTGGACCAGGGGGCTGCAGTTTTAAGTAGCACAGTTCGCAAAGCCCTTGTGGAGGAGGTGCCCTCGGAAAGAAGAACTGAATGGGCTCAGGGAGGGTGCAATGGGGCTGTGTGGGCGAAGAGCACCCTTGGCATCGGGGGCAGGGAGCGCACAGGCCCAGCATCTCGAGCTCAGCGGCTGTGCCAGGTGGCTGGGAGCGGCCGTACTAGTGCACCTCTCACCAGTCCACTCCTTCCACCTGCAGGTAGAACCCCTTAACCCTGACGTGCCGGTACACTCTTCAGCATGTTAGACAGGTACCTTGTGCGTTTAGGATCTCAAACCTTTTAGAAAGGAGATACGATGCCGGTTAGTGCCATCCACATGCCACGATCCAGACTCACAGCTCGTGAGCTCGACCTCCGTGATGTCACCCTGGATCCCGGGGAGCGCGTGGCTCTAGGAGCCACCTTCACGGACCTGGGCTTCTCCACCAGAATGACCATTAGATCCGCGCCTCCCACGGACGAGGGGAGTGGGGGATAAATGAGGCGATAAAACCACTAACCCCTCACTAGGGACTGCACGAAGGTCCGATGGGAGGCCTTTGACATCAGACCGAGCTAAGGTCACCGTCTTCCGCCCTTTGGTCTTCCGAAGGCTGGCTCCGCCGCGCACGCGCAGACCCTCCACTCTGCAGAGCCCCTGCCTGCAGACGCCTTTCGGTGCCTGAGCCTACCCTTCCCTTCATCCCCTAGAGACCCCCAACCCTGTTCTCGGGAAGGTGGATTTAAGTCCTTGGGCTTCCCCTCGTCACCTCTGGCTGCCTCATGAATGAAAACCCTGTCGCTTTGCTTCAGGGTTGGCGTCAGGGGTGGACGGCAGAGTGGAGCGGCCAAGGCCAATCTCAGGTTCCGGAAGGGCTGTTTCTGCCTTCTACCCATTTCTCTGGGAACAGACTGGACGTGAACAGCTGAATTACAGCCTGGGTGACGCTCACCGTGTTTATACAGTAGGCTTCCACCCGGGAAGGCTTGTTAAACGCTGCAGACTGTGTGACTCCCAGTCCCTGAGGTTATTGAAATCAAGTATATGGGGGTGGGGGTGGGGGTGGGGGACCCATCTGTCATTTTCACCTTGTTATCAGGCTGACTGCCTCATCATGATGCAAATCGATTGTTTGAAAAATGAAAAAGCATTACAACACCCCCCCCCCCCAAAAAAGGAAGAAAGTTTAGCTAATGTCTCTCCAGAATTACATCTAAGAGCAGAAAATCTGGGTACATATTCTCAAACCATTGCTTATTTGATTTCCACCAAAACACCCATACATCCCGGCTGAACAAATATCAATTTTTTATTTAAATATTTTAAATGTAAAGTAATCTGTGCTTCTTGTTATTGTGTTTTTTTTATGTGGTTGTGTGTGTGTGTGTGTGTGTGTGTCTGTGTGTGTGTGTGGTTTGCAGGGATTGAACCCAGGGCCTTGAACATGCTAAGCCAACGCTCCATCACTCACTGAGTGACATCCCCAGGCCTTTTTGTTTTAGATATGGTCTTGCTAAGCCATTCATGTTGGCATCAAATTTGTGATCCTCCTGCCTCAGTCTCTCGCGTCGATATTGTGTTTTGCAGCATCCATTAGTGGTGGCTGTCAAATTTACAGTGTTTTCTTTTTCCCAGGGCCATGTTTGTGCTGCGTGAACCTGCTTGTGGTTAACCCAGGCTGAGCCAATAACTTTCTCCAGTTCTTCAGTCATAGATAATTGGTCTGGAGTTAGGGGAGAAAGGGAGGATCCTGCCCAAACTAAGCCAATCACTAGACTTTTTGAACTAAAACTAAAAGGAAAGAAAGAATTCTTCTCAGAGGCTTGAGTCTACAGGGTGTGAGGCCACCAGCTTCGGTCATCCTTATTCCTGCCAAAGGAAAGCAGCTAATCTTCAGGAGAAGCCGATAAGGCTCAAATGGATAGAGAAGCAGAAAGAAGAGAGAGAAGAAGAGCACGCCAGGCCCTGGTTCCAGTCATCCCTAATGTCCAGCTGTATCTCCATGTTTTATAAGATGCCCTAGAATTCCCTCCCATAACGTCCATCTTTTCTTTGAGTTTTGTTTCCATCCTCCGGAAATCAAAAATGGATAATGGCAAAAACTGGATTAGACTTCTTAATTTATAAACTGTGTCACTTTGAGCCACTTAAAATATTTTTTTAGTAGCTGGATGCAATGACATGCACATGTAATCCCAGCAGCTCAGGAGGCCGAGGCAGGAGGATTGCAATTTCAAAGCCAGCTTCAGCAACTTAGCGAGGCCCTAAGCAACTCAGTGAGACCCTAAGCAACTCAGTGAGACCTTGTTTCTAAATAAAAAATAAAACAGGCTGTGGATGTGGCTCAGTGGTGAAGCACCCCTGGATTTAATCCCTGGTACTAAAAAAAAAAATTATTGTGGTAAAATATATATAACTTCTCAATCCCCTCAATCACTGGTAACCTCAATTCTCCTGTGTCTATGAATTCGTCTATTCTTGGTGTGATATTGAATACGTATTTGCTTATTATTCAGATTTCCTGGCATGTGACTCCTAAAATCCTTGTAATTTCAGAAATGATAAGTATCTTTTGTATGCTAATGAGTTGACTTGTGACTGGCAGCCACTAGGTGGGGGCTGGTTACCCAAAAGAGCAAGGCAGGATTGGAGGGTGGGGACTTTAGGTTCTACCCACCAACCTCTGGTGGTGGTGGTGGGGAGGAACTAAAGGTTGAACCCATCGCCTTGACCAAGAATTTAACTACTCACATATATATGTATATACTGTAATCTCCATACAAACCCCAAAAGGTCAGGGTTCAAAGAGCTTCCCGAGAGCTGGACAAGTGGAGGTTCCTTGAGGGGACATGGAAGCCCTGAGCCCTTCCCCCATAGCTCTTCATCTCTATGCTTTGTCATCAACTGTAGAATATACTAGTCAATGTACGAGTTTCCCTGAATTCTGTGAGCTGCTTGGACAAGTTAATGGAACCTGAGGAGGGGGCTGGGGGGAACTGTGTGTATAGCCAGTGGGTTAGAAGCAAAGATAAAAAGAACCCGAAGCCTTTGACTGGCATCTAGCTGGGGGTACAGAAGTCTTGGCACCCAGCCTCAGCCTGTGGGATCTAACACCGTCTCCATGTGGACACTGTCAGAACTGAATTGGATTGGAGGACACCACCTGGTATTTGCCACTTGCTTGTGGGGAGACATCTGCACTCCTTTGGGGGCTCACAGAAGTGTTCTGTGTTAACTGTTCCAGTGTGGGAGCAGGGGACGGCCAGTTGGCTTTTCCAAGCACACATTGATAATGGATGTAAATGGAATCATACAATGGGCTTCCGTTCCGATCTGGCTTATTTCACTTCGCAAATGTTTTCACGGTTCAACCAGGTTGTAGCATTTCCCAGAATTTCATTCCTTTTTATAGTTGAATCATAGTCCATTGTATTATGTACTACATTTTGTTTATCCATTCACTTTTGAAAAATCTTTAGGCCTCAGTTTCCTCATGTGCAACTCGGTGATTACGTCTTCCCAGAGGAATATGGTGACCGGTCATGTAATGCAGTCAGCAATGCTGGGCATAAAGTAGGTGCTCAGCAAATGTCAACTGTTGTTATCATGTATGACACTGAAAGTCAAGTCATACATGCTACTACCTGCTAGTTTCCATCCGGCTATTGTCTAAGGTAGAGTTTCTCCTGCTCTCATTCCCATGTCTCTTCTTACATGTCTCCCTACTCTACTTTTTTTCTAGCAGAAAACTACCCTTCATTCTGGATCAGTAGCTAAAAACCATCCCGAAAAACTAACTGGAATTCACCAACTGCAATACGTTTTCCAAACTCTACTGGCAAGCAGAAATGAATTTTCCATGAGCTTCAAACTTTTATCTTATTTATAACAGGATTAAATCAAATACCTGTATTTTATGAATTTGATTAAAACTACATCTACTTGGTTTTTTTTTTTTTTTTTGGCAGTACAGAAAGTCAAATATAGGGCCTCAAGCACGCTAGGCAAACACTTTCCTACTCAGCTGTCCCTCAACCCTTCATAAATATTTATTTGACTGACTTACTAGTCAGGAGGAGTTGATTTTTTTTTCTCCCAGGATATTCATATTGCCTCATATAATCGATTCTTTATACCCTGTAGGGTTTAGATGTGGTGTCCCCCAAAAGCTCATGTGTGAGGTAATGCAGGAAGGTTTGGAGGAGAAGTGATTGAATCATAGCCTTAACCTACTCAGTGTTTTAACCCCTTGATAGGGATTAACTGAGTGGTAACTGAGTGGTAGGGTGTGGCCAGAGGAGGTGGGAATTGGGGCCTGGCTTTGAGTAATATTTATATCGGTGGAGTTTTTCTCTCTGCTTCTTGATCACCGTGATGGGAGCTGCTTCCCGCCACCGCACTCTTCTGCGGTGATGTTCTGCCTCACCTCGAGCCCTGAGGAGTGGAGCCCCTGTCTGCAGGTTGAAACCTCTGAAATTGTGAGCCCCCTCCTAACTTTTCCTCCTCTACAGTTTTTCTGGTCAGGTCTTTAGCAACCAAAAAGCTGACTAAAACATACCCCATTTCAACTCAAAACTAAATTTGATGTTTGTTTGTTTGTTTTTAAATCAGATTTTCTTTTTAACTGATACACAAAAACACACACTTGGTACATCTTCACGAGGGACCATGCGATGTTTCCGTATTTGCATACATTATGTAATCAAGTGAGACAGCTCTATCTCCATGGCAAAGCATTAAAAATTCTTTTCTTCTAGCATCTCGAGACATACAGTATGGAATCTCTAACTGTAGTCATCCTCATGTGTCTTTGATTCATGAAAGGTCGCTTTGAAGGACAGGCTTGTTGTGGACACTTTAGAGAAACAACAGATAACAAAGTTTGCTGTGTTTGGTTTGCCTAGGTGACTGTTCCTGGTGCTTCAGGCACTGTGCTGGGTGGTCCATGGACAAGGACAATAAGCCAGGGTGCTTGTGAGGGCCATCAAAGGGTCTGCAGTCAGCTGGGGTGTGGGGTAGAGGGGCAGACAGAGGACATCAGGCAGAGAACTTCCTGACACTCAGGCACCTCACAGACAAGCCCAGATAATAATCATCAGTCAGAATAAGCCAGACTGTGGTCTTTTACCATGAGATAAAGATGCTCCATACCATTTGGCTTTTAAAGACCTACCTCATCCCTTCACCCTTGACTTTCATTCACCAGACACTGGACCATGATGTGTTCGATGCCCTGCTTGGCAGGAAAACTTTTCCACTCTGCTCTCCTCCGTTGATCTCTTAGTCTTCATTTTTTTCTCTACCAAGATGCAAGTGAAACTGGGCCATAAAATAGCAACCTCTCTGTCCCTAAAAACAGAGCCCTAGGACCTGACCTCAGATGACCTTGGGAGCAAGTAGAACCAAAACCCTGAGGAATGGGAACAGAGCCCCATAGAACTAGACCAGAGGTGAGGGGTCTGGTCAACAGTGGGGTCAGCTGTGGAAGGGAGGCTGGGCGCAATGGCACAGGCCTGTAATCCCAGCAGCTGGGGAGGCTGGAGCAGGAGGATGGCGAGTTCAAAGTCAGCCTCAGCAATTTAGTGAGGCCCTAAGCAACTCAGTGAGACCCTGTCTCTAAATAAAATACAAAAACAGGGCTGGGGATGTGGCTCAGTGGTTAAGCACCCCTGGATTCAATCCCCAGGACCAAACAAAAACAAAATCCAAAAACAAACAAAAAGACAAGAGCAGGATGGACCAGGATTCCTCACAAGTTCTGGTTGGGAGGGTGCACCAGTGCAGACTAGTCCACTAAGACTAGTTAGCTCTCTGATTACCCTTACCACAGCCCTTAAATTCCTTTGCTGTCAGCCACCTGGGGAAGGATTTGAGCTGCTTCCTGTCCCTCTGTTAGTGGACCTTGAATAAAGTTCGTTTTTTTGCAAAACCCTGGTGCTATAGTTTTGGCTTCTACGCACACGTGGGTGTCACAAAGAACAAACTGCCTTCTACTCAGAAAGAATGACCGTGCAAAGACATGAGACCATGAAGGAATAACTGCCAATAGCTGAGTGGGACAATGGCAGGTGACGGCATATAGGTGGAGGCCAGCTCACAAAACCATTTGGATTTTCGGATTACAAAACTTGGTGTTTGAGAAATAAAATTAAACTCTTTCTGTAGGTAAAACACCCTTAATGCAAAACAGGGTTCCTTGCGTGACTGTAGGAAACAGAAACTAATTCAAATAAGTTTTCTCTGCTTTTCCAAGGATGATCCTAGAACCCCTTTTAAAGCAAAGGAGAGAAGTAAATTCATGGCTTGCAATCCTGCTGTGGGGCAGGGGCCGGAACTCTCCTGCAATCCAGTGGAGACCAAGGCTGATGGACTGGGAGCTGCTGGATGTGTTGAAATACGTCATCTTACTGAATGTAATGAGTTCCGTCAGTCAGTTGGACAGCAAGTTTAGTTCTTTCCTGCTTCTTCAAACACACTTTCATCGTCCTTGTATGGACCCTCTGGCAGATCCCCCAGTAATATTTTCAGTCAATTTTAGGACTCTTTTCCTTTCTTTCTTCCCAGTACTGGGGATTGAACTGTGGGCAACTTACCACTCAGCTAAATTCCCAGTCTTTATTATTTATTGAGACAGGGTCTCACAAAACTGCTTAGGTTGGCCTCAAACTTGCAATCCCCCTGCCTCAGCCTCCTGAGTCGCCGGGATTACAGGTGTGTGCCACCACACCCAGCTCAATTTTAGGTTTCTAAAAGTCTTTTGAGCTCCTTCCTCCCATACCCCACCTCTTTTGGTCTTCATAATTCCTCTAGAAAAAGATCTTTGCATCAGCGGTTGTATCTTTTAGAATAGTATTATTAGAAATTAGTAGTAAACCCACCACTGTAAGCTTCAGATTTAGTTCTGAGTCCAAAACAATCTGTGTTGTCTTGGAAAGTTGCTGTGGGTTAAATAAGTACAGGGTATAGATTCCATCTTCAAGTCTAAACAGGAATTTTTACTCTAGGGAAAAGTGGGAAGAGCTCAAAAGTAGTTAATAAAAAAGGTCATTTGTTTTTCTTTTTACCCAGAAAAGAAAATTCCTTCTGTGGCTACCAGTTTCTGAGAAATTATCTTTCAAAAGAGATTTCATTATTCATCAGAGTGTTGTGACCTGTTGATAAAAACAATTTTGTTCACTTTCTTATCTTGAAGAAATCGGCCTCAGCTTTCTGCAATACTCAAAGTGTGTGCTTGCAAAAGAATTTCTGTAGCAGAGCATTGGAGACCATAATTTTTTCTGCAAGAAATTTAAACTTACATCTTTCTTTTACTTCCTTGAGAATACTGCTGAATAAAACATTAGTCCAGACAGCAAATGACAGAAACTACAATGATGTTGAATGTAAATTGTAGGAATTTCCATGTTTACAAATCATCTCAAGCTGGATTCAACAAAATATCTTTGTATTATAAAATGTGGGAAAAAAGTAGAGTGTTGTGAAGGAGGCACATGCCGTGTTGATTAATCTACGCTTAATAGCTTTTCTTTCCAGACTTTGAGGAACTGTCTTTTTTTTTTTTTTTTTTTTTTTTTTTTTGGTACTAGGGATTGAATACAGGGCGCCTAACCACTGAGGCACATCTCCAGCTTTAAATTTTTTTTTTTTTTATTTAGAAACTGGGTCTCATTGAGTTGCTTAGTGCCTTGCTAAATTGCTGAGGCTGGCTTTGAACTCACAATCCTCCTGCCTCAGCCTCCCAAGCAGCTGGGATTATAGGCATGCTCCACTGCACCCAGCTTAGCGTTTTAAATGCTTTCTTTTTTTCTTTTTCTTTTTTTTTTTTACAATAAAAAGCACAAACCATAAAAGAAAAAAAAATGATAAAAATGCTTATTAAAAGGTATTATGAAGAAAATGAAAAGGCAGTTCACAGACTAGGAGAACATATTAGCCACATCTAGAGGTCATGCTCTTCACTAAGAAAAGCAACTCAAAAAATTGGGCAAAATTTTGAACAGACCCTTCACAAAGAAAAGAAATGAACTGGGTGAGGTGACGCATGCCTACAATCCCAGCAACTTGACTGGGGCAGAAGGATCTCAAGTTCAAGGACATTCTGGGCAACTTAGCAAGACCTTGTCTCAAAATAAAAAGGACAGGGGTATTGGTCAGTGGAGGAGCACTTGCCTACCATGTGTGAAGCCCTGGGTTTAATACCCAGTACTGGAAAAAATAGGCTAAGTGCTCATGGTAAGATGTTCACATGTCATGATAAAAATGCAAATTAAAACTACAATGAGATACTGCTACACAATAATTAGAATGGCTGAAATATAAAAACCTGACATTACCAAATGTTGTCAAGGATGTCAACCACCTGGAATTGGTATATAAAATGGTGTAACCACTAAGGAACAATAGTTTGACAATTTTTGTAAAGGTAAACATGCATCTGGGCATGAAACCTAGCAATTTTGCTTCTAATTATGAGAGATGGGGAAACAATATCTAGAATGTTCTAAGCCATGTTAATGATAGCCAAGATGTGAAAACAACTCAACAGGTGAATGCATACTAACTATGGTATATCCATTTAATATAGCACAACTCAGCAATAAAAACAAACTGTTGATACACTCAACAACACAGAGACATCTCAAAAACAGTACACTGGGTGAAGGAAGTTAGGCAAAAGAAAGTATATACTATACCATTCTATTCATAGAAAATGCAAACTGGCTAGGGGTGTAGCTCAGTGTATAGCACTTGCCTATCACGTGCAAACTCCATTTTCCATCCCAAGCAGCACAAAAAAATAAAAATAAGTAAATAAATAAAAGGTGCTAGGCACAGAGGCATATACCTGTAGTCCCAGCTCCTTGGAGTCTGAAGAAAGAGAATCACTTGAGTTCAAAGCCAGTTCAAAGCCTAGTGAGCCTCCATCACCAAAAAACAAACAAAAACAACAACAACAAAATATTGTACGGTAGCAAAAGGTACAGGACAGTGACAGTAGTTACATAGGGAACAAAGAGTCAAGGGCGGTGTGAGGTGATGGGAATATTGTGTGTGGTACACAGTTGTCACAACTGTTTACTGAAATACATATGTAGTTCATTGTATGTTAGTTCTGCCTCAATAAAGGTGTTATTAGTGTCTTGATTGCATCCCAGGGAATAATAACAATTCCAACATCTTCTCTGATTTACAGCTTCTCTCCCCACAATTCCCTTATACTTGTAAGAGGGGAAGGGAAAGCCTGGCTTTTTCTTTCTTTCCTCTGGAGATGACCAAGGAGGGGGAATATGGGAAAAATGATCTTTGGGTACAGATATAATAATAAGAGTGTTTGTCGACTCAGGATTTGGTGGATATGTCTGCAACTAGCCCTTGGTTTCTGCGAAGCTTCTGTGGGGCCTTGGAGATGACTCTCCTGGGAACTCTCTTTGAAATACTGTGACGAGGCCTCCGTTTCTTTGGCTGACATTGAACCCTAGTGTCCAGGCTGCGTCACAAAGGCTCTCCCTTTGCTCAGGGGTCTACCTCACAGAGGGTCTCCCTTTGTCAGGACCCAACCCCATCTCCATGCAGCGCCCTTGGGTGAGGTCCTTGAAATGGCTCTCCCCTGGACCCCAAGAGGTCTGCTTGGCCACTGGATGACTAACTGCATTCCTGCCCCACGGGAACAGGGTCCTCAACACAGCCTTCTCCTGCCTCTCTCCCTGCTCTCCTCCCAGTGGTACACTCTGCCGACCTGCAGGATGAGCATCAAGCTCTCTCAGTGGTCCTCTTGATTTCTCCCTTGTCATTTGGTGAGGAGGAAGTAGCCCTCACTCTGCCATGGCCACGGGGGGGACCGAGACACTCGTGCATTGACGTCCTTTCCAAAGAGCCAAAGAAACCTTCAAGGGGAGTGCTAGGCTTAGGGTCACAGAAGAGCTGCTAGCAACCCCCCAATCTGTTCTTCAGGGAGGACTTATGGCATCTACTCCTTTGTTTCACCACCTTGGGACCTCAGTTTACATTGATACAGAAAGTATTGTGTTAGCCAACTTTCTGTTACTGTGACAAAATATCCAAGATAATTGTCTTACAAGGAAAGGTTTATTTTGGCCCATGTTTTGAGAATTTTCAGCTCATGGTCAGTTGGTCCCATTGCTTTTGGATCTATGGCAGGCAGGACATCATGGTGAGGAATGCATTGGTGGAGCAAAGCTGCTCACTTCCTGCCCTGGAAGTGAAAAAGAGAGAGGAGGGTCCAGGGTCCCAATATCCCTTCTAGGGCACACCCCCAATGACCTAACTTCCTCCCACTAGGCCACGCCTCCTAAAGGTTCCACCGTCTCCCAACAGCATCACACTGGGGAATAAGCATTTAACTTATGGGCCTCTAGGGGATAAGAGTTTAATATTCAAAATATAGCAGCTTGGGCTGGGGCTGTAGGTCAGTGGCAGAGTGCCTTCCTTGCACCTGTGAGGCACTGGGTTCAATCCTCAGCACCACATAAAAACAAATAAAATAAACACATGCTGTCTATTTACAACTATTAAACATTTTTTAAAAAAATATAGCAGCTAATGGCACATATATGATTTGTGACTGTAAATATTGTTAATAAATTTCTGACACTTTCTTGAAAATATTGTCCAACACTCTGAAATTTTAAATTATATGACATGGTGACAGGGCATTAGAGTTCTGTTCATGTAGAATTTTCTCTTCATAAACAGCATGCTTTATGAGCATGATTATATATATTTAATATTAAATGTTTTTTATAGTACAAAAAAAACCCAGCCTTTACTATTTTGTGAAAGGGATTGCTTTTTCTAGAAAGTACCAATACATGGAAAATCATTATTCTTTTGCCAATTCTGTCCATTTGTGCTCTTTAGGTTAGCTTCTCCATGCAGGCAAAGCTTATTATTATTTTTTTAAATATTTTTGATTCTTTTCCTTTTGGTCATTTCTTCGGGTCTGGAACAGCAGGCTCTTTGGATATAAAGAGATAAGCAGCAGATCAGGGTGTGGCTAGAAGGTAGTCAAAGGATGCAGAATAATGGCCCAGGCTTGGGAAAGAGGCGCTGCTCCTTTCAGGGACTTGGCAATAGGGACAGTACCTGGAAAGCCGTCCCCAGGTGCGCTGGCTGGCATCTGAGGCCCCACGTAACTCTAGGAGAAGGTTCTGTTCCAGGCTGTCCCTGGAGCCCCAAGAAGAATTCCTTCCTTAGTGACAAAGCCTGAAAATGAGGTCCTTCCAGCTCCTTTTACAAGTTTTACGAGGATGAAATGGTTCTGAGCTTTAAGGGTGCCCTGAGGTTTAAGCACCCTTTCCCCAAAGTCTCAGAAAACCCTCTGTATTTCTTCTGATTTCTTTCCAAGCATGAAATTCTAAAGCCATTCATCCTCCACCTTTGCTCTCTAGTTACTGAATCACAGAATGTTAGGGCCAAATGTAACCTAAGAAATGATTATGTCCCAGATAA
The DNA here is from genome assembly GCF_052094955.1 of Ictidomys tridecemlineatus. Classification (NCBI taxonomy): domain Eukaryota; kingdom Metazoa; phylum Chordata; class Mammalia; order Rodentia; family Sciuridae; genus Ictidomys; species Ictidomys tridecemlineatus. Next base: position 122,179,586 of record NC_135485.1, read on the forward strand.
GTAAACTGATACCCGAGGAGGTGAAGGGACCCAGTTCCCACCACACAGCCACACCTCGGAGCCTCCCTCAGGCTGCTGTTAGGTGGCTCCACCAGGCACTGCTGATAGCCTGCGGGGCCTGTCCTGTGAAATGGAGGATGCTAATGGCTTGTCTGGCTTCTGCCCACTAGATCCCAGGGCACCTCCCTCTCCCCTGCTCCTGCAATTGTGACAACCCAAAATATCTCCAGATCTTGCCAAATGTCCTGGGCTGGGGCGAGGTGGGTCACTGCTGGTTTAGAACTGCCAGGCTAGAATTTCCTCAGACTCCATCCACAAGAACTGATAGGTTTAATAACAACAGCTGTCCCAGCTGGGCTCGGTGACGGTGACGCATGCCTGTAATCCCAACGGCTCAGGAGGCTGAGGCAGGAGGATCACAAATTCAAAGCCAGCCTCGGCAAAAGTGAGACACTAAGCAACTCCATGAGACTCTGTCTCTAAATAAAATACAAAATAGGGCTGGGGATCTGGCTCAGTGGTCAAGTGCCCCTGAGTTCAATCCCCAGTACCCACCCCCCCCCAAATAGACACCAATAACTGTCTCCACAAGTGTGTCTTACTTAGTTCACTGACCCCAGTCATCTGCTGATTGAACTCAGTCTTTCTTATCAAACTCTCCCTGGGAGAAGTAAGCCCTGGACATGGTTAACTGGCTTCTGGTTCGGCAATTCTCCTTATAGAATTTTCTGTGTGTGTGCCTTATCCTGCCAAATCCTTTCTGAGTGGCCAGAGAGTGGAGGCATATCCCCCTTGATTGACCTAATTCATCCCAGGATCATCATTACTGCTAGGGACGGAGCAGAAGCTCAGTTAATGCTGTTGGCTAAACAACTCCTCAGTAAGGCCTGGCTCTATCCTTTGTTTTTCTTTTTTGTGGTGCTGGGGATTGAATCCAGCTCTTGCATGTGCTAGGCAAGTGTTCTGCCATGGAGCTACACCCCCAGCCCCGGCCTGATTCTTTAAACACAGGAAGGCAGAGGTGCACAGAACACAGGTGTAAACATTGGAGCAAACTCAGAAGGAAGATATCCCAGAAATGGCACAGTGGCAGCAGTCCCCTCTAGGACTGAAGAGTCACTTGGTGGGGCTGGGGATGTGGCTCAAGAGGTAGCACGCTCGCCTGGCATGCATAGGGCGCGGGCGCTGGGTTCAATCCTCAACACCCCATACAGACAAAGAGGTTGTGTCCACTGAAAACTGAAAAATAAATATTAAAATATTCTCTCTCTCTATTAAAAAAAAAAGTCACCTGGTCATGTGGAGACATGCAGTGGGCTGTACTGAGGACAATCAAACCCAAATTGGAACTGGTCCTGGAGTAAAAAGACCAATGCAGTGAGAACAGCAGTGTCTCTGGGGTTTCCAGATGTCCATACCAAGTGGACGGCTGCTTGGTGGGGATCCTGTCCCTCGAGGCACTATTACATTGGGTGCTGTCTTGGTCAACTTTTCATCTTTGTGACCAAAATACTGGGCAAGGACAGCTCTGAAGAGGAGAAGTTTATTCTGGCTCATTGCTTCAGAAGCTTGGTCCATGGAGGGCAGATGGGACCTGGGGTGGGGCAGAACACAGTGGTGGAAAGATGTGAGGGAGGAACGGTGCTCCCCCCCCCCCCCCGGAGGCCCAGAAGCAGACAGAGAGAGGGGAGGGGGCCTGAGGCAAGATGAACCGGTCCAGGACATGCCCCCAGTGGCCCTCCTCCAGTCACACCCCACCTGCCCACAGTAACCACTGAGTCCATTCAAAACAGGGTGGACGGATGAGGGGACAGCGCCCCAACCCAGTCATTTCACCTGTGAACATTCCTCCTTCACGCAGGAGCTTTGGGAAGACATCAGAGAGGCTCTGTGGGCCAGATGGGTTATTGTGGAAAGAACGGATTCTGCTCTGGGAATCTACAGCCAAAATGAAATGATACACTCATTCATGCACACACATTCATTTTGTAAGTCACTCAATAAATAATACATAATCCATAAATAACACATAATAAATACATAGGAAGACCGCATCAAAAATGGATTCCAAGGGCGGGGGTTGTAGCTCAGTGGTGGAGCGCTCGCCTCAGTGTGGAAGGCACTGGGTTCGATCCTCAGCACCACATAAAAATAAAATGAAGGTATTGTGTCCATCTACAACTAAAATAAATAAATAAAATAAAATAAAAAGGATACCATAGAGTGCCACCTAGCACATGTGAGGCCCTGGGTTCCATCCTCAGCACCACAGAAAAATAAATAGAATAAAGGCATTGGGTCCAACTGCAAATAAGAAATAAATATTAAGAAAAAAGAATTAAGTTATGAATGCTTATATCTTAAAAAAAAAAAAAAGATACCCTGAGGTAACATCATGAATGCCTTCTAGAGCCGGGCACAGTAAGGCGTGCTGTGATCCCGGTGGCTCAGGAGGCTGAGGCAGGAGGACCCTGAGTTCAAAGCCAGCTTCATCAACTTAGCGAGGCCCTAACCAACTAAATGAGACTCTGTCTCAAGATAAAAAATAAAAAGGCTGGGGATGTGGCTCAGTGGTTAAGCTCCCCTGGGTTCAATTCTTGGTACAATAAATACATTACTTAAAAAAAAAAAAAAACCTGTCTAGGAAACAACTTAGAAAATGGATTTTAAAATGGCATAGGACATGGGCTGAGAATGTGGCTCAGGCGGTAGCGCGCTGGCCTGGCATGCGTGCGGCCCGGGTTCGATCCTCAGCACCACATACCAACAAAGATGTTGTGTCCGCCAAGAACTAAGAAATAAATATTAAAAATTCTCTCTCTCTCTCTCTTTCTCTTTCTCTCTCTCGTCTCTCACTCTCTCTTTAAAAAAAAAAAAATGGCATAGGACACAGTTTAACTCCAAAAAGAAGGAAAGGCATTCCCAGTTGGGAAAAGTAACAGCGATGAATGCTTGGGATGGAAGTGCATCCCCAGGCATAAGCGATGGCAGCGGGGTGTACGCTTTCCTTCCAAGGAGATTTCTCGTGTTCCAGAGATGCCACTCCACTTCCTAAGGTCCAGCTGAAAGGACCAGTGTGGACCATGATATCCTGACGACTTCTGAAGGGGGCTTTTTCTGACACACACAATGGAAACATCACCTTAAGGCTGATCACAGGTGAGTAATGCAGAAGTCATTCATTCATCATTTTGATCCCTGGGAACAAAAGCCCACCAGCTGGAAAAACAAGACTCTCTTTACAGTGCTCAGAGGACTTCTTGTGTGGACTGAATGTTTGTGTCCTCCTCCCCCAAATCCATACATGAAAGCCTTAATCCCCAGTGAGGCTGTATTTGGGGATTCTAAAGAGGTTATTAAGGTAAAAGAGGTCATACTGGTTGGATCTGATTCAATAGGACTCCTGTTCTTACTGATAATCACAGAGCTTGTCCCCACCTCCTCTCTCTCCCCTTCTCCCCCTACCCCACTCCCCGGCCATGTGCATGATGCTTTGAGGAAAGGGCACACAGCTAGAAGGTGGCCATCCACAAGCCAGGCAGACGGCCCTCCCCAAGGATCAACCACACTAGCCCCCTGACCTCAGACTCCCACCCACCAGAACTGTGAGAAGACAAATGTCAGTTGAGTCATCTCGCCTGTGACGTTCTGTTATGGCAGCTCTTGGCAGACTTAGACACTGGTCTTTCCCATGGGCGAGTGTCCCTGCCCAAGGAGAAGGCCCGAAGGTCACCAAGTCCACACCTGCCCTTCTGGAAGCCCATTACCACGCAGCTTAGCCTTCCCCAACACGTTCTTGAATAGTGTTATATGCTTTACCCCGACTCTCCCATTTATCCCTGGGAGGTAGAAATATTGTCATTTCACAGATGAAAAAGGCAAAAAATCAGAAATCAAAAAACCCAAGAAACTTGCCCAATTTAAGGCTGGCTTACGTGGTGGAGTGGGAACTAGAACTCAGGTTTGCAAAGGCTCCTGTGATCCTCTGACCTAACATCTGGAATGAATCTGTCTCAGTCACATTTCCCATCCCAGTGAACAAAAGACCCACGAGAACACCTGGAGGAGGAAAGGTTTACCGCGGCTCAGGGTTTCAGAGACTCAGTGCTCGGCAGGTTGACCCCACCGCTCGGGCCTCAGGAGGCAGGACATCCTGGCAGAAGGATGTTGTGGAGGAGAGCAGCTTAGGACATGGCAACAAGAAAGAATGGAGAGGGCTCTGCTCCCCAGGGACAAGATAACCCCCAGAGGCGCTCCCCGAGTGGCCCACTTCTAGCCACACCCTTTGTGCCCAGTTAACCCATACCAGAGGATTACTGCACTGAGTAGGTTAAGGCGCTCACAACCAGTCATTTCGCCCTGAACCGGCTTGTGTTGTCTCACACGTGCGCTTTTGGGGGACACCTCATATCCAAACCGTAACAGGATCCTAATGTCAGGGTCTTTTCCTCGTCCTTAATCACTGACCTTCGTTGGGTACCTGTTATGGTTTGGATATGAAGTGTCCCCCAAAATTCCTGTGTCGAAGGCTTGGTCCCCAATGCAGCAATGTCAGAGGTGGGGCTTTTGGGAAGTGGTTGAGTCGTGAGGGCTCTGACCTCGCCAGTGGATTAATCCTTGGAAAGCTGAAGGGATACTGGGAGGCGTGGAAGCCATAGGAGGTGGGCTTGACCTTCGGAGCCATGCCCCAGAAGGGTATTTCTTGTCCTCACTCCCTTCCCTCCACCCCCTCTGCCTCCTGGTTATCCTGAGCCGAGCACTTTCCTCCACTCCACCCTTCTGCCATGATGTTCTTCCTCACCTCCAGCTCAGAGTCCTGGAGCCAGGTCACCATGGACCGAACCTCTGAAACCATGAGCCCCCAATACAATTTTTTTCTGGTTTACCTTGTTTTCTCAGGTTATTTATCACAGCCACAAACAAGGAACGATCACAGTGCCCTTGACTCTTCCTCACTCGGAGGCAAAACTCCTGCCACCCCAGGTCCTCTCTTGGTGAGGCTTCCGACGCATTGGTGCAAACTCAGAGGCACTGATCTGGCCTCTTCAGTCCCAGCCCACCCTTGGCCCGTCCCTGCAGAGTAATGCTTTGGGGTATTCTACTTAGTTCTCGGGATCAGCTTTGGTCTGAACCTGATCCCACATCAGCCTTATCCCTTCTCTGCAGCCTCCCCGGAAAGCAAGCCCCACCCACCTAGGGTTCAGAGACCTTCCACACGACTGGTCCAAACTTCATGGCTCCCTTAAAGCAGCCCTTCCCCGCCCTCGGCAGGTGGCTTTTTCTTCCACTTCACGCCACATCTCCTCGAGGAACATTTATGACCCAGCTAGGGCACTGTGGCTTGTCCTAGCGAATCTGAGGGCAATTGTGGAATCACAACAGTAAGCCAGGAGCAAGAAGCAGGCCAGGTCTCATCGCCAGTGATGGTCCAGACCACGAAGGCTGTGTGCTCAACACAGAGAGGTGGCTGCACACTGGCAGGGCAGGAAAAGCCCTGGAGGAAGAGGGTCATGCAGAGAGGCGTCTCCTTCAAGGCAGACACAGAGGGCCATCCCTTGCCATCCACCCATCCATGCCTTCATTCATTAATTTGTCAAATCTTGAATGTAATGTTCCAGGCACTGTGCTAGGTGCTGAGGACACAACAGAGAACTCACTCCCTGGAGAAATCAGACACTGAACAAGTAAGACCAGAGCCTGGGACTCTGGCTCTGAATGAATCCCCATGGTGATGGGATGCAGGGTACGGGGGCAGGCTAGTTCAAGTGGCACACGTGGGAAAGGTATTTGAGGGGGAGGGGAAGAGCATCCTAGGCAGAAAGAAAGAAGAACCATTCCATTAGCTCCCAGAAAGATCTTTTGGAGATCTGGGATCAAAAAGGAAGCCAATGAGGCTAAAAGAATATAAATAACTTAAACAAACAAACAAAAAACAAACAAACAACAAAAAAAACACCTCTGCATTGATTTTACTTGAAATTCCCAGAAAATAGAAATATTTTTTAAAATAATTTAACTCAAGAATTAAATTGTTCTGAAACACCTAATAGGTATAAGGAGAAATATACAAAAATCATGAAATCAACCATTTTATATTTGTATTACCCTAAATACTGAAAATGAACTCTTGTTCCATAATGCCAAGTCTGAGTGGTTACCTTCTGTATAGCAGTATTTTGGTTTTTTATTGCCCCCCAGGGCTGAGGATGGAACCCAGGGTCTCCCCTGTACCCAGCAGGTAAGAGCCGTCCCCCGAGTCTGGGCATTGCTGTTGTATTTATGTGATCAGCTCTCTTAATCCTGATAACTATGAGGTACGTACTGTTGATAAATGAGGAGATCGAGTCAAAACCAACATGTCACCCAAGGCCACAGAGCTGAGGAGCAGGGACGTGGGCTTAGGCCAGTGCTTAAGCCAGACCCTTCATCCAGGGTCCCTCAGCCACACACCACACACCTCTCATGGCTTCTTTTCTCTGACCATCACATCAGGGAGCCTGGCTTGGGCCTCAGACTCTTCACTTGCCATTTCAAAGTTCCATAATCTTCAGGCACACCTACTACGGCAGACTCAGTGGTGACAGGCTGCAGCACCTCCACCCTGATAATTCACATCTGTTTCTGATTCTGAACCAGAATCTCCCTCACCTCCTCCTGTCACTTATAATCCCTCGGAGGACCTCAGTTTCTTCACCTATAAAGGCTGCTGCGAGTCCTAGGCAAGTGGAGGCAGGTAGGGCCCCCCCGCCGCTCTTCTTCAAAGATGCAGACAGTATCCGAGGTGAGGATCTAACAAAGCTGTTCATTAGGATTCAGTCACACCATTTCCAGAACTCTGCTATGTCTAAAAGCAAAGCGCTCCACCGCCAGGCCCTCAGGGAAGGACCCCGTGTCCTCTGACTTCAGTGAGCGCTCCTCCCAGCACAGGGCCTTCTCCAGAGCCACCTGGTGGTGGTGGTGGTTGGGGTGGGCCAGGAAAGGGACAGGGTGGGACCAGGCACCTAAGGACCCCAAGTACAGAGGACTACCTGCAGGCGTCCCCTCCTGCCTGGTGTATGGGGGCTGCAGGACGAGTCCACACAGCCCTCGCGGTGTGCTGCATGGGTCTAACCCTGAACTCCATGCTTGTCCTTGGTGCACGATAGAAGGTCAAAAGCCAGAGCTGTCTACAGAGCAGGAGGTGGCAGCGTGCAGAGCCATGGCCTCTCATGATCTGGAAAGTCTCTGGAGTGCATCTATCTGACCTGTCCCCCGGGGCCAGGAGGGCAAGTGAAGCTTCCTTCAAGCGGCCGTTGTGACCTGACCCACTAGCTGGCCAGCACACAGCTGCTATTCCTCAGTCACTGGAACCATTCTCCTGACCTGACACTGTGATCAGAGCCCGTAGGGCCTCCAGAGCTGTCGGCCTCCCCTGGCTTGCCTTTGAGAGGCTTCCTGGAGAGGGAGGTATGGGGCAGTGGTTAATGCGCCTGCCCTGAATCCCACCTGTCCTAATGGCCTAATGGCCTATGGAAGTCACCGGACCACTGTGCACCTGTTTCCTCATCTGTAAGGTGGACTTACAATGGTATCCACCTCAAAGAGTTTGTGACACTGAGCTGGGGTTGTGGCTCAGTAGAAGAGCGCTTGCCTAGCATGTGTGAGGCACTGGGTTCAATTCTCAGCACCATAAATAAATAAATAAATAAAGGTCCAGCCACATCTGGAAAAAAAATTAAGAGAAAAAGAGTTTACGGCACATTAAGACCAGTGTGTAGGTGTGTCTCTTGGAGGGGACAGGACCTTCTCCGGCAAGTTCATGCCTATCATGAACAGGCACTTAATAAACACAGTCACATGATGCACAGCAAAGCTCTGGTCAGCAGTGGACCACGTACATGACAGCATCAGCAACTTAGTCAGGCCCTAACAACATGACATGGAACTGAAAAATTCCTATCACCTAGTGACATGGCAGCCATCATAACATCACAAAGGAGTACTCTCTGTTGGTGTGGGTGCTGGCGTCAACAAACCTGCTACACAGCCAGTCACATAGAGGCACAGCACATACAATCATGCAGCTTGATAACAAACGATGTCTGTATTTAGTAAACTGTAACTTTTACCATTATTTCACAGTGTACTTCTACCTATAAAAAAGAAGAGAGCTGGGTGTGGTGTTGCACACCGTAATCCCAGTGATTCAGGGGGCTGAGGCAGGAGGATTGCAGGTCTGAGGCCAGCAACTTTGTGAGAACCTCAGCAACTCAGAAAGACTCTGTCTCAAAATAAACAATAAAAAGGGCTGAGAATGGGGCTCAGTGATTATGACCCTAGTTTTAATCCCCAGTACCAAAAACAAATAAACAAAAAACACTTCAAAAGTTTGCTGTAAGACAGGATACTGTATTACCCCAGCAACGGCCTCGTGCATCTTCTAAGTTTACTCCGTCTCTTGGTTGCATTGAGAAGCCTTGTGGAGTGATTGACCTAGACCATCTAGGTTTGTGCAAGTGCCCTGTATGATGTTCCAACCATGACAGATGCTCCTAAGGAGGCATTTCTCAGAATGTATCCCTAACGTAAGCCAAAAGTGACGGTATTTATGGGACAAATGAGTGAATGAATGGAGTGTTCTCTGAGGTGCCCAAAGGAGCTGGCAGAGGTACGGATGGTTAGTATTTTTCCCAGGGGATTAACTTTTTATCTTCCTGGGTAGGATTGCTGTTATTGCAACACCAAAAGTTTGCCTTTCAAAGGCTGTGCGTCCTGACAGCTAAGACAAAGCATCAGGGAGCCCTGGGCTCTGCTTCCGGCCCTGTCCCAATTAGCTGTGTGACCTGAGGCTGTCTAGAAACTCCAGTCTCCTGAGAGAATAACAACCATCCTCATCCTAGGGGTAAGGTAGAACTAACGAGATGGCTGTGAAATGTGCCACAGGCTTCACAAAAGAAAGCCGCCCGTTACTCTAAAGCAAAATGATGAAAAATGTACCCCCGCATGGCTGGAGTTAAGGGGGCTGATAATTCATGGAAATCAAATCATTCTGCTTGTTTAGTGAGCATCACAGGAGGCAAAACCACCGCGTTATCTCTTAACTCTCTGAGGACAAAGCAAATCCATTTGATTCACGGCAGGTTTCCACTGGAAAATGAAAGTCTCCGTCCTCATCTCCTCACCAGCTTAAATCAAGCTATGGAGTGACCTGAGGATTCGACCTGCTTTAGAAGAAAACTCAGAGGCTGTGATGATCGCCCAGTTCAGCCCATGGTTTCAGCAAAACCACAATCTCACACACAGAGATTGTCCTCTTCATAGGCATCCTCGCCCAGGCACCTCTGTAGTGAGGTCCCTGCACTGGGTGCCACCGGAGGGCTGGGATGGCCTGAGGCCCACACTCACAGAAACTGCAGCCACGCCACACAGTTGATTTTCTAAATATTCCTTTAAAAAAGAAAATCTCTCGGGTGTCAATTCCCCTTCCCCCCAAAGACTGCAGCTTCTGTGTGCTTCCAAATTCAGGATATGAGAAAAGTCTCATGATTATGCTTAAATAGTAACTTAAAACCTATTTGCTAGAAAGACTCATGAGCAGAGACCAGAAGCACTATTACAGAATGAACCTAAGTACCCTGTCACAGAATGAAACTAATGGCCCATGAAAGTCACCGAACCACTGTGCACCTGTAAGGTGGACTGATAATGGTATCCACCTCAAAGAGTTTATGACGCTGGGCTGGGGTTGTGGCTCAGGGAGGGAGCGCTTGCCTAGCATGTGTGAGGCACTGGGTTCGATTCTGTGGGCTCCATGACCCCAAAGACATCTTTTTTACTTTTTTCTCCCAAAGATGTCTTGATGCTGTGTTGTCCAAGCCAGACGCCATGGGAGAGTAGTGAACAGCTGGCGCTAGAGGGCAAAACAGTTGGGGAAATAAGTCCGGGACACTCTGAATTAATCAGACTTTTTAGTTGTGGGGCTTCTCAGAGCCTTTAATGTATTAATATGTACTGTGAATCCCCAAGAGAGGTTTATGGTTTGCATGATTCTAAAAATTTCTTCGACCAGGAATCTCTTTTTATTACCCTAAAAATGATACCCTTTGAGACAAGTATAATCTTGTTTTTTATTTTCCAGTGCCCAGGAATTGAACCCAGGGTCTCAAGCATGCTAGGCACGCGCTCCACCACGGAGCTCCACCCCCAGCCCTCAGAGAACACCTTTTTTTTCCCCCAAGTGCTGGGGATGAAATCCAAGGCCTCAAGCATACTAGGTAAGCACTCTACCTCTGAGCTACATCACCACCCCCACTTTTTTTTTTAACAAAAAAGTGTTTTATTAAAAACAGAAAACTCCAAATTCAAAAGCTATCATATTTTTGTATAGACAGCCTATTACCTTTTTAAAAATAAAATGTTTTGATTGACACATATGTGTACATATTTTCAAGTCACATGAAGCTCTGATTCATGTAGACATTGGGTAGTGATCAATAGAGGCTAATGAGCATATCCATCAGTGTCAACTGTTACCATTCCTTTCTGATCTGAATGTGCTCCTTACTTTTTAAAATTCATGAACCTGCCTTTCTCTCGCTGTCAAACTCAGTTCTGGGATCCCGTACAGCTTCCTCATGTGCTTTCCTAGATCAGCCATACAACTCCCCCATCCCCCTCTTCCCAGCCCAGCTCCCAGGCACCCCAAAGGCCACTGTGAGCACAGCATTAGACCTTCTCCCCGATGCTACAGTCAAGTCGGGAGAACACCCTGCTGTGTGGGTCACTTCCAGTCATTGCCTGATGAAATCAACCCACTGGAAAAAAAATGGAGCCAGCTATTGACAAAGAGCTGGGAACTTGGATCATTTGAGCCTCCTCCTGAACAAAAGTGGCTATTAAATAGTTGTTTGAGTTTTGTTCAGATACAGTGGCAATCAATATCTTGCCATGTGTTTGATAAAGGTGACTTAGGACACACAATGTATTTGTGCCCTGGAGAGCTTATTTTCCTCTTATCTGTCCATGGCAAGAGCAAGGCTTGCTGAGAGCTTATTTACTCACGTGCTGCAGAGCTGTCTGTGGCTTTGTTGAGCTTATGTTTTAGGCAGTAGTTAATTGCTTGCATTTTATGATATAAAGATACTTTTAAAAAAAATTAATGAGATTATAAGGAATAAGCGAGAACATTGCTAAAGAGAAAATAAAAACAAAGAGGCCAGGCACAGTCGCACACGCTGTAATCCCTACATCTCGGGAGGCTGAGGCAGGAGGATGGCAAGTTCAAACCCAGCCTCAGCAACTTAGTGAGGCGCCAAGCAACTCAGCGAGATCCTGTCTCTAAATAAAATATTTTTAAAAAGGGCTGGGGATGTGGCTCAGTGGATAAGTAACCCTGAGTCCAATTCCCCGTACCCAAACAAACCAAACCCATGCTGCTCTCAGTAAACAGTGAGAAATCAGGGTATTGTGGGCTGGCTGCCACCTGCCCCGTCTCTGGCGCACGCTCAGGGGGCCCGCGGATGGACAGTGACCCTCCACACCTAACCCCACCCGCCCTGGGAACCTTCTCCATCCCTTTCCTCTGTTCATGTTGAGACTTAGGACTGACTCCAGGGTGTCCCTGTCACCTGAGGAGTTGAAAAGAGGGAATAGGAAAGTCAAAGTTTCCTGGCAACCGGAATGGATTGACGGCACCTCAGGAAGGCCACCCTGGGTGCATAATGGCTGCATCTTCAAACTGCGGTGCCACTGATTGTCAGCAGAAGGGCCAAGAGAAAGGGAGAGCAAACCACAGGATGGGTGAGGGCTGCTCCGGAGGACAGCGCTGACATTCAGAAGCTGCTGCTGGACGCCCTCACTGCTGGCCTGAGCTCTGGTCAGGCCCCTGGGTACCCTTAGGGCCTCTCTGAGACTGAGAAGCAGACGCTTCAGGGGAGGGACAGATTCCCAGCTGAGCGTGTCCAGGCCTGAAGGTCAAGAGGTGTGTGGAGCACAAGCCCTTTCTTGTGGCTCCCTCTTGGGGACCTGGGACTTCTGGTTTCTTCCCTCCTGTGGCCTTCTAAGATGTCCCCTGCATTTCTTTTTCAGGGTTTTGATCTTGAAGGTGGAACTCTGCCTTTCACGCCCCCGCAGCAGTCCTTGCTCAGCCCTCAGCCTGCTCCGTAGTGCACATGTCGGGAGGGAGGTGAGACGTGCTAAACCCAGACCCAAGGGTCACCCCGAGCTCCAGCCTCATCCCCGCCCGTTCCACTGGTAAGGAACTTCTTAAACATCTGGTTAACATCTGGGGCCTTGCCAGGCGTGGCGGTGGGGCTCGCCTGAAACCCAGTGGCTCGTGAGGCTGAGGCAGGAGGATCGCGAGTTCAAAGTGAGCCTCAACCACCAGGTAAGGCCCTAAGCAACTTAGTGGAACCCTGTCACAACACAAAACATAAAAAGGGCTGGGGATGTGGCTCAGCGGTGAAGCGGCCCTGGGTTCAATCCCTGGTTTAAAAACAAAATTGGGTGGACAATATGACAAAGACCATTTGGTACTGTGTCTATTCTTCTCTGGAGCCTGTGGGGTTAACAAGTCCCACAGGTCCTGGGACCTCCCTGCACTGGGTCACTGTGCTCAGCTCCAGAACTCTGACTCGCCAAACACCCCTCCAGCCTGGCCGGGTGTCCTTGTCCCTCCTTTCCAGATCTTCATTACTGAGATCTCAGAATGTCACCTCCTCAGTCCTCACACTGTCCCATCTAAAGAACACTGCCTCTCTCACCTCCCACCCTGTTTTGTGGCCACACATCACTCTCCTGCAGGCCGGGCACTGGGACACCACTGTGTCTCCTGCATTGGACACAGGTGAGCACACAGTGAGCATTCACTCAGTACACATCTGTGCTGAATGAGCAATGACAGTCTACACCAGGATCCTCAAGTCTCCTGGAAATCAGGCATCATCAGGAAATCTTTGTCATCATCAGAGCCAGTTTGAAATCGCTTTAATGAGCCAGGCAGCAAACAGTGGTGCTGACCTTTAATCTCAGCTCCTAGGGAGGCTGAGGGAGGAGGATGGCAAGTTTGATGTTAAGTCTCTGTCTCAAAATAAAATAAAATAAAATAAAATAAAATAAAAAGAACATAATAGAATAAAATAAGGGGCCGAGGAGGTATCTCAGAGGCAAAAACTTCTGAGTTCAATCCCCAGTACCTCCACCACACACACACACACACACACACACACACACACGTAGTCACACATGCACACACACACAAACACTGTAATGCACAAATGCTCTGGTTTCTTTAAAAAAAATAGTCATTAAAAGAGAGAAAGTGAAACTATGAGAGAAAACAGTACTAGAGACTTAACAACCAAATGCAATGTGCACGTGATTTCTATTCTGATTGCACAAACTAACTGTAAAAGGATGCTTTGACTTTATTGATTTGACTACGGGCTGGATATTACAAGATGCTTGTGAACTTAGTGTGGCTAGGTATAATAATTGCACAGAGGGGCTTCCCCTGTTGTTTGCTCACTTGCTTTATTTCGAGACAGGGCCTTGCTGAGTTGCTCAGGCTAGACTTGAACTCCTGGGCTCAAGTGATCCTCCTGGCCCCGTCTCCCAAGTAGCTGGGGCTAAGGCGTGTGTCACTGTGCCTGGTCTTTACCTGTTAGTTTTCATACTGAAGTACTCATGGGCAAACGAACATCTTTGGGACTTACTTTAAAATATATCAGCAAAACAAAACAAACAAGACCACAGCATAGCAAAAAAGCAGCAGGGGTAGGGTTGGGAAAACGTGGATGATTATTGACCCAGGGTTTGGGCTCATGAGGGTTATTATACTATTCTTTCTACTTTTGCATAATTTTGGAATTTACCCAAAGAAAAATAGTTTAGGAGACACTGAAGCCATATCCCGAACCCTTGAACCAAGATGTGCCATTCTTTTTTCCTATTAACCAATCTGCTCTGTGTTTATTCAAATTCTTCTGTTTTAAAAGCATTGTGGTAGGAACTATGAGTGGTACAGGGCTATAGGAGACATGATCAGATGTCAAATATGTATAGGATAAATATTGATGGTGGTTTATTTTTTGGCCACTTGGGCAAGGAAAACCCTGATCCTTCCCGGACTGAATATAGTGGTTGATAAACTCCTAGATCTGCCCTTCCACAGCTGGTTGCTGGTCCCCACCTTATTCACCAGGCAATCTCAAGTAAGCCACTTAGGTTTTCTAGGCCTGTGTTTCCTCATGTAGAAAAAGTGGTGATTGTGTTAGTCAGCCTTCTATTTCTGTAACAAGTATCTGAGATAATCAGCTTATAAAGTGGAAAGGTTTTGGTCCATGGTTGCTTGGCCTCGTTGCTTTTGCCTGTAGTGAGACAGTGCACTACGGAGGGCAGAATGTAGTGGAGCAAGGCTTCTCATTCATAGCAGCCGGAAAGTAAAGGAGAGGGAGGAAGAGAGAAAGGGATGGAGTCCCATTGTCCCAATCAAAGACACGCCCCCAGTGACCTAATTTCCTCCATTAGGCCCCACCTCTTAAAGGTTCCACCACCTCCCAATAGCACTGGGAACTGGGAACCAAGCTTTCAACACGTGGTCCTTTGGGGACACTTCTCCAAACCACACTACTATGACTCACTTAGTTATAAATATTAAATAAGATAGAAACAGGCCTGGTCTAGTCCTGCCCACGTGATTGACCAGGAATCAATAGGTACAGCTAACATTACTGTCTAGTTGGGCGATCCACCAGTGGCCCTTTGTGTGATTAGAAAAAGGTGCCCCAGGGCTGGGGAGTAGCTCAGGGGTAGAGCAGCTCAGGGGTAGAGCATGTGCTTAACATGTGTGAGGCCCCGGGTTTGATCCCCAGCACCACAAAAGAGAAAAAGAAAGAAAAAGAAAAGGTTAAAAGGTGTCTCATTCTCAGGCCTGACCTTGCTCTGAATAAGGGCGAAAGGCTTGGTGAGCAGAGGGGCAGCTGTCCCCACCCCCACCCCGTCCTGGGCCGGGATCCCTTGTGTGAGGGGCTCACTCTGCACACCATCCCTGGGGCCTCGGAGCTGTTTCTCAGCCCACTCGGATCCCTTCCCAAAAGGAGTAAAAGCTCTAAGCTGCCTACAGTTCACCGAGCGCATGAGCGCGCTCACAGGCAGAACGCGGCTGCTGCTTGGCGCTCACCAGCTGGAGTTGGAGGGTTGGAGGGTCCCTGCAGCAGGAAATAAAATGAAATAAAACATCCATGTAGCAGATGCTTTGCACGTGGCCGTGCCAGCACCGCAGCTCTGAGGCCCATGCAGCGCCTCCACCACCAGCCCAGGCTCAGGCAGGGGCCCACTGAACTGGCAGGCCTCGTGCTCACGGAATCCCGGACAGTCCTCCAATTTATTTTAAGACTCTGTTATAGTTTGGTTCTGGAATGTCCCCCAAAGGCTCATGTGTTGAAGCCTTTGTCCCCAAGGCAGCTGCATTCACAGGAGGGGCTTTTTGGAAGTGATCGAATTGTGACGACTGTAACTTATCCATAGATCAATTCATCAGTTCACAGCCAGACGCACTGGGAGGTGGTGGAAACTGTAGGAGGTAGGACCTACTTGAAAGGAGTGAGTTCTTGGGGCCATGACCTTGGGGACTAGATCTTGTCCCTGCCCCATCCCTCTTTCTCTCCTTCTCAGCCACCAGGAGATGAACAGCTTAGTCCTGCCACACCCTGCCACCATGATATTCTGCCTCACCTCATGCCCGGGAACAGTGGAGCTGGTCAACCACACACTGAAATCTCTGAAGCCGTGAGCCAAGATAAATTTCTTCTCCTTCAAGTTATTTTTCTCAGGTATTTTGTCACAGTGACTTATAGGGTCTTGATTTAATATCTGAGCAGTCATCTTAAATGTTAACTGCCATCTTATGAGGTAAGTTTTGCTTTCCTGTACTTCTTCTTACCTGAACTCCCCGCACCCCCATTAGTAACCTGCCCCATGGTGCCATTGACCTAAGCCAATCCCATGCTAATCCCCACTGACACAAGCACCCGAGTCTATCCCATAGCTCCACAACTACAACTCCAAACCCTGCCCCACAAAGCTGAACCCCTGAACACCTGGGTCCTCTCTCCTCTCCACAGAGAGATGGCCTTGATTTGTCAGCTTTGACAGCTAAACTTTCCTTCATTTCCTGCTTGCTGTCTCTTGCTTTCCCACTTTCCTTTCAGTGACAAAAGGCTAACACAAAATCTATTCTCATTTCTCCTAAAAATTGATAAGCAGGTCCCTGACTCATGTATTGGTGTAGATTAACTGCTTGTTTCACTGGGAATGAACATTACCACAGGGTTGATTAAATCTCGTCTCGTTTTGTATCTCCCTTCAGCTCCCCGGACTCTTCTTGTCTCTCCCTTCACTCTTCTCTTTTTCCTCCTCCTTTCCCTTTTCCTTCTAAAACAGTCTCAGCCCCATTCAAGTTAGCTGTATTGTGCTAGGCAGTGAGCTGGAGTGTCGCATCCACCCCCAGCTCAGACCCCAGGCATCCTCCCTGGACAGTCCCACCAGCACACATCTGTGGAGTCGATGCAGATGAGGTTAGAATGTGCCTGATTGTGTCGATGGCCACTGCAGAGAGACACAGGCCTCACTGACACAAAGCACCGTGCCAGCCGGTGAAAGGCACGAGGTTCCCGTGCACCATATTTAGACATGGATTGATGCCACTGGGAAACATCCGAACATTACTGACAATTCAAACTCATTCCAGTTAGACTACCTGGGAGGCTTGAAAATTATTTCACAAAGTCGGGGTTCTGGTCATCCTTATGATGAAGGATTACAGGGAACTTCATCAGCATTAAAATTAAAACCTAGGGTTTAGGAATCGGTTTCTCATACAACAACATAGAAATGCATACATACTCGTGCATACATTATATAATACACAGGCACACACACAATTGTATACACTTATAAAAGTTAAATCTCATCAGAAATGATAGGTCAAAAACTACTACCTCAAAGAGGCCATATGAAATTAAATAAAAATTTATATTCCAAGGGAAATTGTAATAAGCAGGGCCTACTACACAGTTTGTCTTTGAAGACTCGGTTAAGGCTGTCATCTCCCCAATAAAATGTGTAGGTGTCACTAAATAAAGCAAACAGATATGTTAAGTCTATACATTAAATCGCAGTGTGTGAGTCTACATTTTCCAAGACAGTGGGGTCACCGTGATAGATTTCTTTCAAGAATCTGCCTGAAATATTGGTCCCAACTTTGTCACGAGTAATGATCTCTCTGCTCTTCAAAACATATTGATTTCTTAAAAAAGAGCAAGATACCTCCACTGCTATAGGATTTGCAGCAAGTAAAATTCTTTTAAAGAATTTTGAATAAGTGCTAGATCAGAGCTGGGAAAAAAAATCAATATATTTTAAAAACCTCTTAACAAAGCAATTAAGTCAGCCACTCTCTATCATTATACATGCTAATTGAAGTAATGCTATTTTATATCTCTAAGCCTATTCAACTGGTTTCAAGAAAATGGAAAAATTAACACTGATTTATTTCAAAGTCTCTAGAGTGTTAATCTCAATCAATTATGATTATCCAATGTGCATTTATTAAGATTACTTTCTTCTGTTTTTATGCTTTTCATTGTCTGCCTTTGTTTACTGTATGGATATATAGTTTTTTTTTCAAGTTTCAAAAAAAATGTTCTTTTATAAAAATTCAATTATCACCTATCATCTTAGTGTACAGAAATGACTGTTCAACAAATTAGCATATTGCTGGTGGTTTTCTAGATAAACACATTTTTTATAAAAATAGTCTCTAGAGTGTTTGTCTAGCACATTTGTGGCCTTGGGTTGGATCCCAGCACCACAAAAAACAAACTCAAAATAGTGCATATGATTTATCATTTCTTTTTGCTTTCTTATAAATAATATATCATGGATAACTTTTCTTATAAAGAGATTTAGTTCTATAATCCCATTCTGCATGTGTATACATGGTTATATAACATGCTATTTTATGGATATAGCATCATTTATTTAACCACTTCTCTAATTAATATTACGAAGAAATGCTGCAAAAAATCCTTGTATATATGCTTTTGCAAATTTTCACTATTTAAAATGTTTACTTATGAGTATCTGGGTATATTTTCCCTATTTTATTAAATCTGTATATATATAACTCAGCAATAAAAGAGAATAAAATCATGGCATTTGCAGGTAAATAGATGCAGTTGGAGAAGATAATGCTAAGTGAAGTTAGCCAATCCCCAAAAGACAAATGCCAAATGTTTTCTCTGATATAAGGTGACTGATTCATAGTGGGATAGGGAGAGGAGCATGGGAGGAATAATGAACTTAGATAGGGCAGGGGGGTAGGAGGGGAAGGAAGGAGGCAGGGGGTTAGCAATGATGGTGGAATGGGATGATCATTGTTATCCAAAGTACATATATGAAGACATGCATTGGTGTGAATATATTTTATATACAGAGATATGAAAAACTGTCTTCTATATGTGTAATAAGAATTGTGATGCATTCTGCTGTCATGTATTTAAAAAATGAAAGCAATTTTTTAAAAAAGTCAATGATAAGGAAATCAGCAATTGAGCTTTAGAAAGTACATGCTTTGATATTTCATGTATCCCAACACTTGAATATCTTGTCACTTTCCATGCTTTTGAGCCAGAAAGTCCGCAGAAGAGACATTCTGGGTGGAGGGCTTTAGGACCACCCTAAACATCTCCTCAAGGCTAGACCCAGTGGGCATGGAATCCCACGTCTGTCTCCTTCTAAGTTGGCGTAAGTTTGCCCAAACTCTCTCTGTCCTTCTTTGCGTTCCTCTTCTCCATCCAGTTACGGGGGAGGGGGGGATGTAGGATTCACTGCCCCCCCCATAGTTGTGAACTTATTCCAGAGGCCATCAGGAGCTGAGAAGGACAACTTAGAACCTTAGAAGGTTCTAACTACAGCAGTGAACTGAGCAGGAGCCACTTGTTCAAGGCTCCACGGGCAGAGTCAAACCTCAAAGCCCAGAAGACCTTAAAACCTTGTTTCCTTGCCATTTCTTCAACAGCTGTTGATGTGTTTGTAACACAGAATTTTCACTTGGGACTTCTTTCTGTGTAACAGTTTGCTATTGCATCATCATCCCGTCATGGCATGAGTTTTCAATAGGCCATTTGTTTCGAGACTCCCCCTCCTTCTTCTTGCCCAATTCTGTGAACAATGAATTCCTTCAGTGGGAAACTCCATACCATCACCGCAGCAAGATCATGTGTGCACTGCACTCCTTTGTGCTTTTACTGGTTTGGTTGTGTGTTATAAAAAAAAAGCATCTGAAAGCACAGAAATTGAGAGTGCAGGGTAAAAAGAACAACAAAAAAATCCCAAAGTGCTCTGCCCCTCTCTGAACATGGTGCTGTTCACCTTGAGCAGGCCGTCACCCACCGCAAGGGCTAGGGAACTTGACCAAGGTGGTACTGCTAGTAACCAACAGAACCCAAACTTGAACCCAAACATTCCGGCTCAGAGTCCTTTTGTTTTTTTGGTACCGGGGATTGAACCCAGGGGTGCTTAACTACTGAGCCACATCCCCAGCCCCTTTTTATATTTTATTTAGAGACAGGGTCTTGCTGAGTTACCCAGGGCCCCCGTGAGTTGCTGAGGCTGGCTTTGAACTTGCGATCCTCCTGCCTCAGGCTCCGGGGGTCACTGAGATGGTAGGCATGTGCCATTGCATCCGACCAGGGTCCATATTCTTGATATCACAGCATGACTGGTTTTACCATGCATAGCCCCAGGATAAAGTAGAATGTTAAAAAATGATCAGACTCCCCTACAGAGAGGAAATTAATGTGATATCTCCAGACAGACCCCTGAGGGGTGGCTGCACATCAAACTTCAAGCTGGAAGTCAGAGTGGAGCTCAGTCAGTGGTAGAGCACTTGCTTAGCATGTGTGACACCCTGGGTTTGGTCCCCAGCACCAAAATAATAGATAAATGAAATAAAAAACAATAAACTAAAGTGAAGTCTGTACACTGCATGGTGGGCGTTCCAGATCCTGTTCCCTTTCATTCTCCCAAAGTGGAGGAGATCAGTTTATCTACCCCCAGCACAAGTATCCTTAGGAGGCTTCTTAAGGGCAAAACTTGTTTTCTTTCAGTGCTAGGAAGCAACCCAGGCCCTCTTGCATGTTAAACAATTGCTCTATTACTGAGCTACACTCCACAGTTAGGAGGTTTCTTAGACTTGGAAGAAATTAGATGGACCCAACACTGACTTTTGGGGTCACCCAAAGAAAACCTGGCTCACTGCCAAATCACCCTACTAAGGTCTACCAGTTGCCCATCGAAAGTCTACCAGACTTCACAGTCAAATGCTTGAGCATTTGCAAGGGGGAGGGAACTTGACTAAGGGGTGCCGCTAGTAAATGTGAGTAGACAGTCAAGATCTCCAGACACTTGAGAAAAGAAAACATGTTGAATAAAACACAAATAAACAGCATAAAGGAACTCAGAGGATACAGAAGCAACAAAAGGACTAGAAGAAAAGTTTTTCTTTTTTTTTGTAAATTCACTAGAGTTAATATCTTCAGAGCAAAAAGAGATATTGTCCATGAATTAAGAAGAGCAATGCCCTGGCTTCAATTCCCAGTTCTTAGGAAAAAAAAAAGAAAAGAAAAAAAAATGAAGGAAGGAAGGAAAAAAATATTAGAGTAGATATTTCAGGAAAAAAAAACACAATTAAAATGGGAAAGGGAAAGATATGGGGTCCAGGAAAAAAAAATAATTGAACACAGGAAAATGATGAAGAAAGCTCCCTCCCCCCATTAACATCCCGAGGCTGACAGGGGAAATGAAGTCCGTGATGAAGTCGGACAGAGGACTAAGAAGAAAGGCTCCGAAGGCTGGGAGAAGTCGCACAAATAAAATATTTGGAACTTTCTGAATGAAAAAAATATTAGTAATATATCATATCTGTTGGAGCATTTGATAGGAACATTCACAGGAAGCCTTAGAAAATCTAGTAGAAAAAAAAAATGAAGTGGTTATTACCTCTGGGTCCAACAAATGCAGTCCACAAAAGGAAACGTAATTACAGCACACTACTTGACTCAACAGTGACAATATTTACACAGTCCTAGGAATATAAACAGTGATGTATTCAGGCTTGTACCCTAACTATGGAGAAGGGAAAAGAGGACAGAGTACTGGAAAGAAAACCAAGTTGACGGGTGCTGTAACTCAGGGTCTACCAGCAGTTTATAAATACGCAAGAACATTTCAGGGAGGGTATATGTGGGTGGAAATTTGGTCACCTTCAGGGAGAGAATTACAGAGGCTAGGAACCAGGGTAGCAAGAAGATTTCTGAATGTTTTTATCTCTTTTTCAAAAGGGCTGAAGTCCTGATATCTCTGTCAAGGACATGCCCTCCAGTGATCTTTAAGCCCCACCTCTTACCTCTCAATAGTGCACCTGAGTCTTTCAGAAGCACACTATAGCACATATGTGTATCATCTCCATCTGTATAAATCTTTGGTTCTATTTCTCTGGAGCTCTCGTTCAAACCAATATTTACTGAACACATACTATATGCCAAGCAATGAGCTAAGTGACTAAGTGCCAGAATAAAGAGATAAAACTAGAGTCCTTGCCTTTGCAGGTTTAGGAATTCGGCAATAATGTAGACAGCAAAGAGCTTCCCCTGGGAGTAACTTGGCTGAGCTTTCCCACCCAGAGAGAATGTGCCCAGGAATTTCATGTAAGACCTTTCAGCTTCCTAAGACTTATTCACGTCAGACTCTGACCAAGTTTGCTTAAGCCCTTGGATTTTCCAGCCTTGCCTTCTGTTTTTTTTCCAATTTCATTCCCTTACAATAAGTCAACTATAAAGGATAATGGTGCACTTTTTGCTGGTGGCCCATGAAACCACCCTTACTAATGCTCTCACGTGGAAACCAGGAGATATGTTAGTTGATCTCTGAGAGTTTTCAGAAGTTCCCTAAGCAGGGAACCCTAATAAAAGCCCACGTGGGGGACAAAATATCCCCAGTCATTCTGCTGTGCATCCCATTGTGTGTAGAGTATACGGGGAACGCAATGGCTTTATGTCAGGAGCCGCTCTGGAAATACACGTCCTTAAGTCCTGAGCAAGAGATTCTGAGCAATCATTGCGCCCCACAAAAACTTGGGCTTTACCCCGACTGGGATAATGAGGCGTGGCTCCAGGAGTAGGCATCACCCCGTGGGGTTGAGTCACACTCACCTCTTCCTTTGTAATCCTACCCCTTTGCCCTTCTGGGGATAGAATGTTCCATAGGACCTCCCCTTGTGTGTCCCCTATATAAGAATAAAGAATTCCAGGGGCTCTCTCTCTTTCCACGGACCCCTAAGGTCAGAGAGCCATCTTGGATTTTGAAAAGGTACCTCTGTGTGTGTGTCTGTGTGCTTTCTTGGCTGTTTTCTTAAGTTATTGGAATAGTCAGATTTGTGAACCCATCACAGGTCACCTGCTGGGGTAGACAGCAATAGCTTTAAAGTCAGACAGGTGGGAGTCAAGGCCGGGCGCCCACTTCTTATTAGCTGTGACCTTGGAGGATATATTCCACCTCCCTGCGCCTCTTTTCTACCTGTAAAATAAGGAGACTTTGCAGCGGGATTCCTTTTGGGATTGCATGGGAGCGTGCATGCGCAGAGACGAGGCTCATGCCTGCCATATACCGTGCTGGTTCAAATCCATGTCAGTTCCTGTTTGGCACAAAGCCTCGGTGTATCTTTGAGCCATCTCTAGGCTTGTGAAAGCTGTAGGGGTTTGGTTATAAACATTTGCTTGCAAAGTGCTTCTGCATAAAGGGAGGAATACAATCCCCATTTCAAAATTTCATATTGAGTTTTGAGAACAAAGCAGCTATTTCAGTTCAAAGGACAACCAAATCTTTGTTATTCAGAATACTAAAGAGTGGGCGGGAAAGGGGTGTCCAAAGAGCAATGAAGAGTTAATTTGCAGAGGCCAGAGGTCTCCCCAGGCTCTTCTCCCTCCTAGGGAGACTAGTGCGAATGCAAGAACAACAACAATGAAGTCCTTATGGTTTATGAGGCTAAGAGCTAGCACCCAACCCTTCCCTCCCCTTTTTACAACTGAAGCTCAGAAAATAATTATCTTCTCAGGCTGGGAACTGTAGTTCAGTTGGTAGAGTGCTTGCCTTGTATGCACAAGGCCCTGGGTTCAATCCCCAGCACCACAAAAAACAAACAGATAAAAGATAATTATCTTCTTAAAGCCCTAAGGGTAATTCATAAGACCCATTTGTTTCCTTTGGGGAAATTGAAGAGATGAGTGATTTTTGCTATGACTCTTCTCAGAGATGTGATATTATTCTGTGAATCAGCTTACCCTCTGATGGTGTTTAATAAAGACTAACTCTAAGGAATTAAGAAGGGGAGTGGGGGAGAAAAATTTCAGAGGAGTAGTTCACACTGAAGGTTTATGAAGAGATGTTTCAAAACCAGGGTGTGAAGACTGCAGCTGACTCATCTTCTAAAAACTGCACAAAGCAGTTGGTGAAAGTTGTAAAATAAGAGATACAACAATGGAAATGCTACTCAACGCGAAGCTAAAAAGCATAGTGAAGTCCTAACTTTTTACTTAAAGTAGCTGAAAGTAACGTGGGAAAAGGTGCAAGGAGAATAATAGAGGAGTGGGATGTGATGCAGGAAGTGCTGAATCTCACAAAGCTCATCTCTCCTAGAAATAACGAGTAGTCCTGACTTTTGGGGGTAACTCTATGATCTTCACAGCTACTACTAATTCTCCAGACAGACTGGCCGACATTGCGATGCAGACAGCAGACCACTCAGTGCGTTGACAAGTCATCTTGGAAGCGGCTTTACTCACAGATTAAGACAAGTGATTTTTAATTCCTTTTTTCTAACTCTGATAAAACTTTTATTTCATATTAGAGATGGGCAAACATCTCAATCAACTATCTGTTACATTTTTAAATGGCAGGGCTGAGGATGTGGGCAGTGGGTACAGCGCTTGCTGGGCATGCATGAGGTTCTGGGTTCGATTTTCAGCACCCTCCCTTCTCTCTCTGACACACACACTCACACACACACACACACACGAGAGAGAGAGAGAGAGAGAGAGAGAGAGAGAGAGAGAGAGAGAGAGAGAGAGAGGGAGGGAGGGGTGGGTGTTCTGAGTCTACAAGGTAGACTGAGAACTTAAGCTTCTCTTCTGTGTCTCCTCAAACCACATTCCAAGAATAGTGATGGATTTCTTAAAAATGTCTGCTATCATATCAGGAATGGCAGGGTATTGTCAGAGAAGTTTCCTCAAACAGGAGGAAGGCAGAAAGTGGGCTGAAGATGCCAACAGAGAGTGGGCTGTACAAGTCTGACAGGAAATGAAATAGAGACACAAGATTTTTAAGAAAATGTCAATTAAATTTGTTTTAAGTGGACACATAAAATTGAACATATTAACAGGGTACGGAGTGAGGTTTTGCTACGTGAGGCTGCTCTGCAGACTGAAGTGAGGCCCTGTCAGAGCACCTGCTAGTCACATAGTCCCTAGTTTGGGTCCCAGCTGGTGGTGGAAATTGACAGGGTAGACCCATGCAATTCCAGGAAAAGAGTCCACCACTGGGACAGGGTTGTAGTTCAGTGGTAGAACACCTGCCTGGCATGGGTGAGGCACTGGGCATCTTGACCCTGCCCTACAGCCTTGGCAGCTCAGCATCGGGGCTTCTGTCCTGCAAGCAACGTTTTCCTTCATTTTGGCAAGTAGAATCCAAACACCTGGATCCTATTTCTTTCCCTTCCTGGGCCATTTCCACAGTCTAACTTCAAAACTCTCACTCATTTCTCAGTGAGAGTGAAATCCTTGAATCATACACTTGCATTTTCAACTTGCAAAAGGGCTTAACAGCCTGACCATGGCTTTGGGAAGCTTTTCCCGCCTCTGGAGGGAAGGCAGGCACCTGTTCACCCTCACTTTGGTTCTGCTTGCCCCAGAGCCTGTGGAGAGGGGATGCCAACTCCACGCAGTTTGGTGCAGCCTTGCTGAACAGAGCTGTCTCCAACAAAGCCAACTTTTGTGTGTCAGCCTGGGTAAGGGCTGCTTTGCTCTGCACTGAGCTCTGACCCTGCACACACAGGTCTCTGTGTTACCCTAGAAGGCTCTCAGTGCATTGTCATTGGGAAGGGAGGGAGGTACCACCCCGGTCTTAGTACTCCAGGGGGTGCCACAGTCAGAGAGAGGCAGGAGTTTTGCCTTCCAACATCCAAAGCATCCCCAACACTGTCTCAGCACTTTCTTCCAGTATCCAAACAAAATATGACAACCCTTTTCAACAAAGATGCCAAGACACACATTGGGAAAAAGATGGTCCCTTCAATAAATGGCGCTAAGACCACTGCATATCGACATGCAGCAGATACAGATGTTAGAACTCTGCATCTCACCAGTTACAAAAATCAACTCAAAGGGGACTAAAGGAGTCGGGGTGTAGCTCAGAGGTAGAGCACTGTGAGGCCCTGGGTTTGATCCCCAGCAAAATACACACACACACACACACACACACACACACACACACATACAGAGAGAGAGAGAGAGAGAGAGAGAGAGAGAGAGAGAGAGAGAGACTAAAGACTTAATTGTAAGACAAAAAAAACTATGAAAATACTAGAAGAAAACAGGGAAAATGTTTCATGACATTAATCTGGGCAAGGATTTTGTGGGGGGATGGGACCGCAGAGGTGCTGAGAACAAAACCCAAAATAGACAATATGAACTTATATCAAACAGAAAAGCTATACATCAAAGGAGCCAATCAACAGAGTGGAAGCAACCTACAGAAAGGAAGAAAATACTTGCAAACTATACATCTGACAAGGGATGGATACCCAGAATACATAAGGAACGCAAATATCTCACCAGGAAAGAAAAACACAAAGAATCTGATTTTAAAATGACAAAAGAGCTGGGCACAGTAGTGTATACCTTAAACGACTCAGGAGGCTCAGGCAGGAAGGTGGTAAGTTCAAGGTCAGCCTCAGCAACTTAGTGAGACCCTGTCTCAAAATAAAAAAAAAATAATAAAAGGGCTGGGGATGTGGCTTAGTGATTTAGCACCCCTGGCAATCAATCCCTGGCACCAAAAAAAAAAAAAATCAAATAAATCATAAATATGTACAGTTATTATGTTTCAAAACAAACAATATAAAACCAAGCCAAAAATAAAAGAACCCCAACACAGAGGGCAGACCCAGGGAGAATCTAGCCAAGTCCCATTTCTAGGCCCCCTGAATTGTTCCTCTGTTTGGCAGAGATGCTCTTGTCTGTAAGGAGTGATATCAAATGCTTCCTCTCTGCTACCAAAGACAGCTGTTGCTTCTGTGGCTTAGCGAAGGCTGGAAGGAAATTTAAAGGATGTGTGAAGTGGAAATTCTGGAATCTCATTTGCAAGGCTCACACTTCACCACCAGCGTTGCTTATAGGCTTGGATAATCCATGCCATAGTGCCCCGACCTCAATCTAAGTGGAACGAGCAGAGATAGCTGTAGGACAGTCCTCAGGCCTCCCAATTCCCATCCGCCCCATCTCCACCACTGGTGTAGCAGCAAGGGGCTCTGAGGGGTAGAGATGGGAGAGGAGGCAAGTGTGGTGTCTCCAGGGAGAAACCTCCTTATTTACAGCCAGGGAAAAAGAGAATATTCCTCCATTCAATAGCCCAGAGAGTCCCACAGGGAGCTGGAACTCAGGCATGAAGACATGGTCTTCAGAAACGCTGTGACCCCAACGACTCCTCATGTTAAAAAGAGGATAGAAACTTAGACATGGAAGGTAGAAGAGGTCCTGGCGGGACAGCTAGTCCAGCCTCTATTGTGCCTCTTCCCTGTCCCCCCAAAGGCAAACGTCTGGGGGCAGCTGCCCAGTCTGGGCTGTGGACTGGCCTTGGCAGAGGCATTTTGTCTGGCAAGCACCATGCACTTTTAAATGCTTTACTTTTAATTAGTTGCCAACCTTTAACGATCTGGAGATTTCATATTAATAAATAAAAAGCTAGACTCCCAGATTCCCCCAAGAAATCAGAAAAGCTGGCAAAGCTGGCTGACAGGAGCATGGACAACAACCCTCCCTGCTCAACCCTCACCAGGCCCTGGCTCCTCTTGGCCCTGTGGTGACACACTTTGCCACCGAAGGCAGAGACCCACGCCTCCCACCCTAGCATTTTGTCCCCGAGAAAACACCCTTCCCTGCTCTGGCCAGTTAATTCAGAGTCTGAGCCTGGTTCCCAGGTGAACTAGTGTGCAGCCAGGGTAAAGAACGGCGAGGTTAAGGCCATGAACGGCAGGTGACAAAGTGTTTTCTTCTTGTTGCTCCTTAGTGTCCATTTCACCATTTTAGAAGTTCCTCATTATGGAAAATCAAAATCTTACTCTATCTTCAATTAGCATCTCACACATTGGATACTAGATCACCCCCTCCTCTTCTCTTTCTAAAATAGCCTCTGGTTTTTTTTTTTTTTTTTTTTTTTTTTAGTTTCTCCTCTTTCTGCTTCATTATTGTGGTTGCCTTAATCTGAACCCCAAATTACTCTAATTGTTATTTTAGTAGAGGATTCAACGGAAGTACTTATTTCTGGTCCCCTAATGACGTGCTTAATATCTCAGAATCACATTAATTTCTGTTTCGCCACATTTTTACTCAATCATAGTCTGTTTTTATTTTTAACAAAGAACTCATTTGCAAAAATCTGAGAAGTCACACTCCGGGATGAATAATCATGATTTGGGGCAAATTTAAGCACAAACTATCAAGCTTCACTTTGGGGCCAGGGGTATAATCCGATATGTAAAATTAAAAGGGCTATATGTATGTGCGTAGTAGTTTTAGTTTTTTATCCATAAATTAAGTCATTTGCAATCAGTTGAGTCATCTGTTTTTAGGCAATTTTTAAGCTACATGGGATTACTGTTTTTCTGAGGTTTTAACAAAAATTATTCATTTTGTGATTTTTCCTTTCTTTCCCACAAGCTCTCAGTTAAACCAATTCTCAAATGTCAAGTTAACAGAAAAGCAGCTTAGTGATGGACTGAATTGGAAAACCAGCACAAATCTTAGCCTCTTAGGCTAGTTAGATCCTGCTTTGGTAAATATAGTTTATTGTGCCCATTTGATGGATAAGGAAACTGAGCCCTGGAAAGTTTAAGCAGTTTGTCCATAGTTCCTTGATCTTCACATTCCCCACACTGGATGAATTCGGGCTCTTCCAAGCCCTCTAGGGAAGGTGAGTCTTCCACAACCATTAGAACTTGACCCCAGAGACCAGACACCAGAAACCAACATCAAGAGTCAGGCTGTGAATCAGCAGAGCGGATTCTTTCATACATTTGGGCCTGCATCAGATCGACCCAGAAAGGCTCACCAAACACTGAACACGACATTTTAGAGTCATGTTCTGTTAACGTCTAAGGAAAAGCCACAGTTCTTTAAGAACTGTGCAGACCACAGAGAGACCCTGCAGGATGCCGGGAATCATCTCCTAAATTAAATAGAAAAACCAATCGGAACTTCGAAATTCCCAATAACCATCGAAAGTAAAGAAAGTAAAGAAGAAAAAAAAAAACACACACACTCCTTCACACTCATACTTTGGGGAGAAAGAAGGAAATTAAGATTTTTCCTCTTAATGCCTGGTTTCCAAATTAGACGGACGGGAAGGCTCTCTGCACGCCTTCCAGGCACCCAGAAATGACCACGTGAAAACGAACACAATGTGCCACGCAGCGGAGGGAAGGAGCCTGAAGCCCGCGGGGCTCTGAAATCCCAGAGGCGCTGAGATCCCCAGGAACCCCCGACCGCGTGCCGCTCACCCCCGGGGCCGCCGCGCCCTGGTCGCTGCAGGAGGGGGTCGCCGCAGTGTTGCTCCACTCTGGACCCCAAGTCACTCTAACCTATTTTACTAGAGGACTCAACGGAGGTCCTTATTTGAGGCCCCACAGTGGGCGGGGAAACACTAGCCTCATCTCATTGTTTGCAGCCACCTGGGAGATGCAGCTGGGGGCTGGACGGGGCGTCTCCACCGGCTGCCTGGGCTCAGGTTCTGTTCTTTGTGTGTTCGCCCACAAAACACAAGACCCATTCCCCAGCGACGAGCGAAACACCCGGCTTTCAAGCCCCTTCTTGCCGCCGCCACGGTTGTCGCCAACTCGCCGCGCCAGCACGCGCCACCTCCAGACAAGGCGTGGCGACGCGCGTCGCGGACCCTCCCGCAGCCCAGTCCCCCGCGCGCCTGCTCTCTGGCGGCTGCCTTTGCGATCCGACAGCTGAACTGGGAGCGCCGGGAGCCGAGCGGTCTGCAAGCCGCGCGGAGGTCACGGATACTCACGTTTCCAAAGGCTTCCGAAGCGCGCGCACTCCCCGGGCCACTGCAATCAGAAGGACGAGAAGGCTCTCGGCACGCCTTGCAGGCGGCCAGAAATGGCAAGCAGGAAGCCAGCTGGAAGCCCCTTATTTTCTGCGAGCACACTCAAAATGCTCCTCAGTGCCGCCAACGCAGCTGCCAGGTTTAATAACTGTGTCAGACAGCCCGCCCCTCCCCCATGAAGAGACACAAAGATGACAGGCGGGGGACTGAGCCCGAGTTCCACCGCAGTCACCCCGCCTCGGCCTCAGCGATGCCGCAGTTAGGACTGTGCAGGGGCCGATCAGGAAAAGGATTCAAATGCCAGCTTTGACCTAAGAAATTTCCAGAAATCTCTGTTCGTTCCTCTGAGCCAGAATCCTTTTCGCAATAGGATTTCTGAAACAGAACTAGAGGCCGGTACCTTTCTAGTTCACCCGCATATCTCAAATGGAAAAGAAATTTACGCAACAACGCCCAGCCCCCTTCTGTTTGATCTCTGCAGCATCTGGGAGATGCCAAGCGCCAAGGCTTAGCCCTCGTGTGTTAGTCGCGCCTGTCAATCACCGCTGGCGTCTGTCCCTAGGACAGAACCTTACTGTTTTGGGGGGCTCCGTTGCAGTTCCTCATTGACCTGGACCATATCCAAAGCTTGGGCAGCTCCGAGAGAGACTGGATATTATCAAGCCGGAAGCAATTAGTGGTTCTCTTTGGAAAGTAGACTATCAAAGCCAAATATTCCACTGAAAGTAATGTTTTATAACAAGTGTATATTTAACAGACTCGTCCGTGTACGCTGCCACCCAGCGGCCACGCCCCGCGGTCGGGCAGGGTCCCCACCCCAGCCCGCCCCGCCCCTGGGCTCTTGGTTAGAGGCGCCGCTGGCTGCACCTGCTTCTGCCGGGAGGGGTTTCCGTGGAAACCCTGGAGAGACGGCTCTCCCTGCAGACACGCTGTTCCCCTGGCAACTGCGACCCAGCGGCAGGCGTGCCAAGCAGAATGTCAATGGATGCCTGCTTTAAATCACAGATTAGGGAGTTCACGAGGATGGTCGGGCCAACTCGGAATGCAGCGATATTTGGGAAAGCAAACTGAAAACCGCTCAAACCTGGGTGGGGTCGGTGGGCATCTCAGAATTGGGGGACTGCATCGCTCGCCCCCTCCCCGCGAGTTTGTGGTTGGCTTTAGAATGAATCTCATCATTCTCTCCAGAATATTTCCTTTATTCTGCTTAAGATACTATTTTAAAGTCATTTTGCCCAGCTCGAGCACCAGCTGGCCCCAGATTAGAGCAAGAAGAGGCTCGTACATGTGTGAAACAGAGGGGAGATGCCGTGGGAACAATGTTCAACTGTGGACAGTGTTGTGTACAGAAGGGCAAAACTGGTTCTGACTACAACTTTCCACCATCAGCCTAGGTAGAACACACTAGTACAAAATTTTACTCATGATATCCAGAGAAGGTTTGGGTGGGGAAAAGGGAGAAGTGTGAATGAGTCTATCCATGTTTATTAAAAATTTAAATGTCTGTATGCCATCCTATTACTTTTAGGTAAGGACAGTTTATACTCATCAAACCAAAAATAGGTCTAAAGATAAAATTAAATAAGTTAATGAACTTTCAGTCAAGCACAAGATTGGGAACAAAAACACATGTGCCCCTTATTGGTTTCTCTTTATGATTAATTGTATATTCCCTACCTATTAAAAGTTAAAGTCAGTACCTGGCTTGGATGAATGAGATTTTGCTATATAACATTACAGTGATATGATGATATTAATCAGTCTCTGAGTTGAGACTGAAATATCTACGTACACATGCATCTTTTAAAAAGCCATAAATGCACTTCTGAAAAGGTTCGTATGCATTTGGTTTTCATAAAGCAAGGGATATTTCCATATTCTAAGGACTCAGTTTATGCAAAAGAGAACATACAGGAAATTTTTTGCATAAAGCAAGAAGAGTTTCAGTCAAGAACCATCTAATTTATGTTTTGAAAAGTCCCACTTTGTATCCCAAATCTGCTTTGAAGACATACTTTTGTAAAGATGGTGACATAGATGTTTATTTGCAAATGAAGATCTCTCAAACAAAAATGAGTATAGCCAGCAATCAAACAGACATCTAATTCCTCCTCCGGGTACATTTCAAGTTTGAGAAAATGAAAAAAAATATTAAATAGATCATCTTTGCTTCTAACAAAAATGAACAGTGAGTAATGTAGAAGGCAGAAGAATGAGAGTAAGAAAGTTAAAAAAATATTAACCAAATCATTAAAAAGTCTTTCCAGAGAATAATTAAGAGCAAAATGATTATATTCTGAATATTGTATCATTGGTAATGTTAAGTGAGATTCAAATAAGTAGGCAGTCATAATTCCAATTTTAAAAATTGTGTTTAGCGGCTGGGGTTCTAGCTCTGTGGTAGAGCGCTTGCCTACCATGTGTGAGGCATGGGGTTTGATCCTCAGCACCACATAAAAGTAATAAATAAATAAAGGTATTGTGTCCACCTACAATTTTAAAAAAATATTTTTAAAAGTTGCTTGTTTATTTATACCCATGACTGTGATGGCTTGGAGGAGTTTGCTTCATTCTTGCCTAGACTATCTTTACACCTGCCTGACCCCCAGCCCCCATGCTGGAGACTGAACCTGGGGCCTCTGGCATGCTAAGCACATGCCCAGCTACTCACTTGCCTATTATTTTCCATGATAAATATCACAAGTGATCGTAGTTAGATCTGTGTTTTTTTAAAGTTCCAGTTGCTACTTCCTGGCTATTTTCTCATTTCAAAAAATGGGAATAATAACAGCACTTTGGTTTTTTTCTTCAGTCCTGGTAATTGAACTCGGGGGCACTCTACTACTGATGTATATTCACAGCCCTTTTTATTTTCACTAACTTGCTGAGGCTGGCTTTGAACTCAGATCCTCCTGCCTCAGCTTCCCGAGCCACTGGGATTACAGGGATGCACCACCACACCCAGGAACAGTACTTTCTTAAAGGTACTTAAGTAAGCTCATGCTGGATGAATTTCAGCACAGAGCCCAGCACATACATGAATGCATCTTATAATCATAGCAAATGTTAATCCCAATTTTTAGGCTATTTTTTTCCCAGAATTTTAATTACAACTCTACTTAGATAGGTTTGTGGCTTTGATCAGACTTTTTTTATACCTGAGGATCAAACCCAGGGCTTTACATGGGCCAAGCACACTCTGCCACTGAGCAACAACCCAGAGCCGCGGTTCTACTTGGGTTTCTCACCATTTCTGTTTTGCGTCTCAGAACTTCCTCCTGGAATCATCCACCTTTTCCTTAAGTAGTTCCCTAAAGAGGTTTATAGTGACTTGTTTTGTTACTGTAATTTCTCTGTTTCAGCTTGATGGCGTCTTTATTCGGATTTTGTTCTTGAAATACAATTTCACTTGGCATAATTTGGGGTTCGTGGTTATTTTCAATCCGTGTTTTGAAAACATTTTCTACTGATGTTTGGCTTTACTTTGCTAGTGAGGCATTAGCTGTCATTGAATTTTCACTTTTTCCTGGGTACTCTGTCAACTTAGTTTCGTTCCATGCTATGCTTTTATTCCACTATTTTATTTTTAACACAATATTAAACACACTTATTTAATACTCTGAGCCCAAATGTTCCAGGATTCACAATGTAGGTGTAGGTGTAGCTCAGCAGTCGCTGTCTCGGCTCACGTTCACTCATTCCTTTATTTGGTGATTTTTGTTATGGTGGATTCATGTACTTGGAACTTTGTGGGAATTTCTCTGTGATAAAAGTACAATGTCCAGATAGGTGGAGCGGAGGATGGGGGAAGTGACACAAAGCCACTTTAAAACTCATTTTCATGCCAGCTTCAGAGGTGCACACCTGTAATCCCAGCTGCTGGGAAGGCTGAGGCCGAGGGATGGGGAGTTCAAAGCCAGCCTCAGCAAAAGCAAGGTCTCAGTGAGACCCTGTCTCTAAATAAAATACCAAATAGGGCTGGGTAATGGTGTCCATCTCATTCCACCATCTTTCCTACCCCCTCACACCCTCCTTTCCCTTCCCTCTTCTATGCCCTATTCAAAGTTCCTCCATTCCTCCCATGCTCCCCGGCCCACCACCCCCATTATGGATCAGCATCCACTTATCAGAGAGAACATTCGGCCTTTGTTTTTTTTGGGATTGGCTAACTTCACTTAGCGTGATACTCTCCAACTTCAGCCATTTACGTGCAAATGCCATGATTTTATTCTCTTTTAATGTGAGTACTATTCCATTGTGTATATACACCACAGTTTCTTTATCCATTCATCGATTGAAGGACATCTAGGTTGGTTCCAGAGTTTAGCTATTGTGAATTGAGCTGCTATATACATTGATGTGGCTGTGTCCCTGTAGTAGGCTGCTTTTAAGTCCTTTGGACATAAACCGAAGAGTGGGATAGCTGGGTCAAATGGTGGTTCCTTTCCAAGTTTTCTAAGGAATCTCCATACTGCTTCCCAGATTGGTTGCACCAATTTTCAGTCCCAGCAGCAGTGTTTGAGTGTGCCCTTTCCCCTACATGCTCACCAACACTCACTATTGCTTGTGTTCTTTGTGCTCCACTTGTGTTCTATGAACTGAAATGCATTCTGCTGTCATGTATAACAAATTACAACAAGTACATAAAGAAATAAAAATTTAAAAATAGGACTGGGGATGTGTTTCAGTGGACGAGTGTCCCTGAGTTCAATCCCCAGTACCCCCTCAAATCCATTTCATGTGTAAAGTCTACAGGTCCATGTAGGGTCACGAATTTCAAGCTCATACATTTGCACATGGCTGAGAATCTTGGGGAGCCTTTCTCTGTTCTTCACCCACAGCCCGTCCTGAGGTAGGTAGCATCTTACTGAGGTGCTGTTTTCTCTTTGTAAAACCATTATGCTGTCTTTCAGGGGTTCGGGCTTCATATGGGGTATTTTCCCCCCAGGGCTGGGGATCAAATCAGGGTGTCACACAGGCTAGGCAAATACTCTACCTCTAAGCTACACCAAAGGGCATTTTTTTTAAAAAAAAAAAAATCTGGTTTCCTGTCCCACTGAAGCCCCCCACTTTTAATCTCCTGTGGCTGGATGTGGCTCATTCAAACTCAGCTCAGCTACCAGGGACGGCAGACATTCCCCCCTACCCTCTCAGCAAAGAGCTCTTCTACCCTCGTACCATGCAGTCGAGCTGTCTTACAGTTCTGCCTTCTGCTGCCTTCACTCTACCGCCAGCCCTGAAAGTGCTTTGAAAAAATAAGACAAATGATCCAATTGTTTAAGCACAAACTAACGATTCAGACAGATGGGTGACTCAAGAAAAAAGAGGCATGTGAAAAATGCTTCACGTCATGAGTCGTGAGGAAAACACAAATCAAGACCACAATGGAAGACCACCGAAGGGCTGAAGATGACAAAGGACCCACAGTAGCAAAAACTGCTGAGAACGTGGAACAGCTGAACTTTGTGTATGGCATGTGGGGGTATAAAGTGGCACAGCCACTTTGGGGACAGTGTGGTAGTTTCTCCTGAAGCTGATCATGCACACACAACTGTGTTCATTTTCTGTTGCTCTAGCAAATCACCGTGCACTCAGAGGCTGAGCACTGTGTTGGTTGGTCACCGGGAGGCCTATACGTCAGAGTCTTGAACATGGTGACTGGGTTTTCTGTTCATGGCGTCATGAGGCTGAAATGGCGTTGTTGACCTCCGAGTCCTCTTGGGAGGCTCTGGGGTGAAATCTGCTTCCAGGCTCATACGTGTTTGTTGGCAGAAGTCAGGTTCTTGTGGTTGTAGGACTGAGGTCCCCATTTCCTGCTGGCTGTCGGCGGGGACTGCTACCTTCTCTTAAACTCATCTGCAGTCCTACTTAGGGCCCCTTCCATCTTCAAGCCACAAAGGACACGTTACATTTCTCCTGCTAGGGTTTAGATATGGCTTGTCCCCCAAGGGTTCATGTGCTGGAGCTTTGTCCCCAGTGTGGCAATGTTGATAAGTCGGGGGACCTTTAAGAGGTCGGGCCTAGTGGGAGGTAATGAGATCATGGAAGCCCACCCTCATAAATAATGTTTGTCTTGTGGAATTTTAGTTGCTCTGCTCCTGGTCATTTCTTTTTCCATTCTCTGCCATGTTTGATGCAGCCAAGGGGGTTCTTACCAGATGCCAGCCCTGTGGTGTTTGGAAACTTCTACCACCACAATGATGAGCCAGCAAACCTCTTTGCTTTAAAAAGCACTCAGTCTCAGGTACTTTGTTATAGCAACAGAAAATGGTCTAATATACACACTGTGCTTCACATCTTTTGGACTTTCTTTTATGTTTACCAGCTTTTAAAGGGATCACATGGTTACATTAAGCCCATTCAGATAATCTCCTTTTGCCTTCTAAGATAACATGATAGTGGAAGTGAATCTCATCATATTCACATGTCTCATCCACACTCAAAGAGCATGAAGTCATATGAGGCCCAGGGTCTTTGAGAGTTGTTCTTAGGATTCTGCTTACCATACTCTATGACCCATCCCTTCCATTCCTAGGCATTTACGTAAGAGAAATGGAAGTATAGATTGGTAGGTATCTGTTTATGTCAACTTTATTTGTGACAACTAAAAACCAGAAAGAACAAATGTTCACTGATGGTGAATTAATAAAACAAATTGTGGTATGTCCATCCAAAGTAATGCCATTCAGCAATAGAAAGGAACAATCCACCAATGTGGAGAAATCTCAAAAACATTACATTAAGTGAAACAATTCAGACACAGAAGGCTACCTACTATGGGATTTAATTTATATGAAATTCTAGAAAAGGCAAAAACCCCAGTAATGGGCAGCACATCCGTGGTTGCTGGGGTAGGAGTTGGGGGAAGGGATGGCTGGGAAGGGAACTTCGCGGGTGAGGGAAAGGCGCTCTATCACAGTTGTGGTGGTCAGCAGGCGGGGGTGGGAGGGGTGGGGGCTCACTGATAGGAGAGGGGAGGGGGGAGGGAAAGGGGGAGGGATGGGGAGACAGGAGAATGAATGGGACGTTACTGTCCTGCGTTCACCCATGAATACACGACCAGCGTAACTCCGATCACGTTCAACCCCAGGAGTGGGAAGTTATACTCCATGTGTGCAGGATGTGTCAAAATGCACTCTACTGTCATGTGTAACTGAGAAGAACATACAAAATAATAAATAATTCTTGTGATGGTGACGTGACTGTGGATTTGTCAGTAACCATGAAATTTAAATCAATGAATTTCATCATATGTAAATTATACCTGTTGGGAGCTTCTCTGGACAGGAGCTATGTGCACACCTTTAAGTAAAGAGGTACTGAACAGAACCGCCCCTCACAATACAATTTGGGCTTTACCTCCGCTCGGATAAAGAGGTATAGCTCCAGGAATGGGCATCACCTGATGGGGTTGGATTACACCCACTTGTTTGTTGTAATCCTACCCCTTGTCTCATTTGAATGGCTTCTCCCCAATAAAACCCGGGTTCCAGGCATGCTCCTCCTCTTTCTTGCCTACCTTGACCCCCTTGTGGGAGCTGTGGCTGAGGAGCGGTCACTGAACCCAAAAAGGTACTTTCTGTGTCTATGTCTTATTTAATCAGCTAAAATTCACTTGGAGTGACCCTGACGGGTTTAGTCATGTGTTGTGACATATATCTTGTCCTAGTCTGTTTTTAGTTACTGTAACTGAGTGCCAGAGACTGAGTAATGTATAAAGAATAAAGGTTTATTCAGCTCATGGTTCTGAAGGCTGGAAGGTCCAAGGCTGAAGGATTACACCTGGTGAGGTCTTTCTTGCTGCTGGGGATTCTCCACAGAGTCCTAGACATATGAGAAATAGAGACAAAGTGGCTATCCTAATAGACCCACCACCCTCGAGATCCGTTTACCCCATTATCATATTAATCTATGAATGTGTTCATCTCCTCATGAGGCCAAAATCCTCATGAGCCAATCACATTTAAAAGGTTCCAGCTGATCCCACCTCTTCATACTTCAATGAGGATTAAATGTCAACAGGAGTATTGGTGGGGACAAATCATAGATACCTTAACAAGACTCCCCCCCCCCAAAAAAAAGATGTTTTTATGTTGTACCCAGCAATCTAAGGTGTCCTGTGTTGGGAGTGTCTCTCACATGTAATCCCAGGCAGCTCCCGACAGATCCTGCTTTCCTTCCTTCTGTGCTGGGGTCAAACCCAGGGCCTTGCACATGTAAGTGAGTGTCCTACCACTGACCTACACCTCCAGCCTCATCTTGGACATTTTTTTTTTTTAGTTGTAGGTGCACACAGTACCTTTATTTTGCTTATTTTTATGTGGTGCTGAGGCTCAAACCCAGGGCCTCCCATGTGCTAGGCAGGAGCTCTACCACTGAGCCACAAGCCAGCCCCCGGGACTTTCTTAACAGGGCCCCAACGTGCCCGTGATTGCCATCACGTGTCGTAAGTGGAGCGGGACGGTCGTCTGACTCTTCTCTGTCTCCTCTGTGCCAGACCATGAACTCAAGTGGCCAGGTCATGCGTGCCCTTGATGGCCACGGGATCCCAGGACCTGGTATATTTCGGGCCTTGATAAATGTTGTGGAAGACATGAACTGTAAGGGTCTGGCGAAACGTCGGAGGGAGAGACCACCGAAGAGACTGACTCCATGCAATTGGCAAAAGGGGATATTTATTGGGGATCCATTCCAGCGCGCTGGGACTCTGTGCTCACTCAAGAAGGGAGAGCAGCCCAGAGCCCAGAGCAGAGGTCAAGCGGAGCTTAAGTACACTTTTTGGAGAGGGTGGGGGGCTTTGCATACATCAGAACAAATCATCATGAGGCGCGGGGAAATTGAACAACAACCAGGATTAGCGCATACATTGGCGGGAACAATCAGGGCAGGAGTGATTGGTGCTCCTAGGTGGGGTACATATTCAAACTGATTGGTTTAGGTCCTGCAATGCCTACGTGCCAAGCAACTTGGAACCCTTAGCTATTAAACAACCAGAAAGTCAGTGGAAATATTTACTGGGCAGTTCCAGTATTGTCCTAACAGCTGCAGGGATTACAGGTTTTGGGGGTAGCAGAGGGACTCTAACAATACCCAGTCTTTTACTTTTTAACCCAATCCCTGCACTTTGGAAACTTTAGGATGCCTGGTGTTTTACACTTTAACTCAGGCTCTGCGGCTTAGAATCAGCTTGGAAATTTTACCTTTACAGAACAACCCTCCCCCAGGGCGATTCTGAACACTGGAAACCTGACTGTACCTCTTCCCTCCCAGGACCTCTGGTCACCTTCAACTCCGCCTCCAGAATCTTTTCTAAACTA
Source organism: Ictidomys tridecemlineatus (assembly GCF_052094955.1). NCBI lineage: Eukaryota > Metazoa > Chordata > Mammalia > Rodentia > Sciuridae > Ictidomys > Ictidomys tridecemlineatus. The sequence goes on from NC_135485.1 coordinate 122,218,324, forward strand.
ATTGAAAGCTGGACAGTGAGGAGCCTTTCATCTAGCCCTGCTGCACACAGGGACCACTTACACTGACTGCCACTATCTGGGATGGGTGCCCAGCGCACACTCAGGGTGTCACCGCACGGGCTGAGAAGGGGCCACGCAGCAACTGAGCTGAGTCCAGGAGCTGCTGTGGCTGACCCCACGGAGTCCCTTCCACTTGCAGCCTTCTCTTGTCACTAGGTAGCCTCTTTCATTTCAAGGCTTAAGTTCAAGGTTTTCCTTTTAAATCATTTATGTGATTCATCTAAATGTTTAAAGACTGTACTCTAGTCCTCTGGGACAGGTGGGACAATCACTGAAGCCCAAGAACGCAGAGTCCTCTGACTCTAGTCACGGTGTCCCCCAGAGAGGAGGGAGGTCAGGAAAGCACCAGAGCCGGCGCCCACACCTGTCACCCCAGTGGCTGGGGAGGCTGAGGCAGGAGGCCTGCAAGTTCAAAGCCAGCCTCCGCAACTCAGTGAGGCCCTAAGCAACTTAGCAAGATCCTGTCTCTAAATAAAGTACTTTAAAAAGGGCTGGGGATGTGGCTCAGAGTGATAAAGACCCCAGAGTTTAATCCCAGTCCCCCCACCAAAAAAAAGGCACCAGATAATCTTCTGTTTAGGGAACTAATTAGACCTTTCATGGCATTTGACCCTGGCCTTCAGTTACTTATCTGTAAATGTCACATGTCACACCCACTTCCCTCCCAGGTCAGAGCCAATGTGCAAAAATACCAACTGCCCAAATTCTCCTTGGTTCTCCTGCTCCACCAACGGAAAACCCACCCAGAGGCAGGCGCCTCTCCATTGCTCTTCACCTACAATCTGTAGGTACCAACTGTATACAGTTGGTAACTACCTGTAGGAAGTGATAGTTAGTGCACATTGATTATTTGTTGCTCAGCATCTACATACTTCTTAGCAACAGGACCTGGCATTTCCAGGAATCCAGGGTGACATTGAACCCACCCTAGTTTCTGGAATGCCCCCAGGAGGTTTCAGCCACTGCGCTCTTAGGCCATCTGTGTGTGGGGTGTTTGTTCGCTCCCCCCCCCATCCCTTTCTCTCTCCCTGGTGTTGGGTGGAACCTTCCAGGGATCAACAAGTGCCCTCCACTTACCCGCACCCTAAGGCCCGCTGAGCCCTAGGGACTGGAGACTGACTCTCATTCAGTCAGAGACTCAGCCAGGAGAGAGGTGTGCTGAGGCTTCAGGAAACAGCCTCTTTATCTCGCAGTACTGCCAGAGAAGGGCCGTCCCTTCTGCCCAGACGGCGTGGTGTGGCGCTGCCTTGGGTTTTCCTCAGGCTCCACAAAGCCACCCCATAGGCAGCCTCGGGTTCTCCACGAATGGAAAATGACCCTGACCGCTCCGAATCCACAGCTTCCCGAGTCCCTTGTAATCACAGGCACGGACCACCCTGCCTGGCTGACTCCTTGGTACCTTAGACTCTAGACACACTGACTTCAGGCAAGGTTGGATCCAGGCACTCAAATAGAAAGGAGAGAAGCCAGGCTGGGGGTGACATCTTTTTGAGTTCCTGGATCAACCCTCACCTGAGGCGAGAGAACTCCAAGTTCAAGGCCAGCCTCAGTAACTGTAAAACCCTGTCTCAAAATTTAAATAAGTCAGTAAAAAGGGCTGGGGATGTAACTCCATAATAGAGAACTCCTGCGTTCAAGCCCCAGTAAACCACCCACCACCACAAAAAAAGAAAAAAAAAAAAAGAAAGAAAGAAAGAAAAAAAAATCTAAAGGGAAAAACAAGTCACCACTGAGTAACTTTATCTTGAAAGTAACTTTATCTTAGAAACCAGCCTGGTTTCCGTTTCCTGACATTCATAAAAGAAAAAAAAGTGGAAAACAGTGACATTTTATCCCATTCAATCTTTAGATTAAAACTAGAGTCATTTTGCCTGAAGGTCCCACTGTTCTTATACATAAAGTTCATCTCAGTGAACTTTCACAGACCTCCAACATCCCGACATCGACAGACTGCTGCCCGGCTTCCCGATACTTGGCGATTCCCGTTTGTCTGGTCCTAGTCGGTTTTCTCTATTGCTCTGCAACTTAGGGGACATGTGCAGGTTCTTGCAGCAGCCCCCCCCTCCACACCTTAAAACATCAAAAACAAAATCCAGGGAAAGAGAACAAGGTTTCTACTAGGCCTAGGCCACTTGAGAGGGTCAGGTCCTCAGAATGCAAATCTGCAAAAGTATGCAAATACTTTTCTTTTTTCTATTTCAAAAAGTATTACTGACTGGATCTATTGGATCCACCCTAAGCATTTGGGGGGCTACAGTGAGGAGAAATGCAATGTTTTCGTTAAAAGCATGAGAAAAGTACACACACAAAAACACAACAGGTCTGGGAGACGTGGGCACCGTGACACTGGCTTCTAGTCCCAGCTGCTTGGGAGCTGGGAAAGTCACTTGAGCCCAGGAGTTTGGAGACATCTTAGGCAACATAGCAAGACCGCATAACCAAATAAATAAGTAAATAAGAAATAAAAGAGAAACAAAGCTACTGTGTGTCAGCCAGCTTTCCATCACTATGACAAAACACCTGAGACAAACCATTTGAAAGGGAAAAGGTGGACAGCAGGGGTCTAATATACACAGCTTAACATAACCATTATCATCTCAGTGGCTTGCTGGCCTCACCTCTCAACCACTACTTCTGGCAAAAAATGCCATGCGTCATCCCGACTCGGCTGTGGCCCTCAACACCAGTCAGTAATACTTTTTGAAATAGAAAAAAGAAAGAGGAAAGTAATTGCATAGCAATGTGCTTGCAGTTGACTGGCTGGCTCAGGGGACCTGGAGTTTTGCTAGAACCTACTGCAGATACATGCCTGGCTTTTGCTTTAGCACATGGGTCTCCTGTCCCATTTCACAGATGGGACAAAGGCAGGACTTGCCTAAGGTCTCATAGCAGTGATGGGTCGGGCTTTGCACCAGCCTGGGTAGCACCACTCCAGGGCAGAAGCAGGGTTCTGGGTGGAGTCTGGGCGTTCACTTTGAGAATGAGAAGAACTTCAGATGCTCAGAGCCACCAGACAGCAAACTGAAGCAAGAATTAATGCCACACGGCCTAATACTTAGTAAAAAATTGAGCCAGGTGCAGTGGTGCACACCCATAATCCCCACGACTCAGGAGGCTGAAGCAGGAGGATCACACATTTGAGGCCAGCCTCAGCAACTTATCAAGGTTCTTGGCAACTCCGTGAGAACTCTTCTCAGAATAAAAAGTAAAAAAGGGTGGGGATGTAGCTCAGAGGTAGAGGGCCTGTGGGATCAATCCCCAGTAGAGGGGCGGGCTGAACTGAGCAGAGAGGATCAACCCGGGCAGAGAAGGAAAGTGTCCTTAGGGTCAGGAACAAGAGGGAAGGGGGAGGAGGCAAGTCTCTCTTTGTAATTTGATTTAATTTTTTGGTGTGTGTGTTCCTGGGGCTGGAACCAAGGGTGCTAGGGAAGTGCTCTCTCTCAGGCCACATCTGCAGCCCCAAACCCAACTTTCTGCCCCTTCGCCCTGCCCAAGGCGACCCAAGCTCTGCCAAGGAATCGGGTTGGCAGGAACCTGGGGGGTGAAGACTGCAGGACCCCAAGGGCCGCAATCACCAGTCACCGTTCCTAGCGCTGTGCCGGGCGGGCTTGCTCTCTGCTGAGCCGACCTTCCCTGGACTTCTCCTGGTCACAGGGACATTCATATCATGGCTTTGGGACATTTTTAAAGAACTGAACTTCATCCTGGAATCCTGTCTCCAGCAACCCCGGTCACAGTGGGCCTTTCTGGAGGTGGGTCAGTGACCTTGCACAAGGATGCCAGCTGACTCAGTGCCACTAGGTCCACTTAGACGGTGTGCTTAAAAGTGGTTAAAATGCTAAGCTTCATAGGATGCACATTTTACTACAATTTTTTTTTTGGGGGGTGTGTACGAGGGATTGAACTCAGGGTGACTTGACCATTGAGCCACATCCCAGCCCTATTCTGTATTTTATTTAGAGACAGGGTCTCACTGAGTTGCTTTGGTCTCGCTGTTGCTGAGGCTGGCTTTAGAACTCGCCATCCTCCTTTCTCAGCCTCCAAAGCTGCTGGGATTATAGGATTTAACACAATTTTAAAAATGTGATTAAAAATCTGCTTTTCAAAATCCTTCACTTGACTTTCAGGTCATACTCAGACCTTCCAGAGCCTGGGCTTTTAATTGCAAGCTCTCCCCAAAGGTCCCTGCCCACCCCATCCCCCACCTCAGACCTCTGAGAGCCAGAGCCAGTGTGGAGCGGGCGAGATGGGGTCGTGGTTGGTGTGGGAGGAGGCGGCACTGCCATCAGGACAGAGCTCTGACTTCTGCCCTCTCTGTGCCTGGTGATTGTCTGTGATCTTACACACAATATACATTAAGGTATGGCTGACGTTCTCTGTCCTGAGAATCCGCAGTGCTTATAAGGAGTTACCTGCAATACTAGGGCACAGACTGGGCCCTAAATCCTTTTCCCTGGAGGAACTAGGAGCACAGGATTTTCTGTGTTCCACTGACATATGGCAGGAAGTGCCCCCAGGAGAGGAGACCCGGGATGGGGACGGAGGCCCTGCTAGATGCTTCCTGGCCTCTGGATTCTTCCTGTCGTCCGCCCGGGATCCTGGGTCGGTCCCCCTGCATGCAGCCTGTGTGCACTCACTGCCTGAGAACCTCAGAGGACCAGCCGGGCAGAGAAGGAGAGGGCAGTAGACATGATTTGTGCTGTGGCTATTTTCCAAAAGAGCAGGGACAGGACCATTTGATAAACCACGATGACAGCAGCTGACATCCGCTGACATCTCCCGTCAGCAGGCACTGAGCTCATTGCTTCTGGTGCTTTGTCACATGTCATTGTCACGACTCCATGGGCGGGCTGGTGGCACAGATGAGGAAATTGTGGCACAAAGCAATGATGTAGCTCACTGCGCATCCAGGCCGACGGTGCACGGCTAAGTCCTGAGCTCAGGTGGCCTCCCGTCAGGGGCCATTGGAACCCACTGCAAATGAGGTCCATGGTGAATTCCTCAAAGAGGAGGAGAAAGGTTGGGCAGGCCGGTAACTGCACCCAGTCCTTTCCAGTCTGTCATTTTAGATAAGCCACCAGCCACCAATCAGAACCCAGGGCCCGGGGGGGGGGGGTGTGTGTGTGGGGGGGGGTGTGGGGGGTGTGGGGGTGTGTTCAGATGAAAGACTGCACAGGACCCGAGCAGGGGGTAAGTTCAACCACAGAGCAGTTCAGAGGGGGCGGTCCGGATGCTGATACTGAGGAGACTGGCTGTCACACTCGCCCTGCTGCTTCCTGGGGGCACGTGACCCCACCAAGTTTGAGGTCAGTGATTCTCAGCTGGGATTGGATTATGGATTTTTCCAGAGCCGATGCTGTGGGATCCAGAGCCCGATCCTGGGAACCTGGGGAGTAGCCTTCTCCCGGAGGAACCCTTGGGGCTGCTTTGGCAATGAAGCAGTCTGAGGATTCCCTGCTTCCGGTCTTGCTCTTCCTCTATCACTGCGTCCTCCCACCTTTGCTCAAAGTGTTCCTCCCCAATAACTCAGACTGAAGAAGCTTTGACACTAAACACCAGCCATGCGTCTGTCGCTACTCTGTCCCCAATCCATGGCGGGGGGGGGGGGGAACGCTTTTGGAAGGTTTAATACAATAGCCAGGTGTGGTGTGGCACACCTGTGTAAACCCAGCCTCTTGGGAGGCTGAGACAGGAGGATCGCAAGCTGGAGGCCAGCCTGGGCAACAAGAAATTTAAAAATGGGAGGCTGGTGATGTAGCTCAGTGGTAGAGTCATTGCAAGTTTGTGAGGCCCTGGTTTTAATTCCAGTACTATGGGGTGGGGTAAAAAAGAGAAAGGAAGGAAGGAAAAAAGAAAGGAAACAAATACATAAAATAATGGAGGAAATGAGATTTCCCTTCCCTCTTTCTCCTGTTGAAACAATTTTTAAAAAATACAGTTCCCTTAAGAAGTATTAAATAGAACTGGATTTAGGAAGATCCCACTTTTCAAATATGCAGCAATGCGGCAAGTTCAATGTTGAGTCAACATCACCCTGTGTCTAGCAGCCTGCTGAGGAGCATGGGTCCCCTGCAGGTCCCTGGGCATTCAGGGAGGGGCTGGGGGACATGAGCCAGGAGAAGCAGTACTTGGAGAGTGTCAGACCCTGGAGGTTTCTATACCTTTATCTACCTACCTACCCACCTACCTACCTACCCACCTACCTACCCACCCACCTACCTACCCACCTACCTACCCACCTACCTACCCACCTACCTACCTACCTACCTACCTATCTACCCACCTACCTACCTACCCACCTACCTACCTACCTCCTACCTACCCACCTACCTACCCACCCACCTACCTACCCACCTACCTACCTACCCACCTACCTACCCACCTACCTACCTACCCACCTACCTACCTACCCACCTACCTACCTACCTCCTACCTACCCACCTACCTACCTACCCACCTACCTACCCACCTACCTACCTACCCACCCACCTACCTACCTACCTACCTCCTACCCACCCACCCACCTACCTACCCACCTACCCACCTACCTACCTACCTACCCACCTACCTACCCACCTACCCACCTACCTACCTACCTACCTACCTACCTACCCACCTACCTACCCACCTACCTACCTACCCACCTACCTACCTACCCACCTACCTACCTACCCACCTACCTACCTACCTACCCACCTACCTACCTACCTACCCACCTACCTACCTACCCACCTACCTACCCACCTACCTACCCACCTACCTACCTCCTACCTACCCACCTACCTACCTACCCACCTACCTACCTACCTCCTACCCACCCACCTACCTACCCACCTACCTACCTACCTCCTACCCACCCACCTACCTACCCACCTACCTACCTACCTACCCACCTACCTACCTACCTACCTACCTACCCACCTACCTACCTACCCACCTACCTACCCACCTACCTACCTACCTACCCAACCACCTACCTACCTACCCACCTACCTACCTACCTACCTACCTACCCACCTACCTACCTACCTACCTACCCACCTACCTACCTACCTACCTCCTACCTACCTACCTACCTACCCACCTACCTACTCACCCACCTACCTACCTACCTACCTCCTACCTACCCACCTACCTACCCACCTACCTACCTACCTACCCAACCACCTACCTACCCACCCACCTACCTACCCACCTACCTACCTACCTACCTCCTACCTACCTACCTACCTACCCACCTACCTACCCACCCACCTACCTACCTACCTACCCACCTACCTACCTACCTACCTACCTACCTACCCACCTACCCACCTACCTACCTACCTACCTACCTACCCACCTACCTCCTACCTACCTACCTACCTACCCACCCACCCACCTACCTACCTACCTACCTACCTACCTACCTACCCACCTACCTACCCACCTACCCACTTACCTACCCACTTACCTACCTACCCACCTACCTACCTACCTACTTACCCACCTACCTACCTACCTATCCACCTACCCACCTACCTACCTACCCACCTACCTACCCACCCACCTACCTACCTACCCACCTACCTACCTACCTACCTACCTACCTACCTCCTACCTACCTACCTACCTACCTATCCACCTACCCACCCACCTACCTACCCACCTACCTACCTACCCACCTACCTACCCACCCACCTACCTACCTACCCACCTACCTACCTACCTACCTACCTACCTCCTACCTACCTACCTACCTACCTATCCACCTACCCACCCACCTACCTACCCACCTACCTACCTACCCACCTACCTACCCACCTACCTACCCACCTACCTACCTACCTACCTACCCACCCACCTACCTACCCACCTACCTACCTACCTACCTACCTACCCACCTACCTACCCACCTACCTACCTACCCACCTACCTACCCACCTACCTACCCACCTACCTACCTACCTACCTACCTACCTACCCACCTACCTACCTACCCACCTACCTACCCACCTACCTACCCACCTACCTACCTACCCACCCACCTACCTACCTACCCACCTACCTACCTACCTACCCACCTACCTACCCACCTACCTACCTACCTACCCACCTACCTACCTACCTACCTACCCACCCACCCACCTACCTACCCACTTACCTACCTACCCACCTACCTACCTACCTACTTACCCACCTACCTACCTACCTACCTACCTACCTACCCACCTACCTACCTACCCACCTACCTACCCACCTACCTACCCACCTACCTACCCACCTACCTACCTACCTACCTACCTACCCACCTACCTACCCACCTACCTACCCACCTACCTACCTACCTACCCACCCACCTACCTACCTACCTACCTACCTACCCACCTACCTACCTACCTACCTACCTACCTACCTACCCACCTACCTACCCACCTACCTACCTACCTACCTACCCACCTACCTACCTACCTACCTACCCACCCACCCACCTACCTACCCACTTACCTACCTACCTACCCACCTACCTACCTACCTACTTACCCACCTACCTACCTACCTACCTACCTACCCACCTACCTACCTACCCACCTACCTACCTACCTACCTACCCACCCACCCACCTACCTACCCACTTACCTACCTACCTACCCACCTACCTACCTACCTACCCACCTACCTACCTACCTACCTACCTACCCATCTACCTACCTACCTACCTACCTACCCACCCACCCACCTACCTACCCACTTACCTACCTACCTACCCACCTACCTACCTACCCACCTAC